>NC_090927.1:1148732442-1149357442 GCF_040938575.1 Ambystoma mexicanum
CGTTGACTGCCTTGACAGGATGTTTAAATCGCACAATGTTTTATTAGTGGTTCTAATCTTTACTTATATATTTTGATTCAATGAAAAAACTTTGTTAAAAGGGACGTTATGGTTAAGTTGAGCTACTAAAAACCTATCAGATTCAGTAAAAAATTCTGATGTCATCTTTGATGTCCTGGGTGTTAGTGTTAGCAGTGCACGGTGGCGCGAGTTATGGTTGCTTATCTTACCATAACTGCTGAATTTCAGGGGTTTTTCGGTTTTACTTTGAACCATAACGTTCCTTTAACAAAGTTTTTTTACTGAATTTGATAGGTTTTTAGTAGCGCAACTTAACCATAAACTCCCTTTAACAAACTTTTTTCATTAGCACGCAGACAATATACAAAGATGGAGTGTAAAAAGCTATTTCTCAGGGATGGCTTTACACAGAATGTTGCAAAGTAAGAATTTATGCTCGTTCACAGTGAAGGTCAGCTGCTTCCATTTTTTGCTTGCGGGCCGGAGTGGCCCACGACTTGCACTATAAGGTTCTATTGTTTTTTTACCTTGACAGACAGGGATCGTGCCAAAAGACTTCTTTTGAAGGAGGGGTGCAAAAACGTAAGAGACGATAAGGATGAAATTTCTGAACCGAAACCGCTTTTATATATTATATAACTATGAGAAAGATCGTTGGCACAGACGGAGTCGTATTTAGGGACTGCATTACGCGTAGACAATGGAAAATGCCAATATAATGTAAGTAACCCTTTAGATTATTTTATACCGGAATATAATAAGAATAGCGTGGCGTTAAAGCCTGGTTAAGTTGTACTTGTTCGTTCAATGTGGAATATTGTTTTGTACCGCGCACTATCACCGCTGAAGTGGTCCGCTGGTGCTCAGACGGCTCTGAAAAAGGCAGAGGAGAGAGGGTGGGTTAGTGGGAATAAGTTAACATACTCCGTTGCACTATCCTCGCTAGCAAATAGTTTCACGCCATAATAAATAAAATGAATATTTTTAATGAAGATCGGCTCGTGAGACTAATTTATGTTTTTAAAATAGGTACATCCTTCCCTACTGTCAATGCCACGATTTTCAGACCCCGGCCAATGCATTTTTTAACTGCCAGGTGCAGCTCCTAGTAAACAACTTCATGACCCTCACCATTTTAAGGGACAATCGCCAAGGACCAATATGCCCTTACGCGGTACTAGCGGCTAGAAGCAACATACCAACCGTTATGGTGGTCTAATGCCTCGTTGTTGGAACAGCCTTCCGATTATCAGTGTGACCACAGTCCTCCTTTTATCATAAACCAACACCCTGTGTAGCATAAAGGAACAGCGTGTGACTCAAGATGAACTTTTGCAGATCGACAGCAAAGACAAATGCAAATCGCTGAATATTCTCTAAACATTTGATCTCAAATAAATGTACTTTACGAAATGTACAATCTTGCTGTTTGCTTTTAAATCACAGTTTCATATTCCGAATTGTGGCGCGCTGTGTTGTGAGATGATATGTGTTGTTTTCCGGATTCTGTATGAAGTTGCGTAGGAGCAGTGTTGGCAACTCCTTAGTAAGAAAAGTAGCTACTGGCCGTCATAAAAGTAGCTAGAAGTAGCTAAATGACATCATAATCTAATTTGCATAATTCACCAGGTGCATGATGGGTGATTGCCGAGGGCATGGTTGTTATAGCCTCTCATTGAGCTCACCCCTTTTTTGTAATGAAAGTCGCGAATGCACAGATGCAAACTCATTACATCCATATGCATACAATCACATGCAAATGCAGTAGTATTTAAATAAACCCCACAATGATTAGGTCGTTCTGTTGTCGCTTCTTAAACGTGTACTGCCATTTTTAATATGTTAGTATTTTATAATCCATAATGCCTCGTTGTTGGAACAGCCTTCCGATTATCAGTGCGACCATAGTGCTTCTTTTATCATAAACCAACACCCTGTGTAGCGCAAAGGAACAGCGCGTGACTCAAGATGAACTTTTGCGGATCGACAGCAAAGACAAATGCAAATTGCTGAATATTCTCTAAACATTTGATGTCAAATAAATGTACTTTACGAAATGTACAATGTTGCTGTTTGCTTTTAAATCACAGTTTCATATTCCGAATTGTGGCGCGTTGTGTTGTGAGATGATGTGTGTTGTTTTCCGGGTTCTGTGTAAAGTCGCGTAGGACTGGAGATGACTGGGCGCGTTTGGCTATGCACCCTGTTACGTCACGGAGAGAGACGGGGAATATGAATGCTTTCATATTGTCAGGCTTAGGGGCGTGAGATATGATTTAGTGTCGCAAAAACAGGTCAGCCAGGTCGATGGGGCAAGTGATAGGATTATCACATAATGTCGGCGCACAGCAGCCTGATTTATCGTATGTTTAGTGGACAAAAAGTCGGGTAAGGCCCATAGGAAATTGTAATGTCAGTGGACATAAGGAGGGTTCTTAGAACATTTTCAACCTGACAACGAACAATACGAACAGCGTCCTTAGGACACCCCCATTTTGTTTATGTACCAACATTTAAGGACACCGCAAGTGTTCTTAGCTCAATTTTAGCTTGCTTGCGAACAAAACGGACACATACTCCGTCCTCAGAACACCCCACCATTTAGTTTATATAGAAAATTTCAGAACAGCCGTGTTGTCCGCAGACAAATCGAACACAACGAAAGCGTCTAGCACATAAAAAAACAGAACACTGAACCTATCTCATACTCCCCCACCCTCCCCAAACACTCTACACACCAACACACTCCACTAAATACAATTTTTAATCCAAGTACCACCGCGCTGTCCGCGGTCGTTGGCGAATGCAAGATGGCGGGCGCCACAAAAAATCTGACGCGCTTCACGCACCACGCCGTCCAATCAGCGAACACGTTGCATGTCCGCGGACATCACGCAAGCCGCTTGGCCAATCGGGGCGCTGTCCGCGGAGCGAACAGGGAAGTCCGTCCGCGGAGCGAACGGAGATATCACTAATTTTTTTGCCTTACATTTTGGTCATTTTAAAAAAAACTACTGGATGGATTTACACCAAATTTGCAAAAGCACGCTTTCGGGACCAAGCCCCCGCTCCTGCCGCAAATTTGGTGTAAATCCGTCCAGCGGTTTGGGCTGTAGGCGTGCACAAATTTTTTCCCATTATGTCTATGGAAAAAAACAAACGTTTTGGGACCCCCCCTATAACTTTGCCCCCCCTGGACCAAACCTCTCCAAACTTTGTGCAAAACAATTCAGAGTGGGCCAAATACTTATTTTGCAAAGTTTGGTGAGGATTCGTCGAGAGGGAGCGAAGTTATAAGCCACCCAAAAATGCTCTTCCTATGGAAACACCAACTTAACCATAACTACATGGACGCTACCGCCTCCCTGTAATCAGATGCAGTTGTATTCGAACGTTGATTGTTTTAAGAAGACTTTAAAAATAAGCAATATTTTACTGAAATACTATGACAGTCCTACAAACTATACTGAGCAGTGCGAACAGGTTTTAAAAAATTATTAAGGATACGGCAGCAGGTAGGATGGAGAATGCTGGGTGAACCCTTACGCCGACAAAACACAATCTAGCAAACAGAAGATGTTATTCACCAAGACATTTTTATTAAAAGCTGTTTTCCGATGAAACTTGCAGATCATATATATAAAGATGTATTAAGACCCGTAGAGGGCACTCAGCTAATCAGGTTGTTCCAAACGCAGAAGTTATTCAATGCCTGCGTTCAGAGACGATTGGGAGCTGCTCACCTCTGCCACCATTGCCTTTCCCGCCTTTATTAGAGGCTGTGGTTATTAAACGTGGGTGCTAAAGCCTTTAACAAAACAAAGTGAACTGCTACATCTCAGTCTCCACGTCCCCTCGCTATTCCTGTGTCTTTTAAGGCTGCATAATCAACACTAAAAACAGTCTAGAGTTAAGAGGCTGCAGATGGGATAGGTACATATTTCTTGCAGTGTTTTATTTTGTTAAAGCCTTTAGCAAGTGCACCTTCCATTTGCTTTGCTTGGGGGGTGGGTCAAACATTGCTGGCAAGGTCAGCCAAGCAGTTATCGCCTCAATATGAATCATTTAGGAAAGGAAAACAGTGGAGACCCTCCGGGCATCTTGTGGCAGCATACAAGGACTAGGGATGACAGAAATTAAGGTTACCGAGGATCTGCAAGATAACAGCAGAAATGATTTACATTTAAGTATGTGCTTGGGCACCACATTTTAGTGTGAGAAAGTGAAAAGGTAAACATCTGGTTACTCTTTTACAAGTAGACCATGTTCCTAATTCTAAGGACTCCTGGGAGATCTGTGTCCTGTGACTAAGGACGGAACGTTTTTTGTAAAGCATAGAGAAAACAATGGATTATGCGTGCACGTGAGGATCCACTCTCGCAAGCTCTGCGCCTTTGTGCATGCACCAGAGTGTATCGTCATGGGGACATGCATCAACAGTACAAGAATGACCGCAGTGAACAAAATATGGCTTCCTAACTGCAAATATACTTCGCCAGCATTGGTACCTTTTATAGCTTCAGACACTTATTACATCTTCCCTAGTAGCAAGTGGGAAACCTGGTTATTTAAATAAAAAAATAAAAACAACAACCTCGTTTTATATATATATAGATATATCATTATGTATATGGCCCTCCAACAAGGCTTCTTTCTAAAGTCAGTAAGTTTAAAAAATAATAATTTGACAACAGCAGTACTGTCGTAATAACTCCATCTGTAACCGTTAACAACCAAGATTCAAAAACCGTGAAACGAACTCAAACACAATCTCTGGGAAGACAAGGTGGGCCCTATGTGAACCTATCAAAGTTATCAATACTGTAGTACTATATTTAGCAACCTTTGTTCATCTTCTAAAGATTGCACATGTTTATTTTGATTTTAAAAAAGGTAGCGTGCAATAAGCGCAGGGAGGTGGGACCAGAGGTCGCTTTCTTTAAAGATAATTTTCTAATAGATTCTTGTCTAACCAGAGTATCCGATCTTGCTCCTTTGTCCAGACAGAACACACTTATCGACCTCCCGGTCGCTGCTTTGAAAGTGTCTTTGGACAGGGTGCTTTGAAGGAAGGAAGCTATTGGCGGCTTCCCTCTTGTGGGAAGGCCTGGCAATGATCTTTTAGCTGCCATAGATCAGTATTTCATGCAGTCCGCAATCCATTTGCTTGTTTCTGCCTTTGGAGCACAGAATTCCTTGTGGCTGCACCACAGCAATTCCCTAGTCCTGTCCATATAACAGCCCATGGCCTTTTTCACATCTAGGAATCCGCCCTCGTAGTATGGTCTTTGAATAAACAATGGTAGGTTGACTTCCTGGTTCATATGGTAGTCCAAGGTCACCTTCGGAAGGATTCGATGTTGTGTCAGAGGCGTGAACATATATGCATGAAATGTGATGTATGTCTCAGATAACGAGAAGGCACACATCTCATTGACCCTGCATACCTATGCTGTTGTTACACGGAAACCTTTTCTTTCAAGTACTATATTTTAAGTGTGCAGAATACATGTTTTTAATAGATACTGCCATGGGCCTGACAAGCACCTTACCCAGCTCCAAAGCTGGAGTTGCTGGCTTTGCTGTAGGGAACTTGCTGAGTAAACCCCTCAACTACTACTGCACAAGTGGACCGGGAAAAAGACTGCCGTCTTCATTCTTCTTGTACCTTAACACTACCACCAGGTGGAATCTTACCGAAGAGTGTTGCATCCTCCGACTCTGCCACATGAAGTAAATATGGCAGGAAATCCTCCCGCAGGCAAATAGCTGGGTTGAAGTTCGCACCTTTACAAAAAAATGCAGAAACATTTCCACTTGCAAAACTACAGAGGACTCCCCAGAGCTCTGCCATGTGTTCCAGGTGTGATGGTGACCTCTCCTCATGTGGCCAGGCCATGGCAGCCGCTTCCTGATCATGACCCTGGGGCCAGCTATATGAGGGAGGAACACATGGGCTGAGGCAACCCTAGGGGAGTGACATGACATCATCAGATGAGACATGGGAGTCCCCCTTTCTCTTTTGAGGATACCCTATCCATTCCCGATGCCTTTATGGCATATTGTCATACCCCCCTAACACAGCTAGGAAGACTCCTGAGAACACCTTCCCATACTCTGCATACAAGTCATGAAGAACTGAAGTCTATTTTCCTAAATGCAAAAGTACTGTGATGAATATGAGCCGAGTAATGAGGATCAATAGAGGCCATGATCTAGTTGCTGCAGGAACATGACTGATGCTGGGAGATTAAAACCAGCTGACAAGTAGATGCTGTCTGGAGAACTCTAGTCCTCTCTGTATCGACCGAGGGTCTGCGGCGCTGGTGCGAGGTCCGTGGAGCCAACCGGTTCACCGAAGAGGCTGAGGCGAGCTGACAGAATGTTACGGTATGCTGCAAGGATGCCCAAAGCGGGAGAAAGGCTCTAGAGCATTTGCAGGTACCGTGAGGCAGCCTCCACACTGCCCAAGCCTGGAGAGACGCCGAACAGATGAGCAGCAGTCGCATGAGACACAGAAGCTACAGTGCACAGACGGCGGAAGAAGAGCCGCCACAGGCCCTGGTAAGGAAGCATTCCAGGCAAGGACAAGTTGAACAGTGTGTGTAAAAGACGTCATCTAAGGAGGTCATGAGAAGGATATATCAGGAGTAGCAAAAGGCTGTGTTAAAACATATTGAAAATGATTGAAAACCTGGCAGGAGAGTACACCAGGTATCCTACCATGATACAGACTAACAGCCAAGTTGTTTTGTGAACCAGTTGTGTTATTGATCAAGAGAAACCTAAGGAACTAATATTCTTGGAAGCATAAAACAGAGTGAAGAGAAAACCAGGGGATGGAACATTTGTGTTGGAGTTACACATTTTACTTGATTTTTTTTTTTACATTTGTATACTGCGCAAGGCTAAAGACATTTTCAAGTTCACCTTTTCAGAGTTGATTTTTAGAATATGAGGGCCAGAACAGTACTTTGGGGACACAGTGTTTTGCTTTGGACATTCTGACATCACACAGACCGTTCGTTTTGTTTGAGGTAAGGAAACACCTCTTAGGATAGGGACAGAGAGGCATTTCCCAACCCCCTTTTCTTTTGTCAATAAAAGTAAATAGCCAAAACCATGAACCCCCTGTGTCCGCGTCTCATTCCTGGCTCCTCACATAGGGGATTCTGTTTCATCAGCCCACACCTTCCGAAAGCAGACCTTAATTGTGCAGGCCAGGCAAGTGAGAGAGGGAGCAAAGTAGATAAAGCTCAGTTTCCCACCAGACTTGGCAGACTCAGCCAATCCCCTTTCCTTATGAAAGCATGGGAGCCACCGTCACACAATCGCACAGTCTGGCGTGTGTTTATAAAAGGAAAGCGCAGCCAAATATCCGAGAACCCTGTTGGGCCAGGTGTGCTACATGAAAAGGCATATATATACATAGACCTACACCAGCTGCAAAATGTCTTCCAATGGTAGCCTAGACCGAGAAGCCCCTGGAACCAACACACAGAAGTATGACCTCTCGAGGAAGTTGCCCAACTGCTTCGTTCAGATCTAATAACCTCTTCCTGTGTGGGGAACACCTTCCCTTGTGCTGAAACCCTTAGAAAGCCAACAAATTGAATTAATTGTCCGGGGTGCTATGACTTTTTCACACTGATCAACAGCCCTCGGCCATAGAGCAAGGACAGAAGACCCCAGAGAGAGGTCAACATGGCCCTGGCCAAGGAGGCTTTTACTAACCAATCATCCAAGTACAAGTAACTGTGTATTTCCCTCAGATGCAAGTGGGAGACCACTGCCAACATTAACTTGGTGAAGACCCTCAGAGTTGAATGTAGGCCAGAGGGTATCACTCTGTAATGATAATATCCTCCCGCTAGGGATAGGTGGAGAAACTTCTCGTGTTAAAGGCAAATCAGTAGGTGATGATAAGCGTCCTACACAAATCTGTGCAGACTATCTTCAATTTTTTTAAGAGCAGAAAAACATTTAAGATAGAAAGTTCAGGACAATTAGCATGCCTGCATGGTTGTTCTGTGAGAAAGTGACTATCCATGCATTAAACGTTAGCCGTTCTCCTTGGAAGCAACTGTCTGAAAAGCTCTTGAATAAAGGAAGTTAAGCACCTCTTGTATTAGAAAGGCCAATCCTACTTGAAGCAAGAGTGAAAGAGGGCAAAAGGGTGAAAAGAGGAAGGGACAAGACCAACAGTCCAAAGATATTGAAGCCAAACATACCAGGGTGTTCATTTCCTAGCCTCCAACTGGGTAATCGTGACCCTGACAATTTAATTTGGATTTCTCTTCAGGGGAGGAGAATGGAGTCTGTCGGAAGAACCCCTGAGGTGAGGGCCTTTGCTTCTTTCCTTGTGGAGAACTGGGAGAGCTGCCACATTGCCTATGATGGCACTTAAAGCAGATGAGCACATCAGAAGACCAGCACTATCATCCTGCCTGGCCACAAAGATGATTGAAAAGCCTTCTAAGTAAGCTTAAGCAGACTTGCCAAAGAGTTAGCATTCAGGTCTTTTTTTGTCAGCTCATCGTCAGTAGAACTAAGAAAAAGTTATGAGCCATCGAAGGAAAAGTTCAGTAAATTGTTGTGAATGTAGTATTTCGGGGGCCAGTCCGAATGACTCATGTCATCGCCTAAACACATTTCCCTAGAGGGGGTGTCAATGCAATAAGCAGGCAATACGAGGAGCATCCCAGAGGCCTGGATGGTGCTGGACCGTCATGAGGGAGATCCTCTTGAAAGTCTGCAATCCTCCATCATTGCCTCAGATAACCTGCAGCAAGCATGGCGTTAGCATTATTCTGCTCCAGTCCAATACAGAAGTATAAGACACTTTTTTGCCAAGAGCTTCCAACACTCTTTCAATCTTACCTGTCAGAGCAGCGGAAGAGTCATATGAAGAATCTGTTACCAATGCAGAAGAGGGAGGCAGCAGCCATGAAGGCGGGGTGCGCGTAAAGACATACCTTGTCCAAAGCCAGTTCCCTGTATCTGATGTCCAATTTTGTTTTATTAACAGCCGCAGCAGCAGAGTGATGTTTCTGCAAACATTTACAGATTTGACTAAAACATCCTTTTGTATAGTATATCAGACCGGTCAGGACCACACAACCCCAGCAAAGGATCCTGTTTCCACTGGGGGATCATCTTGTAAAGTTAGGGCCAGAGCTAGTCAACCCACCCATCCAAACATGGAGGAAAGCATGAGCAGAAGAGGACAGGTCCTCAACCACTTAATCTCCTGAAGACTCAGCCTGGTCCAAGGTGGAGGAATCCTGCGGGGGAAGTTCACTTGTAAATGGGGGTATTTCAAAGATCCAGAGGTAATGAGGCTTCCCTTTTATCTGGAAGCTGAGGCAGCTGCATCCTATTCTGAGCCGCTGCTTGCCCCATAGGCATGTCTGTTGTCTCAGGAGGAGAGGTGCCATAGCGGTCCCCTTAGGTGGAAGCAGAGCTGGCGACAGAGGCGAGGGAGGAGGAGGATGAGGCTGTGGAGTAATGGTCGGAGGTAACACCTTCTTAATCAGACACTTAAAGTAGGTTGTCCTGGCCGAAGAATGCCTGAAAAGTTGGAAGAACTCAAAGAACCTGTCCTTGCTAGACGTTTGTGAGGCAGGCGTGGCCGAAGACACTGTTCATGCAGAAGTGGCAGCCGGTTATCACATGGGTTGCCTACGAGAAGCAAAACCATGGGTTGGAAATCCTCAGGAACCAAACCTGTGCAAGGTAACCCAAAGGGTCAAGGTCAACAGGGACCAGTACAGAGAGGCAGGAAAGTTCCCCAGCTGATTGTTTGGATGCAGCGTGAATGGAGGGGTTACATTACACAGAGGATACCGGTGCCTGTTCTGGGGAAAATCAGCGACTTCTGAGGCATGGACATGGTACTGGAGCACCCCTCAGCATGATCTGCCATTTTGTTTTGACAGGACTATGGTGCATGAGTAGAAGATTTGCTCATCCACTAAGGACCATGAGGACCCTGAGGCCAAGACCTGGTAAAGGTAGCAGCTGGGCTCTCAGGGAAGGGAACACCTGTAGCAGTCTCAGGAGGGGGTGGCATCAGCTTGGATCGAAATCCGCTATGAGGCCCAAGAAGAACCTCTGTGTTTCCAACTGAAAAAGGCCTTGAAAGACTTTTACAAGGCTACACTGGCTCATCGCTGTTACCACCATTATGATCTTGAAGAGCCATGGGGGTCACTCCTGGTAGAGCAGCAACAAACCATTGAAGCACCGAAGAAGAATGCCACCGGAACGTGGGTTCCCAGGAAGGAGTTGCTGCAACAAGGTACTTGACTGAAAAGAGGGCTGCTTTCGCATTCTAAGCTGATTTGTTGAACTTCGATGTACAAACGCCTTTGGTACTGCCCCCTTTGGATTGGACAGCTCTTAGGTATGGAGGGAAAACACCATACTGTAGAAGGTTTTTATACAAAGCAGTGAGACAGTGGCCCACGGGGCACAAGAATATGTAGTTTAAAACGGAGAAAGCATTTAGGTATAGATCAGTTAAAGATTAAGGATTTCTAATTTATCCTTCTTATAACTATCCAATAAGGCCCCAAACAGGAAATGGGACTTGCAGGGGCACAGCAATGGGGACATGGTGGAAAAGAGTAACTATATAAGCTCTTACATCTCATTTAATCACGGTTCTACCTCTCAAATATCACAGAGGATACACAACCCATTTTGTCTGAATTCCTACTTTCATGTATAATGTTTTGTCCATGGCTATAGTTCATTGATGATGGATGACAAAACACGATTAGAAACAGATTTATAAGCCCTACCACAAACAAGTACTGGCTGGTTTTTCACATTTACTGAGAAAAGTGGGACAACTACTCATATTCATTACTGTGAAGGGTAGAGCGATCTAAAACCTTAAAAACTGGTTGCAGACCGTCCTGGCTGGGATTTATCCCATAGAACAGGTTATGTGAGCCATGTTCCTTACCAGTAGAGGGGATTCGTACAACTTTGTACATTTTGATGGACAACCTTTAGCCATTCATATAGTTTCAAAAAAACAAAAACATTATATTCACTGTGCTTCTCTTAATTCTCAAACACTTCTAGACTTGCTCATTCCTGTGTAGTGTTTGCAAAATGTGTTTTAAAAAACGTTCATAGTCGAAACTTAACCAAAGCTTCGCATAACTTGAACATGTATCACTTACTGTGCCACAGGTGAGCCTGTTTCTATGTCAGGCTGTGGGATGCAGGTCTGGTCCCTTGGCTTGTTGATGGCTGGCGACATCTGCAAAAGAACAAAACAAGCATCATGGTATAAGAAGGAAGTCAACGGGGCCAGCATTTGTGCTCGATGCATACTTCTAAAAACCCACCAGCTTCCTGCATTGTGAAGGAGAATACCCCACTAAAAAGAAGTAGGGGTTCTTAGCATTGAAAAGGTTACCCATATGCATCTGAGAAAGGACATGGCTTAGCCTTTTCTGCCCTGTTTTATGAGTGAAGATCGTTTCCACACTTGCTTTGGCAACTGGGAATTTTTAAGCTTTTTTGAGGGGGAAGATTAACTCTGAGGATACCAATTAAAAAGCTTGGCTGATGACCTTCTGTAGAACATCTTTTATTTGATTACAAAAACAGCATAGTGAAAAAAGAAATAATTTAGACTTGTACTGCTGCCCAACTTCTCTGAGTGCATCAGCGCTCAGAAGGAACAGGTGCAAGTTTTGAAAAAACACATGCTCTGTGTTCACCACAAATTGTGGTGATTGCACAAACCACAGGGTCTGGTGTGTGTTGTTTTTATGAAGTACTCAGAAACTAAACTTATCCAAATCACAAATGGAACAAACTGCCTATGCTGAGCACTGTCTGAATAGGAATCATACAACATGATGTGCAAACAGTCTCGCGACTTTCCCCGTACCATCTACTGTGGTCACAATATTCAGGACACAAGTCAGCACACGTTGCTCAATGAACATTTTTTTATTTATTTATATGTTTTCATATATAAAACATTACACATTTACACGTACATACACTTAATAATCAGTATAAAAATACACCAAATATAATTCCATAGTATCCTTTGAATTAGAACACAGTAAATATACACGCGACAAACATGATAACAAGCGAAGAACAACAAAATATTAAATTATCATATCAAACACCTAAAATCATACCACTGGGCCCCAGGCTAATCTATCCCCGGAATTATCCTTATAATCCACCCAAACAAGCAAAGCGCCAACTATTGCCTTAAATGAGGCCGGCTCTGCAGACGCAGACTGCATCTCTTGAAATTTCACTGACGCTTTTAACCAGACCCTATGTATGTCTAGCTGCAGGCTTTTAGCCTATGTATTAGAACAACGTCGCCAAAAGGCAGAAGTTTTGATTGAATCCAAGAAATGCACATGTTCACCCAGAAAGTTTATATAATTGCTGCCATTGTCCGGCACCCTGTCAGCACATGTTTCTGGGTTTCCACAACTCGAGGGTTTTTACATAGCCGTAAATTTACGGGCAGTCGGGTCCAGAGGGAACTTCCTTGATGAGAGAAAGCAACGAAGCAGTGTCAGAATACATTTTTTATTTGCTGTTTAAGAGACATACACATACGCATAACCATTGCCATAGCCTGCAGCTTTAAGTGTTCATAATTTTTTCTTAAATACAAGTGGACTCTTGATTAGAGCAACTGCCATCAGGCAACGCTTGTAGCCACCATATTGAACTACACAGCCGCATTGGAAGCTCTGACTCTGGACTTTCGCCCCGACCCAGGGTAGGGGGACAACGAAAATGGATCCGGCTAGTCGAAACTCATTTCAACAAAAGGGTTCTTCTCCGACACCGGACATCGTCAGAGGGGTGAAGGCCAACGCCCCCTGCCTGAGGTGAGCGTCATAGGAAGCGCATCATCGCTGCCATGTTTACGCAGTACTGATTAGTCAGGTGGTCTAGTTAGATGAGGGACTACTCTCAGGGGACATTAAAAATGATTCTTCTAAACAAGGCGGGAATAACAGCCTGGAAGGCCTGGCGAGTGCTTTCTGTGCCATTGGGTCAGTTGTCTGGAGCATCCACAAGGAGCTCGTCTGGAGGGCGGGGAGCGACAGTTGGTTGGCAATGTGTTAATACTAGGATGCGGTCTATCATGCAGACTAAATTGCTATAAAACCTTTTACGCTCATCCCAATAAGAGATATGAAGACTATTATTTTCTGACGTTTACAGGAAAATCATCTGATCTAGCCAAAAATGTCTGACAAAAATTGCAATTCGGCTTGCAACTCTTTTGCCAGTAATAATGCATTCCCATCTGAACCAGATGTAATGGGAGGCTTTCATTATGCCCCCTACAAACCTTGGATGCCATTTTCCAGCCAAAAGCAGCCCCATTCTTCACTTGCATCACTTTATTCTGGCACTACTGCGGTCATATTTTATAGGGAAGTTGCTTGATAATCCATTCTTTATGGAAAGTCTATATGTAAGGTATATCATTTTTTGTTGTTGTTGTAAAATGTATTGTGTTCTAACAAGCCGACAGGTCCTGCCACTTCCCACAATAAACTTGAGCAAAGGACCCTCTGAACTCGAGCACCAAGAGGATACACAACGGCAAGCAAGAAATGCACAGACCGTCACAGCTTAACAAACGTGTTCCAGCGAGACCACTGACTCTTCATTCACCAAAGAAGTCTCCATTTGAAGAAACAATCCACATGATAGGAGAGTTTGGCGATCTGCAAAACATTTTCAAACTAGGTAATCTCTATGAATCAGGTTAAAAAGCATCAATCGCCCGTTATAGTTGTTAATTGACCTTGCACCTCATATTGTCAATGACTGGCTTTACTGTTCTCCTCAAAGACCTTCCAGAAGTGGAGAGGAAAGGTCCGACCATTTGAGTCGCCATCATGCTTCTCAACTGATGGTACAGATTCCTTGAAAAGTGGCAAAAGGAAGAGGAAAACACAGGGACAGAAAATCTCTTTGCTTGTGGGCAGTGGTAGGAGACTTCAGAGAGGTTTTGTTTCTTAACACAAGCATGAATGGCAGTACAATTCAAGCGAGGCAGGAGGACCTCTGAGGAGGGAATCGGACAGGAAGCACAGGTGGTTGCTTATCAAGAGATCCAGGAAGGCTGGACCGCTACAGAAAAGTAAAGGAGCACAGAGGTAAATGTGCAGCAAGATTTGAGAGGAACGCTTAGATCTCCAGAGACAGGAGCGCTGCCAGAAAGGAAAGCACTCTGAAGAGCTTGGGATATAATCAGCACAGAGGTAAGGAAGGAAACCCAGAAACAAGCAGCAGAGCTGGGAAACAAGAGTGGAGCCCCAGAAGGAGGAGGAACAATGGAGAAGTACTAATGGAGAAGGGAAGCGTTAATGTACCAGACTGACCTGAAACAGTTGCACCGAGACACATGCTACCACATGATTTCTCTGTGCTCTTTCAAATTCCCTGGAGAAGCCACAGGAAACATGGAAAGAAGGAAGGACTAAAGACCTTGGTCTAGTCTTTCCAAGCAGCCACCTGAAGATTGAATGAGTTTTTGGCAGCCTGTGCAGGCTGATGTAAATGCCACCTGTGCTCCAGTACATTACGAGCCACGATCTAGTAGTTTCAAAAATCCATGTTAAGCCCTGTAGTTTCCATTTACACAGCTCCGGACCTTGTTGATGGGTGTTCCAACAACCATATCTTGGTCTCCAAATATATTGTGGCTAACCATAAGCTTGATGGCATACATCCCCTAACATTGCAGGCCCTGGTAAAGGCAACTCTTACTTCCAATGTATCTCTGACAGTATGGTCACCTAAAAATCGTATGTCTCCCTGCTATACTGTAACAAAGGCACCGCTGCCGCTGGAACCGTGATTTTACCGGCACCCGCGAATGGACAATTACCAGGTCATGCCGAGGTCGGAGGACCCGGTAATTTCCCATTCACGGGAGCTGGCAATAAGGGACTCCCCATCCCCATTTGGCCACATAGGGTTGATAACGGTGCCGGTGCATCCACAAGTTGTGCTCGCGGGTGCCACACTGCCCGCCAGGTCGGACCTGGCAGGCCGAGTGAGACCCGCGAGCACAACTCGTAGTATGGTGGTACAGTAGCAACGGTTCTGCTAGCGATACCGGCGCCGTTGTTGCCTTACCGCCATACTCATAATGAGGCACAATGTGTCTGTGACAAAATAGATTCTGCTCAGCAGGAATATAGGGATCAGTAGTGTTCAAACTACCTGCTCAGTCCCCACACTTCCACAAACCAAAGGTGGTCACAATCAAAGGTAAAACAGGCACATCCAAGAGATTTACCTCCTTCAACGTTTTCTGGTAATATGGGCCAAGGTATGGGTTTACTCTCAAAACGGGTGTGAATGTGATCCAGTAGCAACCCAAACAGCAAAGTAACAACAGTCCAAAATAAAAGAATGTCCAATCAAGTTTCTATACAAATATATACACTTTAATTAAACACACCACTGCACAAATAACTATTAAAACAATAAATAAAAACCCACCCCTATAGAAAGGACAAAACATGCAAAAGATAGAAAGATGCAGCACTCCGGGTAATTAAATGGGGAGAAAATGCAATAAGCAACCACAATGGATTTGAAAAGGATGTGGCTCAGTGAGAAAAGTTGCAAAAGTGACCCAACCAGTCTCTAGGTTCCCAAAGTGGACATGGGGGAAAGTAAAGGGCAAATAGTACCTTTCTGCTGTTCTTGGCCTTAGTCGAACCAGGTTTCAAACGGTGCTGAGATCCCAGTCAAAGCAGGTTCCGCAGTGGCAAGTCATGCTGGGTCAAGCTGTGAGCTGGCATCTAGACAGTTAAAATTGGGAGCTCGATGCGGTTCGAAAGAGGCATTCAGGTTATGCAGTTTGGATGGCTCGCCAGGGTCAGATTAGGAGTTAAGTCGGTTCAAGACATTGGCAACCGCTGGTACTCGACAGTGAGTGACAGTGATCCTCCAGTGGGGTTTGATGCAGTAACTTTGGTGCTCCAATGCAGGGTTAGAAGAAGCCGTGGTTTGGGTTTGGTCTGAAGCTGCAAGCAGGTTTTCCCAGCCAACTAGGTGACGTGCTCCACTTCCACAATGAAGTGGTGAGCCAGTTTGACAGGTGCAATGCAGCAGTTGTGTTTGATGGAGTGCCAAAAGCAGCAGTGGCGAGTATCTCTGGTTCGAGTACAGCGAACATTGTTCGAATGTGGCTCGACCAGTTCAATGCTGACCAATAGAGAGCTGTGGCTGTTCTGGTCATACTCTTCCAGCCTTATGGGTGGTTAGGTGCAGAGTGGCAGGTCCTAGTCCCCAGCAAGAGTCACCCCCAATGTGCATTGGGAGTGGGGAGTCAGCAGGGCTTGACTCTGCCTTGCACTGTTCCTTAACCTCAATGGAGGAGGGCTTTGGAAAAATGACCTCTCCCAAAAGAGGTCCAAATGGATTCTTCGTTTTTGCCCAAAAATGAATCAAAAGAATGGGAGACCCCCTGTTTTAGAGTCAAAAGTACACAGCTGATTGGACTAAAGCAAACCTGCTTTTAAGGGGTCAAATCCCGGTTCTTGTGACAAGAGGGCTTTATCTGCTTGCATCATAGCTAAAGTGCTTTGTGCTAAAGGAAGTGGAGGAGTCAGGAAGGGGTGAGAGATCAAGAGAGAAACACAATGGTTGAACATTCCTCTAACTATGATGAGCTCACCCGGTCTACACTAACCCCACCTGTTCTCAGAGCAATAGCATCAAAGGCCCCTTTGGTATGCAGCACCCTAGTGTGAGGCTAGTCCCTTTGTGTCGGATGTGCCCTTTGATACTGGTTTCCCAGGACATTCCTCCCTCCCCCGGGCGGAGGCGCTGACTCTCTGCAGAGATGTGTTACCTGACCTAACAAAGCATCAAAGTAGAGGCAGTTCCCACTGGCTCCTATAATGCTGAGTGCAGCAAGACAGCCAGTCAACAGAGAATACCCATAGCCTGTTTATGGCTTGGCTCACGTAGTTGACATTAGCATGATACCAATTTAAGGTGGCATTAATAATGATGAGAGATATTAGCAACCATACCCTAGCTCAAGCGTGGCTTACATTTAAAGTGTACAACTCCCACCAGGATAGTAACTCTGATAGATATGTGGTTTGGGGAACAGGGGTGCATATGTTAAACACTGCCCCTGCTCTGAAGTGACTTGGCTGTCACTGCAGCTGTCCGAGGGTACCTGTGACCCTTGGACCGGCTCTGTGCTACTGGAGAGAAAATAATGCAGATCGTAACACTGATTCAGATGGTCACAGGTGTACAATATGTTTTTGGCATATAGTCTGCTGAAAGAAGCGTCTGGTCAGCAGACAAACCTTTCTGGGATAAAATTACCTGCATTATTTCATTGGTAATATATGATTTGGTATTTATAACACGCCTTTACACAAGTGTTTCTAGGTGCCAATATAAATCAAATAAAGTCAAGTCCTCAACACCCTTGCCAGATGCTAATCCTTCACAGGGTCCCTGAAGCACTTCAATTAAAGTTGCTTGTAATTCCATAAGTGAAAAGTAAATGCGAGACGATTTTACTGTGCTGGCAAACAGAAAGTAGAGGTCTCTCTGGCCACAGAATTAAACTTAGGAAACGAGGGAAGCAAGCAAAGGAAAAGCAAAAAGTTGAGAGTTCCATCAAAGAGGGACAAGAGATCTCAAAAGTGGAATTCCTCCCAAACACGTTGGTTGAACGCAGTATAGAGTTTCGAAATCTCACGATGGCACCATATGTAATGAATGCTACATGCTACATACGACAAAATATAAAGTGAGGTTCAAGTTGTTTACTTCTTTATTAGGATGGTGGGGTGAATTTTAAGAATCCTGCCAAACACTGTACAGGCTTCTCCTTGAGTTGAATGATACATTCTATCGAGTTGCACGTTGTCACTGGATTTAAAGACAATGGGCTTCATCACGAGTTGGCCGGTATCCCGGCTGTAATACCGCCAGACTGTAATAGCCTTAACACCCACCGTTCCGGCGGTATTATCGCCGGATCACGGGTTGGGAGTTAACAGTATATCCCAATTGGGTCCATTGGATCCAATGGGGCATTTTCGTCGCTAATACTGTGGGCTAATGCAGCCAGCGGTAATACCGCCGAAAACAGAGCGCTAAATGGGATTTTCACCTCCAGAAAAAAGGTAAAACAGCCTATTTACCACCCAACTCGTGATAGGGCCAGCCATTAAATGCAGTGGTAATACCGTTACTGCCACATTTAAGGGCTACAGCCCAACTTGTGATGAGATCCAAGGGGTATTGGGGTTCAAATAAAGGTCTCAGGGGTCCAACCAAAAACTCTCTGGGTTCAAACAAATCTCTGGGTTTCTCCACCTGTAAACTCAGGTCGTTTGATTCTCTTCCTCGTCTGCCGGGAGACCCCCTTCTCCTGGGTCGTACCCTTGCAAGAGATAGGGCTGGACTAGTTGGAAGTGAGTCCCAGAGCTTCCTCCAAAAGGCTGACCACCTGACCTTCTCTACATGTGCGATCAGAGGGTCTGACACACATTCCTGTCTTGATGTCTTTACTCTAGTCCCAAACACCTTGCCCATCTCCTTTACCTGTTGTAATGGTCTTGTGCTCAAGAGGACCTTTCCTGCACCTCCACACATGCTTGTACTTCCAACCCTTTCCAACTCGAAACCCTCATACTTAGGATGCATCTGCTCATCTTCCCCTTGCCTCTGTTCCTTACTTCTGACCTCCTCTCTTGCATCACTAGGCTTGCGCTTCATCTGCAACTCCTTGCTGTTCCACCACAATCTCGTGCCTCCATCATGTCACTCCTTTTAGACCTAGGGTTTGTCTCTAGGAACAATACTATGTTGGTCCTCTTAAGACCTGACTTATCCCCTCCTCAAATCACTTCCTGACTCTCCTTACCACCTCCTCCATTGCTTCCTCTCATAGCCATTGGTGACTCTCCTGGTACGTTCAAGTTTTTCTTCCGTCCCCAACGGGAATTCTAGTCAAAGTCTTGACTGTTGGCCTCTCCTTAATGGTCTGGGTGACTTGGCCTGTGGTACGTTTGAATTCAAGAGGCTTGGAATATCATGATGTGACAATGATGTTGAGGTCACTACATCATCGGCCTGATTGCTCATTTCTTTGGTTTTGGTCACTTCAAATGGCGCATCTTCCCATTGCGGCCAGTGACCCTGCACCGGCCCTCATTGTACTTCATACATCGGCTAGCAGTCTTGCTCAGCACTGCCTCAGACAGGCACAGGTCTCTTTCTGTTCCCAGGTTACTGATGAGTTCTAACCCAATACAGCTTTGCAGGCCACGCCACCCCTGCAAATCTGGATTGAGTCCAGTACTAAAGAACAACAAGTTGTGTGCTTATTCACAAACCCAGTTAATCAATACAAACAAAGTCATTGGTATGGTGATACAACTGTACTATTTATTTTCGTAGCACAGCTGTTGCATTTTGATCAATGCCTTAGTAAAATTGCTGACACATGTCTCGACCAGCTGGTCTTTATCAAAGCAATGTTTTTAAAACAAAGCCATACATATAATGTACGAGGAAAAGTATATGAAAGACCCATAATGCATATTTGTATATGGCAGTACCTAGTAATATTATCATACAATAATGTAGTACATAACAATGTGACATAAAACCAAAGATGCTATAAAACAACACATCCCAAGAGAGAGAGAAGATGGGAAAAAGAAGATAAGATTAGTGATATTTACATTTTTAAATATATTGTCTATACTCAATGTAAAAGATCCATGGCTTACAACTTATTGAGTCGTATTCTGTTGAATTGTTCTGTTCACCAAGCTATAAAGGGAGGTGGGGGTTTATTTTTATATTATTATGTACTGTCAACTCTGAATTTGTTCAATAAAAATGTGAATACAAAAAAAGGAATTTTGCATGAATTTCAAAAGTTGTAGATAATGTTGACTTAATTTTTGCACTCAGATTTCGCTCCGAGTCTGTGAATGGATAATTCCATACAGTTTAAGTGAAGGTCACAAAATCCTAAAAGAAACCTCTTACGAAGTGGTTGCTAACTGATAAACGTTTAAAAATCTCTTACCTAAAAATAACATAATCCTGATGGAAGTGTGCCAAGTTGTGGGTTTTTTCTTCTGAAGGACTTAAGGCTAAAAAGAAACCCAGAAAAAAACGAATTGAAAAATGAGATAAAGCTCCATGTATTGGAGATTAAATCCTAATATTTATAATATGCTGTTGTTGCTGGTATTATATCCAAGATAAGAGGCCATGTGAGAAGAGGGAACTAAATATATTCTCTTACCTAGTAGTTGTGGATGTCATGCATCCTCGCGGTTTTAAACTTTAAACTGGCATGCCGCGTGCATCGCGCTCACCCTTTTATGTATTTATGATAAACTGATATCATTTTTTTTTTACATCATCCTGTGGAAACAGTGTTATCTTCCAAAACTCGCTGACACAGTCTAAATAATCTATTGAGTATAGACCATATGTTTAAGAATACACGCATTACCAATCTTATCTTCCTTTTCTCTATTCTTTCTCTCTTGGGATCTGTTGTTATACTATCAATTATTGTTTTAAAACTTCTTTGTTTTTTGTCACATTGTTATAAACTACAATATTGTATGATAACATTAGCATGTACAACCATATATACAAATATGCATTAATGCATTATGTGTCTTTAATATATTTTTTCATACATATATATATATATATATGTATATATTATTTTTTTAAACCTTTTATTCGACATTAAGTCCTCAGGTTACATTATAAAAGATAAAATACATTAAAATCACACAATCAATTATCCCAGTTACAACAAAGTGAATAAAACAAGTGAAAGACTTAAAAAACAAAAAAACTAAAATATGAGTGCTAAAAGGAGATATTCCAACAGATCGCCACATGGCCTCAATTGACATAACAAAATGACAGTTAGCTATCCCAAAGGGATTACTCAGACAATAGGAGATACATACTCACAGCCCGTTTCCCAGTTAAAAGTGCTACCATTTTTCTCCTCAAAATCGATGCTCTATGCAGAAAGCAGGCCACAGCTCCCACCGTTGAAGGGGTAATGGATTGAACCAAAACTCCCACTGCACTGCCCCATGACTTGTTCCCTCCCTCCAGCAGGACGGGTCTCGGGTATAAGAACTTTAGCCGCTAGAAAGACTTCCAAAATAACATGAGATGTGATATTGGGCCTCATTACAAGTGTGCCGGTCCAGAAACAACGGTGCCAGTAAGCCTGCTGGCACCGTTGCTTCCGGACCGGCGCACTGCGGGTTTGCCTGCCGTAGCCACTGTGCCCGACAGGGCAGACCCTGACAGAAACAGCAGCCATGGTAGGCCAGCCGTCACGGAAGCACTGGCATGGGAATGGGGATGAACAGAATTACTGGTGCTCGACTTCGCGGCCGCCAGGGGTTATAATACCCTGATGTTACCGGGAAGTCAGGCGCCGGTAATTCTTTATTGGTCCGACGGCAACCCACCGGTATCACCGGCAGGGTTACCGCCGGACCCATAATGAGGCCCATTGTCTCCTTGGGAGCACCACACAGGAGGCATCTAGCAGAAGTAAAAGCGGCAATTGGCAATATACCTAGATTTACCCTCATATATAGTGATCTTGCATGAGCAGGCCTGATCTGATCCCGATAGGTTTTAAATCCGGTTTTGTGTTTCTGAACTAAATAAGCTATTCTCAACATTAGCTTTGAAGCCTCGAGGAAGAGCAGTTTCCTAGCTCTCTGTTTTATTAGAGGCGTCATTTGGTTCCAGCACAAATCACAGAGTCTGCCTGGATCGTTCCAAAACTCACCCATTTTCAGACAGAATAGTACATTTTCTATATGCGTAGGCCATTTCAATCCACTTGAACCTTCAAGTGACATAATATATACCAGTGCCTCCATACACGGTTCAAGGGCTGGTCTAGTCTAAAGTCTGACCCAGAGGGAGACCTGCAGAAACATAATATTTAGGCTCAGAGGGAGTGTGCCACATTGCAAATGCACTAGTGCAGTCGGAGCACTCGACGGTAATAGTAACAGCTCTTAGGGTCTCAACATTCTCATAACCTCATAGCTCTGAACTATAAAGGTAAGCTGAGAACGTCTGCCTCAGATAAAACTCTAATGCAGGTGAGATTGCACCACTACTGTGATGACAAAAAAAGGCCAAGATTGGCCCACTATATTAATCGGCGTGACTGCAGCCCTCGCTATCTGATGGGCCCATCCGGGGCTAGCCTGAATTCTCACACCTAGATAATCAAAGATTTCAACTTGTTCTATTATCTTATCATCAATCCTAATTTGAAGGGAGACCCTCCTTCCCACCTTTTAGCTTGATAACCATCGACTTTGTTTTAGCCGTGCTAATGATAAGACCCAGCTCCCCAGATTTCCTTTAGAAGACAGCAAGGGATTCCTTAAGGCCATGCGTTGACATGGCTATTAGGACAGCATTGTCCGCATAAAATAATGGCAGGAACTTGGTTGTAGCCAGCTTCGGGCAGTCCTGGCCCTCCCCCCTTACTAGCTCACTGACAATTCCCTGTATAAACAGGTTGAACAAGAGGGGGTCCAGGGCACAACCCTGCCTAACAATCAATGCCACCTCAAAGTATGTAGTTTGTTCGTGCCCCAGGTTATAACGTACACAGGACAAGTATTTGGCCTGTGTAAACGTAAACTGTGGGAAGTGTGGAAGAACTACAGTGGAATCTCCAGTAAACCACCAGCAGGGCTTGCATCACGTAGGCAGTGGCTCCCCATTGACCCTAGAATACTCCATTCGTCCATGGTTGGTGTGGCCTCAATGACATTTTCACAGCAAGCACAATACTAAGAAAGAAAGAAAGAAAGGACAATGGAAGTAGACTTCAATTGAGTTTGACAATGTTCACGAAAGGACTGTCGGCCTCTCTTGGCCCTCTTCCTGCTCCCACCTGTGAGGCTAAAAACCTTGGGGTAATCTTCGACTCCACACTTTCCTTCTCTCCTCACATCTCTGATGTCTCTAAGAAGTCACACTACCAATTGCACATCCTCAGAGGGCTTCTTCCTTTCCTCTCCTTCCCCCAGAAGCTCACGGTCTCCAGAGCTCTGGTTCTCTCTAGGCTGGGCTACTGCAACAGCCTCTTTCTAAATTTGCCAGCCTCTAGTCTCCGCCCTCTGCAACTTATCCAAAACAGGACTGCAAGACTTTTTCTTGGCCTCACGCCCAGGGATTGCATCTCCCCAGGACTGTAATATCTGCCCTGGCCCCCTGTGGGGGCAAGGATTAAGTTCAAAACCCCCTGCATTGTCCACGAGGCCTTCTGGGGTCTGGGATCTCAATACCTTCAACTCGCTCTTCCTAAATATCTTCCTTCTCGAGCTCTTCTCTCATCCGCCTCCAACTCCCTCAGGGTTAGTCGCTTCTCCAAGCAGCGAGTTGGGGGTAGATCTCTTTCTTCTGCTGGGGCCTCCCTCTGGAACAGCTTCCCTGCCTCTCTGAAACTTGAGGAGAACCATCCCCGGTTCTGGAAGCACCTCAAGACCTTCCTCTTACTTCTGCTTTCTCTCCATCTCTCCCCTGCTGATATCCTGGCTGAATCAGCAACTGCACTGGTTTACCTGGCTACCCTCTGATCTCAGGTCCAGGTCCCCCCCCACAAGTTGCACACCTGCACTGCCTCCCTACAACCCTTGCACTCGGGGACTGTTTCTGTATACAGCCCCTATTAGCACTTGACACCTGATGTCTGCCCTTACCATTGCACTTGCCACTAGCTGGCTGCACTTCTATTTATTCTATTTATTTTTCTATATTATTTCACTGTCATCCTCTGTTTTGCACTGCCCCTCCCCTTTGCCCCTGCACTTTTCCCCTTCCCCTCACCCCTGCACTTGCGCGATCTCAATGTCACCTCACCTAGTAGGATTGCTGTCTCCGTCTTCCCTGTTTCCCCTCCCTTGCCTCGTCGCGCCTTGAAACACTTGTGTATAGGCGCGTTATAAATGCCATATCATATCATATATATCATGAAAGCTGGAATTTAACCTCTGCTCATCTTTCTATTTGAGAGCCTTTTTGGTTTGAAAAGTCCTCACCTACTGTGGTGGTCTTACTGTCGAGGGATTCCCCTAATGGATTGTCCAGTTACTCAGTGATGGTATCCACACCTTTGTGCTCAGTTTTCAGCCTTGGCTTCCATGCTCTTTGAAGGTATCTTCCTAATTCTGTTCTAGTTGTTTAAAAATATACAAACACCTAGGACCTCATTAACAGTACAGCAGTGCGGTTAAAAACGGTGGTAACGTGGGGTAATTATGTTACTGCCGCATTACCGTACCACTGTACTACAGGTTTGGTGGTGAAGCAGAGGATTTTTCCTCCAGCAAAAAGCTGGAGAAAAATCTGCAATGTTGCTACCAAAATCAGCAGAATTACTGCCAGTGGTAATTCTGCCTAAATCCCCATGAAGTCCTGTGAACAATGGGGACTTGCGCCACCTACCTCCACTTCCACTCTCATGGTAAAGCCGCAGGACCAATTGGCGTAACAGTAATTCCATTTGGTGGAATTGCAGCAGATTTACCACTGCAACACAGCCCATAACGCTGTGATTTATTTGGCAGATGTGTATAGTGTTCCTATGTCTTTGCTGGCTCTTTCACTTAAATTATTAAAGTTTGGACACATGACTAGGGAATGTTGGAGAGTTTCAAGAACTACTAAATTAAAAGTACAAGTGGCTACGCCCCTTTTATCTCTTCCACTTCACCTGATTTTCCCTCAAGAGGAGTGTGTTGCACTGTGCCATTAACATCAAACTGCATTCCTAAGGATGTTTGATGCTGCATATATCAGGGTGCGTGCCACCTGCTAGGGAACACATCCTCACAGAGTGAATTCATTTACTTTGTCCGGGAGTTTTCAGCTCTTTCCACACGGTCTTAATTTGGTTTACCAACTTGTTAGCTATTTTTGGGAACTCACCCTAAACTTTGTTCATCTATGCACGGATTGTGAAGCTGTCATTTCACTTCATAGCTTGTGGGCACCCTACATGCTCTTTCATGTATTAAGGGTACTACAATATCGATTGGTACAGATGCTGTTGGAAAGCCCTTTAAGAGTGCGAGCAGTTTCTTTCAACAAACGCTTTCCATTAGACCAAGGAAAGTTGTGTAAGGGTCGAGATTTTAAAACCACTACTTCCTTTGTTTGGAAGACATGGCTGTGGGGTGGTGAGGTTTCCACAAGACAGCATCAAGAGGGTTGTACCTAGGTGCCACATCACAGATTAAGGCTTGCATAATGTGAGGTTTCCAGACCAGTAAAGCGTAGTGGTTAGCTTAGCTTCTAGAAAAGGACACAGGGGGTTTCTATTTCCGTCAGTAATGATTTCCCCTTCTAATTTCTTGGGTGAAAACCAAATGCTATTCTTTTTGGACTGATGTTTATTACACAGTGTTTTGAGTGACTGTACCTCTGCATTTCTGTCACTTGCTCTTCACAGCGTAATAAAGCTTGTACACAGATGGAGAACTGTGGTGCTCCATACTGTTTTAAACTTTCTTCTGCAACAGAGGATTTTACAGTGTAGAATTAGCAAGTCGAACCTAACAAAAGTTGAACCTAAAAGCAAGTCGAACGCCACTGGAAACGTACAGCAATGCACAGATAATAAGGGACCAAAATAAGAGATAGGGGGAGACTTACAAGTTCATTGACAAAAGCAAATGGTAAATGTCGAGAAAACCTATAAATAGACCAGAGCTGAGAGGAAGTGGAGGACTTCGGGCGCATCGTCTGACAAACTGGCCTGCAGAATGCTCCAAAGGCAATACAGATTATCTGTCCTGTCCAAGGAGAGAGCACACATTCAAGCCAGCCTCTGTGTGTGCTCCAACAACACAGCTGAACTCTTTAAAATCTACAAGGAACTGGCCAATTCTGTTGCAGTACCTACCTCACCTGTTCCCCTTCCAGGCCCTCTGTATGGCTCTGGCCTCTCAATTCTCTGCTAAAACTCAGGACATCCTGTCCTCTATCTCCTCTTCCTCTCTTGGCCCACCCATTGGCTATCTCTCCCGCTCCTCCTTTCTCCTCTTTCTCTCCGACAACACCTGACAAGGTTTCTAAACAAGTCTGATCTATCAAAGTGTTGTACAACAGGTGCTCCTCTTCTCCTCCAGAACCATCAACGACCATATTGATAGCCTCAGCCGATTTCTGTATTCACTCTTTCGCCACTGGAACTTTCCCCTCTCCCCTTAAGCACTCCCATGTGCACCCCCTCCTCAAGAAGCCGTCTGCTGATCCTACCTGCCGGGCAAACTTTCACCCAATCTCCATCACCCCTTTCCTGGGCAAACTCTTGGAAAAGCTGGCCATCTCCCAGCTTATTCTCCACACTGAATCTGTTGGTTGTCTCCATGGCTTCAGAGCTGCCAGAGGCACAGAGACTGCTCTACGGAACACCCATGAATTTCTGTTCTGTAACCATGATTCTAGCATTCCTTCTGTCCTTCTGTCCTCATCCTCCTTAATCTTTCGTCTGCTTTCGACATGGTCAACCACGCCATCGTGATCAATCCACTCCGTGAGAACCAGGACATCACGGATCAGGGCCTGGTGGCTGGGTGGCTGATCTCCTTCCTCTTGGACTGCCCCTCCCAGGTCCAACTTGGTCCCTTTCTCTCGGCCACCTCTCTCCACACCTGTGGGGTTTGCCAGGGCTCTATCCTCTCAACCTGGTTTTTCAACCTCTACTTGGCCCCTTTGGCCCACCTGATATCTACCTTCTGCTCTAACTTTCAGTGCTATGCGGATGGCACTCAGCTTTCCTTCAGGCTCCCCGCAGCCTCCTCTCCTCTTTCGCTCATTCCTGACTATCTGCGATTCAGGATTGGTGCGCCTCCAACGATCTCTGCCTTAATGCCAGAAAGAGGGAGATCCTTGTCATTGGGACCTCTGTCCCTGCTTTCCCTCTCTCACTCTGGCCACCGGCCATTCGCCGTGGACCCTCTTCCTTCGCCTTCCTGCATGGGACAAAACCTTGGCGTCATCTTCGACTCCACTCTCTCTTTCTCTCCTCACATCTCGGGCGTTGCCAAGAAGTCCCACTACCAGCTGCACCCCCTCAGAGGCACTCTTTCTTTTCTCACTTTCCCCCCAGAAGATCACTGTCTCCAGAGCCCTGGTTCTCTCGGATGGACTACTGCAACAGCCTCTTTCTCAATCTGCCTTCCTCTACTCTCTGCAACTAATCCAGAACAGGACTGAGACTTATCCTTGGTCTGAAGCCCAGGGACCATACCTCTCCAGCCCTGAAATCTCTCCACTGCCTCCCGTTGGCTGCAAGGATCAAGTTCAAGACCCTTTGCATTGTCCACAAGGCTTTCTGGGGCCATGGCCCACACTACATCCAACGTTCTCTTCCAAAATACCTTCCTTTTCGAGCCATTTGCTCAGCTACCTTCAACTCTCGAACGGTTGGACACTTGTCCAGGCAGAGAGTGGGGGGTGGATCTCTCTCCTCTGCATATGCCTCCCTCTGGAATGGCCTCCCTGGCCCTCTCAAACTTGAGCCTGACCACCTGATGTTCCGGAAGCAACACAAAACATTACTCTTCTCCTCTGCTTTCTCTACCTCCCTACCCTGCTGACCTACCGGTCTGCTGTACAGACTGGTCGCTTGGCTATCCTCAGAGTCTCACTGGGTACCAGGCTCTTTCTTGATCAGTCACCCTTGCACTGCCTCCAAGCATACCACACACTTAGGGGCTGTAACTGTAACCATACAGACCCTTGTTCTCCTTGAACTACCCAGAGTCACGCTATCCTGGCTGCACTTACTCAGAGCATTGCTGCCCTACTTCCCCACCTCCCTTTCACTCCCCCTCTCCCTTTCCCCTTGCACATCTTGTTCTCGCACTATCTGAATGACACAAGGCCTAGTAAGATTGTTTGTCTTGTCCTCCCTCTGTCTTCCCTCCCTTGTCTTGTCGCGCCTAGAAACACTTACAGGCACGTTATAAATTACTTATATCATATCATATCAGAGTTGGCTGACAATTTTACATGCTTTACATCATAAAATGCCAGTTGGAGGAAAGACGTCAAGCCTTTGCGGCAGTCCAAATGGGACTGAATTTGGAGCCCCAACTCTCATTCGCTGCTCCCTTTCTATACAGTGTACAGGTACAATTTTAGGTTTGGGCTTATTCCTGTCCATATTGGTGTTGCTTATATTATTTTACAGGCCTACCTGTGCTATTCCGATGTGTGCAATATGAGTACTGAAAAACCATCTCCAGGTTCACTGCTAGTTGCTGTTTGGAAAAGGAATCGTAAGGAGTTGCACTTTCATTATAAATTGCTATACATATTCATAAAAACAGCGATGAACCTTTTCTTCAAACTTTGTTGCCCTCCATTTTTTGGCTTGTTGGCAGGTTGGTGATCACAAAATTGTGTTGATCTCGCACATTTTTGTGCAGTTTTAAATCTCTGGCCTCTTCACTTAATTAAAGTTAGATGGATAGCCAATGGATCTCTTTCTCCAGATATGATCTAATAATTATTATTTCCTCGGTCTTAGCGCCTTGCTTCCCACCTTTCCCTCGGATTCTGAGGAAGCGGTCATCTGTCTCATGATCTGATTACATTGAGTGAATTCCCCTTTCACACATATCCTCTTCAGTGCAGACCTCAATTTGTAGCTGGAAAGTAGATTGTTTAACTCTCAACTATGATGGTTCATTGGCTTAGTGTTCATTTTCTTGAGGCATCTTCATTTTTGCAAGTGATATTGGTTGCCAGTCACCGTTCTGTATTCTCTCTTGGTTTAAAGCTACCCTACAGATGTTCACATACCAGCTATTTTGCTTCCTACACACCAAATCCCTTTTAAGATGTATGGGCTCATTTAATACATGCCTCATGGTAGAATACACCAACTTTAGGATTTTAGCGGTTCCAGCTTCAACTGAGTTCTTGCTCTACTGCATGAGCCTAATTATTCAGCATTCCATATTTTGTTCATTTTCTGCACTTTGAAAGCTTACAAATTTTAAATGATACCTGCGTTCGCATTTGGGGTGCTGCATCTGCATCTTTACAGTGGACAATGGTGTAAGAGCAATTTGAAGGTCCCCCAAGTAAAGAAATAGGTCCTCATTATGACTCTGCTAGACTGGAAATGATGTGGCGGTAGTTTTTGTGTGTTTTGGGTGTCTAAGAAGTTATCAGTGATAGTGAGCAAGAGCTGTGCCATGTTTTGAAAAGGCACCAGTCAAAGGTTCAGATTTGCCATTGCAGTGTACTGGATTGCAGGATTCAGCTGGGAGCATTTGGCTGAATTTCGTCTTCCTCTGCAAGCAGGACAGCTCCAAGCAACCATGGACAAAAGATGGGGGATGAGATAGTTGTTCATTTATTATTGCTGGGAAAGCATTTCTCAAGGGACCAAAGCACGGTCCAAGGCAGCAGATGGTAGCCCACCAGATCAGGAACAAATACATAATAGCTGTGAAGGCCATGGTGGGAGGTGGGAGCAGTTCCCAGGCAGGCACATTGCAAAATTGGCTCAGTAATTTGGAGAAAACAGAAATTATGGTCCAGGAGCAAGGCCTAGCAGAGGTCCGGTCTGTTTTTTCCAAAAGGCCATTCATTGCAAGGAGGTAGCTAGAAGTGTGTGTGCCTGGATTGCCAACATGTATCGAAGTGGGGAGGTACATAGCATGCAGGTGCAAATGGTGAGAACGGGGAATTAATTGAGGCAATAATGGTCAATGCTGATTTGCAACAAGTTTCGGCCACACACACACACACACACACACACACACACACGCTCGCCATTTCATTGGTTGGTCTGGGTGGGACACTGCAGCCCCAGTAATCTGAGGTACTATGGCCCAATCAGAAATGAGCCCTCAGTTAAGTTGTGCTTTAGAAAATATCAGACAATGGGATTGGTGCACGTGGGTGAGATCATGGTGGGTAGGTGGTACATTTTGTTATGACGTGAAGGAAACTTCCAAGTAGATTATGTTAATGTATGGTGTTCTTTAGGGGACTGGTGACCAGCCAATAGAAACGCTAATGTTTCATTTTTTGTTACCTTTTGGTGAACATGCAAATGTGATGGTTTATGCATTTAAAAGCTCTGTTCATTGTGGGAGGGTGTAAGGGAAGCAGTATCAAAAGCAAGACAGACACAAAAGATACATTTGGAAAACTTTATTGTTCTCGAAAAAGGGGTTGGAAGTACGCCTATCTTGCCCTATGTCTAGGATGGGAGCACGCTCAGCCATCAGAAAACACAGTCCAAGTGGAGTCTGTAAAAACAAGATGACCTATGCTAACAAAACCTAATGCCCACCCTTACCATAATGTAACAAAATATGTGTGGGAAAAAATGTGCATGCAAAAGGAATAATGTGTCAAACTATAAAGAATCAATATGGCTGAGTCAGCTCTCCTCCTTACGTTGGACAGCACAGGGAAAGGCGGCCCCGTAGACAGGATGGCACACACTGGCTCAGGTCCTTCAAAAATAAAGGCAGTTCAGAACGTGGATCGAGGACCGCCTGGCCTTCCACAGTAAAGTCTCTCTTTCTAGCTTCAGTATATAGTTCAACAAAAGGTTCACACCGGTCTCCCTCAGTCGGGTTCGGACCGTTTGCAAAACACAATGTTCAGGTAGGTCTCCCTCAATTGGGGCCTGGACCTTTCCAAGTACAAAGTTCACATGGACTCCCCTGCGTTGGGCTCAGACCTCATGTAGGTCACCCTCTGTCAGGCTCAGACCCCTTCAAAAACAAAAGTTCAACGTTGGTCTCCTTTGCCGGGCACAGACCTATCACAGTTCAACAACAATTGCCAGGGCTCCCTTCCCCAAGGTTTGTACACTTTGGGTCTCCATCAGTCGGGCTCAGAACGGTTTCCGGATGTCGAAGACTTTCAAATGTGCGTTGCTTCTTTACAGACCACTGCAGGACCACTTCGACTCAGAATTCAATGTTCAGCTTTTCCTCTTCCCTTCTCTCAGGGTTAACTTTGTTCACTTTCACTTTTACTGTTACAAACAATGTATCTTTCACTGAGACTTTCGAGTGGGCTAGTCCCTTTCACCTGACCACTCCGTTACTCAGTATTGCTGTTCTTGCTTTAACGTTCCTTCACAGGTCTGCCTTTCCTTGCATCTCATCCATACGTGTGCAGCCTTCACTTGCGATATATAGTTGCAAACCTCAACCTTTCTTAGCACACCGGTCTATCAGGTCGCTGGCCAACTCACCTGCTGTGTGCGTCTTCCTTCTTGTTTCTGCAGTTTAACACAAGTCAAGGTTAACACCACAGGCTTGGCCTCACCGCCTCAACTCTGAGGGTGACCTGGAAAGGTCACTAGCATCCTTGAAGTACAATTCAGTATCCTTGTTTTCTCCAGGGGTCTCCCCCGATCAGACTCAGACCCACTCCTTAAAGTTCACAGATGAGTCTCCCTCAGCCGGGCTCTGACCACCTAAAAGTTCACAGATGGGTCTCCCTCAGTCGGGTTTGGACCCCTTTCAAAGTTAAAAAAAAGAAATGTCTTTGGACTTCCAGTCCCAGAATCCTTCATACTGATTTTGCTCCCACTTCACTAGCTCCTCCTTTTGGCATTCGGGCCTTTTTGGGAGTTGCAGGAGTTTATGGGGATAGTTGGTGGGGTCAGGGTCTCGCCACCTGCCCTTCAAAGGCCTGGGCTTGCCTGCTTTGTCCAGAGAAGGAGCTCGGGTGTGGGCACCGCCAGGTAACCGCAGGTGCCCCTGGTTTGGCTTCCTGGAGTTACAGTTCCCTTTCCACACTGCAGCCTCCCCTGTACTCACAGGCCCAGCAATCAGGCAGTCCTTCTTCCTCCAGGCCTTCCAGGGTCTCTCCAGCTCGAATGTTCTCCCTCTAGCTTCCATGCACCATCCAGCATCCCCAGCTCACTCTGTGCTCTACCTTTTATAGTGAGGGGGCGGCTTAATAGGTCTCAGGTGAGACGGATTGTCAAGGGAGGCCTGCAATGCATGTCATTGTTAAGTGGACAGTCTGTTGTTAAAGGGGAAGAGTCTGTCTTGTGTGTCCGAGTGTGTTTCTTCTCAGCGATCTTCATTCTCTCAACCCCTCTCTTCTTCGTCATAGTGTTTGTATAGAAAAGGGGGGTGGGGGGAGTTGGGAAGTCATAGTGTTTTCTGGTAATCATAGGACAATTGGGTTTAACATATCCCATGTAGACTGAGGGGGTGTCAGGTAGGGGTGTGTCGGAAAGGGGGGGAATACCATGTCTCTCCTAAGGGCATTCCTCCCGCAGTCCCCAAGGACCCCCCTGTCCAGGTGATACTCCCACATTGGTCCACCCCCAGGGTCTGGTTCCAAAGATGATGGTCATGGTCTGGCCACCTGAACAAAATATTCTCTGGGTCTAACCGTGAGAACGCCCTCGGGTTTCTCACAGAGGGGTTGAGATGGCTCTGTTCAGTTCTGTCTCCCGGCCATGAGTAAATAAACTGTTTTTCCTTGCAAGTGGTGCACCCCATTTTTGAGTATTCTGGATTACCTTTTGGGGATTGTTTAGGAGCACCCCATCTCAATACCACCATTGAGCAGTTTTCAACTGGAGGCCTTCGCTCTGGCTATAAAGGTGGCTGTGCCAAGCAAGCAGCAGCTTGGTATCCTTCGTACCAGTAGAGAAGGAATCCCTTGTTCTATAAGATGTGATGCTATCCAAAATGTGTGTGCACAAGCTGAAATATGTATGTACTTGGGCCTCTATGGTGATCATCCCTAACCCTCCATATGCTTATTGTCCCATCCAGTTTTGAGCTCTCTGGCTTTTGTGGTACCCTTTTTATTATTCTCAACTTTTTAGCATACGTTATAATTTTATATTTGTATTTTATCACATGTTTGAGCTGGCTTAATGTCCAAGGACAAGTGTTTGAGGTGCCACATCACCACAGTCACCATTTAATTTGTTGATCTCACATTTCCAGTTGTCATGATCTTGGCTCTCGGCCAAGATAAAGGCTTGTGCCTTTTTTCTTGCAGTCTTTGTTTAGACCATCGCAGGTTTTGCCACATTCACTATTTTTCATACGCTCAAAGCCTCTTATGCCTGAGAAGTCTGTATTTTCCTGGTTATGTTGTTTAAATCCACTTGACCTCTCAATCTGCATTCTACTAAGCACTGTGTGGTGAATGGCCTTTTTCAAATAAGGGTGCTTACAAACGAAATGTTTGAATTAAAGAACTTATTTACATTTAATATATCACACAGTCATCGGGTTACGGGTCCAGGTCTCTCTTAACGTCAGATTGTTCTTTTCTCTTCAACCTCCATTGGCATATGGTATCCGTCAGTGAACTTTAGAGCCATACTTTCTTTGGACGATATAGTTCTCTGGTCAATGCCCACAATGTTGTATTTGTGGTCCTCGTTGGCTCTCTGATGAAGTTAAATCTCATTGGAGAAAGTCAAAATCTCTTGTACGCTTCAGGTGGAGTACTTACAAACACTCTTTTCCCTGCACGGCTTGGTTGAACAACCATAGAACATCAAATGGTTACACAGTAGCAGTATTGAAAGGTAGGTTGGGATGGTGATGCGGAATCTGTGGATTGAAGGGCTAATCCATCAGAAGGAACAAGTTACTTACCTGTAACTGTTGTTCTCCAGCATGGGTCTGGCATGGATTCACATGCTCATGAATATTCCCCATCGTCAGGCTGGGAATCCTTGGTAAAGAAAAAATCAGCATCAGTTTCGTTTCTGATCTGTCTTTCTTAGTAGTAACCAATCACTGATCTCTGGGTCATACTGCCCCCAGCTAATGACTGCCCTCTCCCTAAACCCCGCCTCTGGCAGCCATCTTCAGATTTGGTAGCACGCAAAGTGGCAGTATGACCAAGTGAAGAGCCGCAGAGGGGTAGGTGGGAGGGTTCGCATGTGAATCCATGCCAGACCCATGCTGGAGAACAACAGTTACAGGTAAGTAACTTGTTCCTTCTCCAAAATGGGGTCTGGCATGGATTCACATGCTTATGAATAAAAGAATACATAGCAGTATACACATGCAAAACCACGGGAGGTGGCAAAGGCTCAACATTAAGCATTACATCCAAAACTCAACATTAAGCAATTCTTACCTCCTCACCAGGCTCACCTTAGGCGAACAGGTTGCGCAGCACTGCTTGGCCGACCCTGGACTCCTCCCTGGAGTCCCGATCGACGCAGTAGAATCTTGTGAAGGTGTGTGTAGACCTCCACGTAGCAGCCCTGCAGATGTCCAGCAGGGGCACACCAGACAGGAACGCCGTAGTAGCAGCGATCGCTCTGGTCGAATGGGCTCTCGGACGGCCGGGCAGCGGTCGGTTTGCCAACCGGTGACAGTGTATGATGCAGCCGGAGAGCCATCTGGAAATGGAAGTCTTCGAGAGAGCCTTCCCTGGATTCACAGACCCAAAGTTCACAAACAGTTGTGACGTCTTCCGAAAACTCTTTGTGCGGTCCACGTAGAACTTTCTGCGCTCTAGCTACATCCAGCAAGTGCAAAGTCCTCTCGGCCGGCGTCGAAGTTGACAGGAAGAAAACTGGTAACACCAAGGACTCGTTGAGGTGGAAGTCCGATGGCACCTTGGGCATGAAGGAGGGGTGCGTCCTCAGCACCACCCTCGTGTCATGAAAAGTCAAGTATGGAGGCTTGCAAGATAGGGCCTGGATCTCTCCCACTCGTCGTGCTGAGGCGAGGGCCACGAGGAACGCTGTCTTCCATGACAGGAACTTCAAAGGCGCCAAATGCATAGGCTCGAATGGGGCCCCCATGAGCCTGGTCATCACTACATTAAGCTCCCACGCCGGGGCAGGAGCCTTCACCGGCAGGAACGAACGGAATAGTCCCCTCAAATTCCTTCACCAGGTGATGAGACCACAAGGACGCCCGTCCCGTAGTCCTGGTATATCGGGTGATGGCAGCCAGATGTATTTTGATGGAGACGTGAGCCAGTCCAGCTTTGGCCAGCGACAGTAGGTACGGCAGTACTTGAGGGGCCGTAATCCGCAGAGTGTTAATCTTCTGTGCACGGCACCAGACAGAGAACCTCTTCCACTTATGGCCGTAACACTTAAGAGTTGAGGACGCCCTGGCTTTTGCAAGAATCTCTCTGCGGTCAGCCGGGATATCGTACCATCCAAACTCTAGTCCTGCAGGAGCCAGGGTTGCAAGTTCAGCGACTGTGGGTCGTGATGGAGAATGGCGCCCCCTTCTCTGGAGAGAAGATCTGCGTCTGCCGGCAGCTTGACTGGTGGGTACGTTGACAAGTCCAGAAGGTCCGGGAACCAGATCTGCCTCGGCCACGCCGGTGCGATGAGGATCATTCTGCACCTGGACTTCTTGAGCTGGTTGATGAGGCGGAGCAGCAACGGCAACGGAGGGAGCGCGTATAGAAACAGGCCATCCAAGGGGAACGAGAAAGCATCGCCCATGCTCCTCGGCTGCAGGAACCTGCTGGCGAACCTCTGGCACTTGGAGTTCGTCGCCATCGCGAAAAGGTCGATCCGGGGTTTGCCCCATCGTCGAAAGAGCCGATCCACCTGGTCCTGACGTAGTTCCCACTTGTGGCACGAGCGCAGCTCCCTGCTGAGTGAGTCAGCGATGGTGTTTTTTATTCCTGCCAAGTGGAATGGAACCAGAAACATCCCCTGGGCGACGGCCCAGTGCCACAGATCCTGGGCCTCCTTGGATAGGGCTGGGGATCTGGTGCCCCCCTGCTTCCGTATGTAGAACATCGCGGTGGTGTTGTCGGTGAAGATCCTCACCACTTTGTCCTTGAGGGACGGAAGGAACGACTTGAGTGCCCAGAACACTGCTCGGAGCTCCAGAATGTTGATGTGGAGAGACCTCTCCTCCGGGAGCCAAAGGCCTCTTGCGTGGAGATCTCCGGTGTGGGCCCCCCAACCCTCCAGAGATGTCCGTCGTCACCGTCTCCTGAAACGCCGGGGTTTGAAAGTCCGTGCCTGTAGTGAGGTGAGCACGGGTACCCCACCATAGGATCACCCGACGGAACTCCTCGTCGAGAGGGATCCTGTCCTCGAAGCAGCCCGTCGCCTGAAACCAGCGGGCGTCGAGGAACTCCTGTAGACGCATCCGAAGTCTGCAAAGGGGTACAAGATAGATGCATGAGGACATCATCCCGAGGAGGGACTTGATGGACCTCACCCTGGCCACGTCCGTGGCTAGCAGGTGCTGCACCTTGCCCAGGATGGTCTTGGTCCTCTCCTCTGATGGGGAGGCCAATTGCCCCACTGTATCGAACTTCGCTCCCAGAAACAGTTCTACTTGCGACAGAACCAGGTGGGATTTGGTGTAGTTGATGGCGAACCCCAGTTCCGTGAGCAGCCGGACGGTCCTCGCTGTGTGTTCGATGGCGAGTTCCCTTGTCCTTGCCCGGATTAGCCAGTCGTCCAGGTAGGGGTAGACGTGGATCCCCTACAGGCGCAGCCGCGCCACCACTGGTGCCAGGCACTTGGTGAATACCCTGGGTGCCGACTTTAATCCGAACGGTAGGGCTCTGAATTGGTAGTGGCGTCCCTGAACCACGAACCTGAGAAACTTCCTGTGCCCTTTTAGAATGGGGATGTGGAAGTAAGCATCCTCCAGGTCCAACGACGATAGGAAGTCGCCCTCCTCCAGCTGTTCCAGCACGTTCTGGAGGGCGATCATCCTGAATTTCTGCACCTTGATGTATTTGTTTAACCAACGCAGGTCCAGGAGGGGGCCCCAACCGCCTGTCTTCTTTCTGACGAGGAAGTACCTTGAGTACACTCCAGAGCCCCGGAGCCTCCTGGGGACGAGCTCAATGGCACCTTTCTTGAGCATCGCCCTTACCTCCAACAGTAGTTGAGGGACGTGATTCTCCTTCCTGGCCACGGGAGGAATGCGAGGGCACTTCTTTTGTAATTCCAGCGAGTGCCCGTTGGCCAAGGTGTCCAGCACCCAACGGTCGGTGGAGATGGACTCCCACATGCTGACGAACTTCGTCAGCCGGCCTCCCACCGGGGTGCTTCGGTGGGGGCCCGACGACACGGCCGGGTCAGTCTTGCTTGGAGGCGGCCTTGCCGCCTTGGCCTCCTTGGCGACGATGCCGGGATCCCCCTTGCTTGCCGCGACCTCTGTAGGCCTCCTGGGAAGAGGAGCGGGCCGCCTGGCGGTATGTGGAGGAGCCACCGCTGGATCCTTTGGAGGCACCCTGTCTGCCTCCGGAGCTCCGAAAGGGCCGTCGTTGTTGAAGTACCCCTAGGGCCTGGACTGTCTCCGAGTCGGTCTCCTGTAGAGACTCGTCCACCGCCTTACCAAAAAGGTTGTTGCCGTCGAACGGCATATCCAACACTCTGGTCTGGATGTCCTGGCGAAAGTCTGTCGCCTTGAGCCATCCTCGTCGCAGGAGGCAAACTCGTTGCCCAGTTGGCGAAATCCGGTATCGGCAATGTCCGTTGCCACCATTATGGCGTGATCCGACGCCACCTCGCCTTCCTGCAGATTTTGTAGGGCCACCGCCCTCTTGTCGTCAGGTAGGAAGTCTAGCAGGGGAGCTATCTTGAACCAGAGCTCCCTGTCGTAGTGGGCCACGATCGCTAAGGCATTGGCCGCCTTGATTATCGTCGCCGCCGACGAGATGACTCGTCGTCCCATGGAGTCCAACTTCTTGCCCTCGCTGTCCGACGGGGAAGTGGAAGTTGAAGCCGCCGCTGCTTTCTTCTTAGCCGCTGCCGAGACGACCGAATCCGGCGTGGGCTGGGCCCTGAGGCACAAGGGGGCGGCATCAGGGACTCGGTACTTCTTCTCATAACTGTCCCTCTTGGTGGGTGTCGTGGAAGGGTTCTTGCGGACAGCAAGCCCCTCGTCCCAAATGTCGTCGAGCAAAGGCACCGCGAGGACCGTCTTCCTCTTGGCCTCTCATCGTTGGTAAAGAAACCCTTCCTTTTTTTGTTCTTCAGGGAATAGCTGGAAGAGCTCGGATGCCCTCGTTATCATGGCGTGGAAGGAGCCAATTTTGTCGGCTGGAGAAGCCTGAGGGGGGGGTGATGACGGGATGTCCGCTGCGTCATCGCCGTATCCTCTCTAGGGTCTGGCGAGGGGGATGAGGGGTCCACAGTCCTCGCGGGCACGAAGGGCAGAGAGGGGTGGACTCTCCTCCGCTTGTTTGGAGGGTTTCCCGACGGGCCTGGTTCTAGATCCTCCGTCGGGGTCCGTGGTAATCTCGTCCTTATCTCGGTACATAAGGATTGGATCGCCAACAAAATGGCCGCCGAGCTATCCTGGGGCTCGGGTAATGGCTGCGACGGACGGGATGGCCGCTCCACTGGGCCCTCTTCGTCGCCATTGTCGCTAACTTCGATCACGTCAGCGGGGACCGTCCCCTGGGATCGAACCTTCGTGAACCTCTCGTTGAGGCCCTTCTCGGTTTCCACCAACTCCTCCTCAGAGGCTGATTCCGAGTCTGTAATGGCCACCGCCCCCCCCCACTCTTTTTCCGCCGGGGACTTCACGGGGGTCTTAACGATGGGCTGGAAAGAGGATTCCCTCCGCGGTGGCAGGGATACTCTGGGCCCAGAGGCCGTTTCCACTGGCGTAGTCTCAGCTGGCTTCGCCAGGGTCGCAGCGACCACTTCATAGAGGCCTTTGCTGGCTGGATCAAAGCCCTCACCACCTTAGGTGCGTCCTGGGCCTTTGCCTTGGGGGGAGGGTCAGCGCCTCGCTCCCCCTTCGAGATCAACCGGGGCCGCTCCAGCAGTTTACCCGGGTTCTCGGACTTCCTCTTCCCCGAACCAGAGCGCTGGCTCGTGGTTGAACGCGCCGGGGAAGTCGCGCCCTGCCTGGCAGCCGAAGAGCCTGACCTGTCGGCGCTCCCGGTGCCCACGGACTTGCAGTGCTTGGCCTTCTGTTGGGCCCCCGTCGCCGGGGCGCCCTCACAGGACTTAGAAGCCCCCTCAGACTTTTTCTTCGCCTTCTCACCTGCTGTGCCCTTCTCCAGCCAGGCGGCGAGGCGGGAACGACGATCTTGTTTGGTCCGTTCCGAAAGGTTCTTGCAGAACGCACAGTCCTTCTCCACGTGCGTCTTGTCCTCATGAAGGCAGTAGAGACATTGCAAATGCTCGTCCTCCTTGAAAACGTTTTGTAATCCGCATCCAGGGCAGCACCTGAACAGCTTGGATCCGGCCGTCGAGCTTTCCTTGTCCTGGGCCATGTCCGTTGAGGTAGGCCGCAGATCTTCCGGAATCCTCCAAGAAGCGTAAACTCGACGAAAACTTCACCCTTGAGGGGCGTAGAAGAATTCTGAAACGGGTCCCTGTTATCGGAAGTAGAAACGGTGGAGCTCGAGGCTCGATTAAACCGAAACAAATGAGAAAATCTCCTGAAAAAGCGCGAAAACGCAGCAAAAACTCGAGAGCTAAAGCATGAGGACTCCCAACACTTGAGCGTGCGGTAAAAATCTGAGGATGGCTGCCAGAGGCGGGGCTTAGGGAGAGGGCAGTCATTGGCTGGGGGCAGTATGACCCAGAGATCAGTGATTGGTTACTACTAAGAAAGGCAGATCAGAAACGAAACTGATACTGATTTTTTCTTTACCGAGGATTCCCAGCCTGACGACGGGGAATATTCATGAGCATGTGAATCCATGCAAGACCCCATGCTGGAGAAAGAATATTACCAGAGCTAGGTAACTTGTTCTTCTAATGGATTCCTTCCTCATTGAGATCTTATTATTATTATTATTATTATTATTATTATTATTATTATTATTATTATTATTATTATTATTATTATTATTATTATTATTATTATTATTTTTAATTTATTTATTGTGTTTTGGCTATAATAAGATAAACCTTTCATACTCTGTTTATAATTTACAACCAAAGTAGAATAATTAATTTTGAAACAACAACATTATTAATCACCATCGTAAAATAATCTATTACATGTTGTAAACAATACAAAAATGTCAATGCACCCAACATGATTCTTTAAAAATGTTCACAACTAAGTAAAATGCAGGGAGAGAAAGATGAACAAGTTACTTACCCGTGGTAATGTTCTTTCAACTGGATGTTCCTCCCACGTATTTCTCATCTAATGATATCTCCATATCCAGCTTTAGCTGCTCTGTCTTGGTGTCAACGTCATCGATGATATATAGCACGCGCAGCGACCGTTGGCTTCGGTTCCGCTTTTTCCGTTTATTGATTTATCCTGCGCCCTACAGCTATTCAACCTGAAAGAGCATAAACTGCAATAAAATGGAAATTCAACTGCGGGGTAGGGTGTGAGGGGCAATGAGTAATACGTGGGAGGAATATCGAGTTGAAAGAACGCTACCACGGGTAAGTGACTTGTTCTTTGAATGGATTTTGTCCTCCCACGTAGTCCTCATCTTATGATAGACTCCCAGAGCAGTGTTTGTATTTCTGGAGGATGGAGTCAGAATTTTCAGTTTCAAATTAGAATTTAGGAGTTCCTATTGGCCTGTGTGTACATAATCTAACAGTGCCTTCCCACAACTACCTTCCCGGCCTGAGGAAGAGTCCAGACTATAGTGCTTGGTGAATGTGTGGACTGAGGACCATGAGGCCGCTGCACAAATATCCTGAATTGGGACCACCCATCTGTAAGGCAGGGGAAGTAGCCATGCCCCAGGTCGAATATGGTCCGAGACCCTCAGGAGGCTCTTTTCCAGCTAATCCGTAGCATTCAGAGATTGCAAGGATGATCCACCTAGATAAGGTTTGTTTTGAAACCGCCATACCCAATTTATGGCCCGTATATCCAATTAACAGTTGATTGTCCGGTCTTAATTTAGACATCCTGGAAATATAGAAACAAAGTGCACGTTTTGTGACAAGTCCGTGTAGCCTCTCTGCTTCCTTTCCAGGATGAGGTGGGAGATAGAAAGAAGTTAGTATGATTTGTTGAGTTAAATGAAACTCCAACACAATTTTTGGTAAGAAAATAGGTTTAACCTTAAGGACCACTCTATCCTAAAAGAAGACTTTGTAAGGAGGCTTGCAGGATAAGACTTGCAGTTCACTCATCCTACGGGCTGATGTAAGGGCCACTAAAAGAATGGTCTTTAATGTCAACAATCTTAAAGGACAGGAGTGGATAGGCTTGAATGTAGCACACATTAGGAATTTTAGAACTAGGTTGAGATCCCAAAACAGGACTTGAAAGGGGACGGGAGGAAAGACATTTGTCAATCCTTTCAAGAATTGTATAACCAGTGGAATCTTGAAGAAAGATACCTCTTCAGAGGAGCGCATAAAAATAGATAGCGCTACCAGATAGCCTTTAATTGTATCAACTTGAAGCCCCAGATTAGCCAGGTGTAATGAGAACAATAACACCATATGTGTATTGCATGTGAAAGGGGCCACATTCTTAGCCTTTTACCAGCTGCAGAACTTGTTCCAACGGCAGCGGTACAAGCACTTAAATTGCTGGCCTTCTGGCCGAAAGTAAAATCTCCATGACCTCATCCGGGAGGTCCCAATCCTTATATCTCAGCCTCTCAGAAACCATGCATGAAGGTTGAGTGTCTTAACCTCTGGATGGAGAACCCGACCCTGCTCTCACGAGAGAAGGTCCTATATTTGTGGCAGACGTATTGGAGGGCAGATGAATATGTCCAGAAAGTCCAGTTACCACGTCCTCCTGGCCAAATTAGGATCATGGATTTCTTGAACTTTCTCAACCTTCTGATCACACGAGGAATGATGGGGACTGGAGGAAACGCGTACAGGACGGGAAACTCCCAGTCCACTACGAAAGCGTCCCCTAGAGCTCCTCTTGGGAAAAATTCCCTCGAGCAGTACAGCACGCACTTTCTGTTGGCACTGGTTGTGAACAGATCCACTTTAGGGGTTCCCCAAAGGGGCGAAGATCTCTTGAAGGACCTCCTGAGCTAGTGCCCACTCATGGTACACTGTGCTCTGCCTGCTCAGAGCATCCGCTGCTGTGTTCTCCTCTCCAGCTAGGTGAAATGCCGAGAGAGATTCCTTTTTGAATTGCCCAGACCCAGAGGTGCATTGCTTCTCAGCACAGTGGTAGTGACCCTACTCCTCCGCTCTTGTTGAGGTAGTAAATGGCCACTGTGTTGTCTGACGTTATCAGGACATTCTTTCCCCGTAAAGACGGCAGAAAGGCCTTCAGCGTTACTCTGATCACCTTCAGCTCCAAAAGATGGATGCGTAGTTTGGACTCCGATGGAGACCAACGACTGCTGATTGTCAGATCGTTGGTGTGGGCTCCCCACACTGTGAGTGAGGCGTCTGCCACTACAATTATCTCTGCCCATGGTTGCCAAAAAGGTTCCTCTTTCAGAATGTTTTCTTGGTAGGCCCACCACAAAAGATCTTGTGCTACTCTGCTTGGAACCTGAAGGAGGTCCGACATTTTGCCTGAGAATTGTGACCATTGAGTCCCGAGAGCCCAGTGGAGGGATCTCATTCTTAGGCGTGCCTCTGGCACCAGGAAAATGCATGATGCCATGAGGCTGGAAGACTCTGGGCATTTTGGAATTTGTTGACCATCTGCAGAATTTCTTGAGCCCTTACCTCGGGTGGCAAGGCGTTTCCCCAGGATTTGTTCACGACAGCCCTGATGAATTGGAGCCTTTGAGATGGTATCATGTATGAATTTCTTGAAGTAGAAGTAGAAGCCCAATTTGTGAAGGAAATGACAGGTGGAGTTGAGATGTTCCAGGGCCTGTTTGGGAGAACGTGCCCTGATCAGCCAATCGTCCAGGTAGGGGTAGACGTGACTCGCCCCTCTCCTGAGACTCGCTGCCACCACCACCATCAACTTGGTGAAAATCCTCGGGCGGAGGTCAGCCCAAATGGCAGAACTCAAAACTGAGAATGAGATAGGCCAATGGCCAACAGTGAACCTCAGGTACTTTCTGTGCTTGTGATGGATTGGCACATGAAAGTAAGCATCCTGAAGGTCCAATGATACCATCCAGTCCTGAAGCTGGAGGGCCAGAAGGATCTGAAAAAGGGAAACCATCTTGAACTTGTCCTTCCTGAGAAACTTGTTCAAGTCTCTTAAGTCCAAGATGGGTCTCAATCCTCTGTCCTTTTTGGGGATTAGTAAGTAATAGGAGTACCAACCCTTGTTCCTCTCTGCTACAGGTACCGGTTCTATAGCACCTTTCTCTAGCAAGGTCAAGATTTCCTGCATAAGGAGCGGATCTGGAACACTGACGGAGTAGTTCCCCGGTGGATGAGCCAGAGGCCTTTTTAGAATGGGACGGCAGTAACCCTGGGCCCATGCATCTGAAGTAATACCCTTTCAGATGCTGTGAGAGTCTGCCTCTGACTGGGGTCTTGTGGACTAAGGCCTCAGAGAGATTTTGAGCCAGCATATGTAGCGGCTGAAGGTAAAGCAGCCGTTGCTTGGGCAGTCTTAGCACCTCTTCCCCGTCCACCATGGGGGAATCATTTCTGATCTCTGATTCGATAGTCCTCTCCCTCTTCCAACTGAGGAGTAAAAGCGAAAGGACCTGCCCCTCCAAGCTGTACCAGTGGGGTCGAGTAGGTGGCTGTCTGATTGCTCTGCCAAGGGATTTGGCTGCAGCTTTGGAGGTCTGCAGCTTCTCCAGGCTCTCGTCAGCCTTGCTGTCAACTAAATGAGTGCTGTCAAAGGGCATGTTAAGAAGTCTACTCTTCTCGATGGTGAGATTTTTTATTTTTTCCATACCCATACCTTTAAGTGATACAATTGGAATATCCTCTACCTGTTCATTAGATCATGAGTTTTCATGTGAACATCTTGTGTTAATTTATTTGGTGTTAGGGTGATGCAACCCAAGTTTGACCTGTCACGTGTTTTTAGAACACAGAAAATTCACAGTTACATGGGAAGAAGTTCCTACGCACTTGATTGAAGGTACATCTCTCTGTTTTGATATCTCTTTTTACTTGATACTGAGCTAGATGCCTTGGTGATGTATCATAATTTCGAATGACTATGAGTTTGTGACAGAACTTGATTCTCCGTTTTACGAGATAGACAGGAGTACTGTTTTCAATATTAAGATTGTTTTGGAGTCTGTATTAATTATTAGGACATTTACATCAACAGTGTATTTTTCCTTTATTCTTGTTTCAATATGCTTACTTAGAAATAGTTTTTCGGACAGTTTCTCTGTACTGTTTTAGTTCAACGTTGGCTCCAGAAGAAGAGATTGTGATCTCAAAACGGTCAGCCATTTATGTTGGACTTACTCTACATGCACTTTTTGCTCAATGAAATTGTGAATTGAATAAATTTTTATTTTTCTGATTAACATACATACACAACCAGCGTCTTTCCTTGGAATTGCACATCATGATTAATATTGTTACTTTGAATTAAGATATTGTTAACCGTCTGATGACGGTATTGAGATAATGTGCAGGGGACGGGAGGGTTCCCATCTATGGATCCTCTTCTTTTGTCTCCATGTTAAGAAGTCTAGACAGCACATCTGGAGCAAAACCAGACTTTTTCAACCAGGCAAATCTGCGTGTGCCAGTGCTAGCCCCCACTGCTCTGCAGATACTGTACGCAGAGTTGAGACCAGTCTGGAGGGACATGGAGTCTTTCGGCGCCGATGGCGTAGATTTGACTTCGAAGGAGCCTTTTCTCTACTCGAGGGAACCTCTGAGGGTCTCAAGGAGTTTTCTCCTTGACATTCAGCCCGAGGGCGCACTGATTTTGTCCCTTGCCTTCTTTTGTCGTATTTGTCAATACTGGCAAGGCTCTTAGCTTTCTTCGAGCGTGTCAAGGCTGCTTTCTCAAATACTTTGAGCATCTTTAGTCTGAACTCCTCCCACTCGGCCAGTGAGGCAAATTTGGTCGGGCATAAGACCCGTTCCGGGGAGGAACTGCCGATCTGTGGCGCCTTTTCTTCGTCAGCCGTGCGGAAGATGAGTGGTGTGAGTCACTGCGTGATCAGGACCTTTTAGGAGAGTCATCTCTCGACTCGACGCATGATCGCCTTTTCTACTGGGTTTTCGAAGGGGATTTATGGAACCTACCTGCAGGTGGCTGCTTTCAGGGCCTTCGCTGTCATTTTTTAAATACTAAACTTGGAGCTGATGATGCCGATGACAATGCCATTTTCAATAAACAAAACGTTTCTTAGTCAAGGAACCGAAGCACGCTGATAATCTGAAGCGTTAGCTCTCGTGGAAAAAAGGAACTGAAGCCAACATTCGCTGTGCACGCTATATACCATCGATGACGTCGACACAGAGACAGAGGCCCTCGAGGGACATCGAGTCAACAGGCATAGACGCGCAGTGCCACCTGCTGGAGAAAAAAAATCAGAAGCAGCTAAAGCTGGATATGGAGATATCATATGATCAGGAATATGTGGGAGGACACAATCCATTTGAAAGAAACAGACAAAAAAGAGAAGGAAACGAAGAACAAAAAGTGGGTCACAGAAGTTTTTAAAGCTTGGCAATTTTAGTTAATTAGTCGCCAATGTACAACCACTATCATATGTAACCAAAACCATTGCAGTACTTCAAGTATGCTAAAAACATCCACAAGGAATCCATGTAGGGCTATTATCAGAGTGACACTATATCCCCAGATTAAATGTGCCCAGAACAGTTCCCCCGAGTCATTGGTTCCTTCTTGTACTACAAATTTAAAATATAGGATTCTGATGCTAGTAAGTTTTGGACAAGAAAGGAATACATGTTTTAGAGTTTCCACAGTGGACGAGCAGTCACATAGTCTGAAATGAAGCAGACGCACCACATCGGTTTGCCTATACATTCTAATGTTAGCAGTTGATTTAAACGGAAACACAGATACAGACAACATACTTTATTACTTGGAAACAGATAAACAAATTTAGGTAAGTGCTCTCTTTTGCTGGGAAATCTTGTGTATTCTGTGTATGTGCTGTAATGGTCTAGAAGATCAACTGTGCTACACCAGTCCATGGTAAACAGATTAGTCTTGGTCTTGGCTGGTGTTCCTCTTCAGAAGACTGGATAGCATTAAGAATCTTCATCATGTAGTCCTTGAAGACATTCATCGAAGCCAGGGACTTAGCTGATAGAATTTTCCCCAAGTCTATATATCAGGGAGTCTGCCGGAGGAGTTATAATTTTGGCACTGTTTGATAATTGTCTCCAATGAACCCTACATTGGAGAGAAATCAACCCCAACTCATGTCTCAGGACAGCGTTAGGGATTGATTTAGACAGGCCAAGAGTTTCTTTCCAGATAACTTCCTGTAAAGTATTCAAGTAAAGGCTCAAGTCAATGTTTGTCATATCCAGACCATATACGATAAAGGGTTCCACTTTAGTGAAGTAGAAACAAATTAGAGGGAGGAGTGTAAATGTCCACAGCTGTTTATATACCCTTTTCAGCTGACTTATCAAGGTTGGCGATTTAGCTCTTAAGAGTGATCTTCCATTCCGATAGAGAGCATATGTTGGTATGGTTTTATTCCAGATATCTCATGGAAGAAACTCTTTCCAGACTTTGATGTCCCACCGTCCAATACATGGTTTTAGGTCTGTTTTTTGTTGAAACTTGTTGTAATGATCCCAAACCTGTCTCACCTTCTGCGCCCATGCCTTCACAACAAGCTCCCCGTGCCAACCTCTATACTCGGTTCCGTCACACTGCACGCCCCCTATTCCTGGCCTGGAAGTCACATGTCTACTCGCTTGCCACAGCCACGCTTGGCGTTCCGGCATCGCGTCTAGTCTGCAGTCACGCGACACCTGGACTTTCTTCTTTGGCTTTCATGCCGTTCATTGGCGCAGCAACAGGAACACACCCCAAACCCTGTGGGACCAATACCGACAACGCCGCCCGTCTTGTTGGTGCTGCTGATTGTTTCCTTTGAACACTCTAAAGCTACCACGTACCTTGGATATTCTTCGTTCCTGGATCTTGTGCTTCGACCCGGCTTTGCTTATTGGACCTTGCTACTGCCTTCTGTTTTGTTGCCTGTCCGCACGGCTTCCCGACTTCGGCCTGTTATCTGAATTGAGCTATCCTAGTCAGCCCTTGCCTTACATGTTCTTCTTGCAGTTCTTCCCCATTTCCTTCCCTTTCCCCTTTCCATTCCCTCCCCTCCTCCCATGGACCACTCAGCACTTGGACTATGGACGCTACCCTGATGCGTGCTGTACCTTGACCCAAGCGCAACCCTCATGCCGCCCAGGTTTAGATTCCCCTTACTAACCTTTCTTCCCTCGTTTCTGGACTCCTTGACCTGTTTATGTTTCCTCCTATTTCCACATACCCTTGAGAACACGCTTCGAGTCAGGTCCTCTTCTTTCTTCAGGTTAGTGCCTTTTGCTATCCTCCATTCTCTTGCTGCCCAACCTTGGGCATTTTGCTGTTTGTTTAATTTCTTTAGCTTGCTGTGAGATTGACAGGGAGAGGGGTCTGACACCCTTTCAAGCAATAGACTCATCTGTCCTGTTTTTGTACAGACAGTCTGGTACATTGCTGGGAAAGTCCCTCGATTAGAGGGGGCCCAGGTGGTCTGGGAAAACCAGCAGGGGCATAACATCTTCCAGACATCCACCGTTAAGGTCTCCAGGTGAGCCTGTACTATTTGATAGACGTCGATTGTGATACTTATTGCCATTCACCGGGAGGTTATTGTCTGTGGCGTAAAGGAAAAACAGGTTAAGCTTTCTTTGTAACCCAATTGGAGTCTTACCAAAAAAGACCAGGTCATCAGCGAAAGCCAACCAGTTTAGCTTAAAGTGGCCAAGATTGATCGGATAAGTAGGGCCCTCTGTCCATAGATTATCGATATCGCTGATGTATGCGTTGAAGAGGGCGGGGCCAGGACAAACCCATGTCTAAGTCTCACAAAGGTTTCGGCTAGTTCTTTCAACGTGCCCTCTTTGGTCAACCTGATTTTTATAGAAGTACCATTATGCATTCCAGACAGCAATTGAACTAGTTTTAGGGGCACAGACCAGGCCAATCATTTATTCCACAGTATTGTTTATCTATTTACTCTGTTGAAGGCACTGCTCATGTCAATCAGGCCATGTATTTCTTACATAGCGTAAGGAACTCATAGTGGCAGCAAGTAAAACAGACACAAGTGATCACAGTTCAAGGGTGCTTATTGAACAATGAATGCTGTATGCAGGTTGGAAAAACGTCTAATCTAAACCTAAATCTCAGATGGGAGCAAGCGTCGACAATCAAATGAAAATAAGGCAGTCGTAGTGGCGTTGTGTCGGATAAAAAGTCCTATACAAAGAAAAACATATTGCCAATCCTTAAAACTAATACAAAAAGGGTGTGGGATAATTTTCAAGAAAAAGAAAGAAGTGTTCTCAAATAATATGTCAGGATGCGGTAGCCTGGTTCTTCCTTCCCCATGTTTTAAGTACAGGGTAAGGTGGGATCGTGGAGCACAGCACACTCTCGAGCTCTCCCCGCACGAGATGACACTTCAACTTTCAGCTATCAGCACCGTCAATGGCAAATCTCGTTTCACTTGAAAGTCTCCTGCCATCGAGGACCTGATGTCTTCAAAATAATAAAACAAAAGTTCCTTCAACAACTGAAAGTTGTTTTTTGGTTTTACTAAAGTGCGGATTCCCTACCCTTGGGTCCCTCTCTTCCGGGTGCTGACGCCTCTTGAATCTTAGCCTCCGTCGGTCGGGTTCAACATGGCTTTACCTTCTTCACAAATCTTAATGTCTTTTTAAACAGTTCCAGAGGACATCCCTCTGCCGGTTTCACTTTTGTCAACACACTGTTTCTTGAGACTAGACTTTGCCCCTCTCCTCTGGCATCTCTCAGTCAGGTTCACTCTTGCCGTCTCTATTTACTTTTGCTTTCACTTCTGGCTTCTACCTTCACCAATGTTTGGGGTGACAACTTTTCACCCTTGGATCCCCCTCAGCCGGGCTCCGACCCCTCTCGACCGTTAGCCTCCCTCCACCGGGTTCACTGTGGCTCTCGATTAGGATGATAGTGACTCACTGCTGCGTCCCCCAGTTTTGGCCGCTGACACCTCTTTACTTTCACCAGTTTCTTATAGACAGTTCAATACGTATGGGATTCGCTTCCCTCGTTTTCTCTCTATGCGGGATTCACTTCCCTTGCTTTTCAACTGTTCTTAAATCAAACTCTTTCGATTGTACAGGGATTTTGCTTGATTCTCAGTATGACCACTTTCACCTATTTGTACCGCTGAGAACTGCTGCAAGACACTTGTTTTATTGTTGTGAATGATGAGGTTTTTTTAAACACACTACCCTTGTTCTTTAGTTTCTTTAGACATTGCAATATTGTGACATTAAATTAGTCAACAGAAAAAAGGTATGATATGTCATCACATAGTGCAGCCACTTCACTAATAGTTTTTTTTCAATAGGGCTGTGAAACAACAACAAGCATTTGGATTCCGCTTGACTGGGAGGCCACCCCTTTCTGGGGAGACCATAGATAAGGTTGGATGCAGTGTGCAAATTGATTAAACAATGCAGATTTAAATTATCACTAAGCCCTAAATCCATCATAGTTAGTGGAGTACACAATGCATTTAAGTCTTGTGAGACATAAATGTGGCCAATCCAAGTAAAGGCTGTTGCTCTATTCCAAGTATAGGCCTTCACTCCTTGGAGACTACCCAGAGGTATAGATAGATTCAGTCCCCAACGCTGATTGAAGAAGTCCCACGCGAGTCCCCGTGAAATACTCCCTGTTGGAAACCCCAATAGATCTACCTATATATCATTAAACCTGGTCCAGTCAGCACAGCTTGCATTAAAGTTGCCCCCTATTATGATGATGATATGGGGGTAACCTTGTTCAAGCCAATTAGTAATAATCTCGGCCAGAGCGGCTTGCAGGACCAGGCATGACATCTTGAGAGGGTTAAAATATAGGTTTATGAGTAAGATTTCTGAGTTCAATGTTTCAAGGAACAAATTCACAAACAAAAGACCTTCTTGCATAGTGCCAATTTTGGAATAATTGGCTTTCAAATTAAAATCAAGAGCGATAACTAGACCACCCGGCACCCCCATAACCCTTCTTTTTGACGATTTGGTGAAGGTTTTGAACACCTCTAAATTGAGGTGGTGGGTAGTCATAGTCTCCTGCAGCATTAATGTGTTTATCAATAAAAGAAATCAGTCAGCTGTGAGGCTTTCGCTAAATTGGTGTACTCGGGAGGATAGCTCAGGGGCAACGTGCTCGCCTTGGAAGCAAGATCACACGGAGCAACACAGGTTCGATTCCCGGGTCTATGCTTAGAAACCTCTGGGTATTAAGCACGTTATAAATAACCTATCTTGGCGGCACGGTGTGTAGCACAGTGTGTCTGGTGGAGTCAGGAGGCAGACCGCTGTGCATTTTTTCCCGTGATTCTGACTACTGTGGTAGTCCTTCTTCAGCTTCTACAACTGCTGCTGCTGGGAACTTTGAACTTTTTCATAAAAGCACTGCGCAGGCACGGAGCACGACGCAGTGTGTGGCACAGTGTGTCTGGTGTCCGGTGTACGGAGACAGTGACGGAAGACGGAGGTCAAGAAGACAGGAGGTGAGAAGAGCCCCCAAGGCTACTGCAAGGCTACCTTTCATAACCCCCTCCCCTCCCCGTTCATTCCCCCCCTGTGTTTTCCTGTGTTCTCCCGACCTCCCTCCCCCGACCCCCCTCTGTCCTCCCTCCTTCCTCCCTCCTTCCTCCCTCCTCCCTTTTCCCCCGTTCTCCCCATCTCTGATCCCTCACCTCCTGCAGTTACCAGCCAACTCCATACTCGTACATACATTCACAAACCCCCACGGATTGTTGTTGAAAACTAAAACTTCCATACCGATACGGCTGGCGCTCTCGGTGTACACGGCATGACGGCGCCGGTATCTCCAACCGAAGCGGACCCGGGCCGCTGGATGCGCAGCAAAAAATCTCAGCCTGAACTGGCCAGGAGAAAGCCGGGCTCGCGCTTTAATAGCACTGAAGCCGATGCCAACAGAAGCCTGCCCTCTCTTCTCTCCCAGGACTTCGGAATGACGAGCGAGGGCAGCCTGATCCACGCAACCTCCTGCCCCCTTCAAGACTCAGGGGAACGCGCGGCCCCAAACGCCATGCAGCCGTCAAAACAGTTTGAGACGGAAGGGGAAAAACAGAAAAAAGCATCCAACTTTTCCAGCACTCCAGAACGAACAATGTCTCCTATCACCCCTCAAACCTGCTGCCAGCTCACCGTTTCGACGAGCGACATCCTGCCTGAGGCCGTCGGAGGACGGCCTCGACAGGGGTCTGCTTGGCAGGGGGAGCTTGAGGTGGAAGAGTCCATCGACCAGAGGCCCCCGCACTGGCAGCCTCATTCCACACTGCCGGGAAAGCAAGTGGCCGTAGTGGAAAAGTATGGTGGTGAGGCAGGGAAACAAACATCAAGGTCTGAAAAGGGCCTGGCGACTACAGCCACAGCCACAATCCATAATACCAACCCTATTCAAGATGCACTGATTACCGGCCGGGAAAAGACACTGGCATTGACCGAGTGGAACCTTATCGAACCTGGCCCTACAGCAACAAAAGACGTGGCGGACATGCACGAGAAGGGAAATAATGATGACTCGGTCTTCGAAGCACCAGAAGGACCGAACATTTCCGTCTCTATCCAAGCATCTCCCACTGAAATAACAAAGCCGGCAAACCAACCATAAGATACCGACGACCAAAGAGTCAGGAACTCAATGAAAATCTACGTGCAAAGAACGCCAAAGCCATGGAACTCGACACATCACTATCAAACCATGAATCCATCTCATCCCCTGAGTCAAGCTCTGCCCAGGAGGGGGGAGATAAACAAACTAAAGAAGTTGCCACGAGACCAAAAATCTTCAAAAAAACTACAAAAGATAAAGCGAAAGGAAAGGCCACAGACGGGAAGGCCTTTGCAAAAAAAGTTTGGAAAGCTGGCCCAAAAGCTTCAGGAGGCGCAAAGGGTCTATCAGCACCGCTGCTATCGGCCTCCCTGAAGGATTACTTTATAAAGCATAGTAAGAGGAAACTGTGTTCTGACCACGAGATGTCAGATGCGGAAATATTGGAGGCGATAAAAGAACCACCCCCATTGAACAAAGCCCACAAAACGGATCCAAACCAGGGAAACCCAGCGCCCAGAATTAAATGGCATGCATGCAATCCACCCATTGTGGACAGGGATTCGGAAGGTGCAAGGGCTGTGCCCCGCCCGGCTAGCATCCTTCACAAACCTACACCACTATCAGAAATGTCAAAGCTGACATCACCTCTGAAATTAACAGAAGGGCCGAACATGGAAGAAATCAGCTCTGTCCCCTATCCTCTAGATGAACCATAGCTAACACCAAGACCCCAAGATCGTAATCACTCGCAGAAGGGTCCTACGAACAGCACCCAGATCACAGAGTCCGGGAAAGAACAAACTGCTCAACCACAGGACTTAGTGCCTGTACATAGTTCGAGCATAAAGGCTCGGGACAGACCTAAAGTTAGAACGAGACTTTCGCAGGGGGAAGACCAAGAAGCTGGGTCCTGCCCACACATGCAGACAAACAGTAACAGAACCCGGGCTGAAACATCAGCAAACGCCCAAGAGACCTTAATAACTATAGAAAAAAACCTTTCGGAGAGACTGCTTCAGCATCAAAATGAAAGAGGTCTATACACCCCGAACAAACTGAGAAGGCAAAGCGACATTTCAGGATTATCTGATAAAGAAACACCATCTTCAACAAAAAAAAAACAACCTCCTATCCATCATGTCGGCCCTTACTATAGCACTAAACCCCTTTAGTAAGCTATACGAATCGATCCACGAGGCACTAAAGGACAACACATCGATGATTATCTCACTAAAGGACAAACTAACGTTCGTAGAAGGCTACGTAACGGCTCTTGATCAGAATTCAAAAAATATGCAACTGACTCTCGAAGACAGAATACTAAACCTGGGGAAAGAACTGTCAAACATCAATCCACGAGTACAGTATACTAACATATTGACCAATAGAAGTACCCAGACGGAAGATGCCGCTCAAAAAAAGAAGGATATAGCTCTGATCTTTGCAAAAGGACTGGTTAAATCGCCAGTATCTCGGCCTGGCGCTAAACGAACCTCAAAAAACTCAACCAGTACCAAAAATTCGTCAGAAGGTCCGCTACTGTGCATCCCTATAAAGGGGCCACTAGACCATTCAGCCAGAGCGGCAACTAGTTCCCAAACGGGGTGTGAAAACCCCCCAGATTCCAGGCCTTCCAAAGTAAGGGAAAACAAAGGAAGCAGTGGCCTAGACAAGACCACTACCCAGAAAGAGCAAGATCTGTCCGATGCCTCTCAAGGGCTCCCTGACGTAAGCCCCGGTCTAGATTCTTCAAACTGCTCTCAGACCTCGGATTGTGTCGAAATGATCACGGCAATTACAGAATCCGAAATAGAAGAAGCAAGGCAGATAACGACTGGTGCCCGGAAGAAAGTGGGTCAGCCTCCATCTCCGAAAGAATCCAACGAAGAACAAGGAGGGACAAGCCGACCGGAATGACCCCGCTCAAACACGCCCAGTACCGGATTGGAAGCCATAGAAGCTTTAAAAAAAAGAAAGAAAAGAACCACTCTCAGAACAGAGAACCTGAGAGGCATCCATGGCAGACGCAAAAACAAGACCGACGAAAACACCGGAGGTACTCATATAAAGAAGATCTCAGACACATAAAACCCACAGCAAAAAAAGACTTAAAACTTACTGAAACAACCCTTTTCAAGCTGGAGCAAACTTCGGCTAGAGACAGCTACATGGTATTGAATAGAAGAACTGTTCTAAAGATAACGGCGAAAGTAGGAAAATTACGACATCTATCAACCAATGACCTGGTCTTGGTGGAACCATACCACAGGGATCACAGAGCTAAAGCATATCTGCATGTAAGATCAAATGCCCTAAAAGAATGGCTTTTAGAAATATCAAAAGATCTACAACGCCTGGGCCTGAAATTAGAAAAACTCCGGACTGGGATAAAAGAGCGAGAAGAGGGGGAAAGGACCGAACGGAAGCTCTCAGCAAAACATGATGTCGAGGCGAAAGCACCCCCCTCCACAGGGGAAAACAGAAGACGAGATGTTGCGCCGGAACGTGGAAACGAAGCGAGGGATAAACAAAACGACTACCGTCCTAAAGGACTTAGAACGCATCACATGACATCTAACTACTCCAGACACCGAGAGGGAAGTCCTAAGACCTACCGCTTAAGGAATGAACAGGTTGTGCAGTCTAATCTAGCCCTAACGCCAGCGACGTCATCAAAACCTTGGAAATGGATCTCTGATACCTTTGGTCATATCAAAAAGGACTAGCAGTCAACCCATGACGCCATCATATCGAAGAGCCTTACACCTAGCGCGGACCAACGGTGGAAAGAAACCGTATTACAGATGGCGTCATGGAACACAAGAGGTTATATTCACTTAACCAAACCCAGCGATACAAACTGGAACAAGTTCGACTTAATCTGTTTCCAAGAAACATGGCTAGTAGATAAACCCTCTCTTGAGGGATTCACAATCGAAGTTTCCCCAGCTCAGAAGCGGGAAGGCCTTCAGCGGGACTGCTCACGGCAGTACGATTGGGGTCAGGAATCGAAATGAAAAGCAAAATCAGTGAGGAATATGGTACGTTAAACATCCTGGCGCGATGGCACCACCAAGATCAGGTGGGAAATGGGGAGTCTAGCTCTGATCTCGCCATAATAAACCTATATTGGAATCCTGATAAAACATCAACAGAAGATTTCTGTAAACAAGTGGCCAACTCCATCGATGATATTAGAATTAATCATGATACCCCCAACATCATCATCTGTGGGGACTTAAATGCAAAATGTGGAACACACTTGGAAGACAAGATGGTGCCCCCAGCCCTGAGAAAAACAGATGTTAGAGGCCAAGCATGGCTGTCCTTGATGAAGTCTAGGCAACTCCACAATGCCGCAACACTTCAAGATGGTGGTGTGCAAATCCCCACATGGGAAGAAGAGTCTTCAATCGCTAACTTAGACTATATTTTCATCTCAGAAGGTCTAATCCCCTACTTTAAGGAATTTAAAGTAAAAAGAAGGACCGAAAGCGACCACAATCTCCTCCACTTATCTTGGAGAGGAGAAGTGAAAGACCGACTATCCTATCCCTTTGAGATAGACACCAACAAGCAGCAAAACCGAATTCGCCTCATATCGGAAACCATCAACGAAGTAAGAAAAAACCTTTACAAAAAACAACTTAGCTCGTACAAAGGTTCAGAAGACCAACGGCCAGAACACCTTTCGCTATTGATACCGCATAAAGTGGACTTCGGTGGGAAAAATCGACACAAACCCACACACATTCATATGTTCAATACAACACTGGTAGCCAAGCGCAAAGAAATCAGAAAACTGAAAAGACTAGCAATCAAAAGCATCAGTGAAGAATCCTGGAAAGCCTACCAAAGGGGAAAGCAGTTTACAAAGCATGGCTCAAACAAGAACGTCAAAATTTATACCAGAACGACGCTGAGGCCATGCTCAAAATTGGGGCCTCCAAAAGCAGCCGTGACTTCTGGTCCCTATTAAAATCAATTAAGGGCCAGAATTCATCGCAGATCCTCAGCGACGTCACAGAACAACAGTGGACCGCATACTTTACTGATCTCTACCCTTACCACCTCACAATATCTCGCAGATGGTCCCACTACCACAACACAGGGGTCTAATAGATCCTTGGATCAATGTAGCTGTCTTGGAAGATATTTTGAGCGTAATCACATGCTTAAAAACCTCTAGGGCCCCAGGTTCAGATGGACTCACCAACTCTGATCTGAAGCAGCATCCCAGAGCCTGGGCGGGCTTAATCTGTGAGTTGTTCGACCAATGCCTAAAACAAAAGCAAATCCCGGAGACTTGGACGCAGGCGGTCCTCGTACCAATCTATAAAAAGGGGATCAGAACGGACCCGTCCAATTACAGACCTATAGTCTTACTGGACATTATTGGGAAAATATTTGCCTCACTGACACTCAACCACTTCAAAGAGTGGGCCAGGAAATCTCCGGCCCTTGATATTTTCCAGACAGGCTTCCAAAAAGGAGCGGGAACAGCGATAAATATCCTGATCCTGAATACCATCAAGGCAAGAGTGAAAGGTGGAGCCCCTGGAGTCCATATGGCCATGATTGATCTGTCGCAGGCCTTCGATACAGTGGACCGTGGTAAACTATGGTCGAAACTAGAAAAGTGGAACTGCCCAATTTCAATTCTTGGCCCAATCAAGGCCCTGCACAAGAAAACATCACTCAGAGTGCGTCTATGCCAACTGGGTACTTTATCCGATAAGATTACCACAGAAAGAGGTGTCAAGCAAGGCTGCCCATTGGCTCCAGCACTCTTTATCGCTTTTATTGGCGACTTCCAAGAAACAGAAGATCAGGTCCGAGCCTTCCCTCCAAAATTGGGAGAAGTGAAAATATCTAGGCTATGGTATGCGGACGATCTGATCCTGCTGGATCAAACGGCCATCGGACTCCAAAGACAGATTACCAACCTATCAGCTTACATGGATCTTAATACCCTAAAGATCAACTCAAAGAAAACCAAAATTATCTCTTTCTGCAAAACCACTAAGGAATTAAAGGCTGCACATTCATGGTATCTGAATAAAACCAAAATTGAATCAGTGAAAGAATTCAAATACCTTGGTGTCATGATTGACAATACTCTGAAAGACAACTCTCTTCTGAATTCGCTGTGGGAAAAAATCCACAGTCTCACAGCTCAAACCCGGGCTGTGGATACGAAATTCAGAAAGTTTTCGTGGTCTCCAGCTCTCCAGTTTTACAAATCAAAGGTCATACCAGCACTAACCTATGGAATGGCGGCAAACCTCTCCCTACCATCGGAAATTTGGACCAAGCTTGAAGGCTACCTCTGGAAGTCAGTCTTGGCGCTACCGAAATCTGCACCTATGCCAGCCATTTGACGGGACCTAGGTATTCTGTCTATAGCCTCAGTAGTAATTCAAAGCGCAGTACAAATTTACAGAAAATTTTTGTCCCCCGGTTCACTGCCGATTTTCCAACTCATGAAAATTGAAATTACTAAAGGCACCTGCAAACCATTACTTGATTGGGAAAAAAAAATACACGAAAAACTGGAAGAAGTGGCCTGTTCGAGTGAATCGCTCCTAAATAACCCTGGGAGAGTAAAAAAGAAACTAGAAGATCAGGATTGGATTAACACTAGTTAAAGGATCCTGCAATACAAATCCCTAGAGCATTTACCACCTACGCACAATCGACTGAGGATCCCTCTAAAATATTGTGAAAGATTCCCAGAGAAGAACCTGAGGAAGACCTTTATGAGAGCAAGACTGAATCTACTCAATACAAGGGAAATCCTAGCTTCAAGAGCACGTGTCCCCGACGCCCACTGTCGCCTATGTGAAGATCCAACTCAAGTTGAAACAATCTACCATCTTCTCATGTCATGCTCAGCTTTAACAACAGAAAGACAAAAATACTTGGCATCACTCACATCCAACGAAATCGTTCTGGATGAAGAAACTCGCTGGTATCGTCTAGTTGCAGGAGATTCCCCCAGATGGTCCAGGATGACTGCTAAATTCCTGGATGTTGACCTTAAAAGGGCTAACACCCCCGTCGCAAGTGCCCTCCAAACGAACTTAGAATGAAGCACCTTCAAGTCTGACAATGGTTCAGCACACGAGACCAGAGTGGTGTCCCAAGTTGGAAGATTGACTTTTGTAAAAACCAAGTGGTTAACACAAAAAATAAATAAATAAATAACCTATCATATCACAGGCATTTCACAATACTATTGAAAAGTTCTGCTGGCTAAAGGTGTTGCAAAGCCATCCTTGAATTTGCATTTTCACCACCTCGAACTAAGACCAGTCTTGTCCGTATTCTGTATTTCAGAGCATAGCTGGAGTTATATCAGCAGTGTTGCCCTCTTTGCCCGCATTCCCTTCTGGAAGATGTGGCGGGTAAGCCATGGTTTGCAAAGATTGTTGTGGTGGTTGAGCTGATAGAAATGTTGTCACTTTCCCAGGGTTGTTTAGCACGTATAAATCAAACCCTAGGGTTCCCAGAGTGGTCTGTTCATCCAGAACCAGTTCGGTAACTAGATTTGAATAAAAATGGCACACAAAACGATCACTGCCCTGCTCAGAAAACACCATGTAGTCAAGGTCTCCCATGTGAAGGATTCGTAAAGGCGGTATTGCTTGAAAAATGTCCTGTAGTTTGCTCCTATTCATTGTCAAGTCGCAGTTGATGTGGGTGATGTTGTCCCATCCAATACATTTTGTAACGTGGTGATTTTGGCTAATTCATTTTGAGCATTGTAGCTTGGATTATGTTAATGAGCCGACATGCTCTTATGCATGCGCAACAGACCCTTGCCCGGTCAGTCTTTCTGTTGACAATTTCAGACATACTTACTACTATGTTGGTGGGCCCTGAGCTTGGATTCTCGTCCTCCCTTTTTGTTGTCAAAGGATTATCAATTGGTAGACTATGTTGTCACTGAAGAGCCTCTGCAGCAGTAAACATAAATGTAGTAATTGTTTGTTGGTTGCCTTTTTTTGCCCTACCAGGGTGTAATTCTGGCACTAGTAGAACAGATAGTTTAGCCGTCAGTATAGCACTACTCCCCTGGTTGTCCTGGGTGTTTAGGTCAATGACCTCTCCCTCCGTTGGCAAAGATCTCATGAATCTAAGTGAAGATTTTCTTTTGTTTTGGCTGTGCATGGCTACATTTGTTGTCTGGAAAGGGTACTATAGATGCATTACATAGCCCTCCTGTTGCTGCCTCGGCCAAAACAGGGTCCTCGTTGGCGTTTCAAATAAGACTGGTGAAGCGTTCAGTCCAAGATAGCAATAAACAAGTGGCGATGGACTGTTTTGCGTCTGACTTGCTGCTTCAGGTCTTGTAGTATGTGACATATGTGCTGTTAGGGTTTTGTTGTCAATGTCTAAGTCGATCACTTTCAGGCCTTGAAATTTTCCCATGAACTTGCCATGGGTCTTAGTTGTCAGGTCCAGCAACCTTTTAATTTTTTAGTCTACCCCTGATATTTTTAAGGCATTTTCCTGAACCGTTTCTTTGATATTATCACATAGCCTTAACAGGGATTCCTGGACCAGATCTAAGGCTGATATGGATGCCGGTCCTACTAAGTCCAGATTAGTCAGTATATTTGATTGACGCCTTGTTTGTATGTTCCTGGGTGTAAAGTAATCTTTGTGGCACAATGGTTTTAAGGAGGGTTTCCTCCTAAGCAACTCATTTATCCCATTCAGGCAGACAATTTTGATTTGTGGCCAGAGTTGCAGGAATATTAACTTTACAAACCAGCCCTCCATTGTCATTGAAGTCACCCATTTCTCTGCATAGTCGCAGGAAGGACTCATCCAAAACTATGGAATTATCCGGCTTGTTATTTTGACCACCTATCTCTGTACTTGTTTAGTCTATATTGACGTTTTTGGAGGATACGTTCAATATTTGCACCACTGCCGTTTGCGCCAGTGATATGGCGTCATAATTTAGATTCAAGTCTATTTGAGTCTGTGGATAAATAACTACTTGTGTCTGCGCATGATTCAAAGATGAACTGAATATATCCAGAGTCAGCAAGTTGTTTAATGGACTTTTTCATTTGTCAAGAGATTGTAGTATCTTTGGAATGCAAGGAGAGGTTTATAAAACAGTGCTATTTTTTTTTTTTTTTAACCGCGTCCTGCGGTCCGCTTGAAGTAAACTAAGTTGTGTCAATGTCACTCATGGACAGATTTGTAATGTAGTCAGAGATCGCATCCACCTCCGTGCTCATGATGTGCTTGCTGTGCAACGAGGCCGCCATGTTAAAAACAAGAAAAATTTAGGACCAGCGCCTTGTGTGTTGTGGGCTGCTGTGAACCATTCTACCAGAGTATATTAGGTCGGTAGTTAGTGGTGAAATAATATACTTTAACGCACAATATATCACACAACTGCAATGATGTCGAGGAGTATAGCCTACTGTTTATAAACATGAGAAACTACTTACGCCGGAGTCAGTGAGTCGATATCTACTCCACTGCTCCAGCTATATCCTCTGGCAAGTTTGGCAGCATTCCTCAATGTTAAGTGAAGTACGAGTTTGACTCTGAATGAATGAAGGAGGGTCGACCACAATCATATAACACACATTGGCACAATGACACACGAACACAGAACACTCTAGAGATAGTTTGCAGTTGAAATAGTTTATGCCAGGATCCTGGTTTGTGTTGATCATGACAGCGTTTTTTTACAGGAAGAGAGGTGGGCTGGGTCAGGTCTGATAGGCCTAAGGGCATCTGGTTGCCATTTGTATAGTCTGTTCCAGAGTTGTTTGATGCAGTTGACATACAAGTCTCTGGAGGTAAGAAGTAAAAGAGTGCAGTAAAGTAAATGCACTACCTCACCCAAGATTTGCTTCAGGAAAGTTTCAGTCAGTTCTGGAGCTAATTTCTGACTGGGGCCTGGTCTCTCAGTGAACAGCATGTCAGAGTCTGTAAGTGTATTGGATGTTCTACTGAACAAGGTACAGGGCTTTCTGCTGATATCGCTTGTCTGCTTCTACAGGCTTTGGTCCCTTGCCTGGTTGCTCCATTACTTCCCTTGCAGACTCTTTGTCCCCTTGACCCTGGGGTTCTGTTGCAGACCTTTGGCCTGCTAGAGTTTTGGGTCTAACTAGAGGCTGTGACTTCTGTCTGTGTAATGGGGGCCTCTCCCACAGCCCACGTAGAGGTTTGGGCCAGTAAAAACATTTCTGGACCTTGTCGATACCAAAGAGTCTTCCGGGGTCCTGTCTTAAGGAACTTTCTAGGTTTTTGCTCTTTGACTGGTTCTGGTTCAGTCTCCTCATTGCCATGATCTGGATGAATACCAGCTCCTCCACCTCTTAACAAGAGGTGACCAGCCTGGCTACTCAACTAGACGGGGATGGAAACCCAAAACTGACTAGTGCAAGTCTATTACATATCGAAACTACACTATTTCCCTCCTCCCCATCCCCTGGTTCTGATAGTCAAATTTGGGTGTGTTTTGTAACTGCAATTTGGGTTGGTTCTGAAAGTCAAATTTGGGTGCGTTTAGTAACTGCAATTTGGTTGGTTCTGAAAGTCAAATTTGGGTGCGTTTTCCACATCACTTCAGGTCCTAAATTGTAACCGGCTAGCCCAGTGACTGTTCCTTACCGCTTCTCTTGCGTATTTCTCTTACTGCCTCCTCTCTCTACTCACTCATGGTGTTATCTATCTCTCCTATCTACTTCAACTGCTTCTCTATCAACTATCCTTCCCTTCTCACTAAGCCTGGTAAGAAGAAATTCAAAAAGGATATCTTGGCTTCAAACCCAGGTCTCCCCATCGCTGATACCTATTCCAGTGCCTCTGCCAGACAAACCCTCCCTGACATTCTCTTTTTCGTTCCTTCACCTGATCTATGGACCCCTCATATGATCTCTGTGCTTTTTCCTGTCTCCTCCTCTCCGAATAATGGTGGCACCCGCTGGGAAGTCCTCATGGCTTTCTTTGATTCCTCCAGAGTCATCATTAATGTCTACCTAAGTGGCACTGTCATGGTGCAAGGCCCTCAGGCTAATCTCCTACTCTTTGATAGACGGATCCCTCGCCTCATCAATTTCCTCTCATCTCCTGCTGTCCCATCTACTCCCCCCTTGGTTACCTTGCCCTCTCTCTCCTCCTCCTCCTCCTCCTCCTCTTCCTCTTCCTCCTCCTTCTCCTCCTCCTCCTCCTCCTCCTCCTCCTCCTCTGCCCCTCCTAGGGCTCTTTCTCCTCCGGAGGACGTACCTCTGATCTGTACCTCTCCCCGGAAGGTCTTTAAGGCTGGCAACCTTCTTCATCTCGCCACTCTCAACTCTCATTCGGCTGTCAAACACTCATCTGACAAATGCCACCTCCTCGAAGAACTGGACCTTGATGTCCTCGGTCTTACCGAGACCTGGTTCACGGCCAGCTCTGTCACAAGTTTTGACACTCTCCTCCCTGACAGCTACAAGATCCTCTCCGTTCCCAGATCCAACCGGCCTGGAGGGGGTGTAGTCCTGATCTACCCCGATTGCATTCCAGCCTCTTTCATCCCTACTCAGACTTACTTTTCTTTCGAATGCCTTGTCTGCAGTCTCTCTCTCTCTCTCTCCTAGCAACTCTCTCACTGTTGCTACTCTCTACCGGCCCCCTGGTCAAATGACTTCTTTTCTCTCTGAGTGGGCAGACCTATCCTTCTCCCTCCTTGCCTCAACCACTCAACTCCTCCTCATTGGTGACCTCAATATCCATCTGGATTCTCCCTGTTCTTCATCTGTGTTCTTTCGTGACCTCTGCGATTCACTCTCCCTCTCCATCTCTCCCCCCCTCGTCCTCTGGCTGACTCACACTCGGACACAGCCCTGTCTCTTCTCTACTCTTCTATTTCTGATACTCTTGATGCTCTTGCGCCTGTCATGAGGATCTGTTTGAAGTCCAAAGCCAAGTGCAATTCCTGGTATGACTCTGAACTAGCTACACTTAAACGTACGTGTAGGGCGGCTGAGAGGAAAAGGAGGGCTTCTTGTTCATCCTCTGACAAACTGGCCTGCTGGCTGTTCCAAAGGCAATACGGACTCTCTGTCCGCACCAAGAAGAGAGTCCACATTCAAGCATGTGTCTCTGCGGCATCTAACAACTCGGCTGAACTCTTTAAAATCTGCAAGGAGCTGGCCAACCCTGCTGCAGTCTCTACCAACCCCCCCCCCCCCGCTCACCTCCCAGGCTCTTTGCAATGCCCTTGCCGCTCACTTTATCTCTAAAACCCTCACCTCAGCTCCCCCTCCTCTCCTCTCCCCTCTCTCTCTGCTTGCTGTTCCTCCTCCAGCTACCCCCCACCCTCTTTCTCCTCCTTTCCTGTTTTCCCCCTGATGAGGTCGCTAGACAAGTCCGATCTAGTAAAGCCTCATCAAAACAAGTCCATCCCTGCTCCTCTAAAAACATTAAGGACCACATTGATACCCTTGCTCTGGTCCTTGCCAATTTCTGCAACCTCTCCTTTGCCTCTGGATCTTTCCCCTCCCCCTGAAGCACTCCATTGTGCATCCTCTGCTCAAGAAACCCACAGCCGATCCTTCTTGTCCGGCTAACTATCGGGCAATTTCCATTACTCCCTTTTTGGGTAAACTCCTGGAAAAGCTGGCCATCTCTCAGCTAAACCTTCATTCCAATTCTGTTGGCTCTCACCATGACCACCAATCTGGCTTCAGACCTGCCAGAAGCACGGAAACTGCTCTCCTGAACATCCGTGAAGATCTGCTCTCCAACCTTGACTCTAACATTCCTTCTGTCCTTATCCTACTTGATCACTCCTCTACCTTCGACACGGTCAACCACACCACCCTGCTCAACCGTCTCCGTGACAACCTGGGTATCGCTGATCAGGCTCTGGCCTGGCTGACCTCTTTCCTCTCTGATGGGCCCTCCTAGGTACAACTTGGGTCCTTCCTTTCATCGATCTCCCTCTACCTGGCTTTTCAATCAATACCTGGCAGCTCTCGCCTACTGCATTTCCATTTTCTGCTTAAACTTCCAGTGCTATGCTGATGACAACTCATTTTCAGGCTGCCCTCGGCCACCTCCTCTCCCTCCCGGATTGCCTAATTTCCATTCAAAATGTATGTACTGCCAATGATCTTTGTCTAAATGCCAACAAGACTGAGATCCTCCTCATCGGTACACTTTCACCATCCTTTCCCCTTACTCTCTGACCGGCCTCCCTTGGCCCTCCTCCTACCCCCACCTCTGAGGCCAAGAACCTCAGGTTCATCTTTGACTCCACACTTTCCTTTTCCGCACACATCTCTGACGTCTCTAAAAAGTCAAACTTCTTACTCCACCTCCTCAGAGGTACTCTGCCTTTCCTCTCCTTCCCCCAGAAGCTCACTGTCTCTCAAGCTCTGGTTCTCTCCAGGTTAGACTACTGTAACAGCCTATTTTTAAATCTACCTGCCTCCACTCTGCGCCCTCTATAACTAATCCAGAACAGGACTGCAAGACTTGTCCTTGGCCTCAAGCCTTGGGATTGTATCTCTCCAGCTCTGAAATCCCTTCATTGGCTCCCAGTGGACGCAAGGAGTAAATGTAAAACCCTCTGCACTGTCCACAAGGCTTTCTGGGGCCTGGGTCCAAAATACTTTCAACTATCGCTCCGCAAATACCTCCCTTTGGAACAGCCTACCAGCCACCTTGAAACTTAAGGAGAACCATCTCTGGTTCCGGAAGCACCTCAAGACCGTCCTCTTCGCTTCCGCCTTTGCCCCTCTTCTCCCCTTCTGACCCGTTTTTCTCTCTTGGCACTGTGCACCTGGACAACCTCTGTCCTTCGTGCCCAGTTACCTGCTCACCCTGCCTCCCTCCTGCACTGCCTCCGAGCCTCCCATTGCACTGGGTTCTGTATCTGTACCCATACAGTCCCCCACTCCTCCTCTGCACTTATCAGATATACCCTATCTGACTAACCTTGCACTTGCCACTTGCTGGCTGCACTACCACTTTTTCATTGCCTGTATTTATTCATTTATTTACCTTATTCTTTTCTCTCCTCTGTTCTGCACTTTCCACTTCTCCCACTTTCACGCACTTTCCCCCTTTTCTCTTCTCCATGCACTTGCGCGTTCTTAATGTTACTGGGCCCAGTAAGATCGTTGTTTTTATTTTTTGTTCTCCCTTGCTCCCCTCCCTTTGCTTGGTCGAGCTCTGAAACACTTGCGTACGAGTGCGATATAAATAAAATATCATATCATATAACATAAACTGAATGAGAAGGTCGAAGCAATGGGCTAGTGAGCCAGGCTGTCTGTAATCAATTAACCCTTACTTAGTCAATGTCAGGACTGTGATTCCTCATCCATGACATATGGTGTAGGAAGAAGAATCAACTGCCAATTCAAAACCAACGTTCAAAAGTCTATTACCCTTGTTACCGTATCTTGGTAAACTCTCTTTTAAAATAAATCGCATAGGGGTTATCTTCTCTTCCCCCTTTTTCATGCACTATGCTTCTCAGGGTTTCCTGCATACTCTGGGGACCCCCAACCATTGGCTCAGCCACCCAAATACCTTTAGGGTCTTGGTTGCAGCCCTTCAGTCAATCGTGGGCCTCCCTGTGTCCTTCTGTGCTTCAATGGCGCTTTCCGGCTCTTCTGGGCTTGCAGCGGAAGCTCTGCGGCTTCAGACCCTCTTTGGGGTCTCTCTTCTCTCCAGCATGCGTGGACCTGCAGTGCTGCACTATGGGCACCTCCGCAACAAGCCTCTCGATTTACTCAGCGGATCCGGTGGAGACCGCCCGTTCAGTGTCTCCATGCCTGGGTCTGCTCGTGATGTCTTCGTCTGCGAGCCTCGGCCCCCTTTGTGATTCCTCTTCAGAGCATCTGACATTCGAGTAAATCCATTGTCAGTTCTTATCTCCGTTCTCATCAAGGTCTGCAGTTGAAAGCTAGACCATTCAGGTAAGCTCTTCTGAGTCATCCATGCGGATCTGCTCTTCTTCCTCACCTCAATCTTTGCTGGTTTTGAATCTTCATGATAGTTACTCCTATTCTTCCTCATCTCACCCCTTCCTGCTTCCTGTATGTTACAGATGTATATGGGATAGGAGGGTATAGGTGAAGAGAGGGGGGTAAAGGAAAGGTGTAGGACTTTGGTGAATACCGCATTCTCCCACAATGGTCACCACTGGTCCCATAGGGAGCTTCCCCTCGCATGAGATCCACCCGCTGAGTAACACCACCAAGGAGACCTTCGTGCAGCGGTCTCACCTCGCTGGCCTAATGGGAAGGGACTCCCCCTATGGAGGCAGTGACAACATCCTGAGATTCGTCACAATTGTTTGGCTCATGCAGCCCCATTGTAGCAGTTCTGGCTTGAAGTTTCCTCTTTGTCAACATGCACTGTCCGTTCCAACTAAGCCATTCTCTCTCTGAGGGAATATGTCAGTTGACCTGTCAAGAAGGACGGACCTTGTATTCCAAAGAGCAGAAATTTCCGTAGGAATAACAATGACCTCTTTAGCATTATTATGGGTCTCCTAATGACTAGGTAAGGTCGTCTCAGAAGCTACTGGGGGCTATGTATGAGTTGTGAACTTGATGCAACATGCTTCCCCTGGTTCTGTCAGTCTAACGGTTTCTCTTTGGCTCTTACGGAGTATCATCTAGATGGTGGGACTTACACCACTCCGTTTCCTGGTCACATTAGGGGCAGGTAACCTCAGAAACCACGGCCCAACAGACCTGAGAGCTTTTTAGGTTGGCGGACTCTGGGGTGCTAGGTGTCAAGACATCAAGCTGTCTCCTTTAGCAAGTGAAAGACTGGGGGAACCACCGATCCACCCAATACTTTATCCAGGGACTATACATCACACAGCAGGTTGTGGCACCTAGCCCCAAGGTCACCCCAGACCCATCAACCAACATCCAACATGAGACGTCATCACACCTGCTGACGAGAAGCTGTTTGCCAAAGCCCAGAATCAAAGTCGCATTTCTTTGTTTGCACTGAGGCAGCAATCCCACACCACCTAGCTTGTCGCGGTAATGTCCAGCCACAGTGCTTTCCATCAGAATCAGGACATACTTGCCTGGTAGGGAGAGAAGGAAAGCAACTAGGGGCAGCCTGGTGGCTTGCAGTGACAGCTTGCGGATGTGCTCCCTTACCTCCATGGAAGATCCCAGGCCGCTCACTGTTAGATTGTCCAGGTAAACACCCCAACCATTCGGGAAGTGTAGGTGATGGTCAAATGAGGCCAAGGCTGCCATTGAGACCCTCTCTTTAGCAAGTTGTCACTATGGGCCTCCCACAAGGGAACCTGTGATGCACTGCTCGAGACTGTAAATGGGCTGTCATTTTGTTCTAAAACTGAGACAACTCATCACAGCAGCCACTGGAGTGACCTCATAGGCCACAAGACCTCTGGTACCAAGAAGAAGAAGGACAACATGAGATCCAGTAGAAAGGCAGGGGCCAGTTTATGGTTCTGGGATTGGAAAAGATGCACCATCTGAAGGATGTAAAAATCTCAGCCACTAGGAGGGAAGGACCTACCCAAACTGATGTCCAAAACTGCCCTAATGAAGCAAAGCATCATAGAGGGTGTTTTAAGGAAGGCTTGGTATCAACAGTAAAACAGACACATGTGACCACAGTACAAGGGTGTTTATTAAACTCCAACTGGGTTTAAAAAACACCTATCTAATCCTAAATCTAAAGGTGGGAGCAAGCTATCAGATAATAATAACACAGTCCTAGTGGTGTCTTGTCAAAATAAAAGGACCTACACTAATAAACCTATTGTCAATTCTTACCTCTAAATACAAATAGCGTGGGAAACAATGTTATACAAAAGAAAAAGGTGTTCAAGAAATGATATGTCAGGATATTCAAGCCATAGGCTTCCCTTCCACCATGGGACAAGGCCGCACACTCGAGCTTAGCACTGTCTCTGACTTTTCTAGTACGAGGGTGCAGTTCAAAACTTCAACATCCGGGCCTTCTATGCCAAAGTCTCTGCCATTCAAAGTCTCTTCTTTCAGAGGACCTGGTGCAACAAACAATAGAGTTCCTTTCCTTTCAGTATTTCGCATATACATACGTTTCTTAGGAATTTCACTAATCACTTTTGATCCCCCCTCTTCCGGGCTGAGATCCACTTTAGCACAAAATCTTCAATTAGTCTCCCTTTGCTGGCATCGTACCAATTTATTTACTTTAATACAAACTTGCTTTCAACACAAAGCTTTTCAATTGATCTCCCTCTGCCGGGCTCGGACCAAGTTTAACTACTTTGTCATCAGCTTTCTTTAATGCATCAACATCAAAGACTTTTGTCATGATCTCTGCTTCCAAAAGGTCAGGGTTTTCCCAACTCCCTTGGAAGCAGATCCATAACCCAGGTTCCGAGTGCCAACCAGTCCCAATTGAGACCTTTTGGACCCAGTCCTGGCGCCAGTGGCACCAGGCTCATAAATATGCCCAGTCCCAGCGCTGGAAGCGCCGGGCTCATAATGCTTGGGTGGACTTACCTGCAGCAGACCATGCTGCTTACTTGCCTGCCAGTTGAGCCTCTGATCCTCTTCTGTTTGGAACTACTTTTCCTGTTGGGTGGGGCAGGAGCCACTCCCTAGGTTCAGAACACTGGAACTCTTCTGGAAAGCAGGAACTCTTTTCTTACCTAGGCGTGGCTGTGGAAGGAGACACCTAAGCACTACAGGAGGCTATTTAAACCACACCCGATGGATGAATCTTGCTTTGCGTTATTCTGCATCCTCTGCAGCAGAACGCTCATCGTGTCTTCTGCATCTGATCCTGGGCCTAAGGAAAAAGGCTTACCATCCTGAATCCAGTCTTCAGCAACACCTATAAAGACAAGAAAGAACAGGTTAGCATTACGGTCTTCAGTGACAGCTCTTCACTTACCTGGTCCATCGGCTGTCACCAACGCCTCGCGCTGCATTCCGGCATCTGAAAGACAAAGGCTTACCTACTCTTCGTGCGCTCCGGAGGTCTTCGCACTGCATTCCGGCATCTGAAAGACAAAAGCTTACCAACTCTTCGCACGCTCCGGAGGCCTTCGGCGCTGCATCCCGCATCTGAAAGACAAAACAAGGTGCGTTTAAAGACATTGGGGAACTTTAATACTCACGTGCCATTACTCCTATCCACATCTAACCCAGTGGGTATTCCGGCACCCTGCAGCCGCTCCGAACTTGTATCTGCAAAATAAAAAGACAGAGCGCATCGTGAAGCAGGCAACAAGCGCTTACTTACGTGCTTCCAGGCGCTTCTATTCATCACACGGGCTCCATCTTCAACTCACTTCAGCCCGTCATCCGCCATCGCCGGAACCCTGCAAAACAAGAGACATCATTACTAAAGACTTTTAAAGACATTAGAATTACTCGAAACTTACCGTTCGTGCAGTAGACGACGGACAGCAGTCCTCTGAAGTCAAGAGGCCTGCTCCCCTTATCCAGTGAAGAAACTGGTTACAGCACCCTGCCCCGAGGCAGATGGAGAGCACGGCGTTCACTTACCTAAGGTGAGAGCGTTAACCTTTGGGGTTCTACAGGAGAAGAGAAAGGGAAGAAGAGAGAGACATTCAATAACCCAGTTCATTAATCCCATATTTTCTATCTGCAGACATCTTACCCTTCGAGTCAGACATACAGTGCACAGAGGTCCAGCCCAAAGAGCCAGCCGTGTGTTACACATCACCTTTGAAGATACGGTATACGCCCAGTCAAGACCGGCGCCTCTACGGGAATCAGGTGAGCGTTACAACTTTCGATTGTGCACAGGATTTTGCTTGACCCGTCACAGGACCACTTCGATTTACAATTCTTTGCCTCTCTTTCACTTTTGCCACCTCTCAGCTGGATACATTACAGAGATCTTCGAATGAGCGTCCACGCAGTGCCAGATCACTCCGTCAAAAGGTATTGTATCTTGGTTTCAAAGTTCAGTCACTCCTCTGCAGCTCAACTTTACACGTGTTGGTTTTCACACGCGTTTCAAACAATGTTCGTTCCAGCACCATACAATGTTGCCACATGCAACCTTGGCTTCAACACAGACCGGTTTTGTATCTGTCTCCCCAACTCACCGGCTGTGTTGATTTCGCGGAGGCCTTGATTTGTCCGTAGAGCCAAAGATAGTACCACGGCTGCTGGCGAGTCTCCCCGTCTTGATTATCAATGTGGGAGGGGCCGGGTACCTCCGACACACAATGCAGGATTCTTCAGCCTTGTTTCCTGGTTTTACGTTTTCTCTTCTTGAGGTTTCATGAAAGTGACGGTTCCTTGTGGAAAAGGTCAAGGGCACTTCCCTCCTTACGACCCGCTTCTGTCTTGCCATCTTTCTTCTCTCATTAAACTGCCATCTTGGAACTGCTGTTTCCTCGTGTGCTTTGCCTTGCTCAGAGTGTGCTCTCGTGCTCCACCTTTTATCGGTGTGGGGACATGTAATGTAGGTCAGGTGTGTGTAATTGTCGGTAATTGCCTGACCTCACCTGACCATAGTATTGGGACATGTCAGGTACACTGCTCAGGTGTTAGTCTGTTTTCCCTTAGAGCGGGCTGTCTGTGAGAAAGTGTTTGTGTTGAAAAAGGGTGGCGGGGAAGTTCCTAAATATCCTACCAGGTATGATGGGGTAAAGGTGTTACAGGGAAGGGATACCGCGTCTCAACATCCAGAGTACCACTTCCACTCCCTGAAGACCCCTCACCCAGGTGATCCTCCCACACTGGTCCACCCCCAGGAACTGGATTCAAAAGCAAATAATGTTTTCTGGCTACCTGGATGACAGATCTCCAGGGACTAGTGGGTGAGACACCTTCTGGTTTCTCACATTCCTTTCCCCTATGCGAGGTGGATATACTTGGTCCTTTCTTAGGTTCTTCGATTCAAAGATCCTGGATGGAAAAAGAGGGAAATATATCAAAGGACTCTTGCATAGTACATGGGTTTCTTTTCTTTAGCTCTGTAAAAAATGAGATGTTCCTATTTATTTCCTGAATGCATCCCATCAACTGGCATCGAGAAACAGATTCTGGGGTTAAGTGTTCTCCATGTTTTGTCGAAGGATTGTGGTCAGTGGTGGGTTTTGTCTTGAGCCACTCCCCTATGGGAGCAGTTTGGGAGAAACAGTTGGAGTGCCAAAGGTCTTGGGGTACAAATTCCCTATGGGAAATTAGAAGCTCCTGCAAAAGAGTGGAAATTGCAGGGAAGTCTCTTCCCACAATGACTTCTTCAGGAAGTCCAGGAATGATGGCTGATGGTACCAAATATGACTCTCCACAGGTGTTAATATACACAGGTATTTTGGGGTATATATCGTTATCCCTGTGTACACATGTAACTAACTAGGGTTGAATTTTCAAGGCCTGTTGTTGTAACCAAATCGGCCCTTAGAGCGGTCTGTTTGCTACCTGAGTCGATTAATGCCTTTAGTTGTTTTCCATTCACCATGGCCTTCTCATACATAAAGTCAGCAGAGGATTGACATAAACATATACTAAAGGATTCTAGATCTTCTTTGGGTTCTTCTCACTCCTCCCGTCTTAGACAACCTATTTCCATGGGTTCTTCCTTCAAAGTTTTTGGACAGTTTCTGGCCAGATGGCCAGTTTCTCTACATGAAAAGCAGATAGAGGAAGAGGGCTTGCTTCCTTTAGGCTCTTCTCTTTTATTCTCCTCTCTGCCCCTGCAGTCCGTTCTTTTAACTTACATTCTTTCTCTTGATATCCATTCTTTGGGTTTATAGGATCCTCCCCCTCTATCTAGTACCTGGGGTTGGGAGCGGTGAGTGAGCTTGTGATCCTTCCGCTCCTCACTTCCATTTATCGAGTGGAAGTGTTTGACTACATCTGAATGGTTCTGGGCTGTCTCAATAGACACAATTAGGGTGGGGCAATTCAGTTGTACTACTGCCGTTTGTAGAAATGGTGGCAAGGAATTGGTGAATTGTTCTAGAGTGATCATTTCTACCAATTATTCAATTGTTTTGTTGTTAATCTAGTCGGACACTGTATTTTGAATTCACACTCCTAATTCAGGGGGGATTCGCCAGGTTTGAGTCTAATGGCTCTTAATTTTTGCCAATACAAATTACAGGTTTGGCCAACCCTCTTTAAAAGCCCAAATTTTATAGATATAAAGGTGGCACCCTGAGCAAAGTTAAGTAACTGGTAGGCGATCTGTAGCTCCCCTTTCAGCAAAGGTCCTAAATAAAAATAAATGTGATTTTCTGCCCATCCTAATTGTTTGGCTAATCGCACGAAATTCAAAAAGAAATTCCCTAGGTCTTCACCATCTTGGTATGGTTGTAGTATTCCATGAGGTAGTAGGGGTCTCGCCTGTAATTCAACCAATTTAGTTAAACTCTCTTGAAGGCGAGCCTCGCCCCGAATTTGATGGGCGGCCAGTTGGGCTATGACGGTTGTCAAGTCGGCCATGTCTTCCGGTGGGCTAAGGGTTCCCTCTGCCGTTTTTTCTGATTCAGAAAAAAAACAGGTTTCAACCCCTCCTGATAGGGTTTCGAAGTCGTCTGATTCCTCAAAGTCTGAATCAACCGGAGGGGAAGATCTAGATAGGTTGATTGTTAAACCTGATGGACTAGGAACCGAAGCAAATTTGGTATAAAAAAGAAAAGGTTCGGGAAGAGGTGGATTCAGAGCACTAGGTCTAATGAAGATGTGTGCGGGTCGTACTTAAGATTATTCGATACCACTGTTGGATTTTATATACAAATGAGGATCAGCTCATTGCAGGTTATAGCCTGTGTATTACAGTTTCTGCAAGGTTTGCCCATCATTGAGCAGATGGACTATGGTTACAAGAACTGAATTAGAGGTGATCAGACAGTATTATTTCCCTATCCTAACAAGGTAATTTGGCAAGGATTACCCCCTGAAGACGGGACATGGTCCCGAAACGCAGAGGGTTAATAGTTCTAATTCTTGCACTTAGGTGTTACATAGGTGTCAGGGTACTATTACTTAGAGGATGTTATATATTCCATTTTCTTTTTATTAAAAAACAGTTTTGTACTAAAAAGGAAAGACTGCATTGTGCGTTAAACTTCATGACTTGTTTATAATTGTAGTAGATCATGAATTTCAATATAAATGTATAACAAATATAAAAGTGTGTTGCTTACATGACAATGCTTCATTGGCTTTACACATCTGTGTGCAGTTGCTTTGTTTAAACATTTTCCTGTACTTTTTAAAAATGATGCCAAAGAATATGACAAGTGGGGTACAGGTGGGCCGACACCAGTTCCCGAGAAATAGTGCTTGGAAGAGCCAACCATTCAGGCAGAGGAAAGACGTCAATCAATTGCATCCTGAGGTGATCAGTCCCCACAATCAATAACGTGATGATACCAATGGGGGCAGAAGGCAAGGCTGAAAGGCAGGAATGAAATCCATGATCCCTAGGTGCTTTCTGTGATTGGGATCAATAAGCACAGGAAAAGAGGCACTATGAAGATCCAGGGACACTAGTCAGCCCTTACTATCCAGGGACTAGAGGGTCTGGGCAAAGGGTGGGCGTTTTTAACTCATCCTTGCATAGGTAAAAGTACAAATACAAGTTGAGTAGTTGGCAGATTAAGGATGCGACACAGGCCCCAATTCACTTGTTAGAACAAAAAAAGAATGGGAATACCATACCTTCCCCCTCTCTCCGAGGTGAACACAAGTTGAATCTCCTTCACCAGGAGTTGCAAGATTCCTACAGCCTGAGGGCATCCAGGTGAAGCGAGGCCAGGAAGAGAGTTTGATTCTACCTTGGCAGGACTAATGACTTTGCTGAGGCTTGCTTGAATGCATTTGATTCCTACCTCTCTGGAAATAAGGTGAAGGGACACAATTAACACCCTCTATTGGAAGAAGAAGACGACTGTTAAATTGTCAGCCCGATGGACTTTGTCATGGTTTTGGATGCTTTGAACCAGTAGTAACTTGTCGACATTGGATTTCAAAATAATGTATTCATCGAAAGGCACGTTGAGTAGTTTTGCTTTCAAATCAGGCACAAACCACAGATGTATACATTAAGGAGTCACTCCTTAGTACAGTACCCAAGCCCATCCGCTGGGCCTGAAAACCTTTAAAGTCAGTGTCTAATCCAGATCACTGGATTGGTCTGGCAGTCTGTCATCATTCAACCAAATTAGTGAATAACCTTTGTATCTCGACGCAGGTTGTCTGCTGCTTCCTTTAACACATTCCACAGCGTATGCAAGTATCTAGGGTGCAAAAGCTGTTAACAGCCCTTAAGGCCTGGCTGCCTAATGCAAAGAACTTATGCCTAAGGTAGTACAGTTTCTTGCTCTCCCTGCCAAGTGGCAAGGAATTAAAGAGGGCACATTTGCTCCTGTCGTGGAGGCCTGAACTACAAGACTCTCTAGCATAGGATTGGTGGAGAGAAAATCTGGGTCAGACGGGACCAGGCCTTGTAACTTGAGCCAAATATTTTATATGGATGGGGTAGAGACCAGCCTAAGCCAATTCCCAGTGGCAGGGTTGACAATTAAAGCATTGAAAGCCAAGAACATTTCCTTAGGAGGACTTTGCTCCAAGATATCGGTAAGATCATATTTCACCTTAGTAACCTGAGGGAGCAGTCTTCCCCAAACAAATCAATCGCCTTGGCCATGTTCCCTTCAAAGGAACCGTTGGGTTTCTCTTAGGTTGAGGGCTTGCATGAGCGCAGGTTCAAACAAGCTATCAAGGCAGGCCTCTGGCATCCCGAAAGTCAAAGGTCAGGTTGGCCAAATACTCACCCTGACTCTATAGTTTACCAGGAAAGTCCTACACTTCACATTTTCCCAGGGGTTCAGGCCCATAAGGAATTTTATCACACTCCTTATCAAAGTTCTGGGCAATCTTGAACAAGAACTGTGAACTTGATGCCTGAGTAAACCTCTATCTCCCCTGTGCCAAGTGGCCAGGGCTACCACGTCTGTAGGCAGAGAGAAGCAGTCTGCATTTTAGGGGCTTGGACCATAGCTCACTGGGGTGCTGTAACAGGTGCAAGAGGTGGAGGACCTGGTGCACAACTATACCTGCATTTGTATAGGTGGTGAGTCCTCGGAGACGGACACCCCGAAACAGGAGAGGCAATGGTTTTTTGTTGAGGATGAAACACAGGTTTGGACTGAACCCAACCTCATTCTGAAGATTTGAGGGGACCGGAATCCCAGACTAATATTGGAGCATGTTATCAAAAAGGGCAATGCTGTAATGTAAATGCACACCAGATTGACAAAGTTACTCACCAAAGTGAGTACCTTACTCCTGTCCATAGTCCCCTTTCCTCCATACTTGTGGGACATTCTGTCCCTGGGGACGGGACCGGAGCACTTTTTAAAAGCATCCAAAAATGTACTTTGTTGTCCTTCTTTGATCTTTACACGGGGCCACCCGCACGCGACCTTAGCCCCGCCTTCCTGAGCTCCGTACATCGGCCTGAAGTCCTTTTCTATCGCTAGGTCCCGGACCATTTAGCAATAATAGAGGATACTTTTTAGAGGGGACAGCGGTCGGGTGTATGCAGGAAAGGGGACTAAGGACTAAAAGTAAGGTAGTCACTACGGTGAGTAACTTTATCATGCTCCTACGTCCTGTCCCCTTTCCTCCATACTTGTGGGAGATTCCCAAGCACTGACCATAGGCATTACGGGTGGATGGAAATGTCCATTATTGGAACAAATTCTTGAGAACTGCCTGGCCGAAATTGGGCATCAGCCCGGGAGGTCAGGTTGATACAGTAATATCTGCAAAAAGCTGAGGAAGAGGCCCATGGAGCCGCCTTGGCGATGGACTCCCAAGGGACATACTTTTCGAAGGAAGTGGCAGCTGCTTTGCCACGGACCAGATGTGCATAGATGCCCTTTGGTGATTGAAAGCCTTGAACCCTGTAGGCCTCAGAAATACATGAGGCTATCCAACGGGCGATGGAGTCTTTTGAGGCTGGTTTCCCCTTAGGGTCACAGAACATAACAGAGTTGTGAAGAGCTTCTCAGTTCACTAGTTCTATCGAGGTAGAACTTCAGAGCCTGTCTGACGTCCAGGTTATGCAGAACTCTCTCGGCCTCAGAGGCCGGGTTCGGGAATAAGACTGGTAAAGATATTGACTGGTTCAAATGGAATTCAGAAACCACTTTAAAAAGGAAGGAAGGGTGAGTGTGAAGCGCAGCCTTATCCTTATGGAAAGTTAGGACGGATGTTCCACAGAAAGAGCTTGAAGCCTGCTTATCCGCCTTGCAGATGTTACCGCAATCATAAAGGCTACCTTCCGAGAGAGGTATTTGAGTTTGGTCGTGGCCATATGGCATAAAGCAGTGAGGAGCACATTCAGATCCCATTTGGGATGAAGGGCTCGAACTGGCAGGAAAATATGAAGACCCAAAGTGTCTCATGATGACTGGATTAGTCAGTAAAAAGGAGAAACGGTCAGTAGACAGTTAAGCCGCAATGAAGGACAAATAAGTCCTGCGAGATAAGACATGTATGCCAGAGACTGCAGGGTCCAATCCGAAAGACAAAACAGTGTTAATAGAGGCATGCCTGGGATCAAGCTCTTTGGCTAGACACCAGTGACAAAAATGAAGCCACTTGCTCCTGTATTGCGCTCTCGTAGAGGGCTTTCATGCTCCTTGGATTATACGCATGTTGGCCTCAGAGAGGTTGAAAGGCGCTAATGATCGGAAATCATGCACCAGGCCGCCAAGCTGAGCGATCGTGGGGAGCGATGCCACAACTGGTAATTGCTCTGGTGAAGAAGGTTGGGAATCTGCGGCAGCCTGATCGGAGGGGATATCGACAGGTGCAGAAGGTCCGAGAACCAGAACTAGGCTGGCCACCAAGGCGCTATGAAGAGGAGAGTGCAGTTGGACGTACTCCTGAGTTTTGAAAGTGACCGATGTATCAGTAGCAAAGGAGGGAAAGCGCAAGTTCTCATGTTGTACCGCAGGATTTCATGGTCATCCCACAAGGGAGACACTCCAAGCCCATCCTTGGAAGCATTAAGAGGGAGTTTCCTGCTTGATGATGTCGCAAAGAGGTCCACCTCTGGAGTGCCCCATTGGTGGAAGATCTCGGTGAGAACATCAGTGTTCATCTCCCATTCGTAATTCGCCGCAGATTGGCGGCTGACGGAGTCTGCAGTCACATTGACGTGGCCCGGAATGTGCACAGCTTGGAGCCAGACATTGTGTTGGATAGCCCAATCCCAAATTTGGATAGCAAGGTCCACCAGGAGGGGAGACTTGGTACCAACCCTGTTTGTTGATGTAAAACATTGCTACGGAATTGTCAGTGCGAATTAGAACCACACTGTTGGTGATCGAGAGTTAAAAAGTCTTGAGCGCCAGAAAAACTGCCAGGAAGCGCCTGTCTTGAGGCATCCACAAATCGTACACCTCAAGGTGATGCATTGTTGCACCCCAATCCAGAAGGGAGGAGTCTGTAGTAAGCATTGCTTGTGGGTAGGGCTCCTGGAAGGTGGTCCCCACTGAGAAGTTGCTGACGGATGACCACAATTGAAGGTCTGCCGTCATGGAGGACGGGACTTGAATCATCTTGGAATCCGGGTCCGTAGCCTGGGAAGAGCAAGCTGAGTGCGTCCCATTTTCAGGCGTACAAGAGGCAGAGCTAACACGCAAGAGGCCATGAGGCCCAGAAGTCTCTGGAACCACCAGGCCGACATGTGGGAGGACTGAAGGAAGAGTTGGCACGTGCTTGAAAGGTCCGTAATCCTGTCCTCCATCAGAAAAACTCTGCTACTGACAGTATTCCAATGGAAACCCAGAAAGATCAGATCTTGAGAGACCATCAACGTTTTCCGCCAGTTCACCGACAGCCCGAGATGAACAGGAGCTGAAGGAGTGACTGAAGATCAGCCAAAGCGGCTTGTGGGCAAGGACTGTGCAGAAGCCAATCGTCCAAGTATGGATAAACATGAATCCTCTGTAGTATGAGGAATGCTGCTATGACAGACAGACATCTTCGTAAAGACACGCAGTGCCGAGCTGAGACCAAACGGAAGTACACGATACTGGAAGTGGTACAGTCCCACGGAGAACCGCAGATATTTTTGATGCAGACTACAGATCAGAATATGCATATATGCATCCTGAAGGTCTACCACATTGAGCAAACTGCCCTACCGGAGAGAGGAATTTATCTGGCAGGGCGTAATCATCTTGAATTTCTCTTGGGGTAGGAAGAGATTGAACTTGGAGTGGTCGAGGATAGTGCACAGGCCAGCCTGGTTGGGTTTGGGCACTGTAAACAGACAGGAGTAATAGCCAGCCACACCCCTTAGCCAGCCACACCCCTTGCTCCCTGAGGGGAACAGGTTCCACTGCTCTGAGGTCTGGAAGTGTCTGTACCTCAGCTCTGATGGAGGATGACCCAGTCTGCTGGAGAGGAGGGTGGCATATGGGGGAGGGGCAAGCGGAAGCCCACCCGAGCGACTGACAAAACCCATTGGTCTTCGGTGATGGTCTGCCATGCCTGCAGATGAGACGAGATCCGTCCTCCCACCGGAGTCTTGTGCGACCGATTGAAAATTTCATTTAGATGTTTTATCGGGGGAGAGACCACCCGTTGCTGAAGAGGAGGCTGTTGACTAAAAAACCGGCAAAGCTGCTGTTGCTACTTATGGTGGGGGCTGCCTGTTGGAGCATCAGTGCGGCTTGCACAGCGGTCCTGAAACCAGAGAAGGACCTTGTTTGAGAGCCTAACCTCTGAATGTAAGGTGCCTTTGCTGGTGTCTTCGCGAGGACCGACAAGGACTTGGCAGTTTCAGTACTCGCCATGGTCTTAGTGAGTTCCTCACCCGTGGAGCAGTGGAACAATTCTTTGCCCTCAAAGGGGAAGTCAAGCACCTTGTCATGAACTTCCTACAAAGACTTCATAGCATGCAGCCACGCTTGGCGGGAGATGTCTACTCCGACCATAAGAGGTGTCTACGTGATGGGCAGCTGCCTCAAGTAGATCCTGAGCTAGAACCCTGGCATCAGAAAAGCCGCCCTTGAAATCCTCGAGCCTATCAGGAGGAATACATTCCTGAAACTCTGCAAGCTCCTTCCACAGTTTGACATTAGCAGCCGCCAGGATAATCTCAGTATTAGCCTAACGTAGCTGAAGAGCCGAATTGGAAAAAAACTTTTTCCCAATGGCGTCAAGGAGCTTGTCCTCCTTGGAAAGAATTTGAGATGCTGCTGTGGAGGCTATAGAGGCCAGCTTCGTCTGGAGCGTAGCTGCGGCCACCACTGTCGAAGAGGGGAGCGGGCATGCTGACAAGGATACCTCTTCAGACGCGTGAACCTTGTAGCAATCGTACATTTTCTTGTTTAGGTATTGCCAGGAATAAGGATTTTCCCAGACTTTATAGGCCTCGACCAGAATGACCTTCTGAAGGAACAGGCCGGTGCGCTCCTGTGTTGACAAAGTGAAGGCTCCAGAATGTACACCCTCTTGTGGAGCTGGGGGCTCGGGTATTGGGATGTCTAGCAATGCCATCATATCCAGCTCCCAGTCATGAAAGGCTTGAATAGAGTGGGGATGGTAATCGCTGTCCTGGTCCTCCTGATCCTCATCCAATGAGGTGGGAGCAGAAGTCTGATCTGGCGCACATGGAGCCTCAGGGCCCGAAGGCGTGGTTGACAGAGCAACTGGAGTCTTTTCCACAGGGAAAAGTGGAGGCAAAGGAGGAAGTTGAGCTCCCACAGGGAGTGGTGGTACAACCGGAACCTGCATAGGGCTTGCTGAAGCAGAGGACGGTTCAGGTAATTTAGGCTATATTTCCCTAAATAAATCCTTTAAGTATGCTTTCATGGGATCAGAATGCGTAAGCATCTGAAACTTGCCAAAAACGCATCCTCCGACGAAGGTCTAGGCACTGGAGTGGGCAGAGGCCACTCGGAAGTGGCATACCCCCAAATAAAAGCAAGGAGGACGGCTGCCAGGATGGTCCTCCACCAACTGGATCCACGTAGATCAAAGCCACGGATGTAGGAGGAAGCGAGACTGTATGCGGCACGCCAATCTATTGGAGGGCGGAACAGGTTCTTGTTATTCGCAAAGTGAGTAAAAGGCTGCTCTGCCCTAGAAACAGGCCCCTCAGCACCAGCCTTGGTGAATGCTGGTGTAAAAGAGGTAGTCAAAGTGGCCACAATGGACAACAGGGGTTGGGATGCCATTTTGTCAACGCCTGAGGCGAACTGCGTCAAAGGTGTAAGTGAGGCTGTGGTCACCACAGGGGAATCGGGGGTGTTATGTTGCATTTTAGCCTTGTGACAAGGAACCTCGGAAGAACCGGTGCTAGCAGATCGATAGTGTTTATGAAACACCTTAGTGACTGCTGACGAATTAGCACCAAAAAGGGGAACCTCGGCGGAGCCGGTACTGGAAGACTTATGGCGTTTAGCCTCCTTCTTTGCCCCCTAAGCAGGATTGCTTCTACCACAGGTCTGAGTGTGGGAAGGCTTAGAGAAACTCCCTGAAGCCAGAACCCCCAAAGGGGGCTCCTCAACCCTGCTGGCTCAAATATAGCCCCAAGAAGGGGAACCTCAGCCACCTTAAAAGGCAGGTTGAGCCGAGGCTCGGTACACTTAGTTCCAGATGTGGAAACCTCCGGGTTGACCCTGGTGAAAACAGCGCCAGAAGAACCGGGTCTAACCTTAGCCCCCAGAAGGGGAACCTCGGATGAAGATCCGGTCTTGGCAGCCCCTTTACAGGGGTCCTCGGAGGAAACTCTGGTGCGCCTGTTAGGACCCTTGCGGGACACCTCAGGGATATCCCTGGTAATAGAGCTCTTTGAGCCCCAGCCGGTCCCGGAAGACCCCGGAAAGGAGTCCCCTTGCCGGGGTGCCCTGAAAACAGACAGACATACCGGTTGTCTCCTTTTTTCTTCAATAAACAGCTGTAAATGTGGTGGAGGAACGCTTTGGAACACTTCCTCCCACCTGACAAGCCGACGCTGGCATGCCCGGACGGAGAGGGAGTCGCAATAGAAGCACGAGTCCCTGCGGTGTTCTGGTCCTAAGCACTCCAGGCAAAGAGTGGGGATCCTCCCTATCAAAGCGAAGTTCACAAGATGAACAGGACACGAATGCCAAATGCTCCGACAGACGGAGGAAGAGATGACCATGGAACCGGAGCAAGAATGAAGGAAAAGGAAACAAAAGAAAAATATTCCCTGTGATACAAGTGCGTCCGACCCCGACTGTGTGGAGAAAAGGACTGAAGGGCTATGTGGATGCTTTTTTTTTTAAAGTGTTCTAGTCCCGTCCCGAAGGACGGAATGTCCCTCAAGTATGGAGGAAAAGGGACGGGGCATAGGAGTAATTGGTTTCCTCTTTTGACTGAGTTAATAACTACTTTGGTTTACATTTCTTATGTTTTGCTGGACAGTTAGGCTCTCAGCATCATGATTGTCTTGGGAGGATATCTTAGGGGGCAACATGCTTGCCTTGGAAACAAGACGACACAGAGCACCACAGATCCAATCCCCGGGTTTGCGCTTAGAAACCTCTGGGTATTAAGCGCGTTATAAATAAACTATCATATCATATCATGATTAAGCCAATAACAAGTGGGACAGTTTTGACAATCTTTTTAGCATACCATTGTTAGCTACCTGCCATCGAGGTATGCAGCTGAGATATGGGGTAATCAAGCAAAAAGAGAAACTAATAAATGATACAAGTGAATTCTTTCAAATTGAAATTGACCTGTACATCAATATCTATGGAACATTTAATACAAGAGATCCTACACAATTTGGATATAGTGAAAACAAAAGTGTCATGTTGAATGTTTCAGCTATTACATCATCTTATGGAGTTCCATATATACTTTGCAGCATGCGAAATACAAGATTACAAGAGAAATCTGAGAAGCCCATTCAAAATGGTGAAAAGTTGGAACCTGAAAACCTCTAAAATATAAAACTTTGATGCTTTACTTGTGAAGGGCACTTACACCACATAAGTGGTATCAGGGAGCCTACAGCAGACATCACCTTCCTCTTAGAAATGTGCAAGACCTATAAGCTTGCAGCGCAGCTGATTGCAGCAGCTCGCATGAAGGTTTCCTCTTTCCTGCCCTAGGAACCATTCAAGCGAGCTGGAAGCAGTACCAATTGCTGCTACAATGGTGGAAGAAGTTGGGGCTACCAAAGGGGGCAAGCTTTTCTCGGTCTTTGTCTATAATTGCTGGTTGCTGTTGTAGTCCCAATAGCTAATTAGTGTTTGCAGGCTGCAGCCGCACCACATGCAGCTTCAATAAATCAGCCAGACACATAGTCACGCCAGTGCACAGGAACAACTCACGCTTTTATTTCCGCATTGATGAGTCCTGTCGTCACTGTGTGTCGGTGTGCATACAGGCGTGTTTTTATGTGGGCTGTTACATTCACTACTCTGCAGCCTTGTGTAAACCTTCCACATGTCCCCATCACTTTCCAGTCAACCACAATAAATTGCTAAATGTCAAGCTTCCTAAGCACTCTCTGAGTCACTTAAGTATAAAACCTTTACACTTGTCTGGCATCTTCCTCTGCATTCACACTAGAAAGCTGGGATCTGGTGGTGTGGTGAGAGCTGGCCGTTGGCTTGGGCTTCGTGGTTCACTGGCAACACCAGGAGAGCAAGCATGCCCAGCTGCTCGTGGTTTTGGCTTTAATGCATCTTGACTTCCCGTAGCTTCTCTACTAATACAATAATCTGGGGCCACAAAATTGGGGAGGGTTGGTAGCCGGGTCCAAGACTTTCGGCTCAATAGGAAAACCACAATGAACCTGTCATTCATTTTAGTGTAATTCGGCATTCCCTCAGGAACTGGAAGATGGCTCCCTTAATGTCATTACTCTGATCTACTTCTGTCCTCAGCACCATGTTGAGGGTATGCATGAACCTTTTAGATTCTCCATTTGCTTGCAGCCAGCACGGGGTGATCCAGCTGTGAAGTCTGAATTCTTGCCCATGAAATGAGGGGCCATTGTCAATTTTCATATTGGGGGCAACCCATGAGTTGCGGGCATCAATCGTTTTGGCATTACTATGGCTGCTGCAGCAAAGTCAACTATTTCCATCTCTTGGTAGCAGGACAATCACAAAGAGCATGTACTGCCCGTGGGTAGGGACCCAAATTCCTTGCTGACATGTTCCCATGGGAGGATCAATCTCGGTATGGACTGAATGAGTGCAGGGTTTGGTGGAGGGCGAGCTGACTTGCAAGCAGGTCGCTAGCGCGGTTTCCATAGCCTGTTCAAGCCATGGTAATCACATCCCAAATGCACGCAATGGTCTTGCACAGACCTTGGTGGTCTACATGGTCAAGTTGTATAACGCTTGGGACAGAAGTCTCTGGTATGACTAGTGTGAGAAACCAGAAGGTGTCTCATCCACTAGTCCCTGGGATCTGTCATCCAGGTGGCCAAGACACGGCCATCACTTTTGGATCCAGTTCCTGGGGGTGGACCAGTGCAGGAGGATCACCTGGGTGAGGAGTCTTCAGGTAGTGGGACTCTGGATGGTGAGACGCGGTATCCCCTTCCCTGTAACACCTTTACCCCATCCTACACGGTAGCATATTTAGGAACTCGACCCCTTACCCCCTTTTACAACATGAACACTTTCTCACTGACAGCCCGCTTTAAGGGAAAACAGACTAACACCCAAGCCGTGTACCTGATATGTCCCAATACTTTGATCAGGTGAGGTTAGGCAATTATCAACAATCATTCACACCTGACTTTCATTACACTTCCCCACAAAGATAAAAGGTGGAGCACGAGATCACACTCTGAGCAAGGCCAAGCACACGAGGAAACAACAGTTTCGAGATGGCAGCTGATTAAGAGCGCAAAGACGGCAGAATCAAAGGAGATTGCAAGGAGGGATATTCCTTGACCTTTTCAAGAAGGAACCGTTGCTTTACGAAAACCTCAAGAATAGAAAGCATAAGACCAGGAAATCAGGCAGAGGAACCCTGCATTGTGTGTCGGAGATACCTGGTGCCCTCCCACGTCAGTAATCATGGCAGGGAGAATCACCAGCCACCGTGGTTCTGACCTTGGCTCCAAGAACAAAGCAGCGTCAGTTCAACACAGGCGGTGAGTTGGGGAGACCTATACAAGACCGCTCTGTGTTGAATCCAAGCATGCAAACAGCAACATAGATGGCAGGAGCTGGAATGAACATTGTTAAAAAGTGTATGATAAGAGACGCAAGTGAAGTGAACTGTTGATGATTGATTGAACTTTGACGCAAACTACAATACCTTTGACAGAATGGTCCGGCACTTCGTGGGTGCTCAATCGAAGGTCTCTGTAAGGTATCCAGCTAAGGAGTGACAAAAGTAGATAAAGTTGGTCTGAGCTCAGAGGAGGGAGCTCAACTGAGAGAGAACGAATAAATGTGAATCGAATGGTCCTGTGATGGGTCAAGCAAAATCCAGCGCACCTTTGAAAGTCTTTGATTTTGTTGAAATAGAGAAAATTGGAAAACTACATGAATCTGGTCCGATCCCGGCAGAGGGAGACTAATTGAAGTTTTTGTGTTAAAGAGGTTCTGAGCCCGGCTGAGGGTGATCCGGGGTGAATCATAAATCACCCAAGAAGTTGTGCATGAGAATCCTGAGGAGAAGGAAACTGTTGAATATTTGTCTCATCAGGCCCTCTGAAGTAAGTGACTTTGAATGACAAAGTGACTTTGGCACAGAAGGTCTTGATATTAAGATTCTAAACTGCATCCTTGTGCTACAGAAGCCAGAGAGTGTGCTAAGCTCGAGTGTGCCACTTTGTCCGCTGCTGAAAACCTGGGGAAGAGAAGCCAACGGCTTGAATATCCTGACTTATCATTTCTTGAACACTTTTCTTTTGCATAACATTGTTTCCAACACTATTTGTGTTTAGAAGTAAGGATTGGCCATAGGTTTATTAGTATAGGCCCTTTTATTTTGACAAGACACCACTACGACTGCGTTATTATTATCTGATGGTCCAAGCTTGCTACCATCTTTAGATGTAGGATTCGATAGGCGTTTTCCAAACCCAGTTGAAGTTCATTAAACACCCTTGAACAAACACCCTTGAACTGTGTGTGATCACTTGTGTCTGTCTTACTGTTTGATACCATGCCTTCCTTACACTGGGCACAAGCCTTTAAGAGTCAATTGGCTATTTCAGAAGGTTTGTCCCATATTAAGAATATTGGCGAGATAAGTCTTTACTGGGACAATGAGGTTCAAGTAAACATCTCTTTTTACCAGTAGCGAGAACTTGCATCACCATGATTAGGCATTCATTGCCTTCAGTGACTGCCCAGATCTCTCCCATGAACAAAGCTTTCGGGGTAGCCCCAGCAACTACCAGGTTCACATGCTGTTCCAAATGGATAGTCTTGTTCTCTTCTTGGGCGGTCAATTCTGTGGGATAGTGCAAGAGGAAGTTGTAAGAAAGGCATGGTATCAACAGTAAGACAGACACAAGAAACCACAGTTTAAGGGTGTTTATTGAACTTCAAAAAGGGTTTGATAAATGCCTATCTAAGCCTAAAACGACAGATGGGAGCAAGCTACGAACATCAAATAATAACAACTCAGTCCTAGTGGTGTCTAAAGGGCATATACTAAAAAAAACTATTGCCAATCCTTACCTCTAAATACAAATAGTGTGGGGAACAATGTTATGAAAAAGAAAGAAGTGTTCAAAATGATATGTCAGGTTGTTCAGGCCGTTGGCCTCCCTTATCCACGTCTTCAGCACAGGACAAGGCGGTTCACTCGAGCGTAGCACAGTCTCTGGCTTCTTTAGCATGAGAATACAGTTCAATCATTAGCATCAGGCCCTTCGGTACGCAAGTCTCCTTGCTTTTAAAACTCTATTCACTCGGAGGGCCTGATGCAACCAAATAAACAACAAGTTCTTTTCCTCCTTAGATATGTACAAGTATTCACTTCGGGTGATTCACTATTCACTCCGGATCGCCCACAGCTGAGCTCAGATCCCTTTTGCACAATGTTCATCACCTTGGAACCCCCTCATCTGGGCTCAGATCCCTTTGACAAAATGTTCGTGGATATTCTTTTCTCGGGTGACTCACGGTTCACTCCGGATCCCCCTCAGCTGGGCTCAGATCCTTTTTAACACAATTAGTCTCCCTCGGCCGGGCTCAGACCAATTTCAATTTACTTCAAGTATCAAAATTTTTCGAATGTGCACAGATTTTGGTTTGACCCGCTGTAGGACCACTTCGATTTCACAATTCCTCTTGTTTTAATATTTGTCACCTTTTCATTAGATACCTACCAGATACTTTCGAATGAGCCCCCATGTGGTGCCGGACCACTCTGTCTATTATATCATATCTTAGCTTCAAAGTTCAATCACTCATCTGCTGTTTTAATTATATTCACGTCGCTCTCCACATACGCTTCATGCACTGTTCTCTTCAATATTCTTTATACAATGTTGCCACTTGCAACCTTGGTTTCCACACAGACCGGTCTGGTAACAGTCTTCCCAACTCACCGGCTGTGCTGACTTCAATGGTGCTGCTTTGTTGTAGAAGCCAAGAACAGTAACACGAAGGCAAACGATTCTCCCCAGCTTGACTGTCGACGCAGGAGCGACTTGGGTACCTCCGACACACAATGCATGTTTCTTCAGCTTTGACTCCAGGTCTTACGTTTCCTATTCTCAAAGGCTCATGAAAGATACGGCCTTTCGCTGAAAAGTTCAAGGGCACTTCCCTCCTTGCAATCCTCTTCGGTCTTGCCATCTTCCGCCTTGCATTAAACTACCATCTTGGAACTGCTTCTACCTCGTGTGCTTTGCCTTGCTCAGAGTGTGGTTTCATGCTCCGCCTTTTATCCGTGTGGGGAAGTGTGATGGAAGTCAGGTGTGTGTAATGATCAGTAATTGCCTGTCCCTGCCTTACCACTGTAGTGGGACAGGTCAGGCTCGAGTGTTAGTCCATTTTCTTTCATAGTGAGCTGTCTGTGGGAAAGTGTTTGTGTTGGAAAAGGGGAGGGAGGGTGAATTCCTAAGTATCCTACTTGGTAGGATGGGGTAAAGGTGTTACAGGGAAGGGTATACTGCATCTCACCATCCGTTATTCCACTTCCACTCCCCGAATACCCCTGATCCAGGTGATCCTCCTGCACTGGTACACCCCCAGGAACTGGATCCAAAAGTAATGGTCATGTCCTGACCACCTGGATGACAGATCTACGTGGACTAGAGGGTGAGACACCTTCAGGTTTCTCACAAAGTCCACCGGATTGATAACGCCAAAACAAGAGTTTATGCTGAACTCATATTCCTGTAGTTGATGAATTTATTTTTCTATACTGGGTTGGGAGAAAGGCTGAGCCATTGAAAATCGCAATTAGTGTTTTGTGATCAGTGACAACCTGGAATTGATGGTCACAAAGATAAAGGTGAAAAAGGCGGCATCCACATACCATGTCAATGGCCTCTTTCTCTGTCTGGGATAACCTGGTAATAAGGCCAGAGATCTACTTGCAAAAGACACAGGGGCTACATCTCCTGCTGGGGTCACTTGCATGCGGATGTCCCAAGTCCATGGGGGTTGGCGTCCACAATAGGTTCTGACTGGCTTATAGTAGGGAAATAAAGTAGGCCACTGTGGTGTCTTTGGTCAGGAAATCTTTGATCACATGAATTGCCTCCACCTGTTCACTCCATTCCCACAGTTCTGATGTTCTAGTCCACCACCATAGTGGCCCTGTGAAAGAGACTAAGTTGGAGATGAACGTCCCACAGCAATTTATCATGCTGTGGAAGATCAGAGTTTCTGACTGGTCTCGAGGAGATCTCCCCGACTTTGCGATGGTCAGCAGAAACACCAACCTTATGAAACACAAAGATTGTTTTTGTTGAAATCACACATTTTCTGTTTGTGTGTGAGGCTTTGGTCCTCCAGCCGCTAGAGAACTTCTCTTAGTGGGCGATGGTGATCAGCAGGAGTATTGGCAAATTGAATCCAGTCTTTTTATCACACATAACACACTGCAGATGTTTTTTAACCCATTTCTTGCAACTAAAAGCAGGGTGTAGATTTGAGAGAGGCAATATGGGATGGGGAGGGGGAAGGTTATGACAGAGGAGGAGGCGGGGGGTGAATAAATGTTCGGTAAAAACACAATGAACCCTGGGAAACATGAGGATATCGTTGCACACATTGATGGTTCCAAGGATCAGTGCTACAACACCACTGACTGTGTCCTGGAGGACTGTGGTGGCAAGCCAAATTTGACGTTCTTGTAGCAGTGGAGACCCCAAGTTATTAAATAGCAGAATCTGGTGGTAAACCTCAATAAGATCTAAACTGGAGAAGTTCAGAACTCCCTGAATGTTGGCAATAAGATCGTCAAGAATGGTTGCAGGGTGTCTTCTGCACTACACTGCCTTGTTCGCAAGGCGCATGTCAATGCAAATGGGCACCTGATGTGACGTCTTAGGTCCCATGCCACCACATTTGGTGATACCCAGGGTGTCAGTCATTGCATTTTTTTCAGTGATGACTGCACGTTCAAGCTTGTGCAGTTCTCCCTCAACCTTGGGGTGTAGGTAGCAGGGAATGCTTCAATGTTTCAGGGCACTCTGTTCCCCAGTCTCATCAATGTGGAGGCACACCTCATGACTCTTCAGACACCCAATGCTGTGGAAGAATTCATCAAATGTGCGCATAACATCCTCTAGCTTTTCCTGATCGACCTATGCAAACTCACCATTGCAGATCCTCAGCAGTATTGCAGCTTATGAGGTTGGCAGTGTCTGCAGGGGTCACACAGACTTTTCCAGCCACATTTAGAAGACCATGCCGAAAGTTAGTGTGAATCACAATGAGGGCACTTGGCGTGTTTTTGCCTTAGGCTAAAATCTGCACTTTCTTAGGCCTGAGCTGAGGCTTTGGTTGCACAGTAGTGAATTGTAACCAGCTTATTATGTTTACAGATACAACTGTGTCAATGGGTGCAGGCAAAGGAGTTTCCGTTATTAAGATTCTGGAAAAGGCCTGGCAGCATCCTTTAAACCTGTGGTCGAAGGTAGAGATTAGGAAAACTGTGTTCACCTTCGGAGTCATCTGGATATTCTCGAGGCAATGACGCAATTTGCTGCATTTCCTATCGGCAGGCACCCACATCTTGTGGAAACAGGGTTATTTCCAGACTGACCCACTTTGGCAAAGTGGTTCAGGCATCAGCACTTAGAGAACTTGCCCACTGTGGGGAAGGGCCCCGTTATAGCAGGCCCACTGCCGTGATCCTTTTGAAGCGGAAGTTGTAACTTCACCTCAATGAGGTTTATTACTACTGTTAGCTTGCTTTTTCCATGACTGCTTTCTCGCTTCCATGTGAACTTTAGCCATCTCCACATATTGGAACGCGGCTTCCATTCGCTCAGCACATACTTCAAACAATTTGTGGGAACGGCTGAGTTCTAGGCTTTATTGGAGCGACAGGCCAGATTCCGAGAATTCACTTTCTCAACTTATTAGAGTAACACTGAAACCAATAAAAGGGGCTGAACTGGTGAATATGGTGCTTGGGATGACAAGTCAATTGTGATTTTAATTGTGTAAATGAAGAAGTTGAGAAATAGTCTAGATAGCTGCAGATTCTGGCACAATTAGGCTATGCCTGTGGCTAATTCCAATTACACAGTTTGACAAGAAATGTGTGCCAAGATCCAATGCGCTCATCGATAATGTTTCAAAATATATTCTGAAAAAGAATCATCAAATAAATCAATACTGACAAGAAGTCAATCAAGTAGTCAGCATTTACAATCTAGATCTGTAATTGCAAAAATTCAGAACATAAGTTGCCCTTGTCGACACGTGTTTCGACCACCATGGTCCTTTTCAAGGCAAGACTTAAATTAATAACTCTTTAAAAAAATTAATAACGTGCGCACCAGCAGCTATATAAAGAAAATAGCATTTTTTTTAAAAGTCAATCAACAACATCACAAAATACAATAGAGAAAAAGAGGGGACAAAAACGGGAAGAGAACAGAAGATGAACAGTAGAAGAGTAAAATCAAATAATAGATGTTGCAATAATCCAACCATGCTATATCTAATTCACATGCATTGAGGCATTCAAACATATTTTGTCCTTCAGCATTCTAGAGCTACTCATTGGAGAGCATCATTATAATTTAACACAAATATACTCAAATCAGGAATCGACATTATATCCATAGTCGGACAGCCATATCCCCATATCACGAGATAAATCACACCCTGCAGCAGTTTGTTGCTGCTTTGCTATCCGAGTCCCTTGCCAATACACCCATGTTACTAGGTACCTATAGTGCTAGCATGCACCCATGCCTTCAGTTAGTGTCAGTCAACCCATGCTACCAATGTTAATACCTCCAGAGTGACTACATTCTTTAAAAGATGACTCACCCTCAGCATCATTGCCAGTCTCAATACAAGGTAAATAACTTGAATCCCAAACACCAAAGTCCAGAAAAAGTACTGATTGTACTTCAAACACTACTGTAACAAAAAATAAATATATGTTTAATCAATAACTTCCCAGGTCTGTAAAAGGTTAATGTTCAGTGTGGAAATTGACTTAACCCTATCTCTAAACGTATGTCATTAGAAGTACTTTGAAGTTACATAAGGTATGCATGAGTCCATCTCGACCTGCAAGAAGAGACATAGTTTTTGCCTCCACCTCCTGCATCACAATCTACAACTTAGTTGGTCAGGGTTATCATTTAGCATATAGTCCAGTGCTATCTTACCTCGTGTACGTCCATTTGGGATGCCACGGTCAAGGGAGCCCGACCTTCATCTGGCATCTACGTGCTTTCGCTATAATTATTTACTTATATAGTACTTCTGACACGACACGCACGTACTGTTTAGCATCAAATCCGCAGGCGAACAGGTTGCTTGACTCTTTCTACTTAAGCTGTATTCACAATGATGAAGTCAATAATCAAAATAAAACATGTATCAATCCGAATTGTGCTGCCTTTTTTTAGGGGTCATCAGTTTGCGAACTATTACTACTGAATTTGTACCGTCATCCCAACAGTATATGGAAATATATAGACATATCAAGTGATGCCAGTGTATGACTGTTCTCTTACAATTCTTGTCATCAGTCACTTAAATTATAATTACAAACATGTACTCATATGCCCCATTTGCAAGTTAGAACACCATTTGGTACCCAGCGAGAGTCCAGCAGAATGCAACACGCAATCTGATTGGCTCTAGCCGGGTCATTACCCGGCCGAGAATCCCTCGATTCTCAGCCGGGATTCCAGCCTCCTTGTCCACGGTGGTGAGCGTGGCAGCCCCTCAGCCAATGAGGAGGCTCGAAGTGGGGCCATCCCCGCTATGAGCCTCCCCACGGCGGAGAGGCTGCCTTTGCCCCCGCCGGGCACTCGGGTAAGGTTTTTTTTTCCCCTCCCCTTTCCTCCCTCCTCACTGCCCTCCCCACCACACTTACCTTCTTGCTCCTTTGTCCCTGGTGGGGGACGATGGCAGCCTTGAGCCGTGTGGAGGCTCAGAGCGGGGCCATCCCCGCTCCACGCCTTCACACGGCTGGAGGCTTCCATCATCCCCGCCGGGGACGCAGGTAGGATCTTTTTTCTTCCTCTCCCTCCCTTCTGTCCTCCCAACCCCACTTACCTTGTTCTCCTTTTTTTTCGGGAGCGGACGTGCTGGAAACACTTCTGTTCCCAGCGCGTCCGCTCCCGATGGCCACCATGTAAAGGGAAAATGGACTCAGTCTTCCCTTTCGCGGCGGCCATTTTCTTGGTGTTTTTTTTTCTTTTTCTGTCCACGTTTCGGGACAGAAAAAAATGCTTCTAGTCCCCCAGTCACACAGATCTTGCGGGCAGGGGTACTAAAAGCAATATGACCCTTGCAGCGAGGGCATTACCTGAGTCGGTAATGCCCTGTCGCTCGAGTCATATTGCTTAAATAACATCCTAATAATCTCAATTCCCACATGGCGAGAGAGACTCTTAGTGCTTGAAGAAAAAAAGGGGTTCCTTTGCACACTAGTAACACAGTCGGAACGCTATTCCTCAATGCTAACAGTCAACAAATAGGCCGTTTCCAGCATCTGTCTCCATTGTCCATCAAATTCAACTTGTTGAATAGCAGTGTATGAGGTCATTGATCAGTGTTATGTTTACACAGTGAGGTGAACATTTAGAAACCTGTTTATAAAAAGACATTCAGTTCATGTTCTTGTTAAGGCCCAGCGTAGTACAATGTCATTTACAAATAATTTTTGATTCCTATTGTCTTAGACAAAGACTCAGATCGCCACCTCGTGGGCTACAATAAGCCTTCTGGATGCCGATGATTTATATGTCTGCCTTGTTACTCATCTGATGTTCTTCTTGCCAATGATCGGCTAATGGTTATCTTTGGTCTTGGCTGCTGAAGCTAGATAGGTGTTCTATGATACAAACACGTAATTCTCCGATAGTGCTACCCACATATACTTTTTTTTGCAAATACAGATAATGGCATAGACAATGTACTTCGAACGACAATAAAGTCATTCATTTTTTATTCCATTCCGTATTACATACAAAGGTGTCTGTGTCGCTATGAGCCTGCACATACTGCAGATCCCACATTTGGGGAAACATTTGTGTGAGACTCTCAACCAATCACTACCACTCTGTACTCCAGTGTTAGATATGAGAAATGACAGACATAACTTATTTTTGATTTTAGGTGCTCTTGTGTAAATGAATGTAGGTCTGTCTTCAATATAATTAGCTAAATCTGCATCGAACATCAACAGATGCCAATTCTTTTGTAATATACCATACAATAGTTTGGTATCTTTAGAATATTTGGTGATTAAATTGACAATGGTTCTAGAGCAATCTGAACTTCTTTGACTGGATTCACCATGTCCTTCCTCCCTACTTTCCTTGTTTTGTCCTTTGATACACAGCCTTGTGAGTACCCTGTTTCATACAATCTATCCGTCAATAAGTCACATTCCTGTTCATAGATAGTGCTGTTGCTACAGTTCCCGTTTGCTCTATAGAACTCCTACAGAGGGATATCATCAATGGTGCACTGCCTGTGACAACTCGTGGCAAATAATGTTGAGTTCACTTCCGTACGTTTTCTAAATGTCCTGGGTTTGTAATTTCTCATTATCAACATATATCTTGAGATCCAAAAAATCTATTGTTGTAGAATCATTATGGCCCATGAATTCTATACCAAAGGTATTATTATTCAAATAATCGGTAAATCTCGCAAAATTCTCCTTAATACCATTCCATATCAGAAATACATCATCTATAAACCTCTTGCAAAGCTTCATCCCATGGGTGTATACATTATCACAGTGTATATAGAAAATCTAAAAAAAAAACATGACTAGATTTGCAAGCGATGGTGCATATTTGGCCCCCATTGTTACACCTTTGCTTTGCAAGTAGTAGTGGTGGTCATTAAACAGAAAATAATTGTGTTCGAGTGTAAACTTTAAAAATCCCTTTCATCATTTTAATGTGTGCTCTTTTAGAGGCTGAGAAACCTTTGAAGGTGAAGTCTAAAGTTTGCATAGCCATTTATGTTCAATTGAAGCATTACACGATTTCACATCTAACGTTGCTAATAAAAAATGTAACTGCCATTCAAAGCTCAAAGCTCTGAAGAATTTGCAATAATGATGAAGTATCTTTGAGATATGTTAGCAGGTTGGGAACTTGATTCTTGATGGCCTTATCTATATATTCTGAGAGGCCTTCAGTGGCCCAAACTATGCCAGTCAAGATTGGATGAATCTCTGGCAATTTATCAAATTTGTTATGCACCCTGGGTAAAAAGTACATAGTTGGCTGAGTCCTCACAAGAAATGTCTTCTCTCTCTTCTTCAGTTAATATACCCTTCGTATAGCATGCCTGGATCAATTCTGATAGTTCCTCTACTTGCTTAGTAGGGTTTCCCAGAAGCTCGATATAGCACCCTGGTGTTGTTCTGTCATGTGTATATAATCCCATCGGTTTAAAATGAGCACATTGCCACCTTTGTCCGCTATTTAATGATAAGCCTGTCATATTTAGTTGGTGACAATAGAAACTGTTTCTACCTTGCTTAAATTCTGATTTCTAGTAGCATATGTCTTACTATCACTGTCCATGTGTCTATGTATATCTGATGTTACTGCTTTGGAAAACCTATCTATGACACTTTCTGTTGGTGATTGAGGATTGAACTTTGATCGTACTCTAAGGTCCTGAATGTCCAGATTCCTGGGATGTACCCCCAGATCCTCGCAGATTTCCTCCCTGGATTTCAGAGTTTCTGGTGCTAAAGATAATAATAGATGTGTGTGCTCAATATCTGCAATCGTTAGGATACTCTCCGGTATGTGTACTTCAGGTGGAACTAAAGTCTTAATTTTGTGATGAAAATATTTTTTTCAATTTCAACTTCCTTACAAACTAATACAGGTCTATTTGGAATTCCATTTGATCGGTCCCCACTGTTGGTGCAAAAGATAATCCTCTGTTCAATACAGACCGCTCTGTGTCATTTCAAGTTCATTCTGACAAATGAATCACAAGGTCCTGTGTTGGCTCTTAGTTACCTGCGTCTTTGTATTTGAATGAGGTAGCCTTTTTATCACGTCTTGTCCTCTGCTTGGCCCTACATCTGCCTCCTCTTCTTCCATTTAAGAAGTTCTTTGAGTTAGCGTATTGTGACCTAAAAGGACTTGGAATCTTACACGTTTCACCATCATCAGTGATTTGCTCTTTTATATCTTATAATTTCTTCCAGAAAACCTTTAGTGACTTTATTGTTGTTCGAAAGTACATTGTCTATGCCATTATCTGTATTTGAAAAAAAGTATACGTGGGTTGCACTACCCGAGGATTTCGTGTCCGTATCAGGGAACACCCATCTAGCCTCAGTAGCCAAGACTAAAGATTACCATTAGCCTATCATTGGTAAGAAGAACATCAGATGGGTAACAAGGCTGACCTACAATTCATCTGCATCCAGAAGGATTATTGTAGCCCAAGAGGTTGAGATCTAAGACAATTGGAATAAAAAATGATTATTAAATTACTGTGTACGACGACGGGCCTTAACAAAGAGCATGAAATGAATGTCTTTTTATAAGCAGGTTTCTAAATGTTAACCTCACTGTGTAAACATAACACTGATCAATGATCTCTTACACTGCCATCTAACAGGTTGAATTTGATGTACAATGGAGATAGATGCTGGAAACGGCTTATTTGCTGATTGTTAGCGTTGAGGGATAGCGTTCCGACTGTGCTAGTAGTGTGCAAAGGAGCCCTTTTTTCTGCAGGCACTTAAGAGTCTCTCTGCCCACAAGGGAATTGAGATTATTTCTAAATTCATGATAGATAAATTAACAAGGATGTTATATGGTGTTGTAACGTGCAAATGGGGCATATGAATACATGTTTGTAATACTAATTTAAGGAACTGATGACAAGAATTGTAAGAGAACAGTCATACAACGGCATCACTTGTTATGTCCATATACTGTTGGGATGATGGTACAAATTGAGAAGTAATAGTTCACACACCGATGACCAATTCAGGTTGATGCATGATTTATTTGTATTTTTATTATTGATTTGATCATTGTGAATGCAGCGTAACTGCAAAGAGGCAAGCAACCTGTTCGCCTGTGGATTTGACACTACACGGCACATGTGTGTCGCGTCAGACTTACTATGTAAGTCAATAATTAAAATGGCACCCGTGAGCGAAAGCATGCGGACGCCAGATGAAGGTCGGGCTCCCCTGACCGTGGGAACCCAAATTGACGTACACGAGGTAAGAGAGAACTGGACTATATGCTAAATGATAACCTTGACCAACTAAGTGGTAGATTGTGATGCAGGAGGCAAAGGCAAAAACCATGTCTCTTCTTGCAGGTTGAGACGAATTGATGCATACCTTATTTAACTTCAAAATACTTCTAATGGCACAAATTTAGAGATATGTGTATGTCAATTTCCACACTGAACATTGTCAACCATTTACAGATCTGGGAATTTATTATTAAATATACATTTTTTTTTTGTTACAGTAGTGTTGGAAGGACAATCAGTACTTTTTCTGGACATTGGTCTTTAGGATTCAAGTTGTTTACTTTGGATTGGGAATGGCAATGATGCGGTGGGTGAATCACTTTTTAAAGAATGTAGTATTCACATTGGTAGCACGGGTTGACTGACACTAACTGAAGGCTTGGGTACATGCTAGCACTATAGGTGCCTAGTAACATGGGTGTTTGGCAAGGGACTCGGATAGCAAAGCAGCAACAACCTGCAGGAGGGCGTGATTTATCTCGTGCTATGGGGATATGACTGTTCTCATGAATGACTATGGATATAATGCTGATTTATGATTTGAGAATATTTGTGTTGAATTATAATGATGCTCACCAATGAGTAGCTCTAGAATGCTGAAGGACAAAATATGTTTGAATGCGTGCATGCATGTGAATTAGACAGAGCAGGGTTGGATTATTACAACATCTATTATTTGATTTTACTCTTCTAATGTTCATCATCTTTTCTTTTTGGGGGACTTGTCCCTTCTCTTTCTCTATTGTATTGTGTGATGCTGATGATTAACTTTTTATTAAAAAATGTTTTTCTCTTTCATATATAATTTACTTATGTTTGATGTTCTGGGTTCGCACTTTATTGATTTGGTTAAAGAGTTATTAATTTAAGTCCTGCCTTGAAAAGGACCATGGTGGTCGAAACACGCGTCGGCAAGGGCAACTTATGTTCTGAATTTGTCAATTAAAGATCTAGATTGCTAATGCAGACTATTTGATTTACCGCTTGTCAATATTGATTTATTTGATGATTCTTTGTTACAATATATTTTGAAACACTTTAGATGGGCGAATACGTTTTTGGCACACACTTCTTGTTAAACCGTGGTAGAGTAGCACCCTTGTATTAGTTGATTTCTTAGTTCATCTGTCCCAGCCACCAGGGTGCATGTCAAGGTGAGGTGACTTATTCAGGCGTGGAAGGCATTTATGGGTTCATGTGCTGCTTGCCATGTTAGGAGGAGCTGGAATCTTTTGAAGTCTGCATTAGCCTAAGGGTTGAAGTAGCCTGAGATTATGTGTTTGGTGGCATCATACGAGTTATCTAGGAGTGTAAGCATTTTGAAAATCTCGTTGGAACTAACCCTAGCACAGAATAGTAGCGAAAACTTATCAGTTTCTTTAATGGGAGCCAAATACATTTCGATGCTCTCTACTCACAAGGACCATTTGGGGCTTAGGGACGAGGTATCCCAGTACCTCAAACCCTTGGATGGGGGGCAGTCCAGGTGCAGCAGGCCGGGGTGGGTTGGGGGTGCTCTAACATCTCCTTCCTCATCAATCCTTAGATCTTTAGCGGGCCCGAGGCTCATCAGATGCAACTTAAGTAAATCAGCCTGAAACATAGAAGAGTTTTGAGGCTTCCCGCCCGTGCGCAGGAACACCTCATGCTTTTATTTCCGCGGTGACAGATTATGTCATCAGTGCAGGTCAGTGAGCGTGGGGGCGTGTTCGTACACCGGCCGTTGCGTCCACGAGACAGCAAGCCTTGCATAACCGTCCACACATCTGCATCATAACCACAACATGTCAGGTATCGGACATATCATGGCCTGCTGATTCTAGCTGTGGGGTAGAATACAACTTTACTCCCACGAAGACTAGAATTCATTTTGTGTCTGTCTTATTTGCGCACTTATTAAAATTAAACAGCCCACGTTTGCATTATTGCATTACGTTGGTCATTTGGGTCGGGACTACAGAAATGGTGTACTAGTTAAAGAAATGCAATTTTGAAGGGTACTAGAACTAGGCAAAACATTGCCCTAGTCCAAAAAACACACTCTTACTGCATTTTTACACATAAGCAATATTTGCACTAGTGCAAAGACCGTTCTCTGTTAGCACAAGACAAACATTGCCCTGGTGCAAATATGCACCTTATCGAACAAACTTTATGCTCACGTAACCCATGTTTCTTCAGTACACCTAAACCTGCATGACTGCAGAGGCAGTAAGCATCCTTTGCGTCACAAAGTCTCCAGTGATGCTTAACAATGTCATTTTGCCCAGTTAGGTTCATATTAGCTTTGTAAGTCACATGTTTTCTCATAAACATTTTGGTTTTGTTTGGTTTGTCCCTGGTGTGTATCCTCATTTTTTTACACCCTCATAAAATGGCTCAATGCATGTTTTCATCTTTGTATATTGTGCAGACACCCTTCCTGGGTATCCTTCCGCCATCCGTATATGTGTTGTTGCAAGTCATTTCTTAATGAAATTGATGTTCCTATTCTTCAAATAAATACAAAGTGACATGGCCATGATCATTACCAATAAATGTCCATATAAAACAAACACAGGTATACGAACAAAGGCTAATACATTATCATAACTGATCTATTGATTATCAGTAAAGGTTGCTGCATGTCTGCCTTTCATTGCTAGAAGAATCGTTCTGCATACAAGGTTTACCCGTTGTGGTGTGGAAGATCCTTCGCCAGCTTCTGTCTGTGCAGTGGGCAGAAGAGGGGCATAGTCCAGCACTTCTTCACAACATGCTAAAGCCGCAAAAACAAATAAAATGAAAAATGGTGGTTCGCCTTCGCAGTAGCTGGATCATGATAGCATCGTGGACGATCAGTTAAACCCACACTAGCGTAGTAGGGAGAGAGCGGGCCACTTACTTTCGCCAGCCACGTAATTCGCGGGAAAATAGCCCTGTTGCCCATTCGCCAGGCAGCCAAACCACCAGCTGTCATTATCTTTGTACAACACTTGGATAATGTCGCTGCGATGCATGGTTAGCTCATCTGATCGATGCGCCGTGTAGTCATAGAGGGCCACGACCTAGGAGAAAGATAAGCACACCGCAGCGTTATCACAGGCGCGCCACAGAGGCATCCCCCCAGCGCGCGCTTCCGCTCCCTGAAACCAAAGCTGCAGGTTGGTGAGAGCTGAGGCTTTCGCAGGCCTCGCTGATGGCATGAGGGCTGCTGGGAACGCAGCAGGGGACTCGAGATAAAGGCCTGTGGGATGGTGGGACATGGTAAGAGCATATATTCCACCAAGATTAGCTACCAAACAACAGATGGGGGGTTAGAAGGACCAGGAGCATGCGAAATTAAAAGACCCTCTTAGAATACCTACACAGGCTCGAAAACGTTACTAGTTTTCGCTATTTGTTCCACAAAAAGGTTGCCCGTTTGTACTAGAAACTATCTATCACCAGTAAACATATTATTACAAACCCACAGCCATTCAAACGTCACATTAGCGTTCAGCTGGACATGTGCTAACATTATACAATAATTTAAACAATCTGGAAACTAAACATATTTCATTGACATTTTTCAACAAAGACAAGTTCCAAAGGAAACGTGACTACCAAGGGACTGGCTTCCAAATATTACCATGGAACGGTGCCCCACTGGCTTAATAACACATTGCATTACCCACAGGCGACAGACATTTTTTCAACCAACACCAACAATGACTAAATGGAAAGGATGGGAGCCCACAACAACCATGATGAGTGGTAGCCAGAGAGCAAGGCTGCTATCATCCTTGTTTATGTCTCTCCAGTATCTGCCTTCACTCAGCTGCTCCCTGAAGCATAGTATGATTCTGATAGGCCATTACATCTTGGCTTTGCTCTACAATTGGCACACTCAATTTAGACTTCTGATTGGTGGAACGATTTTGGTAATGTTGTGCAAGTAATCCTGTGCAATTGGTAGGTCTATCCTAGACTAGAATCTCCCCCCCAGGCCCTTTTGAGCACATTCCCCATATGTTCACCTTCGACTCACCTTTCCACCACAAGAGGCCTTCCCTCAAAGCCCCGCACACACACAAACACCCCTTTCTGATACACACATCCGCCCGCCCTGTGCACCTTATCCCCAAAGCTTCATGCCCTGTGCTGCTTCTTGCCCTGTGCTGCTTCTTGCCATGCTCCACCCACAGACCTTCCACATTCCTGTTAACGTACCTCTTGCTCTCATCTTGCCCCCCCCCCCCCCAGACCCCCAAGCCCATGCCAGAGGTGCATTTTTGAAACTGAGCGATACAACAGATCAATCATCAGCTGGGCCCAAAATGAGCTATTCAATGTTCCAGCAGCTTCGGCAATTTTTTGTATGGGTGGCCAACTGGCATACCAGACCTGTAAATACGCCACTATTGGCCCAGCATTCAAACAGACAACCTGAGGTGGCCGGTGCTTCTTCCAGCACACAGCCACAGTTGGGTCTTGCTCAGTTCAGAAACACACCCGGTTACCAGTTGAGATCTTATTTAAGGCCGTCTATCCCCCATTACTGCTGTACTATTCTCCTCTGCTCTTGCTGGGTCAGTTCAGATTTTCAGGTATCTCGGTAAACGGATTGGTCAATGCCAAAGTACTTCCTGGAAGTGAGCGAGTCCTTTACAAAATCCCATACCACAACAAACCACACTATGTGCTGACAACACACAGCGAGTGATGCGTGATATTTCCATAATGCTCGTTCCCACCTCCCACATTTCTACCAGTGCACCTTCCCTTAAGGGTGCAACTTTCTGCCTTGTGCAGCTCCCTTCAGAGTGGATTTCCCACCCTGCTTCTTCCCCAACCTTACACCTGCCGACTTATGTTATGCCATGTGCTACGCCACCACCGTGCTTCCCCATTGTGAATAGTGCATTATCAACTGTGCAAAGGAATGACTACTTTTTTTCTTTTTTTGCGTGTCCTTATTTTAGCTTTTCAGCATCTCCAGCGGTTTCTTTTTGTACATGTAGCTGGAGACTGTCAGGACACTAAAAAAGTAATCACCAGTTGCCTCAGTATTCCAGTATGCTATGGGCCACAACAGCCAGCTAAGGAAACTTCCTTTATAATTCGTCCTCTTGTCAATCTTTCCCTAGTGCACCTTCCTCCAACGTGTGCACCTTTCCCAAGAGCATCCTCCACAATGCACCTTCCCCACTTTTACACCTTCTCCAGTTGTACAGTTTACCCACCCATACACCTTACCCCAGTGTTCCTTTCCCGGCGCTCCTTTCTAAACCCTAGTTATTTGCCCTAATGTTTTTCCACCCACCCTGTGTTCCTTCCCTGTGCTCATCCATCAGGCCGATTTTCAATTACCACCGTGCTGCTTACTGCCACAGGACATACACTTTCAGGAAGCCATATCCATTGGCTTTGTTAATGTTTGTTATTTAATGAAGTACATATTTTTCAAAGAATTGTATGCTTGTTTTCAAAGTCTGCAGCCCAATTGTTCTTGTGAAAATAAATCTGTTAAATGATGTGCCCAATGCTGTAAAACCTTAGGTAGAGAGTTACATTCATTTGTTGCCAAAATAAGCTCATCTGTTTCAACACTATGTATATTGAACAGTACACACTTCTGGCATTCATTGTAAAATCAATGCACTATGCATTTTTTACTGCATAACAGAAATTCCTAGTTAAACAAATTGGCAGAAAGGAAAGGTTACTTACTGTAGTGACTAGTGTACACTTCATAGACCTTTTCCTACATACTCGGGGGAGTTTGTACTATTGGGACAAGAGCCATTTGGAAACAGGAAATCTGATTCAAATTCTGGATCAGAGCCAGCTCATGTGAATAGGATGTGGACCTTCACATGCTGGTTCTGCCTGCCGGGAACGCAAACCAGTTCCTCTTTCCCACTCACCAGTCACCACAACTGACTCATCTTGTTTCGGGAATGTAGGGTGGGTGTATGAAGAACAGGGGACTTTGGTCTAAAAGTAGTCACTATGGCAAGTAACTTTATTTAATACCAACGCCCCATATTATTTGCTTAATTCTTAAGGGAGAACATCAGGCATGATCCTAAAAAGGGACAGAGCAAGGACTCTATCTAAAAAGTCTCTGGGGGACAGTCTCACCAAACTTTAATGCTACTGTCCATACAGTAGTGCTAGCAGAAGGCTGATGGTCTCATCCAATGACCCTCCCTGCTGATGACTCCCCCCGGTGTGTGACTTTGGAAGGGCACATCCATTGTCTTTGCTGTTACTGTCTGCATGTAAGCCTTTAGGAGGTATTTTTGGGAATTAGAAAGACTTCATAAAGGAGTAGACTATCCACATGGCTATGGATGTCTGGGGTGCCAGTTTCCCTGGTTCAGGACCACCAAAAGGACCGAGCAGGATCAGTATAGAACTTCAATACTCACCGTACATCTCTATGCTTCCGAAAAAGAACACTGAAAGAAATGGGAAGTATAACTTCCTGATTGATGTGAATGGAGGATACCACATTAGGAGAAATTAAGGATGGGTCGCGAGAGCTACCTTATCGCTTATGGAAGACAATCTAGAATTCAGAGGCTTGTGCTTGGATCTCAGGAATGCATCAAGCAGAAGTGACCACAACCAGGAAGTCCACATTCAGCGTGATGAAACAGAGGTCTACTGAAGCCATGAATTTGAAGGACTGCAGAGGCAAAGCGGAGGAGAACACACCATGAAAATTGACTTGTAGCCTTTGGCCATACATTTTAACCTCTCCGACTAGTGTTATGAGTAATCATTGCCGTGCCGGGCCTGGCAAGTACAAGCATCTACGTCCCTATAGAGACGATACACGGGACGTCGGCCTATTCCAAGATGGTGCCTACGTCCCGTGCGTTGCCACACGATGACATCACAGCATCAAGCTGGTGTTGTGCAATCTGGAGCTTCTACAAAGAGAACGAACACACGGCCAGTGGCGCGGCACAATCCTGCTTCTTTTCTGATTGCTACGCCGCTTCTTAGTGAATTCCTGTCTTTCACCCCCTTTTCCTGTTTTCTTCCATTCTGCCCACCTATTTTGGACTCGCGTTTCCTTCCTCTAAATCTCCTGGCTGTTCAAACCTGCTACACTTCAGTTCCTGATTCTGTGTTTTCCCTTGGATATCGTGCTGGAACCCTGGTTTACTACATTGCTGAAGTTTCTTCCAGAAACCTACTTCTCTGGAGACCCTCCCACCCCCCAACAGGGCTTTTCCTCCACATTCCAGACAGCCACCCCTTTGGGTAGCCACCAAGCTGTGCTGTATTTTATATCAAACAGCGGCGTAGCTAGCAGGGGAGCCAGGCCTTACCTATTCGACACAAATCCACTAAGGTAAGGCCTGTCGCTGACAATTGGGTCTGTACTGATGGACTCCAGGCTGACCTTAATTTCACACACGGTTTGTGGATTCATAAGTTGGCTCTTCATTATCTATTTCTAATTGTTTTTTTCACCTCTTCTTCTCTGACCCCATCAACAGATTTCGTCTCTTGAAGGATTTTGAATCAGGTAGCATCTCTATTACCTCTTTCTTATTTAGTCTTTTGGAGTAAGTTCTCCGATTTACAGGAGGTCACTTTACGTTTAGACGTCTTAACTAACTGATGTATCAATCATAATGAGTGTAGCTTATAATTCTTCCTTTTTGCGATCTTTGAATTGCACATTGTAAATACTTGTTTGGAGACCGATTTAATCTTTTGTGATTTTTCTAACTTCCCAATTGGATGGAATTATAACACTATATTATTTATACTGTTTAACAGATGTAACATTTGTCTCTTGATAAAGAGAATCCATTTCCCGAAATGTGTTCCTTAACTATTATACCTAAAGAATGTTTTAGAAAAAGATAAGTCTTCAGACTTGTTTATACATATTTGGAAGCGTTTTTCTTGATTTGCATGTATTTGCCTTAAGGATTTACCTAACATGCAATGTGTTTATACATTTTAACTGGCTGTTTTTTACCAGCAGTATATAGACAATTGATCAGGGCGACCCCTGTTGAACAAAAAGACACACACAATTGGAACACTATTTAAGACAGGAAACTGTTATTGTGCATTACATATAGGCAAAATCGTCGCCACAGGTAAGTGAGCCCAATACATTCCCAACAAAGAAACATATACAATACTCTACATACAAGTTAACACACTTAATGACTGTCTGTTGACTAACAATATACATCCCCTTTGTATTATACAGGGTGTGACATTAGTAAAGGGGCTGACACTACTGACAAACGCTTGCTCAAAACCGTAAAAATGTCAGTTGATAATTTCGTTAGAGGTGTCAGAAGACTCTGGGCCTGATCACAAGTTGGGCGGTAGCCCTTAAATGCGGTAGTAACGGTGTTACCGCCGCATTTAAGGGTCTGCCCAATCTCAAGTCTGGCATGTTTACCTCCAGCTCGAGGTAAACATGCTGGAAAGATTGCAATTACCGGCGGTATTACCACGCGGTAATTGCACCAAAAACTCCCCATTGCAGCCAATGGGGAACGTGGAGTAACAGCGCCCAACCCGTGATCCGGCGGTAATACCACCAGAGGGGTAGGCGTCAACGCAAATAAATTTGGACGGTATCCCAACCGGGATGCCGCCCAACTCGTGATGAGGCCCTCTGGCTAGGTTTAGAAACTACTACTCTGAGGTAAAGGAACAAGCAATGCGAATAGAGCAAGAGAGAAATCAAGAAGGAAAAATAGCAAAGGCAAACAAGAACAAGGGCACAGGAGAACAAAGCAAACCAAGATGGTGAACAAGAAGAGTTGGGTACCGTGCACTAGACAAACAATTCTACTAGGGATCTGCACATGTTGGACTTGCGTCTGCCCACTGAAACAAAAAAAAGGCAATCCCTCTGTGCAGATCACTCAAATAGATCCTCACCCTGTAAGTCGATCACTCAAATAGATCCTCACGCTGTAAGTCCACCAAAGACGGGCAGCAAGCGTGTCTTGTATGTCTGGACCCAAAGGCACAAACTAAGAGTATACTCACAGGAGACAAGCCTACATGCGCTCAGATGGAACATACAGTGCATGGCTTTTGTAGAAACAACAATCAACACACGGCTACATTAAATACACTCTGGTGTACAGATATGGGTAAGACAAAGGAAGGGGCCCATATTGTCTCCTAGGGTCGCCTCCATACAAGGGAACACACTGAGGCCTAGTTGGGGGATGCAGACACTCAGAGGACAGGAGGGATACAAAGGAGATGATAGAGAGAAGTAAAGTTCAAGACAAGAAATCCTAACAGGAACACAGGAAGAAGGAACAAGGAAACCTTCAGCAAAGCACTAGAACTAGGTAACTGTAATAAGCGACTAGAACATGGAAAATCTAGCAAGGGACTGACTCTGTAAAAAAAAGAAAGCTGTAAAAGTGTAATGGGAACAAATAAGCAATAGGAAGCAAGCGGCACAAAACACAGAACTAGCAGAAAGAGTAGAACAGGGAGTGGGTGGAGATTTCAAGGATACAGTAATAGGAACATGAGCTGGAGACTACAGGAGCAAAGCATGTGGAACAGAGGCTGGAGGCTGCAGTGAAACAACACACAGGAAAGGAGCAAGGTGCCTGGCAGGAGGCAGAGGGGGAATGACAGAGCCTACAAGACAGGGCTAGAGGAAATGGTGGGGGGAGTACAGGAGCAGGAAATATACATTGGCAAAGTACAATCCAAAATGATCAGCAAAGCAGAGAGGAATTGGACAAGGATTCCAGCTGCAAGAGGGTCAACAACCAATGCAGGAACTAGGAGCTTCAGGACAATGCAGCTTGCTTATAAGCGAAGGTAGCAGGGATTAAACCCAGAGGGGAGTCCTATGATTTGGATTTGCACAACAAGTAACAGGTATAGTTAATTCCAATTTCTGGCATGGCCAATGGGAGAGAAAAAAGCACTGAAGAACTCCAAGAGATGATATACTGATGTGAAAGCACAGTGTATGCCTCAGTATTCTGGGTATTGCAGTCCTCTGAAATATACTTTCCTTTTGGAGTTCAAGAACCTTGTGTTCAGGCAAATTGAAGTTAAAGAGGATCTCTGGTTTATGTAAGCTAGTTTTAAAAACATTTAGCAAGTGCATTATGGGAATGGTTGTCCATTCTTTTGGAAACAGGTTTCCTCAAGCAGAGGTTGAATTGTGATTCTGGGCCATATCTGGTGACTGTTGCCAACACTCAGTTGGTCTGCAGACAGCACTACCCAGGGATAGAGAAGGAGAGCTGCGACAAGAGGCAGAGATGTTCATGGTCCAAGCTTCTATACGTTTTATGGCATGAAGGGAAGTGTGTCAGTAATGGAACGTCAAACCCAAATAGGTTTGAGGGAAGAGGAATGGCTGAGCTTCTAGCAGAGCAGGGAGGTTAAAACACCTCTCCAGTGACCAGTAGCAGAAACAAAGCCATTTACTCCTATACGTTTCACTGATGGATTTTCTTCCTTGCGGCCTGAATGACAGCCATGTTGTCCTGAGAAATGTCTGGGTGCCATAGGGTTGATTCCAAGGGACCAAGCAACCAAGTCCTATAATTCCCCTGGATCAATTGAGGATGTTTCACACAAAAGTTCAGCCTCAGAAAAGTTATTTCCTCTAGCCAAGTCCCAATTAATATAGAATGCACATTTCCTTTCATCCAAGATGTCCTTTACTTGGCAAATAAGGCTTCTCCCTCTTAAGACAATTGTTAAGGCTTTCACAGTCTTCTGGATGCTGCTAGACCTGTGTCACATCTCGCCACTGCTTTGCCGCAACACGCTGTGAACACTGACTGGACATTATTCTCAAGTAATAGTCAGAGGACTTTAGTCTGTATTTGTTTTGCTTTATTTGCTTGCTGCGTGCATCACTCATGTCTTTTTCATTTTCCTTTTGTTTCCTCTCTCCATTTTTAGTTCCCTCCCCTGGCTCCTCCTCCTTCTACCCAGCTTTCCCTTCATATCTCTCTCCCACGCGCAAAACGCACGCGCACCCGGAAGTGCGAGGCTGTTGGGCTGTTATGGGTGCGCGCGCTGTGTGAGTGGGAGAGAGTCTGCACATATTTATGCCCTGATTCAGGTAGGGTCATTTGACTCATATCAATGCTATTATAGAGGTGGCCGATTAGATTAAGTTGATTCACGTTGAATTGGGGGGACGTAAGAGAAGGGGACTAAATATTACCCTTCCCTTATTTGTTTACCAGTGGCCCTATCTACGCATTGCCATGACTGCGAGCACATTAAGAAATGGCAAGTGCTTGAATAATTTCACTGCGAAACCACAACCTAGTTCAGTCGTAATGGTCCAGACAACATCTACAGTTGTAAACACGCAATCTTTGCACAAATCTGTTGACTCACTTACACACGAGGCGCAGAGCCTTGATTATAATCCAATAAATACAGAACTGGATAAGAAGTCATCAGCTGTTTTCAAATTGTGTTCAAATATGACTACGCATTCCCCTGAATTACATAACATTCCCATCATTGATAACTCACTACTTGGTGCAACGCTGGACTCGAATGCCATTCCTGATGCTGATACCTCGTTGGTCGCACCTGTTATTATGGCAGAGTTGCACAAGAGAGTTCGACTGTCAAATGGTCCCTCTACGCCTGCCTCGAAAACTCAGGGCCTTTGTGAGCAGGTCCACTTTCATCCAACTCCAATAGGAAATCATCATCCCACCCAGTTCAAATAGGGAGAATGATTCCTACAAAGCAGAAATTAATAATCAAATAAAGGCCAGCTCAGCAACTTTGGAAGCTGCTTCACTTATTCTAGAGCCACTTCCCCCGCATTCCCCGGTTGACTTAACCAACTCTTCCTCACAAATGCCCACAGGGGTTTTATCTCACCCCCTGCACTCCAACCTTCCTTTTTATCCTCTAGAGGATTCGTTAATGGACCTGAATGAACACGAGTTACAAAACTTCCCAGTTCTAACTCGTATACTAAACTTGTTAGACAGGGGTCATGAACACACGCATTTAGCTATTAATTCGTTGAATGCTTCGACTGCTGACATTCTCACCAAGTTGAGTAGAATTTAGGGCTTCATGCTTGCACAAGAACATTGTCGGACATCTTCAGCACATCCAATCTGCAAACATGCACATGATAACTCCGACGAGTATGTTGCGCCTTTAAAGAAAAATAGAGCACAAGAATCGCAAACTTGCACTGATTTGGAAGCTTTGGTCATGAACCACAAATCATATGCTGATGTAATGAAAACAAAAAAACCTCAACCCTTGCAAGACGGGGCTCCTCCACCCATTGACTATTTGATGGTGGTGAAATTGCAGCATAACAGAATCAAAGTCATCGAAAATATTCTGTTACAAGCCAATCTAGTCCCCAATGACCCGGGTCACCAAGTATTCATAAGGCATGACACCTTCCCGCAGTCAGACCCAGTATCTTTGACACCCGACAGTACTTCAGTACTGACGGAAATCCTAGATGCTGATGAATCTAACTCTGCTGATATTAGTGTGCCTAGTCATGATACAGATGATTTTAAACAAAATCATCAAAATGGGCAATTTATGTTGCACAAAGATAACAAATCATACTTAAGAGCTATTAAAAGAAGAAAGACAGCCCTGGCTCGAGCCAAATCGGAGGCAAATACGGAACAAATTGTAGCTTGCAAATCCAAGACTCTTCCTGCAAAAAAAAATAAAAGGTCACAAATCAGCAATCAAAAAACTTGCAAATTTGGCTCATGAAGACGCCATTATTGACCTTAGTCAACTTGATATGGAAAGCAAACTTCATCTTGATTTAAAAAACCATGAAACAGCTTCGACATCTAATGCGATGCGACAGTTAACAACTGAGTCGTCTGTTTCCGATACAAGTTTGACAAAGGGTGATATTTCAACAACAGTTCAGAAAAAGGATTCTGGACTTAGTACAACCTGTGCGAATATTCCCTTAACTCAAACGCAAATGCTCAATTATTTTCAGGCAACTGAAAATAAGAAGTCATCGTGCTCCAGCCATGTCACTCTTCAGCCCAACGCTAGTATTAAATCTCCCATCAAAAAGGACAATTTAACTATAACAAAGAACGGACAGGTTTCAATCACAACGCAATCTGTATCTAATGTCAATCCCTCATCAAGTGTTCAAGTTTTGCCAGGCAAACAGACATCCAACATCCCACAATCCTTGACTCTGGATGGACATGTAGCCCATGTGTAGATCACATTGCAATAATCAATGGAGGAACTGACGACTGTGGCACGCAATCTCTTTCTAAATCAGAACCTCTACTTGTTAGCTTTGAAGAAGTTTCTTCTGAAATGAAACTATTGCTGGGTTGGTATTCCAATCCTGACATAAATGGTCCAGCTAGCTTAAATCGTTCTGCACTAATGAAACTCTTTCACTTAATTCCTTCACTCCGTAATTTAATTTCTGAAGACGTGGAATGGATTAAACTTCCCGTCTTTAAGAGCAATCGTATTCTATGTACATTACAAACTCATATCATAGCTAAATTAATCTTGGATCACAAAGAGGATCTCGTGGCCCTTGGTTATCAACTATTCATCTTCAAAGCTGTAGAAGAAACGGTTGCCTTCATCGAATACCAACCACCAATGGATCTTGTGGCAAATTCGTCAAAGGTACCTGATCTTCAAGTTTATGAATTCAACAATGCCCTAAAAGATCAACTTGATTCATTTTCCAACATAATAATGGGGCTTGCATGGCTTGAACCATTGATCAAAACCTTTACCAATGACAATCTTCAAACTCCTAACACATAAAATACAGACCTGTCCATTCGTTCTTGGAATTGTTGTGGATTCAACAATTACTATTCATGGTTTAAATCCTTGATTCCGGATGCCTATCCTGCGATTATAATTTTACAGGAGACCATGGCCTTCGAAGACATTGCCTCAGATGGCTATACAGCTTATTCTCAACATGCCGAAAGGGGTCATTGTGGGAGACCTTATGGTGGGCTTGCTGTATTGATTAAAAACAATTTGCAAGTTCCTTCTAAACTCACCACATTTTCTCGTTATTGAACTTTCTTTGCTTGTTAACTTACCGCAAATTATTTTGATTATTTCACTTTATTGGAACCCAGTTTCATGTTCGATTGTGACCATAATCGACAATCTCAATGCAGTACTTATTGATGCTGTCCTCCTTAATCCAACTTCAGAAATCATTATTGGAGGTGATTTTAATTCTTCTCTTCACACCTTTTCAAACCTAAATTCTCACTGCCTGCAATTACAGTCAAGAGGTCTTTCATGGGTCCATTTCTTCGAAGACTGGGATCTTCAACTTATTCTACCAGATAATTCTGCCTCCGCCTTCACCTGGCGTAGAAGCGCTCGTAGATCCTATATTGATTATATTTCATTATCACCGGGATTAGCCACGAAAGCAGGTCCTCTTACTATAAAACATTCAGGCTTCAGTGATCATCTCCAGCTACACTGTACATTATCCATTCCCTGCCCCACCTGTATGGTAGATTCCATTCTTTCCTTACCAGTCATAGATAGACAACTGCTTTCGGTCAAATGGCATTCCAGCACTTGTAGGAAACTCAATAGATAGGTCAGCCGGGATAGAGTGACCTATAAAAATTCAGTTGAAGGACTTTGTATCAACAAAGATATTAATGCATTGAATTTAAGTATGATCCGCAAACATCTCTTGGATTTGGCCACACAGGATGCGGCTCATTTACAAGTTACTCATGCAAATCATTTCAATAAACACATTAGTTTATTGGAGAAAAAAAAGTGCATTAAGAGAACTAAAAGGCTCTATTAATTACCTGGCTACAAAAAAATTAATTATATCAAATATAAGTATGAGCAAAAAAATATTAAATTTCAAGTCCATCTGAACGACAATCAAAACATGATCAAGTTGATCTGAAAAAAAATACAAGACAAATTTGGGCTTTATTGAGAAATCCAAGTAGGAACCTGAAACGAGAGTTTCAAACCACCATTTCGGGTTCGTCTTGGTCTTCCTATTACAGAGCTAAATATACGCTTCCGCACGGTTTTTGTAAATTCAATGCTTTTGAATATTCCAAATATATGCTACCGGCTTGTCCTTGGCAGATTACAGACATTCTCGATGCCCTCACTAGGCTCAAATTGTCCAGGGCGGCAGGGCCTGGTGGACTTCCTCCTTGTGTCCTAAAGGATGACCCACATTCCTGGCGCCGATTCTTAAGGGGCAATATGACATCATATTTCAAACCAGACAAATCCCTATTTTGTGGTTAACATCTATCATTAAAACCCCTGCACAAAAAAGGTCCAAAGAACATACCATCTAACTACAGACCTATAACACTAATAGATGTTGCTGCTAAACATTTTGCTTCACTCATACTCCAGGATCTTAATCATTACATCTACACCCATAGAATCCTCTCACGTTATCAAACTTGATTCAGAAAATCGATGGGTACGCAACTTAACGCAACTACTCTTGCCCATTTGCTGGTATCTTCACAACAATCTATAAACTGACCCATATATATGGCATTCTTAGATCTATCTTCCGCTTTTGATAGTGTGATCAGAAGTGTGCGCTGGGCCAAAATGCAAAAATATGGCATACCTCGTCATCTTATTGCCATCATAGCCCTTTTACATCACAACACAAACTATCAAATTCAAATTGATCAGACAGGATTGCTAACCGAGAAAATTCGCACTGACATAGGAGTTAAACAAGGGTTTAACCTGGCGTCTGTATTGTTTAATCTCTATTTGGCTGATGTGGATGCCTATGGCTCAATCAACACATTTATCATGCAACATTAGGCAAATTAAGCCTAAACTGGCTTGCTTTTGCGGATGATGTGATACTCCTAGACCGCACTCTATTTGGCCTCCAGAAATAAATAAATAAATAAATAAATCAAAAATCGACATTTTTGCTGGGTCTGCATACAACACAACCTGCTCATCAATACTGAGAAAACTAACATTCTTGTATTCTCAAGTAAAAAAAGTGGCAGTGTCTATAGATGGGTCTTTGGGGGGATACCCATTGAATGCAAGTCTGGAATAACATATCTGTGTTATAATTTATCTAACACTAATTCCTTGATGAAATGGTATAACTTCATAAACATCAAAGCAGCTGCTTTGATAGCCCAAATGAGAATCATCTATGTCAAACTCTGCAAATTTTCCTTGATTGCGTTGATAGATTTCTACCTACTTAAAGTGGAATCCATTCTTTTGTATGGTTTAGATCTTTGCATTTTGAAAATAGGTGGACATCTAAACAAGATTCAGGGACTCATTTGTAAAACGGTATTACATCTCCGAAAAGCTTGCCTAATGTTTGCAGAAATCACGAGCTGGGCATTTCATCACTTGCCATGAGGTGGCGTAGACTCAATAATTATTCCAAAATGATACAGGCTCCAACTAATTCTCTTTATGAAGACTTGGCTGACATGATGACTAAGGCGTCTCCAGTTTCAATGGCCAAATTTAAAGAACAGATGACTGCTATAATGACCACATTGGGGGTCTCTGAATATGACTTGACACATCGTCCTGGAGTTGTGAAGAAAACACTTTTTCAACTAGATTGGGCGTCTATTTCAGATCAATTGGCAAATTATTCCCTATTGATAGAATATGCTAAATTTAGGCATAAGCACACTACAAGGCTTTCTTATCTCAAACTGTGTCCCAGTGATCGAGTAAAACAAATCTTCATGAGATTTAGATTAAATCTCTTTTGTACGAAGGAACGTATTAAGCATTTGGTTAATTGCAGCACCCACTTCAGCTGTTCTTTCTTGTCGCTTTTGCCATAGGTCGAATGAAAAAGAAACGTTAAAACATCTTACTCTATATTGTGACACCTTTGAAATGCAACGTTTGTCCTATGTGGGTCAATTTATGGGCAATCGTTCACCTTTCTCTAGGGAATTGTTATGGATTGCTTGTATGTGGGGAAACAGCAAAGCATTGCTTTTGGCCTTAACGCGTTTGCTAATGCATATTCAGACAAAATTAGACAAAGGTGATATTAGTGTGATAAAATGATTTGCGAAAACTAGCGATGTCATGTTAAATGATTTAACATTCTATAGATAAGAAAAAAAGGACGTGTTCGTCGATAGTAGAAGTTCATGTATTTGATGACAGCTCTGGTTATATTAGGAATTTATTCCTAGTTTAGGAATTCGTTCATGTTAGCATTGGTTCTAAATTCTGTGACAAAGCTATTTTACCTATGTATATAGATAATGATACTATGATTCTTTTGGTAAAATTTCAAGTCTTATTTTTTGTTATTTTTTTGGGTATTGTGACCAAGTGACAAATGTATTAGATTCTCTGGGAATCATATTGAATTATATTCATTGTTTTTAAAAAAGTGTATTGATTTAAAATTGTCTTTTAATGTATTGTAAAGGTGCTTTGCACCAAATGCAATTTTAATAAAAAAAAAAAAATCATGGTATAACAGGCCACAGCCCTGGATGCACCTATATATGAGGAGGAGTTACTGAGTGGTATAATGTCACTGCAGTCTGGTAGAGCTGCGGGTGGGGATGGATTACCATCTGAATTATATATAGCTTATTATGACGTGCTTGTGACAGTGCTAGTGCTCATCCAGATATATGAGGAGGCCTATGAGATGGGGTGCCTGCCCGATAGATTGTGAGAGTCCACGATTGTGCCGGTTTTCAAACCTGGGAAGCCACACTGATTGTGTTACTCGTATAGGACTTTGTCGATGATAAACCAGGAAATTAAAATTCTAGCTGCACTGTTGGCTGGTCGCCTCAAGCGCGTCATTGGGTCCATAATGCCTTGTGATCAGACTGGCTTTGTTCCGAATAGGAGCACATCTCTAAACCTGCGCAGGCTCCAGCACATCCTTAACAGGTCCCAGACACACGATGCTCCCTATGCGGTGGTCGCACTAGATGCTGTTAAGGCTTTTGATTCTTTTTATTGGCAGTGGATGTATGCAGCCTTGGATGGCTTTGGGATTGACGCTGGATTCTCTAGATGGGTCAATTTATACTGCACCAGTGGCTAGAGTGCATACAGGTAAACATGTATCCACAGCCTGAAATATTCGTAGAGGCACCAGGCAGGGATGCCCTTCGTTGCCAATGCTGTACATACTGGTGCTGGAGCCGTAGACAGTATTTCTGAGTTCTGAGTTCACTGAGGCCGGGATATTGATTGACGGGACACACCATTTGATTTAATTGTATGCCGAGGACTGCCTTTTATATATGCACAACCCCATACATGATCTCCCTATGGTACTGGAGGTGCTAGACAACTTTGTGAAACTCACTAGCATCACCTTGGTATGCAGTGAGAAAATTGTGGCAAAAATGTCACCTGAACAAAAAATTGCGGCAAAAATGCTGTGGTTTGACCCTTTAAAGGTATACCCCTTTACACCATTTAAGGGGAGCGGGGGTTGCAGGGGTGTCTGCTGGATGTATGCCCCCAACCAGATATGTCTGAACACATGATTAAAGTTATGGGCCTGGCCTGCATTCTCGCCAAATGCAGAATTGCCATGTCTTGGGGGGGTGCATGCAGGTCCCTGCTACACTGTATGGTGGAAGGATTAGCTGAGATGGTCCGTGGCAGGGGCGGTGGTACGGTGCAGGGCCTTGAAGAATGGCATGAATGAACCCTCTATGAACCCAGAGGCTTGGAAGGCTCTCATTCAAGCGATCTTGTCCCGCTCTGACGATTAAGTGATTAAGCCCCTTGAGCGGCTGACGACACATGTACACCTATCTATGATGTTTTATAAGCTGATCTGCTGATTATGTTTTCGTTTTTAAAGATTTTAAAATGTTTATTTTATTAATTCCACAACAAGGAATGCACCTCAACATGGTGCATAAACCACACAAACCCCAACTCCCCTACCCTTACCTCCCTCCCCCCTCAATATTTCTCAAAACAGCCAACACGTTCCGTTAGTCCACAACTGTCTCTTCTTCTTCATAGTCGAGGGAGCTGTCCGTATCCAGGTCTCCAGGCTCCGAGCTCGTCAGAGACGCGATCAAATGCTGCCATGCTGTCAGTGTCTCCGCTTCTACTTCACCCCCTCTACATACTGCCTCCCTCCAGACCACTGTTTCAACCTCAGCCCAATGTAGGAGGTCCCTCCACCAGGTTTCTACGTTACGTCTCTCCCGGGCTCTCCAACCCATGGCTATCCTACGTTTTGCCAAAATATAAGCCAGGTCTTTAAGCTTGCACACATGCTTAAGTTTACGCCGTCTAGGAAAACCCCCAACCATACATGCCCATACAGAGTCTACCATCAGTCTGACCCCTTTGGTAGCCAAACGATCAGCTATTTCCCTCCAATATCTCATAATTTCGGGGAAAGCCCAGAACATGTACCAGCCCCGCATTTTCTTCCCCACATTTTGGGCAGCGTTGTATAAATGCGTTCGCGAACTTGGCAATTTTCCTAGGGGTCAAATATGCCCTATGAGTAATATATAGCTGGATCCGCTGAAATCGGGTATTCCTCGACACTTTATGGTATCTCTGCATCTTCTCCCATAAGCCATCACTTAGAGTCCCCTCAATTTCTTCCTCCCAATCTCACCTCGTCTGGACCACCTCTTTACCCACCTTGGACATCAGAATTTCATAAATTCTGGAGACTTCATGGGCTCCTTCCGACACCGGTTGGAACATTTCTATGGCGTCATCTGGCTACTGGGCCAGTTCTATTTCTGACCATGTCTTCTTCAATAGCGTCATCAGCCTAGCATACGTGATGTACTGCCCGCTATGTAAGCCAGTGTCTTCCCACAAGTTATCGAACTCTACCCTTTCCCCCTCTGGCCACACGTCTCCCACTGTTGTCACTCCTACTGGCTCCCAGTGTTCCCTAATGATCTGCCTCGATTGCTCATCTATGCCTCTTAGTTTCACTAGGTGGATTTGCGGGGAGCACGGTGACCGGATTCCCATCATTGTGCTGGCCTTGTGCCAGATCTGCTTTCCCAGGGTTAGTAATGCTGGTCTCTTGCTTTTCGGGGAATCAATCACCGACATCCACTCATTCAAGAAATATGATGCACATTCAACCCTAAGTAGTCTAGACTCCGATGTGGTGTCCACGGACAGCCATCTAGCCACATACTGCAGTTGTCCTGCTAGGTAATACACCTCCAAGTTAGGTAATCTGATCCCTGCACGGTTGTGTGTGTTTTGTAGTTTTCATAGGGCTATCCGATTCCTTGTATTTTGCCAGATAAACCCTCTGCATATGCTGTGGAGGCTGGTGAAAAACCGTTTAGGTATTAAGTAAGGGACGTTTGCAAAATTATGCAACAATCTGGGTAACACTAGCATTTTGAGCAATGCTGTCTGTACCATCATGGTCAGGGGGCAACCTTGTCCAAAACCCCATGTTCCGTTGAATCCCCTCCATTGTCTTTCTTGTGTTATTCTTATGTTCATCTTCAATTTTGTGATATACATTAATCCCTAGGTATCGAATGGAAAGATGTCCACCGCCCACTCGATCTGTAACACCGGCAGCATACAGCGGGGTACCCTCACATATCTACCCAGCGGAAATACGATAGATTTCCGTGGGTTTACTGTTATCCCCGATACCATCGCATATCGGTCTAGTACCTCAAGTATATACTGCAGGTTTTCTTTGGGGTATTGCAGATACAGCAGCGCAGCATGTCATCCGCATATAGCGATATCAAATGCTGCCCTCCCTTCGTTTTAATGCCCACTTCCCCGTACTGGTATCCAAGGTATGCTGCCAGTGGTTCCAGTGCCAAGATGAATAACATCGGTGACCAGGGGCAACCCTGTCTAGTTCCTATACCTAACGTCCATCGTTCTGAGACCACTGACCCGGTTGGAACTATAGCTATCTGCTCACTATACAGCAATTTTACCCACTGCAAATACCCAGGTCCTATCCCATATTTCTCCAGGACCGTCAGCAACCACGGCCACTTAACAGAGTCAAAAGCCTTGACTGCGTCCAGTGAAACTATTGCCAGTTCCTGGGAGCTTCACGCGGTCTGGTCTATTACATGATGCAATCTCCTGAGATTGTCTGAGATGCATCTCTGGGGGACATATCCCGTCTGATCATGGTGTAGCAGGGCACCGATCAAAGGTTTCATTATGTTTGTCATTACCGCGGTAAGGATCTTACTGTCTTGATTCAACATTGACAACGGTCTATAAGATCCGCAGTCAGTGTCTGTTTTACCTGGCTTAAGGAGCGGGATAATAACTGCTTCCCTCAAAGTTTCTGGCAGCCTACCTTTTTCAAATGCCTCCTTCAGCATAGCCAGCAATGGTGGGAGCAGATCCGCCATGTACATTTTATAAAACTCGCTAGGGAGGCCGTTGGCCCCCGGAGCCTTATTCGTGGGTAGAGTGCAGATTACATGCTCCAATTCCTCTAGCTCCAGTGGTGCCTCTAACTTTTCTCTATCGGCCGCCTCAAGCCTGGGTAACCTGATTTCTTCTAGCGTTTCACTTATGTTAATTTCCTCTTCTTCTATTCTATCTGTGTATAAATTGCGATAGTATCGATAGAAGCACTCATTCACATGCATCTCTCTAATCACCTGTCTCTGGGTCTCACTCCTACACAGCCAGGTCAGCAATCTGCCTGGTTTGTCCCCTTCAGCATGTTGCCTTTCCACGTATTTTCTGTAGTTTAAGTTACACAATCTCTCCCAGTGGGTTTTACATTTCTCAGTTAGGAGTCGTATAGCCTCAGTCTGCTCTGGGGACTCTGGCTTCTCTTCCAATTTGTCTTCTACCTCCCTTTCTGTGGTTTGCAGGTCCGCCAATATGCCCCCTAATAGCCCAGTTGCCTTCGAGATCGCTGTCCCTCTTACCACTAACTTAAATGCTTCCCAGACTGTGCCTGCTGACTTCACGCTTCCCGTATTGCTTTTCTTAGGTCCTCCCTAAATATGGTGTTCTTAAGCGCCTCTGCTCGAATTCTCCACGTCGGTATCCTCGGCCTAGGTGGTGAAATCTGCCAAGTCGCCATTAGGGGCGTGTGGTCCGATAGGACTGCTGCCTTGTATTCCGTGTATTTAATCTCGTCTACCAAGGACCTGGCCACTAATATATAGTCTAGTCTAGTATGCAAATCATGCGGGCTGAGTAATGCGAGTAGCCCCTGCGCTCTGGGTGGAGCCTTCTCCATGTCTCAATAAACTGAAAATCCTGTATGAATGTAGCCAGAGCCTTTGCTGCTGGGTTAGGTCTGGTCATTTTATCATCCGATCTGTCCATCTTGGGATCTAGTGTGCAATTAACCCCCACCCCCCCCTATTATTACTGGTCCTTCCATTTACGGGCTAACAATGGCATATGTATTCCTGAAATAGGGTGCCGTATCATTATTCGGGGCATATATGTTAATCAAATTAACCACTTTGTTGCCCACTATCCCTTTTACCAGCACCATTCTCCCATCCGCTCCTACTTCCTGTTGCAACAACTTGAAAGGGACGTGGGGGAGTTATCCATATGAGGACCCCCCCTAGCATACCTTGAGTATGTGGCCCCTATTGTGGTCCTTTTCCATTTCCTCTTCATCAACTCTAATTTCTCTTTAGTCAGGGGGGTTTCTTGTAGCATTGCTATATCTATCTTTTGACAGTTTAAGTACATCATAACCTTGTTATGCTTAATATATGTATTTAACCCCAGCGCATTCCAAGTCGCTATTCTAAGGTCGCCCATTTCAGCCGTATCCTACACCGCTCACCCCCTTCCTCCTGTACAGATTAAATTGTGTTAGTAGACATCCCGTGTTATGCCCATGCATCATTTTTATTGTTTCCTCCCATCCTCCTTTCCCATCCCCACACCAAGCTCTACCTACTACTACCTCCTTTCCCTCCCCAGCACCCCTCCCCAACTGTTGCCCAGCTCCATCCCTGGATCTCAGGCTCCCCCACATCTCGACCTCCACTGTGCTGTCGCTGGTGTGGGGGTTGCAGCGGGCGGAGACTATACTACAATATCCTACCTAAACTACCCACTGGGGATGAAGTCGCGCTCCATGGTCTCGCTCCCTTTTTACAGTTTCAGTGTCCTTATAATACTACCATTACTCCTTGAACAGTTCCGAGCTATTCTGACATTTCCCATGTCCTATCAATTGATCTGGCAGAACTGCTATGTTCAATATTCGTGTCCCATATAAGAATGATAACCGGTTTCAACCCACCGGGCCCAACCCTCCCTGAATTGAAAAAACAGCAGGTCACTTATCCTCTGCCACCAGGTCCTGGCCCTCTGCTCCGTCTGGACAGTTCATCCCATCCATCCACCTGGCTGCATCCTCCGGAGTCTCAAAGAAAAGTGCTTTGCCGCTGTGTAAAATCTTAAGCCTGGCTGGATAGAGCAATCTGTATTTCAGGCCGTTTGTAGGTGAAAGGATCGAATACAAAGGGTCGAAATGCAATTGTTTCGATTCAAAAAGACCGAAAACAAAAAAATCGGATGCACTTTGTTTTTTTTTGTTTATTTTTTGGGGGCCGGGGGGTCCCCCCCAAACCCCAACACATTTAAACTATACCAAGGCCCAAAAAAAGAAATACATTTAAAAAAAGTCATTCAATCCTCTTTTTTCGGTCCTTTTGACTCGAAACAATTGTATTCGACCCTTTTAAATTCGACCCTTTGACTGGACACCTTTCAGGCTGGAGTCCCGCATTCTCCTCTTGATTACAACAAAGTTCAGACGTCGCTTTTGCACCTGGAATGTGTATGGTCGCCGAGGCCCTAGAGATAGTTCCGCCTTTCTGAAAGTACTCCAAAATCTTCTCTCTACCTCTATAGCTCAAAATCCTGGCTTTGATCGGTCGGGGTAGGACTCCTGGTGGTGGCTTCCTTGTCTGGGCCCTGTGCGCCCTCTCCACTGCGAATCCCTGGGATAATGAACCCGCGCCTATCTCTTGTAGTATCATATTCTCGATATACAGAGTGGGATCGGGATTTTCCTCCCCCTCCGGGAGTCCTACAATGCAGATGTTGTTCCTTCTCGCCCTTCCTTCCGCTTCCTCAACACGGTTTTGCAGGTTATCCACCCTTTTTTGCAAGATATGTATCTCTCTGTTGCTCTCCTTGCAAGATTCCGTGGTGGCCTTCATCTCTTTCTCCAGTGTACCAGTCCGTTCTGCTATGGTTCTAACATCCTGTCGCAGGAAGTTAACGTCAATGCTGACTGCATCTATCTTAGCCTCAACAGACATTTTCAGTTCCTCAAGTTTAGACTCCCAAGCAGTTTTCAAAGCAGCGATTGCTTCTAGAATCTGCTGATCCCCTCTCACTGGCTCTCCTTTACTAGGCGTGGTATGAACCGATGGACTTATCCCGTCTCCGGGTTGATTGGGCCTGGCAAAAATCTCCAGTGAGGATTCTTTTGCTTTCGTTTTTGTCACCTTGGACGCCATTGCACTTCTGTGATCTGCGTAGCTGTTACTATTAGCGTGACTTGTGGGCTTATAGTCTCCTTTGTTGGGCGCCGCTGAGGCGTCCCAGAATAATGTATGCCAGCTGGACAGACGGGCCCTCTTGTTTATTCTGATATGTGGTCGACCCCCTTTGTGCGTTTAGGGGCCTCCACACCATGCCTCTGTACATTCCTGCGTGGTTGACACTATTTGGGCTGCGGCGGTCACTTCTCGTGGCCCTCTAGTGTCTTGACCACTTGGTCTACGTGGGTCGCGGAGCCTCAGGAGTTTGCGTCTCACCAAGCCTCACTAATCATTCAGTTCCAAGAGGCCTCCACTGTCTAGCCCCCTCTGCAGGACACAGGCGCTGCTCAGTGCATATCTCCCTTTGCCCAGCATTATGCCCTCTCCATCCCCTCCGACATGTCGTTAGCGTTCTCCGCCTGCGCCATCCACTGTTTCCATGTACAGCCAGTATGCTTGCCAGGGTCATTACCTCCTACTTCTTGGGTTCTGTGATCCTATGATTGGTGGCTGAACTGCACTTGAAGAAGTCTGGGCGTGTGCTTCTTCTTTTCCTCTCGGTATCCGGATTCCTGATCGTCTGGTTACATTCCACCGCAGCCCCCTCTGTGTTCCTTTCGCCCCAGGGGGGTGCCCCGTCCTCTGTTTACTGTCGGCTAGGTCCCTTCCAGGCGGGACCCAATCCCGACCGGAGTCGCAGCTGGGGCTCCCTTATACCTTCATACGTTTAGCAGCCCCATTGTCCCGATGTGTATCGCCGTCTTTGGTTTCTGTGCAGCGTTGGGGGTAGTATTTTCGTTGTGGCTCATAGAGCCTGGAGTCAAGCCCCAGTCCAGTCTTGACGGACATGTCCCTAGCGCACTGGCATTCGCCCCCTGCCCTCGTCCTGTGTTGCTCCTTACCTCTGGTTTATCAGGCCTCTATGGTCTGCAGGCCATCCTCTCGTTGGGAAGGCTGCTTCTTTGTTGTGCGCATAGCGTGAAAGTTGAGAGGTGGTGGTATCTTCAGCAGCTCATTGCACTCTGAGCCGTATTCCCCTCGTTGGGCTTGTAGTCTTTCAGCATTAGTGACCCGGCACTAGGTCACACCATGCCACCATGCGTGCTGTGCTTCACGGGGCACCACTGCTACAAGTACATTCTAAGGGTCAGGTCCCCTCTCACAGTTGCAAATACGCTTTTCACAGCGCAGCTCCTCCTCCGCATGTACTGAGGCTCCGGTCGTTGCCCGCTTTACCAGTACGTTATGATTTAACAATGTCCATTGCTGTGGGTGCACACCCCGGTCCTTTTATTATAACGCAGCCACCCCTTGCATCAATGCCATGCTCAGCAGGGGGTGCTGCACTGCGCTTCACTGTCTGTACGTATGGGTCCGTAAGCTTGGCAAGCTTACCGAACACAGTCTTCATTCAGCTAACTCCGTGAGTCAGCTATGCCACTGTTACAGTGTCCGGAAGCCAGCCCACCTCATTCTCTCAGCACGGGTCCCCGCAGCAGTTCACCAGTGGCCGCGAAACCGCTTCTGTATGCTGGTCAGGTGCGCCAACCCACTAACAACCAGCGCAGCCTCCATGTTTCTTTCGCTCAGAGGACTTCCCTTGTTTCTCGCCGGCCATTTTGTAGCTCATCCTCCACTGGATACATACTTGCCACGCACCGTAAGCCTCAGCATACAAGATGTTCCATATTGAGCTTGCACCTTCATACGCCCGGCATACTCATAAGTCCATGCTTGCTGTTTAGGGCACTCTAGCACAGCGTTACATTCCACTTTTTTTCAGGATCAATAACGGGTCAGCAGGAGCCATGTGGGAGGCACGTCCTACTCCATGGCCTCCTAGCAACGCCCCCCCATCTGCTGATTAAGTTAATATGTTTTGTTATATGTACCTGGCTGCATCCCTCGTAATGTGTGACCAAGATATTTTTGCCCATAAACCATTCGTTTTTTCGTGCCTACTGTCAGGAAATGTGATTTTGATGGCCATGTTGTTTTTGTTTATTGCCCATGGGTTGGGTTGTATCTGTTTAGATTGTTTCTCTTTATGTTTATCACAAAAATCTCAATAAAAAGATTTTTTAAATAAATTCAATGATCTTCTTCCTGGTCCACTCGCCTGCCAGGACTAACCACTAATTGTCCTTTTCCTGGTATACCTGCCTGCCAGGATTATAACTTCTAACACTATAACTGGTTCTCTGTAGTGAGGTTTGTTCCAAACTTTCCACTTTTAAATACTCACTGGGGAAGGTTGAACCATCCAAAGCTTCTTAGGTAAATTTTAACTTTGCACACAATTAGTTTATAACTTCTTCCACAACATAATACACAAAAGAATAATGTTTCTTGCATTGATCCATTTGCCACTGTCAGCGCTTGCTATACTTCTCTTCATCTTGAACCTTTCCACAAGAAGGGCTTTTCTCCTGCAATTTCTGAGTTCTTTTTATACAACTTACTAACTGCTGGCCATTTAGTTTCACAATACTTCTCTTTTGGATATTCCTCTTCTTGTATGTTATATTCACTTTGCAGGAATATTGGGCAATGTGGGTTGTAATGTTCTCCTACTTGGTACCTCCATCTGGGGAGATTACATTCACTTTGCTTTAAATTACAGGTTTGGTAGTCAAAAGGCATTCAACTTCTTCCTTGTGGATCATGGTATTCAAAATATGCATTTGTGCGCAACTGTCCGCTTCGGAGCACCCCAGGGTTACTTCGAATAAGCCAACTCACTGGTATGTGCTGGCATCTGCTGCAGACGTGTTGCCTTCGCTTCTTCACACGTTGCGTCCTCACCCACGTTTGACAGCTTCAGGTAGCTTTCCCTGGCTCATGGTGGCTGTCAGTGGAGCACTCACTGCTCAACTCACACTCAGGTGTAATTTTCACACCGCACCAGTATATGGAGAACGTCTCTTTCCTTTGGACCAGCTGGCATCCACACTGCTTCCCACTGCACGCCCTCTGTATCTGCCTGGCCCTCCGACCTCCACCAGTTTCTCTGCACAGCGTTCCGCTACTGGCAATGCAGCCACTCCAGTTTCTTCTTCCACCTGCTGCTGCTTCTCTCCCATGGCCCGCACCTGAAGGGCCTTTATATGTTTAAGGGTCCAACTCAGGTGTGGATCATTAAAACCACTACACCACTCACTACAGTTTTGCAACTCAAGATCCCACTCACTACAGTTTTGCAACTCAAGATCCCACTTCCTAGTCTCTGTACTAAGAGCATTACAGGACTTGAAGTCTACAATGTTCTTAGCAACTTTATCTTAATTTATTCCATGTTTTTTGTACTTCATATGATGTACTTTTAAGAGAGGATGTTCAGGGTAGAGATGGTTTGCTCTGGCATTTATAATCAAAGATCTTTTTCTAATCACTCTGCCTATTTCTCCTATCACACTCTTTACGATAACTGTCTTATTTCTGCTAAATGTGCTTACTTCTCAGATCTTCTTCACACCCAATCTGCCCATCCTAGGCATCTTTTTCAAACTCTAACACAGCTCCGCTCTCCTCCTTCACCTGATCACTCGATTAATTCCACTCTGTCCGCATCTGACTTCGCTCACTTTTTCTCCTCTAAAGTTCACTCACTGCATCAAGACATTGTAAACTCTCTTTCTCAAACCACTTTACCGTCATCTTCTTTTACTCCATCTGCTTTCATTTCTAGCTACACTCCGGTTTCCAACTCCGATGTGCTGCTTCTGTTAGCTAAAGCTCATCCCACTGCAACTCCTACTGATCCAATTCCATCTGCTCTCATTCCTAAGGTTTATCCTCTTTTTATACTGTATCTTGTCTCTTTCTTTAATACTTGTCTCTGCACCTCTGTCTTTCCTACCCCATTTAAACATGCAACTATCATCCCTATCTGGAAAAAACCCACAGCTAACCCTCTTATTGTTTCTAATTTACATCCCATCTCCCTCTTACCCTACCTTTCTAAACTTTTAGAGTGTCTTGTGTAGACTCAGTTTTCAGCCTTTGTCACTCATCTTTCTCTTCTTCCTCGCTTTCAGACTGGTTTTCGTCCTCGTCACTCTACTGAAACTGCTCTGATTTGTGTACTTAACTGTTTTCTAAGCTCGCTATTCTAAACACTCCTCTTTTCTTATTCTTCTCGACTTATCTGCTACTTTTGACACTGTGGATCATTCTTTGCTCTTAGAATCTCTCTCTTCCTTCAGTCCTAGGGGTTCTGTTCTTTCCTGATTATCCTCTTATCTGTCTAATAGAACTTTCTCTGTCTCTTGGGCTGGCCAGTTCTCCTCACCTTCCTGCTTGAGCACAGAGTTCCCCAAGGATCAGTCCTGGGTCCTTTTCTCTTCTTCCTCTACACTGCTCAACTCGCAGCTATAATCTCTTCCTTTGGTCTCTCTCATCACTTCTACGCCTACGATACGCAACATTTTCTATCCTTCTCGTCCTTCACTCCTGAAATCCACCACACCCTTACAGCTGTCTCTCTGCTATCAAATCCTGGATGGCCTCTCACTTCCTCACTTTAAATGCAGGGAAGGCTGAGGTTCTATTCTTCCGTGCTAACACTATCCCCCCTCATCTACCTCCTCCTCACATACCCTTTCCTCCTGCTAGTCTTACAATTTCTCCTACAGCTCGTAATCGTGGCTTTACTTTGACTCAAATCTTTCCTTTGCTCACCATATCCCTCTTACTTCTCGTTCCTGTTGTTTCCATCTCTATAATATTCGTAAAGTTTGTCCTTTCCTCACTTTTCAAGCTACTAAACTTTTTATTTCTTCCTTAATCTTTTCACAAATCTTCTACTGCTCTAAGACTCTTTTTGGTCTCCCCTGTTCTCGTCTTGCTCCCTTGAAATCAATCTATAATTCTTCTGTTTGTTTACTTTGTCTTCTCTCTTATCGAGATTCTATCTCTTCCTAAATTGCCTCACTTGGTTAGTTACCCTTTCATTCTCAACTCAAATTCCATTTCCTTGGCATAGTCTTCAAATCCCTTTATGGGCTCGCACCTGACCATCTTGCTGCACTCTTACCTTTCTACACTCCGTTCCGTCTCGTTCTCTCCACTCTTCTCGTCTCTTTAGACAAAATGCTCCCTGTCCTCCATGTGCCCAGTCCCGGTTCCGATCTTTTCAGCTTCTTGCTCCTTTACATTGGAATGCTCTCCCACTCTCGATTTGCTCTATTACTGTCTATTCTCCCTTTTGTCTTTCTTTTAAAACTCTATCTTCTTCATAGAACCTGATTGCCTGCTACCAGAACCGATGTTTTTATGTTTATTTATCAATATTTAGCACCGTACCCTGTTTTTAAATTGTTCTGTGCTTTGGTTTAAGGCGCTATATAAAACACAATAAAATAAAATACAAAAATACAAAGAAAGATGTAAAATTACAACTATTAACGGTAGTTGTTTTATTTCTTTGTCCCTTATATAAACCATTTTTGGTTCTAGGTGTTTATAACAAATGAATAAATAGCAAATTAATTTAAAACGACACATACATTACGAATAAAAGGACGAAAACAAATGTTCGCTTTTTGGGGGTGGGGGGGGGCTAAACCCGTTTCCCCTTGCTAAAAACCCAACAAATATTTAACTCTTTACCCCATCCCCACATATATTTTCTTTAGAAATGTGTTATTCTTTGTTATTTATGTTTCGTTAGAAATGTGATTTATTTATTTTTTGTTATTCACACTGAATACCCCATTTTTAGGGTTGCAAAAGGGGATCTCAAACTTAGTGTCTTGAATAATCCCAGTAGGGGAGGAACATGCAAATACTCAGGTATTAAGGGATCCTCATCTTCATAATAGGATAAATACTTCATCCCTCCTGACAGAGGCAGCACATTCCCTTGATAGCCTTATCCTCCCATTTGATCCTTCCCCCTGACATCACCCCCAGGATTAGGATTAGGTAGTATCTGCCTTTCCCTGCCCATATGGGAGGGGACTCTAGGCTGGGATTCTGTGATGGCTCGGCAGGATTCATCACAGTACTTAAGAGAGAATGCTCTGGGCCGGCCGGTGTGAATTACGATTTCTTCTTGTTGGCCAACAACCCCAGCACAAACAAAAGGGAGAGGGTGGACTTCAGGGAGATCCAGGCCTCTTCTGCCAAACGGGAGAGAATGAGCCAGGTGTCCTAGCATTGATAGATCTGCATTTCCCAAAAGTGGACAAAGGCTGCCACCATTGACATCCGTTTGGTGAAGACCATGCAAGCTGCGTTGGGGCTAAAGGATGGAACCGTCTGGTGCCGGTGCTTTCCTGCTAGGAACAAGCGTGGGAATTTCTTGTGCTTTTGCCAAATAGGAGCATAGGGATGTTTGTAGTTTGAATCCAAGAACAAAGTCAATCACTAACAAGGGGCTGATTGAATCTGGACAGGCCTGGTCAGCCCAATTTCTCTATGGGAAGATAAAGGTTGAGGGCAGGTTAGCACCTTGCCCAGTACTGATGGATTCCTTTTGGGCACAGTGAACATATTTCAAGAGAACCCCAATGCCTCTCTCTGGAATAGGAACTTCCTCCAGAGTGGCTCCCATTTGTAAGAGGTTCAGGCTCTCATGAAAGAGGTAGGCGGAGCTCACTTGGAGGCGTGTGAGGAGGAATTGGGGAGAGCAAGGCGCTACACCATGGAAAGCACCAAGATGACCAAGCAGTTTAAAGTGAGTGAATACCAGCCTGTCAAAATATTATCTGAACTTGACTTGGCTTGGATGCCATTTTGGGTTGCCTTCCTGAGTTGAGGAGGAGCGGTTAACTAAAGAAACCCATGCTGGAGGTGGGTTGTTTTTTTCTACACACCCTGGGACAGGGGCTGCTTGTCTAATGTAATGACCATGGAAGCAGAGGAAGCCCCCAAATGTTCTGGAGCTATTATCTTACCTAGGCATGAAGTCAGCCCTAAAGGGATTAGGTTTGTGCTTAGGAAGGTCCACTAGAGACTTGGCGATCAGGGTGATAATTTTCTTTTTTTGTAAACTTTTAGTCTATTTTGTGGTGAAACAATTCATAGCCATCGAACACTAGATCCAGGCTTGTATCCTGAACCGCCTCCACCAACTAATTACCCATAGCTCTTCTTCCGTTTCTTTTCAAAATTTCAAACGTGCTGCCTATTGTCAACTCTCTCAAAGTTCATTCTCTTTTACCACTTTTAGAGTCTGGCTAGCGGCTCACTTCACTGAAAGAACTCTGCAACATTGCAACATGTTACTGACTTCATTGCTTTTGCTCCTCATAACAAACTGCACCTACCTAACGTCTTATAATTTTGCATTTGTCTGCAGCTTTAAACACTATTTCTTTACTCACCTCTATCCTCTTGCCATTTCTGTTTCGGCTCCGTTTTGATGTCTCCCCCCCTATGAGCAACTTTTCCAATTTTGTATTTTGGATGGGTGTTTCCACCTACCCTCTGCTGTTAGGATGAGCACCGCTGACTATACCTCAAATTCATGCAAAAACAAAGTGTTCCCTTTTCATGTCTATTACCCCCGTCTAGCACCTCAGCATATTTTCAGTCACCCCATTTTTCTTCCATTTCTTTTTCTGCTCCCACCCTTGATATTTTTCATACCATTCCTGACTGACATTTTCTACTCTGAACTCTTCTCTTACTCATACCTGTTGGCTCTAACTCTTGAACGTCCAAAAAATGTGTCCTTTTATCGCCGTTCAAGCTACTAAGAAACATATATAATCCGGACATTCTCCAGTCTGCACAATTGCCCTTCCCTCTTGGTTGGTCTCCCTGCTACCACCCTTTTACCACTTTTGCCATTTTCTTATTTTTCCATCTCCCACATCTCTTGCAATTCCTCAATGGTTTTCTTTTTCTTATTGGCTCGAATTTCACGATCTGTGGATTGCATTTTAATGTTTTTATGGTCAAGCTCCTTCCCATTTATTGTGTTACCCTTTACTTTATGCTCCCCTCTTTCTCTTCATTCTTCTTTACATCATCTCTTAACTGATCCTCATCCCCTTGCGCTTAATCATGTTTTTCACTTTTTCTCTGCTAGTCCCCAAGCTATGGAATGCCCTTGCTTTTTTTGTCTATTCTCAGCTCGCATTCATGTCCATACCATTTTCTGCACCCTCAAGACTAATTTACTTCCTTCTTCTCACCCTTAATTGTTGATTTTTTTGTATCATTTGCATTAACTTTTTATTCGTAACCTCTGTTTAAATGTACAATAATTTTGCAAAAACACTCTATAAACGCAAATAAACAAATAATACATGGCACATATAATGGGGACAATAAGTGAAAGGGTGACATCCAGAGATATGATATACATATTAAGCTTTGAGAGAGTATTTACATGTATGCCATATGCATCCCACTCACAATTATTTGCTATACGTCTCCCCAAAATGACTACTCCCTTGCCTTGGATTGTTTCCAGGCTGTGTTATTTTAACCAACCAGCTTGTGGTTATGCTTCTGGGACAAGGTTTTAGCAGTTAACAGGTTTTTGGAGGGCGTTGCCAAAATGGCAACCTAGTCAGGCGTGGCTCAGCCCTGCTCCCATCCTATTCTCCCAGTTGAGTGGTGTAAGGAACCCATAGTGGCAACAGTAAAGATAGACAGAAGTGATCACAGTTCAAGGGTGTTTATTAAACTGTATAAATAGGTGAGAAAAACGCCTAACCTAAACCTAAATCTAAGATGGGAGCAAGCTACGACCATCAAATAATAATAAGGCATTCCTAGTGGCGTCTTGTCAAAATAAAAGGTCCTATACAAAAAAACGATTGCCAATCCTTACCACTAAGTTACAAAACAGCGTCGAGTAGTGTTCACAAGAAAAAAAAGAAGTGTTAAAAAATGTTAAGTCAGGATGTTATGGCCGGGTTCTCCCTTCCCCATGTTTTTAGCATGGGACAAGGCGGGACTCCTGAGCACAGCACACTCCTGGGCTTCTCCAGCACGAGGTTACAGTTCCTTTTCTCAATATCAGGACCTTTGGTGATCAAGTCTCTTTTCTACAAAGTCTCTTGCCTCCGAGGGTCTTTTTGAACAACCATTCACTGTGGACCTCCCTCAGCCAGGTTCACGTTTGTCGACACAATGTTTGCGGGTGTATCACTGTTCATTCCTATTTCTAGGCATCCCTCAGTTAGGTTCACACTTGCCAGCTACACAGTTCACTTTGCTTTTGACAATGCAGGATTAACTCCCCTTAGCTTTCCTCTCGGTTACGGGTCAAAGACTTTCGATTGTACAAGGGGTTTTACTCGACCCATGTATGACCACTTTGACCTCTTACATCGACTCTCCTATGGGCCTCCTGGTATCTGTACTATAATCAAAAACCAGAGTCTTTCGAGTAAATGCCTACGTGGCGCTGGACCACTCTGCAGCTGGTTTTTGCTTGGGCTTTTAAAAGGTCTGTAACACACAAGGTCTTTGTTCTTCAATTCATATTATGTTGCCATTTGTAACCTTCACTCAACAAAGCCCGGTCTTCTATCGGTTCTCCCTCCGACTCACCAGCTGTGCTGAACTCCTTGGCGCTTCTTGTCTCTGGAATCAAGGATGGTACCAAGGTAGCAAATGCCTCTCTCCACCTTGGTTATCAGTGAGGGAGGGCCTGTGTGCTAGGACTGATTTTCTATACTCTGAAAATCAGGTGGACAGATGTATAGAAGGCCAACCACAGGGACAACTCTGGGGAGATGGAGCCAAACCAGTTTGGGTAGCAGTGACAGGCGGTCTAGGCTAAGTTCTTCAGAGGTGGTGCGCTTGTAAGGGATCCACAATGAGGTCACACAATGGGAATCACAGATTACACCTAGACAGCATGTATAAAAATACAGTTATTATTTATTGACCAAAAACACAGCATGAAAAATGACTACTAGCAAGTAGAGTTATCACACAGCACTAATAAATAAGGAACACGTTACTTACCAGTAACTGTTGTTCTCCAGCATGGGTCTGGCATGGATTCACATGCTCATGAATATTCCCCGTCGTCAGGCCGGGAATCCTCGGTATAGAAAAAAATCAGTATCAGTTTCGTTTCTGAACTGTCTTTCTCAGTAGTAACCAATCACTGGCCTCTGAGTCATACTGCCCACAGCCAATGACTGCCCTCTCCCTAAGCCCCGCCCCTGGCAGCCATCCTCAGATTTGGTAGCACGTGAAGTGGCAGTATGACCAAGTGAAGAGCCGCAGAGGGGTAGGCGGGAGGGTTCGCATGTGAATCCATGCCAGACCCATGCTGGAGAACAACAGTTACAGGTAAGTAACTTGTTCCTTCTCCAGCATGGGGTCTGGCATGGATTCACATGCTCATGAATATAAGAATACATAACAGTATACACATGCACAACCACGGGAGGTGGCAAAAGGCTCAACATCAAGCAATACAACAACTCAACATTAAGCAACTCTTACCTCCTCACCAGGCTCACCTTAGGCGAACAGGTTGCGCAGCACTGCCTGGCCGACTCTGGACTCCTCCCTGGGATCCCGGTCGACGCAGTAGAATCTCGTGAAGGTGTGCGTCGACCTCCATGTAGCAGCCCTGCAGATGTCGAGCAGGGGCAAACCAGACAGGAACGCCGTAGTAGCAGCGATCGCTCTGGTCGAATGGGCCCTCGGACGGCCTGGCAATGGTCGGTTTGCCAACCGGTGACAGTGCATGATGCAGCCGGAGAGCCATCTGGAAATGGAAGTCTTCGAGAGAGCCTTCCCTTGATTCACAGGTCCAAAGTTCACAAACAGCTGTGATGTCTTCCGAAAACTCTTCGTGCGGTCCACGTAGAACTTCAGCGCTCTAGCTACATCCAGCGAGTGCAGAGTCCTCTCAGCCGGCGACAAAGGCGACGGGAAGAAAACTGGCAACACCAAGGGCTCGTTGAGGTGGAAGTCCGACGGCACCTTGGCCATGAAGGAGGGGTGCGTCCTCAGCACCACCCTCGTGTCGTGAAAAGTCAAGTATGGAGGCTTGCAAGACAGGGCCTGGATCTCTCCCACTCGTCGTGCAGAGGTGATGGCCACGAGGAATGCTGTCTTCCACGACAGAAACTTCAACGGCACTGAATGCATAGGCTCGAATGGGGCTCCCATGAGCCTAGTTAGCACCACGTTGAGCTCCCACGCCGGGCAGGGGCCTTCACCGGCGGAAATGATCGGAACAGTCCTTTCATAAATTCCTTCACCAGTCGATGAGACCACAAGGACGCCCGTCCTGTAGTTCTGGTGTAACGTGAGACGGCAGCCAGATGTACCTTGATGGAAGCGTGAGATAGGCCAGCCTTGGCCAAAGACAATAGGTATGGCAATACTTGAGGGACCGTAATCCGCAGAGGGTTAATCTTATGTGCACGGCACCAGACAGAGAACCTCTTCTATTTGTGTCCGTAGCACTTGAGAGTTGAGGATGCCCTGGCCTTCGCAAGAACCTCTCTGCAGTCGGCCGGGATGTCGTATCCTCCAAACTCTAGTGCTGCAGGAGCCAGGCCTGCAAGTTCAGCGACTGTGGGTCGTGATGGAGAATGGCGCCTCCTTCTCTGGAGAGAAGATCCGCGTCCGTCGGCAGCTTGACTGGTGTGGACGCCGACAAGTCCAGAAGGTCCAGGAACCAGATCTGCCTCGGCCACGCCGGTGCGGCGAGGATCATCCTGCACCGGGACCTCTTGAGCTGGTTGACGAGCCGGAGTAGCAACGGCAACGGCGGGAACGCATAAAGGAACATGCCGTCCCAGGCGAACGAGAAAGCATCGCCCATGCTCCTCGGTTGGGGAAACCTGCTGGCGAACATCCGGCACCTGGAGTACGCCGCCGTCGCGAAGAGATCGATCTGGGGTTCGCCCCATCGTCGGAAGAGTCGGTCCACTTGATCCTGGCGCAGTTCCCACTCATTGCACGAGCACAGCTCTCTGCTGAGTGAGTCGGCGATGGTATTTTTTATCCCTGCCAGATGAAAGGGTACCAGAAACATCCCTTGGGCGACGGCCCAATGCCACAGATCCTGGGCTTCCTTGGATAGGGCAGGGGATCTGGTTCCGCCCTGCTTCCGAATGCAAAACATCGTGGTGGTGTTGTCGGTGAAGATCCTCACCACCTTGCCCTTGAGGGACGGAAGGAAGGACCTGAGGGCCCAGAACACTGCACAGAACTCCAAGATGTTGATGTGGAGTGTCTTCTCCTCCGGGAGCCAAAGGCCTCTCGCGTGGAGACCCCCGGTGTGCGCTCCCCAACCTTCCAGGGAGGCATCCGTCGTCAACGTCACCTGGTGGGCCGGGGCTAGGAAACCTGTTCCCGCCGTCAGATGAGAGCGGATACCCCACCATCGTATCGCCTGACGGAACGCTTCATCGAGCGGGATCCTGTCCTCGAAGCTGCCCGTCAGCTGGATCCAGTGGGCGTCGAGGAATTCTTGCAAGGGCCGCATCCGAACTCTGCAGTGGCGCACTAGATAAATGCAGAAAGACATCATTCCAAGGAGGGACTTGATAGACCTCACTCTGGCCACGTCTGTGGCCAGCAGACGTTGCACCTTTCCCAGGATGGTCCTTATCCTTTCCTCCGACGGAGAGGCCCGCCGCGCCACTGGGTCGAGCTGTGCTCCCAGAAACAGGGCGACTTGCGACGGGACCAGGTGGGATTTTGGAAAGTTGATGGAGAACCCCAGGTCCGTGAGCAGCTGGACGGTCTTCGCAGTGTGTTCCACGGCGAGCTCCCTTGTCCTGGCCCGTATGAGCCAGTCGTCCAGGTAGGGGTAGACGTGGATCCCCTGCAGGCGCAGCCGTGCCGCCACTGGTGCTAGGCACTTGGTGAACACCCTGGGCGCCGATTTTAATCTGAACGGGAGGGCCTTGAACTGGTAGTGTCGCCCTTTGACCACGAACCTGAGGAACTTTCGGTGTCTCTTTAGAATAGGGATGTGGAAGTATGCATCCTCCAAGTCCAACGACGACAGGAAATCGCCCTCCTCCAGCTGTCCCAGCACGTGCAGGAGGGTGACCATCAGGAACTTCTGTGCCTTGATGTATTTGTTCAGTCGTCGCAGGTCCAGGATGGGACGCCATCCTCCTGTCTTCTTCTTTACGAGGAAGTATCTTGAGTAAACTCCGGAGCCCTGAAGCTTATTTGGAACAAGCTCGATGGCACCTTTCCTGAGCATCGCCCTTACTTCCAACAGCAGTTGAGGGACATGATTTTCCTTCCTGGCCACGGGAGGAATGCGGGGGCACTTCTTCTGGAACTCGAGGGCATGCCCCAGGGCCAGGGCGTCCAGCACCCAACGGTCGGTGGAGATGGACTCCCACATGCCGACGAACTTCGTCAGCCGGCCTCCCACCGGGGTGCTTCGGCGGGGGCCCGACCCGACGGTCGGTTCAATCTTGCTTGGAGGCCGCTTTGCCTCCTTGACCACCTTGGCGATGACGGCGGGATCCACCTGACTTGCCGCGTCCCCTGTAGGCCTCCTGCGACAAAGATCTTGCCGCTTGACGGTACGTAGAGGAGCTGCTGCCGGCTCCCTTGGAGGCACCCCGTCTGCCTCCAGAGCTCCGAAAGGACGGCCGTCGCTGTTGGAGCACACCCAGTGCACGGGCCGTCTCCGTGTCCGTCTTGATCGCCTGAAGGGACTCATCAACCGCCTTGCCAAAAAGGTTGTTTCCATCGAAGGGCATGTCCAAAACCTTGGTCTGTACGTCCTGGCGGAAATCCGTCGCCTTGAGCCATCCTCGTCGTCTCTGGCAAACGCCGTTGCCCAACTGACGGAAACCGGCATCGGCGATGTCCGTAGCCACCGTAATGGCGTGGTCCGAGGCAATCTCACCTTCCTGTAAGATTTCCAGGGCCTCAGCCCTCTTGGCGTCCGGAAGGAAGTCCAACAGAGGGGCGATCTTGAACCACAACTCCCTGTCGTAGCGGGCTACGATGGCCAGGGCGTTGGCCGCCTTGATGGTCGTCGCTGCAGAAGAGATGACCCGTCGTCCCATCGCATCCAGCTTCCTACCCTCGCCGTCCGGCGGGGAGGTTGAAGTCGAGGCTGATGCCCGCCCCACTTTCTTCTTGGCCGCCGCCGAAATGACCGAATCCGGGGTAGGTTGCGCCCTAAGGCACAAGGGGGCAGCGTCGGGGACCCGGTACTTCTTCTCGTACCGGTCCCTCTTCGCAGGAGCCGTGGCAGGGTTCTTGAGGAGGGCGAGCCCCTCATCCCAGATGTCATCAGGAAGCGGTATGGCGAGGACTGTCTTCCTTTTAGCCTCGCGCCGGTGGTAAAGGAACCCTTCCTTCTTCTTTTCTTCGGGGCAGAGCTGGAAGAGCTCGGATGCCCTGGAAATCATAGCATGGAAGGATCCAATCTCGTCAGGCGGGGACACCAGGGCAGGGGCGACGGGGGACACGTTCCGCCGTCGCCTCCGTCGTCATCCGTACCCGTCGTAGTCGTGTCCATGCCTGTATCATCCCCGTGGGTAGTAGTGGACCGGGGGGAAGGCAGAGAAGGCCGCAGTGGTGGGAGAGGAGGCCTAGGATGCGTCCTCCTCCTCTTAAGTGGTGGGCTCTCTGAAGGTCCTGGCTCCGGTTCCCCCGTCGGGTCTGGCTCAGGTACCTCCGTCGGGGGAAGGGGCAACCTAGTCCTTATCTCCGAGCATAAGGACTGGATGGCTGACAAAATGGCCACCGAGGTGTCCTGCGGCGCCAGAAACGACGGGAGCGAGGGCTCTCGAGAAGCCTCGTCTGCGACACCGTCGCTCTCGTCGTCGCCCTCGTCGGGATCCCTCCCGATGGGCTGGGCCTCTTCCACGACTTGGATGAGCTCCTCTTCAGAGGTCGTGTCCGTATCCAAGATGGCCACCAGCCCCTCCCCCACCCTTTCCAACAAGGACTTTGTGGGGGTCTTCTCGATGGGCCTAAAAGACGACTCCCTCCGCGGTGGCAGGGAGACTCTGGTACCTGAGGGCGCCTCCACTGGTGTAGCCTCCACAGGCTGAGCCAGGGCCGCGGCGACATCCTCAATCGAGGTCTTAGCAGGGTGCATTAAGGCCAACGTCACCTTCTGTACGCCTGGGGCCTTCACCTTGGGGGAATCTTCGAGATCGACCGGGGCCTCTCCAGAAGCTTCGCGGGGTTCTCAGACTTCCTCTTACCTGAGCCAGAGCGTTGGCTCGTGGTTGATGAGGCTGGGGAGGATGCGCCCTGCCTGGCAGCCAAGGAGCCCGACCGTTCGGCGCTCCCGGTGCCCGCGGACTCGCGGTGCTTAGCCTTTTGTTGGGCCCCCGTCGCCGGGGCGCCCTCACAGGACTTAGAAGACAGCTCAGACTTCTTTTTCTTCTTCTCGCCTGACGGGCTCTTCCCTTCCAGCCAGTTGGCGAGACGGAGGCGGCGATCCTTCATGGTCCGCTCCGACATTTTCCCACAAAGCACGCAGTCCTTTTCCTTGTGCGTCTTGTCCTCATGGAGACAGTAGAGGCATAACGAATGCTCGTCCTCCTTGAAAACGTTCTGAAGCTGGCATCCAGGGCAGGTCCTGAACAGCTTCCCGGGCGTCGAGCTCCCTTTCTCCTGGGCCATGACCGGGGTAGGCCTTGGAACTTCTGGAATCCTCCAAAAAGCGTAACTCGACGAAATCTTCACCCTTGAGGGGCGTAGAAACTCCGAAACGGATCCCCGTTGATCGGATGTAGACACAGTGGAGCTTGAGGCTCTATTAACCGAAAAAAATGAGAAAATCTCCTGAAAAAAGCGCGAAAACGCAGCAAAAGCTCAAGAGCTACAGCACGAGGACTGCCAACACTTGAACGTGCGGTAAAAATCTGAGGATGGCTGCCAGGGGCGGGGCTTAGGGAGAGGGCAGTCATTGGCTGGGGCAGTATGACCCAGAGACCAGTGATTGGTTACTACTGAGAAAGACAGATCAGAAACGAAACTGATACTGATTTTTTTCTATACCGAGGATTCCCGGCCTGACGGCGGGGAATATTCATGAGCATGTGAATCCATGCCAGACCCCATGCTGGAGAATAGATGCATATATACAATCACTTATTATAGGGCATAATACATATCAGGAACTACTGCAAAGGAAAGGTTAGATTAGTATTATGCACTCAAGGTCTAAAGAGATGATCCTAATTGAAAATGTCCAGCCCTTCGTTGTCTGGAGCCTTTTGCCAAATAGTTCAGTTAAAGGTCCCACAGAAGTTATGAAGCATGGAAAAATGCAGGTAGGGTCTCTGGGGTCCAATGAAGGATTCTTAGGGTTAGGGTACAAGTAGAACTAACTACCAAAAGTAGCCCCAACTTTCAGAGGTTTTGCACAAGCAAGCAATGGCAAAGCCAAAAGTGTTAGAATAATGGTTTATTATAAGACCATTGACTTATAATGGGAGTATAGGGGTAGGTTAGAAGCTCTGTAACTTACCCCCCTTATTCTGATTCTTCTCCAGACTTGGCAGGACAAAGGAAGAGGGTCCGATGTTGCTTTTCCTGCCGAAAGTGGCAGTCCTCGATTCCCAGGGGTTGCAGGTTCGAGCTGATCTCCGGTTAGTGTCTTTCACTGTTACAAGGACTCTCAATGAAAGATTGCAGCAAAACAATGCAGGACCCATCCCAGGAGTGGACTCGGCTCAGCTAAGAAATTTCAGACAGTGGTCACCACAGCACGGCGACGCCAAGGGACTCAGCAGCTGCAGCTGGACTTTCCCTCCTATCACGGGTACCCTTGATGCTAGGACGCAGAGGTTCGGCCCAAAGGGCCAGCTGAGGATCCGCCAAGTTTCAGGCCGAAACTCAGACAGTGACGCTGGCAGCACAGTAGCTCAGTGCACTTCCGGAGGCTACCTTCGGCAGGGCACCGAGCAGACGTCAGGAATGGATGGTCCCTCCAGTCCAAGGGTCACAGCTCCTTCGCAGGACTGCTTAAGATCACGAGCAAGACAGTGCTCCTACAGGACAGCAGCAGAAGTTGGTTGCCAGGCCTCCTTCAGTTTGGTCTCAGGTTTCTTTGCAGGTCTCACACCTTGACAGGATACTTGGCTCCTTCAGGTTTCTCCAGGATCTCTGAAGAATGGGTGCAGGAGTCCTCTACTGATCCTACAAGCCAGGTAAGAGCTGCTGCCCTCACTAGCCAATAGCAGGACTAGCCCACACACACAACCGAGCAGTGGTCCAATCAGGACCACTGGCAGAAACATTCATGCATATCACTCGGACACACTGAAACCAGTTTGTGGATTGGGACCAGACAGTCCCAGCCCACATCCTGCCAGCAAACACACATAGCCCACCAAAAGCTTCTGCTTTCCCGGTTACTGGAAGTCCTTAAAATGATTTTCCTGGCTCTTAGGCCAGGAAGAATGCTAAAGAACAAGATGGCAAAAGGACAAGTGAAAAATCTCGTGGCACGGCCATGTTTGACCAGTAGCCACAGTTAGTAGCCAAATGCGGTAAATGCAGTAAAGCTAAAACGAAAATTCCCAAAAAGTGGGAAAAAGTCACTGCTGCCACAAGCATATCCTTTTAGCACACCTAGAGTAACCAAAAATCATGTGTTACTGTAGAGCAAAGCAAAAAAGCACCCCATTGTACTGCAGTGTAAGCTGAAAGTTACCATAAATGATACAAAAGTAACCAAAAGTAGTAACACAGTAACATGACTAAGGAAAACAATGTTTCCCAGTACTAACAACCTGAAGGACATGTCAGTTTCCCCATGACATAGGAGCAAAAACTAGTGCAGTGAAGCTTAAGGCTTCACTGCACTGCAAAAAGTACAGGTCAGATAAAAAAAATAAAAGCAAAACGTATGGGGTTCCATAAAGGCGAAAGGAAAGGTGCAGTAAAGAGAAATCTTTCCTAACACTGTGTACCGTTGACATCTGTTACACCACACACTGGCTGTGATTCCCAGTCTGGTAATTCCTTTCACGGAGGCTTTGTGGGTCTGGGTCGAAAAGGGCAAGTGCACTTCACTCCTTGTCGTCCTTTCCAGTCTCACCGCCTTTATCCTCCTCTTGAACTGCCGTCCTAGAACAGCCGCCTCCTATTGCGTTTTGTCTTGCTCAAAGTGTGCTCTCGTGCTCCACCTTTTATCCCTGTGGGGAAGAGAAAGGGCTGTCAGGTGTGTGTAGTTATCATTTGCTTGACTATGCCTGACCCTTGTGTTGGGACATGTCAGGTAAATGGCCCTGGTGTTAGTCCATTGTCTTTCATGGTGTAAGAAAGTGTTTGTGTCGGGAAAGGGGATTGGGGGGTGGGGGGGTGTAGAACCTCTGAATATCCTACGGGGTAGGTTGGGGAAAAGGTGTTATAAGAAAGGAGGTACCGTGTCTCACCCGTCAGTGTCCCCCTCCCCCTTCCACTCCTCGAGGACCCCCCCCAATCCAGGTGCTCCTCTCGCACTGGTCCACCCCCAGGAACTGGATCCAATAGCGATGGCTGTGTCCTGGCCACCTGGATGGTAGATCCCTGGGGCTAGCAGGTGAGACACCTTCAGGTTTCTCACAGTGGTGACTATTGAGTGACTTGACCCCTCAACTAAGTACAAATTGCAGGGCATCCCACTTTGAGTTGTGCGAAGTCCCCTTCCAAAGACAAATTGGGTGGAACCCTGCCACCCGGAGAGGAACCCATAGCAGCGCCATGGGAGTGAAAGGGTATGGACTTTGCTTCACAGCAGTTTCTGAGAAGTGGAGGTCCTCCCAACCTGCCAGACGTCAAAGTGGGCAGAACGATGTGCACAATCGAAGCGGTTAGAATCGCCAGGAAGAAGAGCTTAAAAGGCTAACCACGTCACCACACCCAAAGGCCGAACGGCTGTTATGCCACAGTCGGAAGAACCAGGGTACATAGAAGGGGAGGAAAGAGAACCCTGGACGAACCAAAGTCCAGAGAAGGGACAGCTAGCCGTGGGCAATCCAGAAAGAGTACCAGATATGGTGCGTTGATGAGGCAAAGTGGGGTGGAATATGCCGGCGGACTCCTTGATAACACTGGCTGATCTGGTTCGGCTATGGTGGCAGTAGTGGCGAACGGGCCCACCCTTGAACGTCAGTGGAAGGTTCAGGCAAATTAGGGTTCGTCTCTGGCCTGGATGAGTGGTGTGTCTTCACTACTACATCTTTGCTCCATCTTGGGCTGTTCTGGTTCGGGGTCACCTCCATCCACTGCCCCTAAACTGGAACAGTTCTTCATTGGCTGGCTGGCCCTTCTTGTCACTGCCCGGATCCCCTTGGCGGAGTTACTTTGTTTTCTTGGGACCTTTCCTTTGCTGCTGCTGCTTCTACCTTGTGGGTCCTCCTTCTGGATATACAGATTTCACTTCTTTTCATTTCATCCGTCTGGTTAGTCGCTGGTCGAAGGTTCAAGTCCCTGAGTACCAGATACTAGCCACAGACCTATAAAATAATCCCAGTACTTACCAGGTCCGCCCACCATTCCAAGACAAACCTTCAGTGAATGATACAGTCGGTACTTGCCCCCAGGTCTCTGGGTCTTAATATATTCCCCAAAATCGTATTCAGAGTTCCCATGGGTCTGGGAGTAGTGGGGATTTTCAGGCCCCCCTTTCCACCTACAGGGTTTACCATTGATTTTCATTGGTCCGAATCCTGCTTTGCTCCAATCCCCATCTGGATGGCTGGGTCTAGAATCTGCAACTTCAGATCTTTAAGGGGGTATTCCCTGGTGTTAGATGCTTCGTTAGCTGTACCTGTGGGCACGTACAAGTACTTAGCAACCGTGGCTTGTCTATGGGCTTTGTCCTGTTAATTCCTATGGGGAAACAGTCTACATACCTTTGAACTCCTGCAAAGAGAGAGACCAATGTAGTTACCTTGATGTTAAAAAAATGTGTGGTGGTCCCTCGACTTTATCACTAAAACTGGATGCTTAGCTGGTATTTGTGATTTATTAAGGACATTACAGTGATAAAATATTGCACTCCTGCCCATAAAAAGGTATTGGTGTTAACAGAAGCTGACTTTGGTTATTTTGTTTCCCCTACTTCGAGGACCATATTGAGACAGTATAGGATTTGTATTGTATTATGAATCTAAATCTATTCTATTGTTTAAATTGTTTAACCAATTCACTCTCTAGGGACTACAAATTGAGTATATGGTTTACCCGATTTATCCGATTGCTTTTTGTAGGTCCTGATTATGAATGTGGGTTGTTTATGTTAGGGGTCCCTTTTTCTCCCCAAAAAATAGCACCATAATATCCTGGAGTTTTCTACCAGGTATAAAACTGGAATTACCTATTGGAGTGAGAAGGGTCTGGACAAAAGGCCCTTTGCGGTTTTCTTTACCTTAAACATGAATTACTTACTTGAACTTCTAGTGACTTTTGTGCAACTATTTCATAAAGTGTACATTTTACATTATACATAAGCCATGTCATTTATTGGGTTATCTAGTGGGAGCAACTGTTCCTGAGAACTAGCTTTCCGCCATCCCAAGTGAAGCCAAGACTGCGCTGCTATGACTACCAATAAAGAGAACTTGGGCTATCCTGTGTGGTTACCGTGTGCTACCCTTCTGATAGATATTCCACACCCCTCACAAGAGGGCTGTGGCAACATCTTGCTAACAAAAGGTTTGGCCAAATAGCTCATCCAACCTTCACCTACAAAGTAGAGCACATGATAAGACCACCACCCGGTTGCTTTACCAATAACACCCAAAAGAACATTGACACGGCTACTGAAGAAACCTGGTCTCTGACTTCTTGTGCATGGATGCCGTCCGGAGATGGGAAAAGCAGCCTTGTTACTGTGTTCCAAGATACAGCAGGCTTTACTGAAACATATGGAAAGGCGCTGGACCACTGTAATTACTGAAGGGCGTATAAGAGAGATCAGTGTCCCACGAGAAAGATTGGTAAAGGACCTCTCCTGATTCAAGCAGGCGTCTGACAGAATGTCTGCTAGAAGGAAGAATAGATTCAGAGAATACTTTGTCCTTATAAATAACTGTGTAGGGGGTGTAAAGCTAAAGGCTGCAGCTCACCAAACCTTTTAGCAGACTTAATAGCTGGAAGAAAATCTGTTTCAGATCGCAGTGTCTAAAGATTAATCAAGACTTTTTCAAAAGACTTAGGGATCAAAATAGACACTATTAAAATCCCAACCTGGATGGGCCTCCCAACTGGAGGAACATTTATAGGGTCTCTACAGAATGACTTAAGGGGTGCATTTCACAAGAAGAACAACCAATGATTTAAAAAAAACTGAAAAGCATTTATGCCCACTAAATACATTGTACAGAGAAGCAGGCCAAAATACTATGGAAAAAGTAAAGTGTACAAAGTATTTTAAGTATGCATTTATTGGGCTTAACTGCTCGCTCTGAAGGCAGGGCCAAGACTGATTTGCAAATGGCTGGTCCCCCCTTCCCCCATGTAATGTTGAGGTGGCATAAGCAATGAAATGGAAGCTAGCAAAGCTAGTGGTTACGATTAAGTCAAAGCTTTCCATTCATAGGTTTTTGTCCTAAAACGAAGCAGAAGGTTGAAAAATAATTGTTATGCAAATTACGGTCATGTTTACCTATGTGACATGACCAAATAAATACTTAATTTTGATTGTTATATTTGTTTAAACAATTATAGGTAACATTATACACACTTTAAAATTTCAAAAATATGTTTGAATTAACCTGAATAGTTAAAACGACCTATACACTTCTGAAAAGAAGCTTGAAATTCATTACAATCCTCAAAGGGGTCGGTATACCAATATGTGTTCGGCAAAGCCACGAAATTAAACACAAATACACAAACACGACTGACGGATTTGCACTAGGGTAATTTTTTTAAAATTAAGTAAATGCAGACAGTTTGAAAGAGAACATTTTATTTGTGGGGATTTATGGAGTGCTGTACATCAGCAGGGTTACAGGAATATATTAGATCGCTGCAGAGGGTACAATACTTACAGTATAGCATATAGGAGCAGCATACAATTTAGGGCAGTAGGCAATAGTCAACATTTAGGGCCTCATTACACGGATGGCGGAGAACCATGGCGCTATTAGCGCCATGGTTCATGCCGGTAAAATTAATTATCCGATAATCTCACAACGTAACAGTAACTTGCAGCATTCTCTGGTGTTAGTCAAGCTATGCAACTCAGGGCCTGTCCATGGTATAAGAACGAGAGAGTTTTTTCACAACCTAGTCTCTGGGGATCCAATACTCAGGTTGCCAGGGAAAGGCCATCGCTTTTGGATCCCAACCCTGGGGGTGGACAAGCGAGGGAGGATCACCTGGGTAGGGGGTCCTTGGGGAGAAGCACCTAATGGTGAGACATGGTATCCCCCTGTTCTACAACCCATCTAGCCCCTATCCCTGCATATTTTATGGGAAACTACAACTCCCATAATTCCTCCCCACTTTACCTTTACAAAAGTACTGCACCAAGGAAGATGAGGAATGAGGTTAGAAGGATTACCTCCCCTGACTTGAATTGGCCATGTCCCTGTAATAAGGCCAGGCAGAATCAAGCACGTAGCCCCAACAATGTACACCTGCCACTTATTAACACTCCCTGTGAAGATAAAAGGTGGTGCGCACAGGCACACTTTGAGCGAGGCTGGGTACGAGAATGAACAGCTCTTTCGTGGCTGATGTGAACCAGATGCGGAAGGTAAAAGGACAATGGGCTGATCGACAGTTGAGAGGATCAAGAGAAAGCCAGGCAAGATTTCCATGCTTTTGGGAGGCCGTGAGCGTTCGAAGAGTAAAGCCGAGCGAGAGGAGGAAAGAAACCTTCAAGTCGCCAGAAAGCGGCCCACGACCGTCCCAGGTGAGCGGCAGAGTTGGGGAGGAGCAGAAAAGGCATTGGTAACAGCCTTGAGCTGCAGTAAAGAGATGAAAGAAATCCAATTAACATAGCCGGTGAGTTATCGAGGGAAACAAAAGTCTGGTTGATGTTAAAGGGAAAGTGACTGTAAATTGAAAGTTGAAGGTGCGTGTGTGCCGATAAAACGCGAATGAAGAGAACAATTGTTGAAAGACAAGGATACAAAGTATCCTGCGAGACGAAGTCGCACATTCAAAAATCTTTGTGAAATGTTGTGAATTTTCGGAAGATATTACATGCTGAGATCAAAAGAAACTGTGATAAGGAAAGAAAGTTGACTAAGAGAAAAGTGATATTTGTGAATGGTAAAATACGCCAAGAAGGTTAAAGGAAAATATAAGAACTTTGGAAAAAGGCCAACACGGCAAGTGAAAGAGAATAAGAACTACAAGTACTAAGAGGCATTGGTGCTACAAGAAAAGATTGTGAATTATTGAAAGATATTTGAAAAAGAGGTTGAAGTGGTCATTCAGAGGTCTATGTAAATTCCTTGCAGTCTCGAAAGTCTTCCACAGTGAAAAAATATATGAGATAAAATGTGGGTAAGGGAACCCCCACGAAGGAGAGACAGGCTCGAGCCCGGCACAGGGAAGCCTGTGCAGAACTGTAAGAGATTGTGTGATAAAGTGAAACAAGACAGGCTCAAGCCTTGCAGAGGGATGCCTGTGCAGAACAGTGAGAAATTGAGAATAAACAAACTGAGTATTTATGGCAAGACGGGCGAAGCCTAAAGAAGTGATTGAACTACCAGAAGTTGAAAGCCTAAAGATTGAACTGTTGAATTGTACCAGTAAGCCAAAGTGTGCAAGACTGACAGAACTGTGTCATCCACCCATCCTTTTTTTTTTTTTAGAGACTCTAGACCACTTGGGGTTGAACTTGGGGAAGGGAGTTTCGTGCTGAAGCCATTCTCACATTTCCTTTTGAGACACCATTTTCAGTTTGTATTCCCTTAACAGATTTGTAATTCTAAGAAGGAGGGCAAGGTTAGGTTTTCTAAGTATAGGCCTTTTTATTTTGACCAGACTCACCTGGACAAATTTGTTATTTTTTAATGGTCGAGATTAACTCCCATTTTAGAGTTAGGGCCAGTTACGAATTCTGCCATCCCAATCAAAAGTTTAAATGAAGGTTTTCAAAACTTGTATCCATTGTGTCTGTCCACTGCTCAATATCATCCCATACTCACAGCAGGTTCATGGAGGAGGCACAAAACCGGTTTTGGAAAAACAGAAACTACAAAAGAAGATAGCCACTTTGAGCAAAAGCAAATACGAGCTCCAGGAATAACACTTTCTATTTTCATGGGGACTGCGGATCATCAGAGTTGGTGCCGCTTGGTGTGGCAGGCCAGGAGGAAAGTGGAGGACAGGAAGGTTAAGGGCACTTAAATACTTTAAACAAAGAAGCAAGGAGAGCAGGTTGAGAGGGTGAGGTGCAGGAAGGTGAAGCCAAAAGATTGCTCAGAATACATGCATTTACAATGAAATGCAGCACACGTTTCTAACAATCTGATCGTCCGTGGTGCACCACTAGAGTGAGAACATGCAGCAGAGGACTATGCCACTTTCCATGCAGAACGTACACAGACTTAAACATTTCCAAGCTAAGTAAATGCTTAGCAGAATCCCAGACACTTCAAAGTACGGTTTGACCTTTAGCAGCAACAAACTCGGCAACAACTTAAATGTCATTTGAGGTTTTGCCAACACCTGTACTTTATACAACGTTCTACAAACGATGTCAGTCTTTATTTGGCAAATTAATTAGTAATACAAGAAAGGCCCTATTTTTCTCTTGCTATACAATAAGTCTCTGTTTCAGGTAGACTGTTGGCTCTACCTTCCTCTCGATTTCCTGATTATCAGGATGTTTTAGTTTTCTTTCTGGGTAGTAGAGCCTTTGCAGTCATTAGCTCTTTAACTATTCTCGTCAAGGTAGGCATCGTCATTTCATTATCTCAGTTGTTTACTTGCTACAAAATCAACCTTAGAGCCACTCTAGACAGTCTATGGTGTCCTTTGAGAGTATGCTGTCCCTAGTCTGTGATGAGCATTCCGAATGTGTAATGCTTCTTAACTACTCTGGTCTTTATCAGTGTCCATGCATTTTTCGTTGGGTCTCTTGGATCTCTCTGCACCACTGTGCAAAGCTTTTGAAGTTATTACTACTGCTCCAAGAAAAGAACTCTTCATGGATTCGCTTGGCTTTCTCAACAGCTCTGCCTTAGATTTTTAGCGTTTCTCTTTTGGCTTTCTCAACACCTCTGCCTTAGGTTTTAAGAGTGATAGAAACACATCTCTGATGATGCTACACTTCTCTGGTTCTCTTGGCTATGTCAGTTCAGCCTTTGGAGTGCTTGAAGCACAACTTTCACAGTACAATTGATCTTTGGTTTTCTTGGCTTGATATGGTTTCATTTTCTCCTCAACTCTCAGCTGATCTCTCTCGGTCACTACCCCTTTGTTTGCTGCCTCTCTCTGGGGTCACGCTCAAGGCTGTCGGACGAATCCAAAGAATCTGTCCCTTCGCCACAGGGGGAGCTACCCACTTTGGGAGTAGGGAGGTGAGCCTGCTATGCAACACCCTCCCTAATGGACAGGGCAAGTACGATTCCACTGGGGTGACCCATCTAGGGACACGGATTGGCCAAAGAAGGATAAGACCCCACCTTCCCTTACCCATATGCCTGACATGTTTATTGGTTACATGGGAAGTGAGCACTGTAATTATGTGCAGGGTCCCTTTAATGTGGAAGGCTCATTTCCTGGCCTGCATTTGTTGTCACCCGATTGTGGAAGCCAGCACCAATCAAGTTTCTTTGTCAGTTCCTTGGAAGAACGTAAAGACCAACGAACAAGCAGTAAGGGGGAGAGCATCTGCCGTGGAGCGAGGGATGCAGGCTGACAGAGTCACGCAGAGGAGGAGCCAAGTACGAAATAGACACCGTAGTGGGTGGAATCCAGAGACAGCGCAGAGAATGCTGTAGCTTCAACGAAGGTGGAACCTCAAACCAGAGATGGCCCGCTGAAGCAGGAAGCGCCACCACCAATGAAGGAGAGAGGTACTGGCATCCTGGAGCACAGACGCCCACGCTCCCAGCAGGACGAGACCGCATGGAGCAATGCTCCCATAAGGGCCATGGAAGCCCAAAGCCAGAGAGGGGACATCTCAGAGCATACCCCAGGATGGCGTGAAAAATCCCAAACAAGTAAAGGGGCCAGAGAAGCCTGAAGCCTGGGAGGGACCTACCGAGAGCATACCCCAGGACATGGAGGACAAAAGAGTAAACAAAGGGGCAATAGAAAGCCGTAGCCAGCAAGGGGCCTACAAAGAATATACCCCAGGATGGGGAGAACAAAAGCAAGTAAACAAAGGGGTAAAAGAAGCCTGAAGCCTGCAAGGGGCATAACGAGAGCATACCCAGGATGGGGGAAAAAAAGAGAACAAAGGAAAGGGCAAGAAAAGCCCATAGAACGCGGGGGGGCCTATCGAGAGCACACCCTAGGAATATGTGAATGAAAGACTGCAAACGAAGGGACAAAAGAAAACATAGCCCGCAAGTGGCCTACCAAGAGCATACCCCATGACGGGTCAGATGAAAGAAAGCAAACAAAGGGACAAGCGAAGTCTGAAGCCCATGCAAGGCCTACCGAGAGCCGACCCCAGGATGGGGCGAAAGAAAGAAAGGAAACAAAGGGGTAAGAGAGGCCCATAGCCCACGCGCGGCAGACTGAGACCATACCACAGAAAGGGGTGCACATGTAAAGAAATAGTAAACCTGAGCAAGGAAGCCAGTTGTCACCTGAGTACATCAAGCATGGGCGCACAGGAACAAACATTCTTGAACTTGCAGGGGCAGAGACTCCCAATGAAAATATGTATATTATTGGAGAAGGGACAAAATTCTATGGTTGAATAACATTATTTTGAGCACAACAAGAACTTTTGGGGATTTGAGACATCAGAGTCTCACCAAACTCTGGAGTGAAAGTTTGAAACAGCGACCACTATTTCCTGGGTCGAAGTAACCCTTTACTAAAACTCAGCTTAGGATTCTTCTTTTTATCTTCTTTTCTAAAGTATAGAATAGTGTTAGGTTAGCTTAGGTTTAGGATGGAGGACTGATTTCAGTTTGTGAGACATCCTGACAAACAGCTTTTTGTTATTTTATAGCATAGGAAACTCATCTTAGAAGTATGGATTAGAACTGTGTTTTCTTTAATTTACTTAATAAAGCAGTGTTGAACTATGCCTCTGTACCCGCGTCCTCCGTCTGACCTAAGACAGCTCCCTCGACCAGTCACCACCCTTCTCAGAGTCACTCTTGGAATTGCTTCTTGCTCTCTCAAACTCTCAGCAGCGTTCCTCAATGTAACCTGGCTGGCGACCTCAGGTTTGCTGCTCTGCTTCACTTTGGTCCCTGAAGTCTTTTATGATCTTGTGTCCACAATGCCACCTTTTCGGGAGCTCTTACTGGTCTCTCCACTTTTTTGACTTCGGTCTCCATTGACAAAGTTATTCATTGTCTGGTCAGCCTCCTTGGTCTGCTTTCAATATTTGGTCTGCCAGCTTATTGCAATGCCAGGTTATGGTTGATACTAGGTGCCCACAGCTTCTCAGGTCGGCTCTGCTCTTTCAGCAATGTACAGTCTGCTCGCTGCACATTGGGGTACAAAAAAACAAGTCACTTACCTGTAACTATGGTTCTGCAGTGCTGGTATCTTTCAGATTCACATGCTCTGAATAATTAATTCGTCTGGCTGGGAATGCTTGGCATTAGTAAAGCAATGTAAACAATAGTTAGAGTTTTAGTACACATCCCACCTTCATGATTTTGGGAGCTAGTGCCTTAAGCTACACCAGTGGAGGCCATCCCGAGACTGTGCAAGGCAAGTTGTGTAGCCCAAGAAACATTGAATATTCATGAGCAGTCAGACATAGCCTCGTGGAGGAGGCAGGTGCGGGATGAGGAGATTGCAACACAGGTGACATTGTTGAGGTTAAAGACTTTTATTTAGGGTAAATAAAAGAGGAAAAACCCTAACTGTGCCTAATACTAAGAGGGGTTTCCCTGCCTCAACTAAATACTAAGGACTTGGTCAAGATGTCCGTCAAAAACAAATAGTTCACTGACGTGTGTCAAAACCTATTTCCATCCCTTACATCCTTTGAATTAAGGAAAAGAAACTAGGATCTTTTTAACCCAGAACAGCGACTCCCTTCTTCTTGCCTGACGTTTTGTGTTCACCCTCGTGATGAGACGTGTTTTCCAGATTATATTTAAAAAAAGTCATCCATCAATAGTTGGCAAAATAAAGAAAGTCCCTTCAAAGTACTTATTCTATTCACAATACTAGGGGAGTGGCTCCATCCCCTCTGGCACAGTTCCCAATGCCAAGAGGTATGGCTCTTCCCTTGGCTTCCTTAGGTTTTCACAATTGCAAGGAAGGCATGGTATCAAACAGTAAGACAGACACAACTGATCACAGTCCAAGGGTGTTTATTGAACTTCAGTGGAGTTTGAAAAACGCCTATCTAATCCTAAATCCAAAAATGGGCGCAAGCTACGACCATCAAATAATAATAACACAGTCCTAGTCGAGTCTGTCAAAATAAAAGGGCCTATACTAATAAACCTATTGCCAATCCTTACTTCTAAATACAAATAGTGTGGGAAACAATGTTATGCAAAAGAAAAGTGTACAAGAAATGATATGTCAGGAGATTCAAGCGGTTGGCTTCCCTTCCCCACGTTTTCAGCAGGGGACAAGGCAGCACACTCGAGCTTTGCACAGTCTCTGGCTTCTCTAGCACGAGGATGCAGCTGAATTCTAAGTATCAGGACCTTCTGTGCCAAAGTCTCTTTACCATTTAAAGTATCTTACTTCAGAGGGCCTGACGCAACAAACAAACATTCCTTTCTTCTCAGTATTCTCATGTGCAACTTCTTGGGTGACTTACTGTTCACCCTGGGTCACCCTCTGCCGGCTCAGACCCACTTTCTTCACCTTGGTCACCCTCGGACCCACCTTAACCCAAAACCTTCTCAGGCGATTCACTATTCACCTCGGGTCCCCCTCTGCCGGGCTCAGACCCACCTTAACCCGAAACCTTCTCGGGCACTTCACTATTCACCTCGGGTCCTCCTCTGCCGGGCTCAGACCCACTTTAATGCAAAGTTTTCAACTGATCTCCCTCCGCCAGGCTCGGACCAACTTTCTCTACTTTTCCAAACATTCTTTAATCAAAAATCGAAGAATTTCGACTATGCGCAGGATTTTGCTCTATCCGTCGCAGGACCACTTCGATTCACAATTATTTGTTTTCTTCATATGCTCTCCTTCTCACTTTCACAATTCTCAATTGGATACCTTACAGAGACTTTCGACTGAGCACCCACGCAGTGCCGGACCACTCTGTCAAGGGTATTGTTCCTTGCTTTAAAATTTCAATCACTCATCAGCAGTTCAACTTTACTGGCATTCTTTTATCACACGCATTTTAACAATGTTCGTTCCATCGCTTACCATACAATGTTGCCCCTTGCATCCTTGGCTTCAACACAGACCGGTCTTGTATCGGTCTCCTCAACTCACCGGCTGTGTTGATTTCACGGACGCTGCTTAGTTGTTGGAGCCAAGGACAGTATCATGGCAGCTGGCACTTCTCCCTGCTTTGATTATTGAGGCAGGAGGGCCTCGGTAACTTCGACACACAATGCAGGATTCTTCAGCCAGGTTTCCCGGTCTTACTCTTTCTATTCTCGAGGTTTCATGAAAGTAACTGTTACTTGTCGAAAAGGTCAAGGGAACTTCCCTCCTTACGATACTCTTCTGTTTTGCAGTCTTTCTTCTCTCGTTAAACTGCCATGTTGGAACTGCTGTTTCCTCGTGTGCCTTGCCTCACTCAGAGTGTGCTTTTATCAGTGTGGGGAAGCTTAATGGATGTCCGGTGTCAGTGATGGTCAGTAATTGCCTGACCTCGCCTGACCATTGTATTGGGACACGTCAGGTATACTGCTCGGATGTTACTCTGTTTTCTCCCAGAGCGGGCTGTCCGTGTGAAAGTGCTTGTGTAGGAAAAGGGGGCAGGGGTAGAGTTTCTACATATCCTATCTGATAAGATGGGTTAAAGGTGTTACAGTATCACGTGCCGAAGACCCCTCACCCAGGTGAACCTCCCACACTGGTCCATCCCCAGGAACTGGATCCAAAAGCAATAGCCCTGTCCTGGCCACCTGGATGACAGATCCCTGGGGACTAGTGGGTGATACACCTTCTGGTTTCTCACACAATTCACAATGCCAAAGGGTATAGCTCTTCCCTTGGCCTTCCCAGGCTTTCACAATTCACAATGCCAAGAGGTATGGTTTCTTCCCATGGCCTTCTCAGGCTTTCACAATTCACAATGCCAAGCGGTATAGCTCTTCCCTTGGTATCCTTAGGCTTTCATAGTTCACAATGCCAAGAGGTATGGTTTCTTCCCTTGGCCTTCTTAGGCTTATACAATGTCAAGGAGTACTGCTTCTTCCCTTGGCCTTCTTAGGCTATCTAGTTCTCTGCTATTTGTAAGGTGGACCGGGTGCACTATCCTGCAGAGGCACTATACATTTTTGTCTTAAGCCTTCTTTATTTAGTATACCAGACCTGGTTCACTATCCTGCCAGACAATGCTATTGTTTGCATACTGGTTGTAGTAACTTCTCTGTATTTGGTTTACCCAGACCCTTGTGCCATCTGTAATTTCTTCTTCATACTCTTTCTTGCACTTAGGTCCTAAGCCCCTCTTTTAAAGTCTCTCTCATAGGTTTTATTCCCAGTCAATCTCCAGGGTCATTTTACCCTTCTTAGGGGGTTCCCAGATCTGTCCACCATTCCCACCAGCTAGCCCCAGCAAGCCCCTACCACCAGGAAGCTTCTGTTTGGGCTCCAGGAGTCGATCTCTACTGCCCTGTGTGCTCTGTGTCGTCCGCGATACTCTCCAGCCATGACATCTCCGTAGCTGCTGCTTGCTGCTACTCTGCTTTGTTGGTGTGTGCACGCAATCCCTCCTCTCGGGCAGACCCTGTGGTCTGCTTCAAGCAGGGCAAAGGGTCCTTCCTCCTCTCATGTCTGGTTCCTCCGGTCTCTCTTCTCCGCTCCGCCAACCTGCCTGCGGCTCCTCGAGGGAGGGCTGAACAAACTCTTCACTCCTTCTCTTTTTATGTATCAGCAGCATACTGATTGTCTGTATTGACTAGACTGCTGAAGTTGGTTCCCCGGGGCACTCCATTACTCTGCGCCTCTTCTTTGTCCCAGTACTAATGTTATTCCTCTCAACTATGTTGTTTGGAATATTCTTTGTCTCAGTACTTTTGCAAGATTCATACAGGGAAGTCTCTACTCTTCCCCATCTCAGTATTTTGGAAGGTGTTTAGATGCGCTACGTTACATAGGTACATGCAAATGGGTGAAATCATGTTACCCGGTATAGCGTAAGGAGATAAGGGAAGGTATGGGATGTTTGGGGGATACCCCTTTCGTCCCTGATAATCGTCCCCAGTCCGACAGATGGTTTTCCCTCCCATGAGATACACCCGTTGAGTAACACCCCCCAGCGGGACTATCAGGTAGTGGTCTCACCTCCCTGGCCCCATGGGAAGGGGCTTCCCTTATGGAAGCAGGGATGATATCCTGGGATTCGTCACAGTAAGTAACATGGTTTTTTTCCAGCACTGCACCTCTCAGATTCACATGCTCTGAATAGAGTAGTGAGCAGTATGTAACACACAAAGGAAAGGCAGGAGAGACTGTGTTGTCTTACCTTAGCAGAGAAGCAGTTGAAGTACAGCCTGTCCCACCGCGGTCTCTGTCCCGACATCAGAGTCTAGACAGTAGTATTTAGCAAACATGTGCGTCATCTTCCAGGTGGCTGCTTTACAGATCTCCTGGATGTTGACCGCAGCATGGAAATTGTGGTTGCGGTTTTCCTCTCTTGTGGAAAGTGCTGTTAGGCACTAGCGAGAGGTGTACCAGTAGCGGAGTGGCAGAATCTTATGCAAGATGTTATCTAGCTTGCGATGCCTAATTTGGATAGACCTGGTCTGTGCCCGGTGGGTCAAAAGCCACAAATAGCTAGTCTGTTTTATGGAAAGATTAGCGCAGGGCTCTCCTAGCATCAAGGTTGTGCAGTGCTGTCTCCACGAAAGTGAAATGGTTTTGGAAACATTTAGGTAGACTAACAGTTTGATGTGGAAGTCGGACAACTTGGGATGCATATTGAGGATGACTGTCGGCCTTAAATGTTTTATAGGGTTGTCAGATTCAGTGCAACCTTCCCCTTCATCCTCCTCACCTGGATCTTCGGTGGAAGTTTCTGGAGTCTCGCTCTTCTCGCTTCTCCTCTTTGGCTCTGGCTTCTCGTTCTTCTTTTCCTTTATATCGAAGAGATAAGGGCGAGCTCCTCCAGAGGCCACTTTGAGTGGGGAACAGACAGGCAGTGGGGACTCCAAGGAACCAAACCCTCCCAGGGAAAAAGGCTGATTGCAGAAAAAAGGCTGGGATCTTGTTGCAGCTGCAGGATTGATGTGGAAGTTGACAAGATAGAGTATAACGTCAGACTGAGGTGATATGACAGATCCACTGGACTACAGGTGAGTATCTTCTCTGAGTAAGGCTGTGGGTAGCTTACCCCATTGTTAATCAATAGGTTACAACCAGCAAACGATATTGCCCTCCTACAGTATCCCAAGAGGTGCATGCAATTGAATGGACTCAAAATGCACCAGAGGGACTGTTGTGGCACAAAAGGACACCACCTTCGTAGCGGTACTCCAGAGGAGCGGGAGAGTCCAAAAGGGAGACAGTGCAGAGAAGCCGACCGGAGGCAGATAGAAACAAAAGAAAAACACGGCATGCAATAGGAAGCAATGCGGTCAGCAATAGTCTGACCTGAGTAGAAATGTGGGTTGCAACGCGATGACCGGCAGATAGAAAGCCGACTTGTAGTGGAGGCGGCCATCTTGGGAATAGACTAGACCACTAACAGCAAAGCGGTGGGAAAAGTGGCAGAACCATTAATGGAGGCGCCAACGTCTCCATTATCCCCAGTTGCGATGCATGATAAGGGCTCCCTAGAGGAGAAAGGTTGCATATCACTAACTTTTCTCATGGATGTGATTCCTACTAAAAGATAGTTTTCCAAGAAACATATTTTAAGTGGCATTGTGCATGGACTCGAAAGGGGGCTTCATGAGCTTAGAGAAGACAGGGTTGAGTTCCCATTCAGGCACCGGCATAGTTGACAGAGGATGAAGACGCAGAAAACCCATGAGAGATTGCTTGACAATGTGAGCCGCTAACAGCAACGGTGTAACCACTTCAATGATAAAATGAGATCGCTGACAAGAACAAGCTAAGATATGAATAACGTAGGCAAGAATTTGAAGGAAGTCGAACATACTGAAGTACCTGGTGAGGTTGCACATTTGTGGGATCCAGTTTGCTTCCGTTTCTCAGCCCTGGATAACAATGTCAATTTTTGGAAAATGTGTTTCTTTTGGAGACCAACACTTGTAAGCAGCTGTCTGGCAGATCTAACTGCTGGTATCTGGTCTTCTCAGGAGCCATACTGTCTAAGAAAGTGATGCAGGCGCATGCTTACACACTCTGCCACACTCCCTGGTCAACAAATCTGCAGTCACAGGTAGAAGGTATTGCTTACGGGCTGACAGGTGCAATAGGTTTGGGTACTGGTTTCTTTCATTTGCTTCTCACTGAGAGTGAGGCCCTGTTTCCACCCTCCTGGCCATCTGTTTTCCTGCACATGTTGAGTCTGTGCTTGGTTGCTGACCATTCAATTAGGTAGGTGCACTTTCTGTGCATTACTGGTCCTCCGGGGGAATTACTGAACCTGAAAAATCGAAATTGGAAAAAAAAGACGAAAACATTTTTTTTTTAAAAACAAACAAAATTTGCATTAAATTGTTGGAAAGGACTGTTTTATTTGCCATTTTCATCGTGCTGGCTTTTTATTTTTGAGCTTTTTAATACCTGGAGCTGCCTTGCTATTTTGAAAGCACTCGTTTTTCCCACTATTGCCTGCTTATTTGACTGTTTTTTGGCCCTTCCATTATGGCCACCGTGGTTTTCTTTGTTGTGTAGGCAGGTTGTGCTGAACCACCTCCCTCTGTGCTGAACTCCCATTGGTTGCTGAGTGTTTTCTTCCATCCAATCAGGGACCGGCAGGCTTTAGCCGGCCCTCTCAGCAAGGCCCACTTCTAAGGCCACTGTCAGTTCCCTGTCCGCTTACGCAACGCTAATTGGGGTCCTCCCTGCACCTTAACCACAATGATGCTGCCACCTCACTCCTCTAAGAAATCCAGGCTGCCTTGACTTTGCCTCCTCCAGAACTATGGGTTAGTTCCCTCCTTATGGACTCGCTCCCATCACCTTTGACTATCACTATTCTTTCTGCTCGTTACTCCCATGTTGTCGTCCTGATGCGCAGTGCTCCCTAAAACCCTTTGCTAACATTTGATTCCAAGATTGAAAAGTCAAATCTTGCTGTTTTGGCTTTGTGCTAAAAAGTCAAATCTTGCTGTTTTGGCTTTGTGCTAAAAAGTCAAATCTTGCTGTCTATTGCGAAATTATCTGTATTTTGCTTGTATACTGTTGCTTCTCTGTAACTTGCCAAACCAGTGACCTCACCACTCTCTTTTGTCCCACACCTACCTGCCTTAGTTCCCCCACTATCTCCATCCTCTCCTCGCTTCCACCCCCATGGCGCTTTCTGTTTCTCGCTTCGACCCCCATGGCGCTTTCTGTTTCTCCTATCTTTTCCATCTGCTTCTCGATTGACTATCCTTCCCTTCTCACTAAGTCTGGTAGGAAGAAGTTCAAAAAGGATAACACCCTGGTCTTCCTATCGCCGACACCTACTCCAATGCTTCCTACAGACAGACCCTCACTGACATCCTCTTTGTCGTTCCTTCCCCAGATCTATGGACTCCTCATATGGTCTGTGCTCTGCCCTATCTCCTCCTCTCACATTAATGGTGGCACTCGATGGGAAGTTCTCATGGCTTCCTTCGACTCCTCTAAAGTCATCATTAATGTCTACCTAAATGGCACTGCCATGTCCAAGGTCCTCAGGCCAATCTCCTCTCCTTTGATAGGCGCTTCCCTTGCCTCATCAATTTGCTCTCATCTCCTGCTGTTCCCTCCTCTCCCCCCTTGGCTACCTTGCCCTCTCTCCCCCTCCTCCTCCTCCTCCTCCTCCTCTGCCCCTCCTAGGGCTCTTTTTCCTTCGCAGGGCGTACCTCTGATCTGTACCCGTCCTAAGAAGGTCTTTAAGGCTGGCAACCTTCGTCATATTGCCACTCTCAACTCTCGCTCTGCTGTCAAACACTCCTCTGACATCTGCCACCTCCTTGAAGAACTAGACCTTGATGTCCTTGGTCTTACTGAGATTTGGTTCACGGCCAGCTCTGTCACAAGCTTTGACACTATCCTCCCTGATGTCTAAAAGATCCTCTAAGCACCCTGATCCTCCCGGTCCGGTGGGCGGGTAGCCCTGATCTTTCCAGAGTGGATTCCTGCCTCTATCATTCCCACTCAGACCTACTCCTCTTTTGAATGCCTTGTCTGTAGGCTTTCTCTCTCGCCTGCCCATTCTCTTACTGTGGCTACCATCTACCTGCCTCCTGGTCAAATCACCTCATTTCTCTCTGAGTGGGCAGACCTCTCCTCCTCCCTCCTTGCCTCTACCACTCAACTTCTCCTCCTCGGTGACCTCAATATACATTTAGATCTCCTTGATCCTTCTCTGTACTCTTCCCTGACCTCTGCGACTCCATCTCCCTGTCCATCCTCCCCGCTGGCCCGACTCACTCTGCAGGGCACACACTCAATGTCTTGATCTCCTCTGACCACTCCTCTCTCCTTGAGTGATCACTCCCTCCTCTCCTCTTATATCCCCCCCAAGCCAAGCCTACCCCAACACTGCCACCTACCTTCTCGGACATCCGGCCCATTAAGCGTGTGTCAGTTGAGGCTTTTGCCGCCACTTTCTCTCCCCCCTCCACCTTTGGCTGTCTCACATCCTAACACAGCCCTGTCTCTGCTTACTCTTCAATTTCTGATGCTCTTGATGCTCTTGCCCCTGTAATGAGGATCCGTTTGAAGTCCAAAGCCAAGTGCAATTCCTGGTATGACTCTGACCTAGCTACACTTAAACTTAAGTGTAGGGCGGCTGAGAGGAAATTGAGGACTTCTTGTTCATCCTCTGACAAACTGGCCTGTCGCCTGCTACAAAGGCAATACTGACTCTCTGTCCTCACCAAGAAGAGAGTCCACATTCAAGCTTGTGTCTCTGCGGCATCTTACAACTCGGCCAAACTCTTTAAAATATGCAAGGAGCTGGCCAACCCTGCTGCAATCTCTACCCCTCCTGTTGCCTCCCAGACTCTTTGCAAGGCCCTTGCCTCTCACTTCATTCAAAAAACCCAGGACATCCTGCCCACCCTCTCCACTCACATACCCTCCGCTCCCCTCTCCATCTGTGCTGCTGACCCTCCTTTAGCCACCCCCCCACCATCTTTCTCGTCCTTTCCTCTTTTCTCCCCTGACGAGGTTGCTAGACAAGCCCAATCTATGAAAGCCTCATCAAAACAGGTTCATCCCTGTTCTTCTAAAACCATCAAGGACGACATTGACACCCTTGCTCCGGCCTTTGCTGATTTTTGCAACCAGCCCTTTGCCTCAGGATCCTTCCCTTTCCCCTCTGAAGCACTCCCTTGTGCATCCTCTTCTCGAGAAACCTACAGCTGATCCTTCTTGTCCAGCTAACTATCACCCAATTTCCATTACATCCTTTCTGGGCAAACTCCTGGAAAAGTTGGCCATCTCTCAGCTTAAACTTCATTCCAATTCTGTTGGCTGTCTCCATGACCACAAGTCTGGCTTCAGAGCTGCCGGAAGCATATCCGTGAATATCTGCTCTCCAACCTTGACTTCAACATTCCCTCTGTCCATATCCTCTTTGATCTCTCTTCTGCCTTCGACACGGTCAACCATACCATCCTGCTCAACCGTCTCTGTGAAAACCTGGGTATCACTGATCAGGCTCAGGCCTGGCTGACCTCTTTCCTCTTAGATCGACCCTCCCAGGTCCAACGTGGGTCCTTCCTTTCATCTATCATCCTCTCTACCTGTGGTGTTCCCCAGGGGTCTAACCTCTCGCCTTGGCTTTTCAACCAATACCTGGCAACTCTCGCCCACTGCATTGCCACTTTCTGCTCAAATTTCCAGTGCTACGCTGACGAAACTCAACTAATTTTCAGGCTGCCCTCTGCCACCTCCTCACCCTCTCTCATCTCTGATAGCCTAACTGCCATTCAAGATTGGTGTGCCGCCAATGATCTTTGCTGAATGCCAGCAAGACGGAGATTCCCCCCCCCCTCATCGGCATACCTTCACCATCCTTTCCCCTCACTCGCTTGCCGGACTCCCTTTGCCCTCCTCCTACCCCTACCTGCGAGGCCAAGACCCTCGGGCTCATCTTTGACTCCACCCTTTCCTTCTCCGCCCACATCTCTGAAGTCTCTAAAAAGTCAAATTTCCTACTGCACCTCCTCAGAGGTACTATGCCTTTCCTCTCCTTCCCACAGAAGCTCATGGTATCCCAAGCTCTGTTTCTCTCTAGGTTGGAGTATTGTAACAGCCCCTTTCTAAATCTACCTGCCTCTACTCTCCACCCTCTGCAACTAATCCAGAACAGGACTGCGAGACTTGTCCTTGGCCTCAAGCCCTGGGATCGTATCTCTCCAGCTCTGAAATCTCGCCATTGGCTCCCAGTGGATGCAAGAATTAAATTCAAAACCCTCTGCATTGTCCACAAGGCTTTCTCGGGCCTGGGTCCAAAATACCTTCAGCTATCCCTCCGCAAATACCTCCCCTCTTGAGCTCTTCGCTCCTCTACCTCCAACTCCCTCAGGGTCAGTCGTTTTTCAAAGAAATGAGCTGGGGGTAGATCTCTGTCTTCGGCTGGGGCCTCCCTCTGGAACAGCCTCCCTTCCACTCTAAAACTTGAGGAGAATCATCTCCGGTTCCGGAAGCACCTCAAGACCTTCCTCTTTTCTTCTGCCTTTGCTCCCTCACTTCCCTGCTGATCTGTTCTCTTGGCACCGTGCACCTGGCCACCCTCTGTCCTCAGGGCCCAGGTACATGCTCACCCCGCCACCCTTCCGCACTGCCTACGGGCCATCCCTTGCACTGGGGTCTGTATCTGTACCCATACAGCCCCCCCCTTTTTCTTCCTGCACTTATCAGACCTACCCTGTCTGCTGCCTTAAACCTAGCACTTGCAAATTGCTGGCTGCACTGCCACTGTTTGTTGCCTTTATTATTTATTTATTGTTATTTATCTGTTTCTCCTCTGCTTCGCACTTTCCACTTCTTCCCCATTCCATGCACTATTCCTCTACCCCTCTCCTATGCACTTGCGCGTTCTCAATGTCACTGGGCCTAGTAAGATCGCTGTTTTGTTTGCCCCAGTTCCCCTCCCTTGCCTTGTCGCGCTCTGAAACACTTGTGTACAAGCGCGATAGAAATAAAATATCAATATCAATACCAGATTTGTCTCAGCCACAATGCGGCTAGGAGGATGATCTTGTAAGCAGTGTTCTTCAATTGGTTGAAGAACCTGGTTATTAGTGGGGGCAAGCGCATGGAGGAGTCTTCCCAACCACAGGACTGAGAATGTGTTCCCTTCTGATCCCAACAGGGGGTACTGGCTAGCAAAGAATCAACACTTTCTGTTAGACGCAGTTGCAAAGAGGTCCATTTTGGGTGTTGCCCACATCGTGAATATCTGGAAAGCTACCTGTGTTTTTAGTTCCCATTCATGAGACAGCAACACACTTCAACTGAGCATGTCAGTCAGTGGGCCTCATTACAAGGTTGCCGGTCTGGTACTAACGATACCGGTAAGGGAATACCGGCATCGTTTACCGGACCTGTGCATTAGGACCCGCGATGCCAGCGATACCGGCCTCTGCAGGGACCTGTTGTGACCGGGTAGCACCATCTTGGAATGGGCGTGGGCACGGGCAGCCGTACCAGTAACACCAGCTTGCCGTAAGGAAGTGCACATTACGAGGTTCACGGACATGCACATACCGGTATCCAGATGCCGGTAAGAATGGATACCATTATGCCATTAATACCGGCATCTTAGGGCAGCCGTTAATAGCAATCTGCTGTGTTCAAACCTGGCACAGGTGCACACAATCAGCACAGGTGGAGGCAATGGAGGCAAGCACAGCACAATAGGAGCACACCCACACACCACACCCCTTCCAAACCCAAAATGCTACCATTTGCAGTTGCAATACTGGGACTGGAGGATACGCCTGCACTGGTGCTACTCCAGCAGGTATTGAACCGGGGAATGCAGTGGAGGCGCAGGAGGAGAAGGAGGGTGAGACAGGGCCAGCACAGACCACCAGGACAGGCAGTTGTACCCCGTAGGCAGCCATCAATCCCTCGCCTAAGGGCCAGTCCATTTGACCTAACCCCTGCACATATCCACACCATGTACCAACTGGACAGGGACACCATATGCGCAATAGTGGACCTCATCCATGACAACCTGGTAAGCTTCATCAACATCCAGACAGGCATTCCCCCCTCCCCCCTTGCTGAAGGTAGTGTCTGTGCTGCACTTCCTTGCCACAGGAACCTACCAGCACACAGTGGGGCAGCTGCAAGGCATCTCACAACCATGTTTCTCCTGTGTGCTCAACCAGGTGCTAGATGCCCTCCCAAAACATGGAAAGGACCACATATATTTACGACGGACTGTGGAGGAGGTGAATGCATCCAAAATTGCATTCTATGTACTGGCAGGCATGCCAAACGTAATCGGTGCCATCGACTGCACCCACGGGGAGCTGGTAGTCCGGCATGGTGAGGAGGTAGTGTACCGCAACAGGAAGCTCTAACATTCCCTGAATGTCCAGATGGTGTGCAATGCAGGCAAAATAATCACGCACTGGTGTGCAAGATTCCCAGGATCCACACATGATGCCGTGGTGCTGCGCAACTCTACGCTTCCCTGCTACATGGCACGACACGCTGCACAACGTAACTGGCTGCTGGGTAAGTCCAACAACAGGGCAATGAGGGGTGTTGCCTGGGGGTGAGGGGGACACAAGCATAGGCAACCTGTCTGCTGGCTGGGGTATGAGGGGTGTTGCCTGGGGGGGGGGGGGGGGGGGACACAAGCATAGGCAACCTGTCTGCTGGCTGGGGTATGAGGGTGTTGCCGGGAGGGGAGGGGAAACACAGTGACCTGGGTGGCAAAACTGTGAGCCTAATCACCTCGACAGAATGTCCGACACAGCCAATGGATGCAGATGTGGCATGCCTACAGAGCTGTGTGTTGATGTAAGCAACATACACAGCACCCACCCCCAAACATGCACCTTGAACACCATCAGTCATGAACCACAGGCACAACGATGCACCACCCTGCAGGCACAATGCCTGAAATACATGAGCGGAGCGAAGTCCATCACTGGACATGCAGCCATGCCTGGGGCAAATCCAACTGCCGCACATGGAAATCTATGTCACTGCACCCACCCCACAGGTACACCGCAGACCAGTATACCGGCACAGGCACCTCAAGGGACACTTACAATTGCAATGGTGCAACCAAGGAAACTAATGTAATCACCAATCAGTTACCACCACCAAAAAAAGAGTGAGTGGTGCAGGACCCATCCACAGTACCTCAGCTCCACCATGTCAGTACAAACCCAGCCCCGTCACAGAAATGTTTGCCGTCACTGGATGACCACACCACCCATTGCAATTAGGCCCTGGTCACATGGGGGAAGGCAGTGATGGACAACTACATGGTGACATCAAGTAGTTGGAAACACGATTAGCAAACCACTGTGTATCATGAAGCACATCAGGCATTGATGTCATGATGCACTCCACAAGTATAGTACACATTTTTAATGCAACACACCCATCAGATGTCAGCAGATCATGGTCATTATCAACTCATATGTGTGAGTGCTGTACCTGATGGAAAGGTCCCTAAACGTGAACGGCACACATACCCCCTCCAAGCGCGGACCATCCCTAAGTACACTTACCTGGGTCTTACTATAAGGAAATGTCAAGAGCAGTCATGATGAATCTGTGGCATATGAGCATTAACACTGTACAGGCATTGCACACAAGGAATGACAAAAATGTTCACGGATACACTTTCCATTGCTCCCGTGCAGGTGATGCCGGGTATCCCCTGAAGCCGTGGCTCCTGACCCCCATCTGGCAACCAATCAACAGGCACGAAGAGGGCTACAACCGTGCACATGCACGCACTTGTGTCACGATTGAACAGTCACTGCCTCAGCAGGTCGGATCGGGCAACCAATCAACAGGCACGAAGAGGGCTACAACCATGCACATGCACGCACTTGTGTCACGATTGAACAGTCACTGTCTCAGCAGGTCGGATCGGGCAACCAATCAACAGGCACGAAGAGGGCTACAACCATGCACATGCACGCACTTGTGTCACGATTGAACAGTCACTGCCTCAGCAGGTCGGATCGGGCACTCATATACAGGCCTGAGAAGGTGGGCAAGATAGTGTTGGCATGTGCATCCGGCGCAACGTACCCCTGCCCCCTAACACGGACCAGATTCCACCAGAAGAAGAGGCGGATGATGGCAGAGAAGATGCATATCGACCACGGCACAATGTGAATTAAGGACGTGTACTATGCCAAACTTTGATTGCACATTACTTTTGATGGACTGGGTTACACAAGGAACTTGGAATGGGGGACTCTGAGCACTGGGCACTGTTAAAAAATAAATTGACACACACTCAAAAAGCAATGTCCAGTCATGTGTTTTTCTTATGCACACCAGGTGTATTAAATGAATCATAACTATGTACAGTGAACAGGAACCAATGTGGACCTCCACCCCTCAATATGCAACAAACTACACTCCACCCCCAACCCCCAAAACCACCACACACCCATGCCCCTCCACCCCCAACATCCCCACACACCCCCACCACTGCACCCACTTCAAGTCCAACTCGACCCCCAATTTGTGTCAGGCTACTGACGGCCCCTTTTACGTGGAGGGGGTTGTTTGTTAGGCCGACGCAGAAAGCGCTGTGACCTGCGTACCAGGCTCGTCGAACTACCCAGTGTTGAGCTAGCCGATAGGGGTGGGCTTGTGGGGGGTGGGCTTGTGGGTCGGCCTTCTCAGCATGATGTTGGGCCATGGTGGCCACCAACTGGTTGACAGCCTGTGTCATTGTTGACATGCCTTCAAGCATGCGCCGGGCCACACGGTAAACTGCTCGGCTTATTGTCCTGGTGTTTTCTTGCATGGCCAGGCGTGTGGCTTCCCCTTCCGCCACGTATTGTTTGACCATATCATGTATGGCCTGCTGGCGCTCCTCCATGCGGGTCAACCGGCCCTTCAAGTCTCGGATGAATTGTGCAGCCGGTGGTTGCACGGGAGGTCGTAGTGGGTGCGTGGTAGTGGGGCGGCGTGGTAGTACGGGAATGTCATCCGTGGAGGCATCTCCACCGGAGCCAGACTCAGGCTCAGGTAAGAACTGTGGGTTGTCCAGCATGATTGGGGTGTCCGGGCATGTCCTCTGGCAAGCTGTAGACTGCAGTGTCCTCTTCTTCTGCCTCCTCCACCTCCTCCGCGCTATGTTGCGCAGATTGCACTGCCTCTCCAAGGTCACTGGTGGCCGTCGACTGTGGGCCCTCCCCATCACTGGCCGTAGGTGATCCCTTCTCCTCCACCTAAGGTGTTACCTGTGGGGCTGATGTTTTTTTGGTGGGGAGATTTGTGGCAGGTGTGCCTTTCGCTATGGGTGCCTTCATGGCAGCACTGCCTCCTTGCTGGTGCTCCTTCCGGGTTTTAGTAGCTGCTCGCAAGGTTCTGCAGCCTGTGCGCCCTGTTGGCTGGGGGGGCTGTGGCTTGGCAGCTGTGGTTTGCTTATAGCCAGACCTTGAAGTGGAGGGCCTGGAGGCATTGCTCCCTGCTGGCCTGCCCCGCTCCCCACAAACCCCATTGCCGTGTCCCTCCCACGCACAATACAAACACCCAAACAAATGTGCCTGCTGTTTAAGCGAACGGAACTGCAAGTTTCAACTGCTTCCTACACTTTTATTTTAAAACGAAACCATTCTGGAACAATTTACTTCTAAAATAAAAGTATAGTAACAGTAAAACTTAATAAAAACAAGTAGAGGAGCAACGCTCCCAACCGCTCATGCCCACTTCGGCCACTGGTGTTAATAACCTTCAGTGTATAAGTCTAAGGTAAAGATTGTCAGGGTCATGAATCAACTCAAACTATAACAGTGTCTGTATGCTCATGTCTCTAAAAATAACGTTAAAAGGTACTAAAAGTATCAGGAGGATATACTATACAAGTGTCAGGATGATAGAGTGAATGAAGGACCAGTCCCTCAACAAAAGCAGGGTCTCCCTTTTGCTTCAAAGGATTCCTCAAACAATAGTCATTCTCATCAATTTTTCAGCAAGCAGTTCAAAGTAATCAAAATCAAGCAAGGAGGAAAATCAAAGTGTCTCAAAAGTTTATCTTGGTCTCAACAAAAAGTGAAATCAATAAAGTTCAGTTCCCACAGAGGATGTCCCTACTCCCATCGTGGATCAGTGGTGGCCGTTCTTTCCATTGACCTTTAATTCATAATGTAGCTATTGTCCAGTCGCAGTCTCACAATGATAAGGCAATCTGTTACTTTTATTTTCCTCCCGTTTGTGGTCTGCTGAGTGGTTGCAGCATCACCCTCTCCTTGTCAGAAGTTAGTTGCTACCTGTTAGCAAAGGGCCCAATTTGGTGCTTTTGTGAGAGTTTCTGTGACCTGGTGGGTTTTGCTAGAGAAGTGTATCCATACTCTTTCTTTTCTCTCCATGCTTCTATCAAGATTCACCCTGGGCCATTTCCCTGCCCAGTATATTTCTGTCCTACATCTCTCCTGGCATAGTTCTGTTGTCCTGTTCCTCCAAACACCTTTCTACTTTCCCCTGACTCAACATGGTCCTCCATGACTGGTATATCTTGTCTTTGGGATTCTATGTGGCGGGTTTGCTTTATACCTTCTTTTCTCTTAGGGTGCAGGCTGCTCCCCTTTCAAGTTTTAGACATTTTAATGCCTCCCTCGATCTTGTCAGTCTTTGTTTCCCACTCTTTGTTAATGGTTGATCATCTACCGCATTCCATTTACAACAGGGGTCAGCAACCCCCGTGCTTGCCAGATGGTTGAGACTACGACTTACAGGAACCGTCACCATCAACTACACTGGCTTGGGCTGATGGGTGTTGTTTCAAAGCATCTGGAGGTTGCAGACCCCAGCTTACAAAAACTGTCATTTCTTGCAATGCCTAACCTTTCCTTCTTTAAGAGGGTCTCCTTGCCTCTGGGCTCTTCAATATTCAACCCCTGGTATGTCTTCATTCTGTCCTCTTCCTCCGTCTACTCAACAATATGTCTTTTCAAGCTGTTACCCCATGTCTCCTTTCTCAACAATATCAGTTTCTGTTCCTATGCCAATATTCGCTCTGACGGTTGCTTCAACAACCTTACTTGTCTCCCTCAAAGATCTATGGCCTTCTACCAATATCTGATTAGGTCTCCTTTCTAGCATTTCCACCCTGCTTATCTCCCACACCAAGCTGTTGCCTTCACAGATTATACATCTCGTTTCTATCTTGTAGGTTTGTATCCCGCTAAATCTTTTCCAAAATGCTTCCTTTTACTGTTAGGGATTCACACTCCCCCGCTGGTTTTACTTCAGGCTCGTTCTTTCTACATAAATCAGTTTCTTTCTTCTGAAAACATTCCCTGCCTCAATCTCCACTCCACCTTTTGTTAAGCTACCTCAGTTTCTTCTTTTACCAGAAAATCTAGCTTTAAAATATGTTTGCTTTCTTCAGAAAACTTTAACTTTCTCTTCTGTACCAGTTTCACAACATTATTATTGCTCAAAACCATCTCATTACCCTTTGGGTGAAAGCAGTACTGCGTTTGGTTTGGCCGGAACTAAAGACTTCCTGCTGGCAGCTCCCAAGAGGGCTGACAACTTTTGTCTGAGCCGGCTTGCTTTTAAATGAAAGGTCACAACCCGCTTGGAGGTTGTCCTGCAGTATTGGCTGCAGCTGCGTTTCAGGGCCAAGTCTCTCTCCTGGTGGGTCCATACGACTATGGTTATGTGGTATGTCAAAGCATAAGAGGGCTGGCAGCAATTTTGATTTTTCCTCTGGTTTCTCCCTTTGAAGGGACTGCGGAGTGATGGTTCTCAAAGGGGTTTTGATGTCGTTTTATTAGTTAAGGTATAGTTTAATAGACGGCATTACTTTCCTGCATGTTCACAGGTTTGCAGACTTTCACTACCATTTTGCCGATTTTTCCTGTGGGTCTGCCAATCAAAAAAAGTCTGCAAAACCAAACTCCAGATCTGTCTGGCTCGGTGAACGCATAAAGATTTGCGTTGCAAGTGTTCAATTGTTTGGGGATCCCACTGGGGTTCCTGGAAAGCACAATGAGGTGTTTTCAGAATTTAGATACTCTGAACTCACCATAGGTCTTAAATGCATAAGAGCGAAGGTTTGGTGAGATGACTGGCTCACTGCCTCTCGAATTTCCTGTCCTCGTTGAGGAGCCGCTCTTCCACTCTGTAGATTTCTATTTGATTTCTGCACTCAAGCAAGGGGAGCAGAGAACACTGGTGCTCCTGGCACTGTGGGACTCCTTGATACCTTTAAAGCGCTAGGTATTCTGCATGTAGCATGGTGGATGTGGCTAAGGGATCCTCCCCATGCAACCACAGATCCCAGCATCACCTGGCTTATGGTGGCACCCAGCCACCTTGGTGACCCCCATCTTCATCAGTAAGGCATGAGCTATGGAAGGAAAACCAGCAGGAACAGAAAAGTATCTTTCAGCTCTAGAACAATGATATGCAGTTTAAGGTCCAGGGCATTCCATGCACTCTCAAATTGCTCAATGTGGTGCCCAAAGGGTGCTATGATAGCTGCTCAGGCATGTCGGTCTGGAGGCAAAAAGAGGATTCCATAGAAAATGTTCTGCTCTTTACTCCAGCACAGATGACCCTCCCACCCATCCTCAGGGATGGTGACCATCACTAAATGAGGCTCTGTAAACTAATACCAACAGGCAGCTACATATCGCAGACAACTCCTCATCTTTAGGAAAGAGAAAAGGATTGCTAAAATTCATGAAGACATGAGGCCTAAACTTTCTGAAAGAAGAGAACAGGCATTTTTGAGAAAGGGATCACTGTTCTTTCTGTGATGGGCAAGATCTTACGCAATATGGTGTACATGCAGCCAACAAACTGCATAGATTAAGCTGCTGTATAATCTACCTGTTCCCTCATACATGTCTCATCAATCAAGCATGGACTAATTTCATCAACAAGAGTGAATTTTCCAACAAACAGATCAGCAAAGTGAATCAATCTAATAGAAACATGTATTCCGGTCTATATCCCTCATGCGCTAAACTTTAAATAAGTATCATCACAAACCTGAAAATACTACTTTTAACAACTTCGGGAAGATGAAAGGCTGAGTCTTGATTTGAACCTTTCAACTGCAAATCTCTGGGCAGGAGCTCAATCCGCTGAGCTACATTGCTGACTGAAGTGAACAATATCGATTGCTACTTCGCGGGAGACAAACTCATAACACTGAAAGCATTTCACATGGCATAACAATTATCATAAAATCCATGTGTGCAAATTAGATATGGCTAAAATGTACCTACCATTTCTTGCATGGGCCTTAAGCGATCAGCATCTGTTTTAAGTGATGCAGTTGAAGATTCATTAGCACGCTAAAAGAAAAATATTTTTCATTACCATAAATCATAGACATATTCAATCAGTTAACAGAACATTATTATACCTTTGTTATCAAACATGTTTGAAATTAAGCATATTTGCCATATTTGATATACAGCAACATGGTGTCCAGCCAAAGGATCTAAAACAAAAGGATCTAATGCCTTTTTTTCGACACCAAAAGGACCAGAAAAAAAGGTCGAATGCTTTATTTATATATTTTTTAAGTTCGGTATGCATAAAAAAGAATTTTTTAAAAAGAAAACAAGGGGTTTGGGGGGGACCCCACCACATAAAAAAAAAAAAAAATTTGACCCTTTTTTTCGGTCCTTTTGGTTTCGAAAAAAAAGGGCATTCGATCCTTTTTTTTTTCAATCCTTTCACCTATAACCCAGCAACATACTGTACATGTATTCAAGCAAAGGGAATTTATAACAGTATACATAAATATTGGCAGCGACATAAGGAAAAGACAAACTGGAAGAAATCTGTGCCGCACAGATCCCAAAAAGAATCAGAAGTCAAAGCAGCTCCAAGGTCCAGGAGAAGACAATCACTTCTAGGAAGAAGGAACCGGAAGTATCACCTGCAATTTTTTTTTAATTAGCCAGCATTCTGCAGCGCTCCATAGTTCTGTAAGTAGCACTTTTTGAAGACAAGTGGACATGTATTCTATTAGCTACAAAATCTATGCACTGGACAAGATTGGAAATTCCACTTGCAGCCAGTCTCGATAGCTGAGAATTGACATTCTATATTCAAAGTAAGCAATAAATTGATCATTGCAGCTGCCATGTTCTGAACTAGTGGTGCTTTGCATAAAGACAGTCCCATTAGTCGAAGCGGGACAAGATAAATGGACCAATTATTCGAAGCCAGGAGCACATAGAAACTGGCATGATCCATGAAGGTATGAAACCCTTGTCCCAAACCTGCTGCTGATGAACAATTTGGAGAAGAACAAGTTACCTCTTACCTTGTAACGTTCTTTCGACGGGATGTTCCTCTGACGTATTCCTCATCTTAGATATCTCCTTCCAGCTCTGCTCTGCTGGTCTCAGAAAATTTTTTCTCTAGAGGGCGCTGCGCGTCGACGTCCTCCGAGTCGATGTCCCTCGACAGCCGCCGTATCGACGTCGACGTCATCCTGCGCTTAAAGGCCGCGCGCAGCGTCCGTTGCTCAGTTCCGTTTTGTAGCCCACAATAATTCTTTCTGGACTAGACTAATCACCCTGAAGGAGCGTAAGCTGCAACAACAAGGGAAGTAGAACTGCGGGGATGGATGGGAGGGTCGATGAGGAATACGTCGGAGGAACATCCCGTCGAAAGAACGTTACAAGGTAAGAAGTAACTTGTTCTTCGAAGGGATTGTGTCCTCCGACGTATTCCTCATCTTAGATAGGCTCCCATAGCAGTATTCTATTATCGGAGGAGGGAGTACTGACTTCATGCTGTCTTCTATTGATGAATAGAATGCAGTACAGCCCTTCCAAACCTAGTCTCTTAACTGGAGGAGGAATCCAAGTTGTAAAATCGTGTAAAGGTATGGACAGACGACCATGTAGCGGCCGCACAGATGTCTTTAACCGGCACACCTCTTTTGAGGGCCGATGAAGCTGCAATACCTCTGGTCGAATGAGCCCTAAGGTTTTGAGGGGGCTCTTTCCCTGCCAGTTTATAACATTCCAGAATGGCTAGATTGATCCATCTGGAAATGGTCCGCTTAGTTATTGGTAACCCCAGCTTGTGACCTGTGTAACCTACAAACAGCTGGTCTGCCTGTCTTATCCTGGCTAGTCTACTGATGTAAAAACTTAAAGCCCTTCTAGGGTCTAGCCTGTGTAACCTCTCTTCCTCTTTCCCCGGATGAGGAGGAGGATAGAAAGATGGTAGGGTAATCTTCTGAGTGATATGGAATTCCGAAACCACCTTTGGGAGGAAATTAGGCTTCACTTGCAGGACAACTTTGTCTTTGTGAAATATTGTGTGAGGGGGTTTACAAGAAAGAGCTTGTAATTCGCTCACCCTTCTAGCAGATGTAAGTGCTATTAATAAAACAGTTTTAAGGGTAAGAAATCTTAACGAACAAGAATGGAGTGGTTCGAAAGGTGTGCCCATCAGGAAAGTTAGTACTAAGTTTAAATCCCATAGGGGAACTTGGAATGGTCTTGGGGGATAAACATTAGTTAACCCCTTTAGAAACTGTATTACCAAGGGTAATTTGAAATAGGATGGTTCTTCCGCAGTGCGCTTAAAGATGGATAGCGCTGCGAGATAGCCCTTAATGGTGCCAACTTGAAGGCCTGAATTTGCCAAATATAGAAGGAAGGACAAAACCATTGGTGTACCACATGAAAAAGGGTCGATATTCTGTTCTCTACACCAGCTGCAAAATCTGTTCCAACGGCAGCGGTATAAAGACTTTGTTGCTGGCCTCCTTGCCGAAAGCAACACCTCCATAACATCATCAGGGAGGTCCCAATCCTTGTACCTCAACCTTTCAGAAGCCAAGCGTGAAGGTTGAGGGTTTTGATGTCTGGATGGAGAACCTGACCTCCCTTCTGTGAGAGTAGGTTCTCTCTGAGTGGAAGTCGAATTGGAGGGCAGATGGACAAGTCTAGAAGGTCCGGGTACCACGTTCTCCTGGCCCAATCCGGGGCAATTAGGATCATGGTTCTTCAGAATCTTCTCAACCTCCTGATCATTTGAGGAATGACAGGGACCGGTGGGAACGCGTACAGAAGCGGAAACTCCCAGTCCACTATGAACGCTTCTCCCAGAGCTCCTCTCGGGGGAAATTCCCTTGAGCAGAACAGATCGCATTTCCTGTTGACGCTGGTGGCAAACAGATCCACCTGAGGGGTTCCCCAAAGGGCGAAGATCTCTTGAAGGACTTCCTGAGCTAGTTCCCACTCGTGGGAGACTGTGCTCTGCCTGCTCAGAGCGTCCGCCCGCTGTCAAGTTCTTCTCTCCGGCTAGGTGAACTGCCGATAGAGAGATTCCTTCTTGGATTGCCCAAACCCAGAGCTGCATCGCCTCTCTGCACAGGGGTAGTGATCCTACGCCTCCTCTTTTGTTGAGGTAATGCATGGCCACTGTGTTGTCCGTCATTATCAGGACGTTTTTCCCTTGTACAGCTGGCAGGAACGCCTTCAGCGCAAGTCTGATGGCTCTCAGCTCTAACAGGTTGATATGTAGTCTGGACTCCGATGGAGACCAACGACCGCTGATGGTCAAGTCTTGGCGTGGGCTCCCCACCCCGTGAGGCATCCGTGACTACTGTTATCTCCGGCCAGGGTTGCCAAAAATGTTCTCCTTTCAGAATGTTCTCCTGACAGGCCCACCACTGAAGGTCTCGAGCTACTCTGTCGGGAACCTGAAGAAGATCTGTCATTCTCCCTGAGAATTGTGACCACTGAGTCCTCAGTGCCCAGTGGAGGGATCTCATTCTCAGGCGAGCCTCTGGCACTAGGAAAATGCAGGATGCCATGAGGCCTAGCAACCTCAAAAAGTCGAAGCTGGGAGACGTTGGGCATGTTGAAACTTGGTAACCATCTGTAGAATATCTTGAGCCCTCAACTCTGGTGGCAAGGCTTTTCCCAGGGAAGTGTCCAGGATCGCTCCTAGGAACTGGAGTCTCTGCGATGGTATCATTTGTGACTTCTTTAAATTGAGGGAGAAGCCCAGTCTGTGAAGGGAGTGGCACACGTGATTTAGTTGGATCTGAGCTTGTTCCGAAGAAACAGCCCTGATCAACCAATCATCCAGGTAGGGGTAGACGTGAATCCCTTCCCTCCTTAGACTTGCTGCCACTACCGACATTAACTTGGTGAAGACCCTCGGGGCGGAGGTCAGCCCAAATGGCAGCACTCGAAATTGATAGTTAGAGTTGCCAATTGCGAACCTCAGGTATTTCCTGTGTTTGAGATTGATAGGCACATGGAAATAAGCGTCCTGAAGATCCAGAGATACCAACCAGTCCTGGAACTGAAGGGCCTGGAGGATCTGAGAAAGAGTGACCATCTTGAATTTGTCTTTTCTGAGGAATTTGTTCAATTCTCGCAAGTCCAAGATGGGTCTCAGTCCTCCGTCTTTCTTTGGAATGAGAAAGTAAGGGCAGTACCAGCCCTTGTTCCTCTCCGCTACAGGTACCGGTTCTATGGCACCTTTCTCTAGCAGGTCCAAAATTTCCTGCAAGAGGAGCGGATCTGGAGCTTTCTGAGAGCTGATCCCCGGTGGATGAGTCTGAGGTATACGTAGGAAAGGCAGGCAGTAACCTTGGGCAACTGTTTCCAATGCCCAAGCATCTGACGTGATAACCTGCCATACCGCCAGAGTCAACCTGCCTCCTACAGGTGTCCTGTGAGGGAAGTCCTCAGAGTGGTTTTGGGGCGGCTGATGCAGATGCCGATGGTAAAGAGGCACCTGCTGTTGCTGCGGCTTTTGAATATCTACCCCGTCCACCTCGGGTAGTTCTTCTTTGTCCCCTTTGAGCCGGTCGTCCTCTACCTCTTCCGAATGCGGAGTAGAAGCGAAAGGACTTGCCCCTCGCAGAGGTTCCTGTAGGACGAAAAGGAGTTTGACGGATTGCAGCTCCTAGGGATTTTGCTGCTGCTTTTGAAGTTTGCAGTTTTTCTAAACTGTCATCCGCCTTTTTCCCCGAACAAAGAAGAGCCATCGAATGGCATGTTCAAGAGCCTGGCTTGCACATCTGGGGCAAAACCAGACTTTCTCAACCAAGCGAATCTCCTGGTTGATGTACTTGCCGCCATTGCTCTGCTGATACTGTCAGCCGAATCAATGCCCGTCTGGAGGGATTCGCACATAGCGTCTTTACCGTCCTGTATAATATTCAGGAACGCATCCCTTTCTTCTCCCTCCGGGATGCAGTCAGCCGCTGTAGAAGCACACTCCCAAAGTGTATGGCTGAACCTAGCAAGGGTGCAAGTAGCATTAACAGATTTTAACGCCATGCTACATGCTGAAAAGACTTTCTTTGCCATAGCATCATATTTTATATCGTCCCTGTCCTGTGGGACGGTAGGATAAGCCGTCTTGACATCGGTGGAGGATGCTGCCTGTACCACCAGACTTTCTGGGGATGGGTGTTTAGACAAAAACTCTGGGTCTGTAGAGGATACCCTGTACTTAGTAGACAGTTTTTTATTTACTGCTGATACGACATCTGGGGTTTCCCAGTTTGTCATGACCTTCCTCTGAAGAGCTTTATGAAAAGGCACCACAGGATCCTCCTGTGGGCCTTTGTCAAGAATATCCGTGAGGTCATCTTGTTGGAAAGATTGTGAAGGTGCAGACCACCCCATGAACTCTGTGATCCTGGCCATTAAGGCTCTATAGGGGGTTTCAGCATGCTCCCCCGTGTCTGGCCTAGCAAACTCCACCTCAGGGGAAGTGTCTAACCCACTTGCCTCATGTAAGGAATCATGAAGATCCTTTAACCTGCGTTCTTCAGAGGAAAATTCCTCTCTAATTGAGGTTACAGGTCCCTGCAACTCAAATGTGTCTTCCTGTTCAGACAATTCACCCTCTTCCAAAATTGAGGACATAGTTCTCAATTGTTCTGAACTCATAAAGGGAGTAAATCCCATTTCCAGGGCAGAGGGTGCCGAGCTTGTCATTATCGGTCTCGAAAACGTCGATGTCGTTGACGCCGACGTCGAAGGCTTCGAGCGTGGCGTCGAAAACAAAGGCGGAGGCTTCGATGACCTCGACAGAATTGGGATTCTACTCGACAATCTCGAAGCCATCGCCATCGAGGACCTGGGGATAGTCACTGGATGTGTCGTGACCGTGACTTTTCTCGGCGTCGACGCCGGTGTCGAAGCTGGCGTCGAGTCGACAGACCCGTGTGTCGAAGGTTCCTTCGACAACGGCGTCGAAGACACCGACCTCGGCGTCGACGGAACCCTCGTCGACGGCGTCGACGGAACCTTCGAGGAAGGTTTGGAGATCATAGTCCTACTCGAGGGTTCGAGACGCGCTCGAGAGGTTTCCTTCGCCGGGTACTGCGACTCGCGGCGTTTTTGACCTTCGGGTCTTTCGACCAGAGCATCGCTCTCGGCAGTCTTCGAGGGGGTCGAGGCCGCTTTCTCGAAGACGCTCATCACATTTTTGCGGAATTCCTCCCATTCAGCCCGGGAACTATGTTTCGAGGGGCAAGGGATTCTTTTTGGCGAAACAGAGGAAGATGAAGACGGAGAAGGGGATCTTCGATGTCTCCTCTTCGAGTGCTTCGATCTCGAGGAGTGATGGGACCCACTCCGAGACCTGGAGCGCGAATGGTGACGAGGAGACGAATGTCTCGACTTCGTCGACGAAGAAGAAGCTTTAAAAGTCTTACCTTTCTCCAGCTTCCCCCTACGCTCCTTCAGGGCTTTAGCTGTCATGGACATACAGTCCTCGCACTCCAAACAATGATGTTCAGCTCCCAAACACCACAGACAAACTCTGTGAGGGTCAGTCAGCGACATCTTTTTCCCACAATCTTGGCATTTTTTGAAGCCGGATCGAGGAGTTGTCGGTTCCAACGAGGGAGCCATCGAGTACGGATCGAATAACTCGAGGTAAATAAGATTAATCTGACAAGAACTGAGCAACGGTATTCCGAGGCACTGTAGTAAGCGCGGAAAAACGGAACTGAGCAACAGACGCTGCGCGCGGCCTTTATAGGCAGGATGACGTCGACACGGCGGCTGTCGAGGGGCATCGACTCGGAGGACGTCGACGCGCAGCGCCCTCTAGAGAAAAAATTTTCTGAGGCCAGCAGAGCAGAGCTGGAAGGAGATATCTAAGATGAGGAATACGTCGGAGGACACAATCCCTTCGAATGTAACTTTGGACCGCAGTGTGTGTGACCTGGTAATTCAGATTTCACTGTTACTTCTCTAAGCCCAAAGAAGAAGAAATAGGAACCAATTCACATCAGACAATGACAGTCACAAGCTTCATACTCATACTCCAAGTAAATGTAATAATAAGAATCTACTTCTTCAAACTCTGAACAATCCGATGCATCATGCCTTATCTCACTTTTGCCCCACAGAACCACGGCAATCATTCGCCTAATGCTCCCCAAGCTCAATTACACCAACAGGGCCTATAGAATAAACCCTCACCCAAAGGCCCAAAACTCTACAATAGCTAGACTGCAAAGATGAGAACACATTATTCCTACTGTATGAAGACTTCCCTGGCTCAAGGTCAAATGCAGGATCCAATTCAAAACCTTTTGCTATTGCCCATTGTGCTTTCCATAGCAGGGTAAAGAGGCCATTCAGAAGAAAATCAACCACACATTGTTTAGAGTGGTCAGTCATAATGTAGAATGCAATAATGTAGAAAGTCAAAATGTCGATTTTTTTTTTTTAGAAAACAATGTCGAAAAACAATAATGTCGAATTTTTTCTACATTTTTTAGAATTTTTTCGAAAAAAATAAATTAATATATATATAATTAAAATGTGTTGAGTATGAGGGGTAAGAGGGTGGTGGGCGGGTGGGGGTGGTGGCCGAGGGGTGTTGGGGGAGGACACCCCCTAGTAAATGATACTCTTCTTGTTTATTTATTTATTGATAGTGCTAATTGACATTTTTTTTCAACATTTTTTTTTCTAAAAATTGACCCTTTTCATTATATGTATAGGTTTTCGACATTATTGTTTTCTACATTTTATTTTCTACATTTTTGTAAGTCGCCATTTTTTTTTCTACATTATGACTATAAACCATCGTTTAGAACACATTTCTCCAGCAATGTGGCCTTAGTCGCAGTCACAGGCATCAACCGGAAACAGCAAGGGAGATTCTCCTTTTCATTCCTGTCAAACAAGCTAGAGCAATCAATGCTGAGGTGACTGCACGCAGAAGATCACCCAGGGCTTCAGAAAATCTTTCAGAAGTGGATATTCCCAAAACCACAACACACGAACTAGCAGAGCACCAAAGAAAGACACAGCCAATCAGAACCTTCCAACCACCAAGGACAGGGACCTAGACACTCACCAGAACCACACAGTAAAAGCATGCAACTATCAACGGCCATACCGTTTGGACTTTTGCAACATACAAGATATCATGAACTGGGTCCTGGGATTGACCAAAGCATCAACCTCTCTAACAAAGACTTGATAAAGATGGAACCCATTTGGGTCAGTGTCACTGATGCCTGCAAATAAACCTGTGAACAACGCTTAAATCAATATCACCCTGAAGATCAGACTCATGGGGTTAGAACTGTCGAGATTCACCTATGACATAGGTCACCATCCCCAACCCTAAAATCAACATAAAAATTGAGCCAGAACAGCAACAACACATCATCCTGATGGATAACACCACTGTTTCGCGCCTAGAAACATATGCACATGCGCGTTATAAATGCCACATCATATATCATATCATATCACATAGCCTCAGATTCAGCTTGATGGCAGAGTGGAACACTACTGGTTCGGTCTAGCCTTCAACCCCAATAACACCACTCCACAAACTTCCACAAACACGCCCAACACACTGGGCTCAGAAGAGCTGCTCAGAGTTCACTGAAAGACCTGCAAGATCCTTAGCCTCATCAAATATGCCTCAGCTTGTCTCCTCTCCTCTTCCCTCCTTCCAGACCAGTTTTTCTCAAGGTCTCACAATTCTGGCCTCTAACAGACTAATGGGTTTTCCACTTAATTAAAAAAATATATAAACAAGTGTCACCACCATACACCACATAGAATCACACCAGCACTCAGGGACTTTGGTTCTTCGGCATGCACTCATGAACAGCACAGGTTTTCCACCTGCCTCTTTCTTACCCCGGTTAACTCACCCTCACCTTTTGCAAATCCATGTGTCAGAAGGCCACAAAAATGGCTGAAAAGTACTAAACAAGACCACCTTCCAATACCTTATGTCTGCACAATGCGCAGACAAATCTCACTTTGGTGCACAAAGAATGTTGCGAGTGCATCAACTATATTCATTAACAAACATTTGCACCCAGGCTGGAACATTGGCATCCTGAGTGCCAATCAGGATGCAGAGCATCTGGGCAATAACCCCTAGTGCAGCCATTAATCGTGCTAGCTCTCTCCGGATGCCATGTCCCAGTGCGGGTGCTAGCACTGCCTCCACTTCTCTTCTGCAATATGCCTGCTCTGTACCCTTGACTCACTCCAGTTAGCTTCCCTGTGAATGTGCCTTTTCTGGTGCACCCCTCTAGTTGCCTTAGCCCGTTGTCCTCTTGTTTTCTTCTTTCCCTCCGACGCCTCAGAACCTTATTTCTTTATTTATTAGCATTTATAAAGCGTGCATCAGCCCTTGGGCATTGTGGCGCTGTTACAGAAATACTTGCTGGTTACATAGGAACAGACATATCACTTATCGTTAGCAGGGTATGCAAAAGTACAACGCTTAGAAGCATGCGAATACTGTTTCACAGCTATGTATAGACCTGACTTAGTTACAGTGGGGGCAAGGTGGAGTGGGAGGTTAGAGCTAGGGGTGGTGAAGAGGGGCTAAATGATTAGTGTGGTTTTGAGGGTTTTGCAGAAGGAGGAGAGTGCAAGTTCAGCTCTCAGTACATTGGGTAGGGCATTCCATAACTTGGGTGCTATGTGAGGGAAGCCGATGTCACCTACGTTGGCTCTTTTTATGGGAGGTACTCTGAGTTGATTGGTGTGATTACTTCTTTTGGGGCGTGTGGAAAGGTCTTTGGTGACGGTGTCTGATAAGTAGGATGGGGCAGTGTGATTGATGCGTTTATGGGTTAGTGTAAGTATCTTGAAATTGATTATTTCCTTAACTGGGAGCCAGTGGGCGGCTCACCTGGCTTCGGTGATGTGTTCCCGTTGAGGGATGCTGAGGACTGCGCGAAGGCCGTTGTTTTGTACTACCTGCAGTCTGTGGATATTCTGGTTAGAGGTGCCTGCAAGGAGTGCCTTACAATAGTCTAATTTAGCTCCTATCGTGGCCTGGATGATGGAGAGGCGGTTTTGAGTGGTCACGAACGGTTTTATGGCATTTATGAGTTTGGTGGTGTGGGCAGATGCCAATGCAATGGCGCTGATATGACGTGTCATCGAGAGGGTTGAGTCAAAGTAGACTCCAAGGGATTTTACGGTAGTGGAGACAGGTATAATGGAGTTGTCAATAGTGAAATTATTATACTTTTGATCAAGTATGGGTAGTATCTCTTTGGGGCCAAGGATGATGATCTCGGTTTTATCCCCATTTAGGAAGAGTCCATTGTTTGCCATCCAGGTTTGTATGGAGGTGTATATTTGGAGGAGGGCTGCTGCATCCTGGTCGTAGGACCCAGTAAGAGGGAGTAGTACTTGCGTATCATCGGCATAGTTCGTATAGGCTATGCCGAGTGCATCCAGTTTATCGAAGAGAGGCTTCGTGAATAGGTTGTAAAGGGTGGGAGTGGTACATGACCCCTGGGGTACTCTGCAGTGGATGGTGGTAGGAGGTGCATTGGCTTGGTCTGAGTAGACCTTCATGGCTCTGCCCTTAAGAAAGGAGGTTATCCATGAGGTGGCTTTTGTGAAGAAGTGGGCTGCATTGAATAAATGGAAAGTCAGTAAGTATGTTGTGGTCAACCAGGTCAAACGCAGCAGAGAGATCCAGGAGTAACAGAAGTGCTGGTTGAGATGTGTCCATTATTTTGGTGATTTGGTTTTTTAAATCTAGGAGGGCGGTTTCTGTGCCATGTTCTTTGCGAAAACCTGACGGTCTTTTTCCTAGGGTGGCATTGGATTCGAGGTAGTGTTGGATTTAGGAGTGTGCAGCTTTGTCAAGGATTTTAAGAAGGAAGGGGACTGTGGTAAAGGATCAGTAGTTGTTGGGGCAGGTGGGATCCAGGGATGGCTTTTTTAAAAGGGGACAGACCCATGCTTATTTTAGACTAGATAGTACAGAGCATGTGGAGAAGGATGCATTAACAAATGCAGTGATGATGGGGGTTAGTGCTTCGGTGCATTATTTGATGATGGCAGGGGGGGCATGTGTCTCCTTTACATGTGGAAGGTTTGATGTGTTGGAGGAGGTATGTTACTTCCTTTTCAGAGACTTCTCTGAAGGAGAAGAGAGGAGTGTCAGGGTGAGGCGTGTAGGGGGGCGAGGAGTACATGTTAGCACGTTTTGGGAGAGCTTTGCGCTGTAATTGAATTTATATCTTGGAGTAGTTTGATTTTGTTGAGAAGGGCTGCCTGGATGTTTGAACACCAAACTTTGTCTTTGTTGATTTCGTCTGGGCTGGTGGAAGGGGTGATGAGTTCTGAGCAGACAGCAAAAAAGGAGTGACACCATCAGCGCTCAGAGCGTCCATTGCTTGTTGGCCCGGTTTCAATGGCGCTTTTTTTTCTTCTCTTTTCGTTTTCTTGTATATAATTCTGTGTTCGCCTTCAGCGCCACGGCCTGGTACTAATAGATATATTGCTCAGAGCCCCATGCAATATTTTTCACTGAGAGACTTCCGCTCGCCTTATGACCCCTATGGGGTTCTAGGCTCTTAACCATTATTGCCCAGGCTTTGGGTAATACAGCTCAATTTTAACACTTGGAATGTTCACTTTCTGCTCTCATTGGACAACCTACAGGCCATACAAGCATGCACATTGTTCAGAACAGAACATTCCAATGTTACTAGCAGTGCTGAGCACACCCACAGCCAATTCCATGCAAGGGCCCAGGCATATTTAAGCACTAAATCCTCCTGGGCAGTTGTAGGAAATTGCTGAAAGATTAATATCTTATACTATATACACACTTTATACTTATGACACAGGTTAAAATAGCTTTATAGACACCATCATTGGGCTGTACCAGGTGTTCTAAGCCTGAAAACCTTGCAAACAACCTCTTTGTGCTCTGACCTTTAACTCAGTCTTCAGGGTTCATAACGTCCGCTATAGGCTTTGGACCGGGTGTAAAAATCTTAATTCTAAGATTGGAACACTGGCCGGCCATTGTACACAGTGGGTCAGCAGAGGCCCTTAACTACTGTTACAGAGGTTGAAGGTGTTTAGTCCCAACATTCCACCAGGAGGCTCACAGAATTCCTTAGCTAACATTCCACATGGACAATGTTAACTGCAAGGTTCTGAACACACTGTCCAAAACTATTTTTTGCACAGTTTTTGTAATTTAGCCATACAATGGCATCAGAGCACAGGAGGGAGAATGTAACCGGTGTTATCAGCCTTACTGTCTGCTTCCTCTGAGGCCCATAACTTGGATATTGGCCAATAACATCTGTTACAGCCCTCCCTGCAGGGCTGTAATGCTTCAATAGCAATGCCAACACCTTTGGCTCTTCTAAAGGCACATTCCCATTAATTACATATCCTTAACCTTAAAACTTTGATATGTTACAATTATATATCAATCACTCCAACAGCACTAATGGCAACACTTTTTATGAGACACAAAAGAACTTAAGGTTGACCATAGGAGAATCCACTGGTAGCTGTAGTCCACACTGGGAAATACAGCGTGTGAAGGACGTCTGGGAAGATGGGTTTATGTTGTCATTAGAAATACTGGAAATCAAATATACTCTTTCAGACAAAGAAATAAGGCAATAAACTGCATTGGCTACTTTATTGCTGAATTAATTTCCATTCACAATTTTGCCCTGCGTGGACCCCCCCCCCACTCTCCTTATCGTGTCTAGTATGTGCCCACCTTCTGCATCAACTTTGTACAAGTTCCTTAATAAGGTGCATTGTGTGTGTTTGGAGCGGTGGTGGGGTTGAGACTAGACAGCACATAAGAACTATGGTTAATAGAATTGGATATAGAAATTGATGAGACAGCCTGGCATGATGCCTGTTCAGCCCGGCAAGAGATGAAAGTAAGTATAGACCTTTGCTATATTAAACAGAGGATTCTCTACCGTGCTTTACTGGTCACCAGTTCGATTGTGCCAATGTAAGCTATCATCTTTGAATCAGTGCTGGCATTGTTGGAAGTGGGGAGCGGAGGTGGCCCTTTGTTCATATGCGTTGGTCCTACGATTTCTCTGTGGCTTTATTTGCATCGATCTAGTTACTGGTAATCAGTTCCCCCAGGGTTCCCTCCTTGTCTAGTTCCCCCTGACTGTAAACATGTGCTAGTGTGACAACCTGTTGTGTTACTGAGCCCTCTGTGTTGCAAAACGGTGGAAAGCCACTTAAAAACACTTGTGTATGACATGATTACAAGATTTGGTACTCCTATCTGCTAAAGAAAATATCCGGTATGCGAAGAAAGACATATCTAATAAATATTTGCTAGTTTGGAATGCTTTTACTGAACCGTTTACTTAATTTGCGTTGGAACACAAAACAAACAATGTATAAATCACTTAAGGAGCACATGTCTTTCTAGATTAGGAATACTCTATATTAGATATATCTTCAAAACACATAGATTTTGTGCATTGGAAGAAGGGTTGCCGTAAGTGCACTCTTGCTTCTTGTACTAAGAAGTGCATAGATTTGCTCAAAACGCTGCAAAGGTGGCATATTGCATTATGCCGATGACATCTGTGTTCACGCACTATAGAAATGTGAATGTATTGTCATATGGATGATTTTTAATGACACCTTTGAGAAACCTGAAGGTGTCTCCCTAGCTGGTACCTGGGGATCTATCATCAAGGAGCCAGGACACGGCCATCACTATTGGATGCAGTTCCTGGGGGTGGACCAGTGAGGGAGGATCACCTGGATGGGGGGTCCTTGGGGAGTGGGACACCGACGGGTGATTGCAGTATCACCCTTCTTTCAATACCTTTTCCCCATCTTACCACGTAGGACATTCGAAAACACTGCCCGCCCCCCCCTTTTCCGACACAAACCCTTTTGCACAACACAAATGACAACGGACTAACACCAGAGCCATTTACCTGACATGTCCCAATACAAGGGTCAGGCAATTTACCAGAATCACACACACCTGACGGCCCTTTCCCTTCCCCACAGGGATAGAAGGTGGAGCGCGAGAGCACAGTACAAGCAAGGCAGACCACACGACGTAAGAGCTAACTTAGCGCGGCAGTTCAAGAGGAGGAGAAAGACGGCACATACCAAGAGGGTGACGAGGAGAGAAGCGACCTGGCCCTATCTGATGAAGGCTGTGAAACCCACTGGTGGCATATATGTCACCGTGAAGTCTGCATAAACGTGGTGAGTTACACATACAACTTAGCTTTTTATTTATCTTTGAGTGTGGTGCATGAAATTAACGTTACTGACTGTTCAGGGTTTCTACACCCATTTTTTACTTTCAAAATCTTTTTACTCATACTTTTTCATATTGTTGACTAGGTTGTGGGTTGCCCGCCACCATACATTGAAGTAATTGAGGCCATTCATACATCTTGGATAACTTTCTGGAAAACCGTCCGTGGACTTTGTTTTGGGAAACGGTAGGTAAGTTAGACACAAAAAGTTGCTCCTTATTGTTCTTTGAGCACATTGCATGAAATCAAGGTTTCTGACTGCCTGGTATTTTATATTGGTTTCTTGTACAGTAGTTTAGGATGAGCGTTGCTTGCCACCATATATTGCAGTGATTGAGGTCAACTCTTTGGCATACCTGTTCATGGATTTTTTCATGATGAACAGGGCCATATAGTGGAAACCAAATATATTATATATTTTCTGTTGCAGATTAATCACAACATCAGTTTATGCGGTGGCAACAAGGTGCTACATCTAAAATATTCCTCTTGAATTAATTGAGGTATGATGCACATCGTTTGGTACGGCATTTAGCTCCTTCCCAGAACTTTACTTTTTTGTTTTGTGTTATGTTTGAATTTATATTGTTGGTTTTGTGTTTTTTCTTTTAGAAAAAGAAAAAAAGGGGAAAAAAGATGGGTCCTGATTAGACTATTGTTTATTCTCAGGATTCATTTGTTTAGTGGTAACTAGCAGTGCAGATGGTCTTATGAATTTAATTTGTTTTACAATATGGCCAGTTTGATTTGAAAACAGGACGGTCACAAAATATACTTATTGTACATGCATGATCATAAGTCGCATTGTCTTCTTTATTACAGTTATTAGGGAACAAATAGAGGTTGAGCAGTCTACAGCAGGCTGCAGTGTTTCTACTCTTTTCTTTGTGGGAGGACCTACATACATCTGTGCACACCGCGGAGCGGTGAGCGGAGCTGTGAGCAGAGGTTGAGCAGTCTACAGCAGGCTGCAGTGTTTCTACTCTTTTCTTTGTGGGAGGACCTACATATATCTGTGCACACCGCAGAGCTGTGAGCAGAGGTTGAGCAGTCTAGAGTAGGCTGCAGTGTTTCTATTCTTTTCTTTGTGGGAGGACCTACATATATCTGTGCACACCGCAGAGCGGTGAGCGGAGCTGTGAGCAGAGGTTGGGCAGTCTACAGCAGTCCGCGGCAGGACCCGGATGCAGCATGCTGAAACCGTCCAGGCACACCTATCCAAAACTCCTCCAGAATCGACCACAGAGGCCCGGAGACTACGGAGCAATTGCAAAGTACCTGAACTGAAACCACAGAAACCGCCATCCAAAAGAGCAAAGGAGATAAGACCAAACATCAACACCTCCACAATCAAACCAACCAAAAACGTACTGTATGATCCTGTAAACCCCTTTGACATGAATCAACGATCACCCTTTACTTTCGCAATGAACCCACTTTCAGAGAGTACAAGTGACAAACACCTATACGACTCTATAGACGTCAATAACTTTCCATCAACAATCCCCTCAAACAGCCCAGCCTCCATGGGCTCAACAAACGGCCCTGTCACGATCCAGACTGCCCTGACCCCTGTCCTGCCCGTCTCACCTGTGTCGCAGGTCGTTGATCTCACCCCCTGTGCTGTCTTTGCCGGGGGTGGCTTCGACATCAGCGATTTTCTCCTCCTCCCAGTGCGGCACGCTTTCCGCCCAGCCTGCTCAGCCTTCCCGCCAAATCCCTGCAGTGGCGAGGGGTGCCCAGGTCTCGGCTGTCGGAGGACGGCGACCTCGGCCTCTGTGCCGGCAGTGCTGGGTGGTGGTGCGGTGTCCCATGCGGCTCTGGGTGAGTGGGTGCGGGCGGTGTTGGAAATCTGGAGACGGTTCTCGAGGAACGGCAGCGGCTGGACCCACCCCTTCATGTGGTGTGTTCCCCTCGCATCGCCCTGGAGCCAAACCCCTTCCATCAGCCGTCGCCGAACACAGACCAGGCAGCGGCCCAGCTGGGGGGCTGTCAAGGGGGTACAGCGACTGACCTGAGACCAGTGACAACGCAGGTCTCAGCTCAAATCCACGCTGTAATGGAGTCTCCAACTCGGAACAACACTGGCTCCATCTCGTATAGTCTTTAAAAAAAAACAGACACGCTGTTAAACCATCATGTCTCTGATCTCGCAGCACTAATAGACACTGCAAGTCGCCCAAACCTTAAAGAGCCCCTTCATGCAATCAAAAACAATGTGCATACATTGCTGTCAAAACAGAGGTGCACCAGATCAGACTCCTCTGAATACGTGCCTATAGAACCTTCTATCACAGAACGATTGAAAGAATCATACAGCAAAACTGAAAAAACATCTAAGACAAAAAGACAGATATATCCAGAAAAAGGAACTTAAATACCTTCACAAAAATCACCAAAGGAGTTAATAAACTCTCTTTGCAAAACCCAATTGACGCAATACAGAAAAAAAGAAGTAGGGGAAAAAAAAACCTTCCTTAGTCGCTTCTTTCCAGTGCTCTTAAGGACTTCTTTAAGAAGCAATGCAAAAGAAAACTGGACCAAGACCAAGAACTTTCAGACGCTGAAATCCTGGAGGCCATTCAAGACTTACCTCCAACTAGTAAAGCAAGAAAAGTGACGGCTATAACCCTGAAACAGGCACCTCCCCGACCAGTACCTGAAAAATCCAAACCTGAAAAAAACACTGCAATAGCATCCTCTTTGCTAGCTGCAGGTGAAGATGTGATCTCTGCAGACATTGCATGCGCATCCAACGCTAACAACTACCCCTGACAAGATGACCCAAGAAGAGCTGTTCAAAGCAGGTTCAGAGTGCCCCAAAGAGAAAACACATATGGACGAACCCAACACATCCATGCCACCAAACGAACTAAAGGCGAGGGAGACCCTCCCACTACTCAATAATTTGAACAAACCAAAAGAAAATTCATCCACACAACAAAAACCAGCATCTCTGGCGGCTCTTAGACAGCCCTTTACTCAAGACCTCACGTCGAAGAGTCAACCTGAAACCGAACACTCCGCACTTCAACCTAAAAACCATGATGGACCTACTCAAACAGAAGGGAGCTCTTCTGCTACATCACCACCGATACCAACTACACCACAAGGTCGATCTCCTCCAAAAAATAGAAGACTAAGCGAAATAGCTCCACCAAGCAATAAAGAATCACCGACAAAAAAAACAGATCTTACAACCATTATGTCGGCTATAACAATAGCCTTAGCACCCTTCGGAAAGCTGTACGAAGCCATTGACGACTCCCTGAAAGGTAGTGTCACAGTAACTGCGATGATGCACAAAAAGCTGATCTTCGTGGAAGGCTATATCACAGCATTAGACCAAAGAAACAAGGAACACAGAGACTCTTGGGAATCAAAGCTAATTCTTATAGAAGAAAAACTAAAGAAACACGTTTCTAAGCGCTTTCTAAGGCGTCTTCAGGCACTGGGACAGCCCATCACCCTTGAATTCCTCTCCACAAGTGTTACGCTGCCAGATCGGATCAGAAGCGGCCTCTGAATCACGAGAATCACGAGAGGAGAGGAGAGGTGCGGCTTGATCCGGAAATTGGAGTTGCTGCCTGACGTAGAGCATGCAGAGAGGTCCTTTCCTCTAACGTGCCGGCTCGTCGGTCTCACTGTACCTGGAGGACGCGAGCTGTGTGTGAGCAAAGGACTTTGTAGGTGCTCAGGGCCGACTGACACTCTGAGCCGCCCATTGAGGTATGCAGGGAGGGCTGCCTTTGGCTCTGTGGGCTGTACATTGCGAGCTGACCTGAAGCGCCTAAGGCAGTTTAATTTCGACCACTAATGCTAAGAGGGGGAGCACTTAGTGTCGAGCCCTGGGCCCCTTAAAGCCTTCTTAGAGGAGCGGCTGGTGGGCTTGACCCACGCTGTCTGATAAGAGCTGAGAAGTCCGAGAAGGGCAGCGAGGAGCATTTTTTTTTTTTGCCCTTTGCATCCTGAGCTCCGTCCTTAGTGCGTGTTTGAAGCACATTTGGTTTGTTGTCGACTGTGGTTGGTGGCACTGGTGGTGTTGGAGGCGGGGAGAGCACGCATACTGTGACAGTATAATCAGTCTTATTGGCTACAGCCTTCTCTGCAGAGACTGCTCATATCGCCTGTCCTTTTGACTCCCCCTCTGCCCCTCCTCATACATTTGGTTTCAGTATTAATAAACTATTGGATTACTACTTTTGACTGGTGATCGGGAGCAGGAGCCCCCTGTGAGGGACGCCTGGAGGATATAAGAGTGCAGTACTGGCCCATATTGACTATTCAACCCATATTGCAGTGGGGCAGTGACTGTTGTTACTGGTGCCTTGCCGGGAGTTAAAGAGATTTGATCAGGAGACTGCAGGCTTTGGCCTTTGATCCTGGTCAGACAGGCAAATTCACCTTAGACAAACTAATGAGACCGTACCATTAATATCTTGCAAAATGCGACTCTCCTTAGAATCGGGGATGCCTGCTCGCAGTCCCCTTAGGAGTGTCAATGCCTGGGGTTTTCGAAAACATGGTGACCCCGCCCACTCATCCTCCACGCCCAGGAGGGGTGGAACTAAGGATAATGTATTGGGAAACGTCGATATTCGACAATTTTGTAATGGGTCTCTTTTGGCATTCCGGGCCAAAACCGGAACTACATCTCAAGACCCTGTGGAAATGGGAGTACCTGAAAAAAACCAGCAAACCCCCAGACAGGGGAGCAACTGTTGACCCGGCCACTGGAGTGCTCCATTTCGGATACGGCACTACTCGAGTCACTCCCCGTAACTGGGGTACCAGCACAGGTTAATTCCAGTCCCACTGTACGTGTGGAGGATAAAGTGGATATTGTTGTCATTGATCTTGACGCAAACGATTCAGTCTTCTCTGACAATCGCCTTCCGGACAATCTATCAGCTTCAGCGGTAATGTTTTCTGAGAGTTCCTTAAGCCAATCCCACTTGATTAATGATGAGTGGGAAGTGGCAAACGTGTCAGAGAGTTTGTTAACTGTACCTCATCTTGTGAATGTTGGCCGGGAAGGTGCAAATCTGTCAATTTGTAACCGAAGCATGAACACATTTGTGGTCTTGCAGCAGACAGAAAATGGTTGGGGGGTTGCCTAGAAAGCCATGAGTTTAATGTAACCACTATGTCCAGATATTTGCAAGCATGTGAAGAGAAATTAAGCTTGCAGAGTGAAAGTATGGCGAAAATTATGGAAGGGCAAGTTTCGAATGTAGATTCTTTGGCCAAAATTTTGGACATGTATGAATTAACGAGGAACAAAAAACCCCATATGTCCTCGGTGGCCATTCAAACTGAGGGCGATGCTGAATCAAATGACACACCGGGAGAGGTCACTAATGATAATTCAAAACCAAATTCTATTGTATCGGTTATACCGTGTTTTGATGATGTTATCTTGGAAAGCACAAAAGGTGGGGGTGGTCATATGGTAACAGGGGAAGATAGCCTGAATGTTGTGCATGCAAGTTCGAATGATTCGCCTGTATCACATGTAAAGGATAAGTCGGCTGAGATAGTTAACCCTTCCCACAAACACAACAATAAAATAGTTATCTCAGTTCCTAAAACAGCAGCAAAAAAGCTACCCTGAAAAATATAAGTAAATCTTCAGTTAAAGACTTTTTTAAGGTACTCTCAGTTCCGAAACGTACTACCATGGCTACAGCTGAGGCAGTTAAACAAAAATATCAAGTCCGAGCGCTTGACCGTATGAAAGGAACTTTGAATTTTCGCCCACTCCAAGTCTTGGAATATCCACCATTAGATAAGCTGGTGGATGAATTAGTAAAGGCTGATAATGGTTTGGATGAAATGTCAATCCCTCAAGCAAAAACAACAGAAAAAGCTCTGTCAAAGGTAAATATAGAGCAGGGGATGTTAGGCAGAAACCTGTGCAGTTCCCTTAGGGACCATTGCAAAAGGCTTGGGACTACAGGTGTTGGCAGTAAACCCAATTGTCAGCAGTCTGTACCACCCAGATTTACCTGGTAGCTGTGGCTGAGCAGCCAGTCTTCTCTCAAGAAGAGTTAGATAGTATATAGAGTATACAAAATAGGTACAAGGATACAATAGCACAAGCAAACACTGACCAGAGCTTGGGTATAAAAGTATATAATTATTTATTTAAAAACACACTTGTGTAAAATACACTAACACTAATATGGCAAGCAAGTTCAAACACAGTCACTATTAATATATATACATCCCTGATTACTTATTGAACAAGTCTTAGTTAAAACACCACTTATTTGCAGACAGAGGTGAGCGCTTAACCTAAGATGGCACTCCAATAAGTTAGTTAAAAAGGGAGGGAAAAAGGCAGAATTAGCAAAGTACACAATACCAACACTTTAAAGAGAACCACAGCAAGTCAGAAAGGCAGAGTCTACTGTTAGAGCAAGCAAGTTCATAGGCCAGGCCCACTCTTGGAGAGAGCAAGGCGGAATGTGTCCAAGATCACACAGTTGAATTATGCTTTAAAAGTCTTTGCAGATAGTTCAAAAAGGGTTGGATCAGTTCAGGAAAAGTTAGTTAACAGGTCCCAGGTAACCCCAGGATAGAGAGTCAAGGATTTACAGGACACCTTGAACAGTCTGTTGCAAGGGAGACCAGGCGGGACACAGTACCTGAAATGGTGAGAAAGCTCCAGCGGGGGCAGTTGTTCCTGGCAGCGGGTGCAAGATATTGCTTCATACAGGGGAAGAGAAGATCTCGACGTGGAGGAAAGCTGGAGGTCGTTGCACTGCCAGGAAAGAAACAAGCCGCAGAGTTTCCCGGTTAAAAGGTACTACCTTTTTATTCGCAGTAGTGGTGAAGCATGGCTATCCGGCCGCCGGGGTGCTTGGCACGGGCGATTCGACTACGAGACGATCCAGGAAGGCGAAAAGAGGGCGAACTGGTTATCCCCACCAGTTCAGAGGAAGAAGACTCTCCGGGATGAAGATCTTCTCTGTCGTTGGGAAGTGGTGAGACGGTTCAGCAGGGCTCCACCGGTGGTGTCATCGTTGCAGGTCGGCCCAACCTCTCCCTCTTCGGATTCTTTGGTCCTGTGGCGACTTCTGAAGTTCCAGTCCCCAAAGCCCTGCTTTTATGCAGAAAACCCCCATTCATCAGTCCTAGCTGTCACTCAAACATGCTAAGTGGTGAGCCGGGTGGCTCACCACCGGGCCAATCACACAAGAGCGTGACTTGAGTTGCCAAGGAAACTCAGTCCAGGGTGCCTAAACCCCCCTCCCACACATCCTGTAGACCCAGACAGAGTGGCACCACATTTGGAGGCTTCTGGGCAGAAGCCCACCAAAAAGTGGAACAAAGGGCTCGACTTGGGTTGGAGTTAAAGAGGCGAACACAAACGCCATTTTAAAACCGAGTCCTGGCAAAAAGACGCAACTGGGGAATAAATATTAAATAAATAACCCGGCGGTATCTTTAACATTGCACCAAAAAAGTGGTGCGTTTAAAATGAATGGGAAAATCCCATGGGAAATATTCTGGTGGAATATTTCGCGTGGAAACCACTGCCACCAGCCAGAAACTCGACCAGGGGGGACTGCACAGTGCCCCCTCGAAAAACAGACCCAGGGGTAATCTAATTACCCCTACCAGTACTTCCACAATACAATGGTTTGTACTGGTTCTGTTCACAATTTAAGACTAGTAAAGTCAATGGTGACTTTACATGCCCTGGGAGACAGTAGTCAGTCCCAGGGTATGGAGTCTATGTTTGGGGGTCACTATGACACCCCTGTGTTACTGCACTGAGGGTGCTGTGTAACAAACTTACCAAAAACACATGAAACCCTATGGAGTAAAAGACCCCATACCCCATAAAACACATTACAAAGTCAAAGGATATCTCAAATCATGTCTAAGAGCGAGAGAAAAAGAGTCTCACTCTTAGCAGGAGAAAAAAATAAACCCCAAAAATCCAGCAAAGCTGCTGGGGGACTCACTAGGTTTGGGAAATTAGCCTTAACAGAGAATTCTCCCTAACAGGGGAGTATTGATCCTGCCCTGCAGGCTCATCGTGCAGAGATCAGGAAAGCAGTTGATGAATATATGGTAAAGGTAACTCCAACTATCCTCCTGCCCCCAGATAAACCAAGTGGCCTTAGCAACCTAGAGCAGGTACACAGGGACAAAAGTAGATTGGTTTTAGAAAGAGCACCCGGAGCAGAAGTATTCCGCCCGAGTACCCAGTCCATGGATAAAACTTGTCAGTTAAGCGCTGAATTAACAAAGCCCACAAAGAGCGCAGAAGAGACAGACACTCAAAGAGGTGTTACGACCTCTCACTTCAACGTTGGTCTGTCCATAGGGGACTTATCGCAAATATCGGGACCTTTAATCTAGAGTGCCCTCATGAAAATGCAGGGGACACTTGTCCAAGGTGACGAGGTGACCTCTAATGTTAAGGGAAATCATACCAAGACTACACCCTATAGGCCCCCGTCGAGAAGCACTCCTGTATCATTTCCTCTAGTGCTGTCTTGTAGGAGGCCCCCCTGCACCCAATACGATCTTAACAGGCGGGCGGTGATGGCTATCTTCTCAGATATTCCCCAACTGCATGATGTTGTTTCTACAGATATGTCATTAGTGGAATTCACTTTTTTTTTAGTCAGCTAAACTCAGTAATATTGTGGTTCAAGTCCAGAGTAGTTCAAAACGTGATCTGGCAGGCTAAGGACGAGTTGTTTGCCCTGGGGTTTGTATTGGAGCTTTTATCTGACAAAATTATAAAACAATCGGCACCGTGTGCATATATGAATGGTTCAAGAAAAGGTATAGATGGTAATAACCACCACCAGTCCCTGCATGTGGGTCCAACTCTTGGTAACAGGTCCAGTGTTCCTGTCCAGAAGTAGAGGGAAGGTCGGGGGAGGGAAGAGCAGATCTCCTTGGTAAGTTGGAACACCAGGGGGTTCTCTCACCTTATAAATAACGAACAGAATGATTTGAATCAATACAATATCGGTTTTTTTCAAGAGACATGGCTCACTGTGGTACCAATTTGGGATAATCACGAACTACTTCTAAACCCTGCCATCAAATTGGCCGTTGGCCACCCGATGTCAGGCATGGTTATAGCAGTTAGAATGGGGAGAGGCTTGACTGCTGAGATTTGGGCGATGCTGAATAGATATATGATGTTGGCAAAACTAAAGGTGGGCACCGAGGTTTACGCCCTATTAAACATCTACTGGAACCCAGTTGCCATGTCGGATGATGTCTTCTTTAACGATATCAACAATACTCTGTTGGTTGTTATGGAGTCCAATGTAAGAGGAATTGTAGTCGCAAGGGACCTAAATTTAAATTGTTTGAGTGAAGTAGGGTGCAAGAACAAATTGAGATGGGGAAGATGGCACTCACTTGTTAAAGCTAGAGGGCTAATAATGTTAAATGGAGCTTTTGAAACTGATATCCCCCTGCGCCGACATGTCAAAAGGGCGACAGTAAGTCGGTAAATGATTACATTTATGTAAATGTGGATCTTTGGCCGGCGGTATTGAATTTTTGTGTGGCAAAAACAGAGGCCAGTGATCATAACAAACTTGAAGTTCAATGGTTGTGTGACCCGATAACTGGTGGAAATGAGTTAAAGCATATGGACCTAATTGATGAAGTGTTTGCGGGCGGAAAAAATCTCTGATGGTCGGAGAAGGAGGTTTACAACCTTGACCGATTATTAGATAGAGACCATCAAGATTATGCCCTGTTGCTAAGGAATGATAATAATGAAAGGCCAGATTTAATCCACCGTTGCCGTGTCCAATGTAGTAAGAACAAGCTACTCTTACTTCATCGTCAAGTTTTCAATAAGGAGGTAAAAGAAAGGAAAGCAAAACTGTGCGCAGATCTGAGAGTTGTACAAGCTGAACCCTTGTTGAATAGAAAAATTCTTTCTTCTAAATTGAAAAATGTTTACAGAAACTGGGTGAGAGGCCAACGTGCAACTCTGTTCCAAGAGGATGGAGTAAGCGCGTTGAAAAATCTAGCTGGGAAGAATATATCGAAAATGTGGACGACCATAAATCACTCCACCTCAGGCTCCCAAATAAGCCTTCAGGTGAATACAGTTCAAACTCAGAAGTGGATAGCCCACTTCTCGCAGTTGTATGCCCGCCCATCCCCGATGGGACCCAGTGAAACCTCTAGACACCATGTGCCCTTCCATCTAAAATTTGATGTGGAATATATTATATTTTTGATTAATTCTGCCTCCATCTCGAAGGTAAGAGGTCCTGATGGGCTCTCTAACTTCGAATTGAAAAAATTCCCTGAAGCTTGGGCGGCTGTTCTATTTAAAATATTCTGTTTAATAAATGCAACGCAGTCACTACCCTGTTCCTGGACGTAAGCAATCACTATCCCCATCTATAAAAAAGGGGATAGACAAGACCCAAACAGTTATAGACTTATCTCCTTGTTTGACGTTCCAGGAAAGCTATATTGTCGTCTTCTATTGAGGGACTTACAAGCTTGAGTTAAGGGTAAGAAATTGGTAGACCCTATGCAAACTGGGTTTGTAAAGGGTCTAGGTACAATCCCTAATATAATGTTGGTAAATTTGATCAAAGCACAGCAGGCTGAAAGATCTCAACCCTTGTTCATGAGTTTCATCGACTTTAAAGTAGCATTCGACTCCGTTGATCGTGATTTGTTGTTTCGGAAACTTGCGGCTCATGAGTGCCCGTCTTCCCTACTGTCTCTAATCATTTTGCTTCACTCCAAAACATCGATGAGGGTCAGGATCACCTTAGATGGGAAGTTGTCTCCGGAAATAGCAACCCAACGGGGTCTAAAACAAGGCTGCACGCTGGCAGCATTTCTGTTTAATTTCTTTATTATGGACCAGGGGCACAAATTCATCGACTGTATGGGTGATCCCCCCCGAATAGGTGAACATCATATACCCTACCTACTCTATGCGGATGACCTGGTTGTACTGTCCCAAACTCCGCAAGGTCTCCAGCGTATGTTATCAAGGCTAGGGGGTTATGCTGCTGAAAACCGACTGATCATTAATGTTGGCAAATCTCTATTAATATCATGCACCCCTTCCGTGGTAATTAGGAGATCCTATCCCCTGCACTCGTGGTCGATCCAGGGTATTAATTTGGAAAAGGTGGTACAGTACAAATATCTAGGGATCGAAATTACCAATGCACAGGGCACGGTTGATATGTGCTCAAGGAAGCACTCCAAGTTACTTCAATTGATTTCTCAGTCTAGAATTCTGATGAAAAGGTTTGGCAAATTTTCCTTGAAACACGTAGTGGACTTTTATAAAAATGAAAGTGGTACCGATCATATTGTATGGCACAGAGGGCGTGGTCTTAGATGAAATACACCCATGGGAGGCCTTAGAGTCAAAGTACTGGAAGGAACAAGTTACTTACATGTATCTGTTGTTCTCCAGCATGGGTCTGGCATGGATTCACGTGCTCATAAATATTCCCCGTCGTCAGGCTGGGAATCCTTGGTAAGGAAAAAATCACTATCAGTTTCGTTTCTGATCTGTCTTTTTTAGTAGTAACCAATCACTGATCTCTGGGTCATACTGCCCCCAGCCAATGACTGCCCTCTCCCTAAGCCCCGCCTCTGGCAGCCATCCTCAGATTTGGTAGCACGCCAAGTGGCAGTATGACCAAGTGAAGAGCCGCAGAGGGGTAGGTGGGAGGGTTCGCATGTGAATCCATGCCAGACCCATGCTGGAGAACAACAGTTACAGGTAAGTAACTTGTTCCTTCTCCAGCATGGGGTCTGGCATGGATTCACATGCTCATGAATAAAAGAATACATAGCAGTATACACATGCACAACCACGGGAGGTGGCAACAGGCTCAACATTAAGCAATACAACAACTCAACATTAAGCATCTCTTACCTCCTCACCAGGCTCACCTTAAGCGAACAGGTTGCGCAGCACTGCTTGCTGACCCTGGACTCCTCCCTGGAGTCTCGATCGACACAGTAGAATCTTGTGAAGGTGTGCGTCGACCTCCACGTAGCAGCCCTGCAGATGTCCAGCGGGGGCACACCAGACAGGAACGCCGTGGTAGCAGCTATCGCTCTGGTCGAATGGGCTCTTGGACGGCCGGGCAGCGGTCGGTTTGCCAACCGGTGACAATGCATGATGCAGCCAGAGAGCCATCTGGAAATGGAAGTCTTCAAGAGAGCCTTCCCTTGATTCACAGACCCAAAGTTCACAAATAGTTGTGACGTCTTCCGAAAACTCTTCGTGCGGTCCACGTAGAACTTCAGCGCTCTAGCTACATCCAGCGAGTGCAAAGTCCTCTCGGCTGGCATCGAAGGCAGCGGGAAGAAAACTGGTAACACCAAGGGCTCGTTGAGGTGGAAGTCCGACGGCACCTTGGGCATGAAGGAGGGGTGCGTCCTCAGCACCACCCTTGTGTCATGAAAAGTCAAGTATGGAGGCTTGCAAGATAGGGCCTGAATCTCTCCCACTCGTCGTGCAGAGGTGATGGCCACGAGGAATGCTGTCTTCCATGACAGGAACTTCAAAGGCGCCAAATGCATAGGCTCGAATGGGGCTCCCACGAGCCTGGTCAGCACCACATTAAGCTCCCACGCCGGGGCAGGGGCCTTCACCGGCAGGAATGATCGGAATAGTCCCTTCATAAATTCCTGTACCAGGCGATGAGACCACAAGGATGCCCGTCCCGTAGTCCTGGTATATCGGGAGATGGCAGCCAGATATATTTTTATGGAGGCGTGAGCCAGTCCAGCTTTGGCCAGCGACAGTAGGTACGGCAGCACTTGAGGGGCCATAATCCGCAGAGGGTTAATCTTCTGTGCACGGCACCAGACAGAGAACCTCTTCCATTTATGAGGACGCCCTGGCCTTTGCAAGAACCTCTCTGCAATCAGCCGGGATATCGTACCCTCCAAACTCTAGTGCTGCAGGAGCCAGGCCTGCAAGTTCAGCGACTGTGGGTTGTGGTGTAGAATGGCGCCTCCTTCTCTGGAAAGAAGATCCGCGTCCGCCGGCAGCCTGACTGGCGGGGACGTTGACAAGTCCAGAAGGACCGGGAACCAGACCTGCCTCGGCCACGCCTGTGCGACGAGGATCATCCTGCACCTGGACTTCTTGAGCTGGCTGATGAGACGGAGCAGCAACGGCAATGGAGGGAACGCGTATAGAAACAGGCCGTCCCAAGGGAACGAGAAAGCATCGCCCATTCTCCTCGGCTGTGGGAACCTGCTGGCGAACCTCTGGCACTTGGAGTTCGTTGCCGTCGCGAACAGGTCGATCTGGGTTTGCCCCATCGTTGGAAGAGTCGATCCACTTAATCCTGGCGCAGTTCCCACTCGTGGCACGAGCGCAGCTCCCTGCTGAGTGAGTCGGCGATGGTGTTTTTTATTCCTGCCAGGTGGAAGGGAACCAGAAACATCCCCTGGGCGACGGCCCAGTGCCACAGATCCTGGGCCTCCTTGGATAGGGCTGGGGATCTGGTGCCCCCCTGCTTCCGTATGTAGAACATCGTAGTGGTGTTGTCGGTGAAGACCCTCACCACTTTGTCCTTTAGGGACGGGAGGAAAGACTTGAGCGCCCAGAACACAGCACGGAGCTCCAAGATGTTGATGTGAAGAGACCTCTCCTCCGGGAGCCAAAGGCCTCTTTCGTGGAGATCTTTGTCGTGGGTCCTCCAACCCTCCAGAGAGGCGTCCGTAGTCACCGTCTCCTGAAACGCCGGGGTTTGAAAGTCCGTGCTCGTCGTGCGGTGAGCCCGGGTGCCCCACCATAGGATCGCCCGACGGAACTCCTCGTCGAGGGGGATCCTGTCCTCGAAGCAGCACCTCGCCTGAAACCAGCGGGCGTTGAGGAACTCCTGTAGCGGACGAATCCGAAGTCTGCAAAGGGGTACAAGGTAGATGCATGAGGACATCATCCCGAGAAGGGACTTGATGGACTTCACCCTGGCCACGTCTGTGGCTAACAGGTGCCGTACCTTGCCCAGGATGGTCTTGGTCCTCTCCTCTGAAGGGGAGGCCAATTGCTCCAGTGTATCGAGCTTCGCCCCCAAAAACAGTGCTACTTGCGATGGAACCAGGTGGGATTTGGGGTAGTTGATGGAGAACCCCAGCTCCGTGAGTAACCGGACGGTCCTCGCCGTATGATCGACGGCGAGTTCCCTTGACCTTGCCCGGATTAGCCAGTTGTCCAGGTAGGGGTAGACGTGGATCCCCTGCAGGCGCAGCCGCGCCACCACTGGTGCCAGGCACTTGGTGAAAACCATGGGTGCCGACTTTAATCCGAACGGTAGGGCTCTGAATTGGTAGTGGCGTCCTTGAACCACGAACCTGAGGAACTTCCTGTGCCTTTTTAGAATGGGGATGTGGAAGCAAGCATCCTCCAGGTCCAACAACGATAGGAAGTCGCCTTTCTCCAGCTGTCCCAGCACATGTTGGAGGGTGACCATCCTGAATTTCTGCACCTTGATGTATTTGTTTAACCGACGCAGGTCTAGGATGGGGCGCCAACCGCCTGTCTTTTTTCTGACGAGGAAGTACCTTGAGTATACTCCAGAGCCCCGGAGCCTCCTGGGGGCGAGCTCGATGGCACCTTTCTTGAGCATCGCCTTTACTTCCAACAGCAGTTGAGGGACGTGATACTCCTTCCTGTCCACGGGAGGAATGCGAGGGCACTTCTTTAGGAATTCCAGAGAGTGCCTGTTGGCCAGGGTGTCCAACACCCAACGATCGGTGGAAATGGACTCCCACACCCTGACGAACTTCGTTAGCGGCCTCCCACTGGGGTGCTTCGGTGGGGGCCCCGACAACCCGGCCGGGTCAGTCTAGCTTGGAAGCGGCCTTGCCGCCTTGGCCTCCTTGGCGACGACGGCGGGAACCCCCTTGCTTGCCGTGACCTCTGAAGGCCTCCTGGGAAGAGGAGTGGGCCACCTGGCGGTAGGTGGAGGAGCCACCGCTGGATCCTTTGGAGGCACCCTGTCTGCCTCCAGGGCTCCGAAAGGGCCGTCGCTGCTGAAGCACCCCAAGGGCCCGGGCCATCTCCGAGTCGGTCTTGATGGCCTGTAGAGACTCATCCACCGCCTTACCAAAGAGGTTGTTGCCGTCGAACGGCATGTCCAACACTCTGGTCTGGACGTCCTGGCGAAAGTCTGTCCCCTTGAGCCATCCTCGTCGTCAGAGGCAAACTCCGTTGCCCAGATGGCGAAATCCGGTATTGGCAATGTCCGTTGCCACTGTAATGGAGTGATCCGACGCCACCTCGTCCTCCTGCAGAATTTCTAGGGCCTCTGCCCTTTTGTCATCAGGCAGGAAATCTAGCAGGGGAGCTATCTTGAACCAGAGCTCCCTATCGTAGCGGACCATGATCGCTAAGGCATTGGCCGCCTTAATCGTCGTCGCCGCCGACGAGATGACTTGTCGTCCCATAGAGTCCAACTTCTTACCCTCGCTGTCCGGCGGGGAAGTGGAAGTTGAAGCCGCCCCGCCCGCTGCCTTCTTCTTAGCTGCTGCCGAGATGACCGAGTCCGGCGTGGGCTGGGCCCTGAGACACAAGGGGGCGGCATCGGGGATTCGGTACTTCTTCTCGTACCTGTCCCTCTTGGCGGGTGTCGTGACAGGGTTCTTGAGGACAGCAAGCCCCTCGTCCCAGATGTCGTCCAGTAAAGGCACCGCAAGGACCGTCTTCCTCTTAGCCTCTCGTCGTTGGTACAGAAACCCCTCCTTTTTCTGTTCTTCAGGGCAGAGCTGGAAGAGCTCGGATGCCCTGGTTATCATGGCGTGGAAAGAGCCAACCTCGTCGGCTGGGGACGCCCGCGGTGGGGGGTGACGACGGGATGTCTGCTGTGTCATCGCCGCCGTATCCTCTCCCGGCGAGGGGGATGAGGGGTCCACTGATCTCGCAGGCATGAAGGGCAGAGCGGGGTGGACTCTCCTCCGCTTGTTCGGAGGGCTTCGAGACGGGCCTGGTTCTGGCTCCTCCGTCAGGGTGCATGGTAATCTCGTCCTTATCTCGGTACATAAGTATTGGATTGCCAACAAAATGGCCGCCAAGCTATCCTGGGGCTCGGGCAATGGCTGCGACGGGTGGGATGGCCGCTCCACTGGGCCCTGTTCGTCATCGCTATGTTCGATCATGTCAGCAGGGACCGTCCCCTGGGATCGAACCTTCTCGAACCTCTCGTTGAGGTTTATGAACCTCTCGTTGAGGCCTATGGGCCTTTCGTTGAGGCCCTTCTCGGTCTCCACCAGTTCCTCCTCAGAGGCTGATTCCGAGTCTGTAACGGCCACCAGCCCCCCCCCTCTTTTTCAGCCGGGTGCTTCACAGGGGTCTTAGCGATGGGCTGGAAAGAGGATTCCCTCTGCGGCGGCAGGGATACACTGGGCCCAGAGGCCGTTTCCATTGGCGTAGTCTCAGCCGGCTCCGCCAGGGTCGCAGCGACCACTTCGGTAGAGGCCTTAGCCGGGTGGATCAAGGCCCTCCCCACCTTAGGTGCGTCCTGGGCCTTCGCCTTGGGGGGAGGGTCAACGCCTCACTCCCCCTTCGAGATCGACCGGGTCCGCTCCAGCGGCCTACCCGGGTTCTCGGACTTCCTCTTCCCCGAACCAGAGCGCTGGCTCGTGGTCGAATGTGCCGGGGAAGTAGCGCCCTGCTTGGCAACCGGTGCTTGGCCTTCTGTTGGGCCCCCATTGCCGGGGCGCCCTCAAAGGACTTAGAAGCCCGCTCAGACTTCTTCTTCTCCTTCTCATTTGCTGTGCCCTTCTCCAGCCAGGTGGCGAGCCGGGAACGACTATCTTGTTTGGTCCATTCCGAAAGGTTCTTGCAGAACGCACAGTCCTTCTCCACATGCGTCTTGTCCCCATGGAGGCAGTAGAGACATCGCGAATGCTCGTCCTCCTTGAAAACGTTATATAATCCGCATCCAGGGCAGTTCCTGAACAGCGTGGATTCGGGCGTCGAGCTCCCTTTGTCCTGGGCCATGTGCGTTGAGGTAGGCCGCAGATCTTCCGGAATCCTCCAAGAAGTGTAAACTCGACGAAAACTTCAAACTTGAGGGGCATAGAAGAAACGGTGGAACTTGAGGCTCGATTAAACCGAAAAAAGAGAAATTCTCCTGAAAAAATGTGAAACGCAGTAAAAAAAACTCGAGAGCTAAACACGAAGACTCCCAACACTTGAGTGTGCGGTAAAAATCTGAGGATGGCTGCCAGAGGCGGGGCTTAGGGAGAGGGCAGTCATTGGCTGGGGGCAGTATGACCCAGAGATCAGTGATTGGTTACTACTAAGAAAGACAGATCAGAAACGAAACCGATACTGATTTTTTCTTTACCAAGGATTCCCAGCCTGACAACGGGGAATATTCATGAGCATGTGACTCCATGCCAGACCCCATGCTGGAGAAGGCGATCTTAGGCTTGCCTAATGCGGTTCCCATCGCGCTGATACGATATGAACTAGGGCTGGTGTCTCTCCATGCTCAGATAAATTGGAGACAAAGTGCGCTCTTACGCAAGTGTATGTTAGGGGCAAACAGTGGCACAGTTTTAGATGTTTTAGCCTTGGCCCTGTTGAAATCAAGAAACACATTCCCAAGAAAATTGTTGAAGTGTGTGTTGAACCATATGGACGACGCAAATGTAACACTTGAACTGTTGCTCCAGAACCCTGATAGTGCGAAAGTGAAGAGTTATCGCGCTGATTGGGCTGACACTGCAGCCAAATGTACCCTCTACAAAGACTTTCAACATTTGGGCCTTTGGTGTAAAACCTTATGGAGTGTTGGCCCTGTATTTAGAGAAGGCCCCATCACCCGTTATTCGTGCCGACTTTTTGAGGTTCAGGTTCAATTTGTGGAGCACACGTGACATATTCGCCAGGTGTAAACTGATTGCTTATGACTTGAATTATTGCAGATATTGTTTGGATGGTCGGCAAAAGGAAACCCTTCAACATTTGTTAATCGAATGTCCAGCATTAAAGTTGGTACGTGAAAGATGTCTTCAGAATGTACTGGTTTTCCACACTCATCGCGTGGGAGATCTGAAATGGCAAATTATGTTTTCTACACTAAGAGAAAGAGTGTGGATTGCAATAGTGCAGTTTTTGAGATTGGTGCTTCCAAGGGGCAAAGATGTATAGTAGGCTAAATAGTTTTTAAAATTGTAGGTTAAAATGAAGAGCCGACACCTAGTCACGAAGTGTGACTCAAGGTTATTATAAAGTTCTTATTTAGTAATATTTTTTGTATTGTGTTTTATGTCTATCGATGGTGTTTGTTATTGAGTCAATATTAACAAAGTTCAGTATGGTAGTATGGGAGTATCCCACTTTATAAATTTTGGGTATCTGAAAGTAATGTAACTGAAAATGCAAATTGCCCCTTTTCCATGTGTTTTTTTCTATGTGTTTCTGTATTTTTAGTCTGCACTGCTATTGAATTTGTTTTTGTACAAAACATTTGAAAAGTTGAATATCAACTAAATCAAATAAAAAATAATAAAAAAGCTTCTCAACTCCACCAGTTCCGCCAAAGTCAGAACCCTTGATAAAGAAACTCAAACAATGTCACAGCCTCTTCCTTTAGAACTGGCTCCTCTGTTTGTAAAACCAAACGATAAGCATCCTCTACCGTTGACCACGTCAGCCAAATCGACGGCATTAAGTGACAACCAACAAAAAGTCGCTTCCACTACCAAAAAGCAACCACTGCTGAAACTTGCAGGCAGCGGTCAATCAGATGCCCTCCACTTGGAAACAGTGACCGCTTTTTTTTTTAATAAAGTATTTTATTATCATCATAGTATTACAACAATCACAAAAATCAAAAACCAATCAACATAAGGACTATCATGGTCAGTCTCAATCAACAAAGGCAGTGCACATATCAGCTGTGGTCAAGAGTCTTCCTTAGTACATATATCGGCGTGTAGTACATAATACCCATTGCACGCTCCCCATCATGCAGGAGGGAGACTTAGATCGCCTCTTCTTCCCACCTATCCCAAATTTTCGAGGCTTTGTTGGGACAACCCCTTGCCAAATAAATCCTATGCTCCATCATGGCGCACACGTCCATATCCAGTTTCCATTGATCCATCGTCGGGGGGTCAGGGGCTCCCCATTTCTGCGATATATTACGCTTGATCAGCCCCGCTGCTGTGTGTAAGAGCAATCTCTCCCACTTGTTAGCTTCGATTTCATTAGGTATTCCCAGGAGTAGGGCTTTTGGGTCCAGTGGTATGGTCTGGCCCAGGACCCTGGAGAGCTCCCCACAGCATGCATTCCAAAAGGCTTGTATCCGGGGACATGCCCACAAGATGTGAAAGAAGGTTCCCTCCTCCTCCCCGCAGCGGAGACAGTTTGGGTTTGGGGCCCTTTTCCAGCCGTATAGTCGCGTCCTAGGGTAGTATACCCGGTGCAGATCCTTCAACTGCACCAGTCGGAGCCTAGAGGAGATAACAATTTCCCGAGGGTGCATGAGGACTTGTATCCAGTCCTCCGGATCTATCTCTCCCACATCCGCTTCCCATTTCGCCTTGAGCTCATTCAGTTCGGGGGTAGCAAAGGAGGATAGGGCTTTATATAAGATGGAAGTGCATTTGTTGGGGATATACGCTGGTAGGATGTTACGTTCTATGGGGGTGTAGTCCGGTAGCCTTGTGTCAGCTGTTAAGTGGGTTCTTAAAGCGTGGGCTAGTTGTATGTAGTGATACCGTTCCGTATTTGGGATCTGGAAGTGTGCCTGTAGATCTTCAAATAAGGCCAGTTTCCCATTTGTGAGCATATCCCCCACTCGCGTGACCCCTGCTTTTATCCAGTTGGGCCATGGCTCTAGTTCACGGGACGCAGCTAGATTATTATTTTGCCAGAGATGTTGTGCGATGGTGACTTTATTATCCCACCCAACGAACCGGTGTGCCTGTCTCCAGACCATAGTGAGGTGCGTTGTAGTTGTGGGTGGAGGGGTTCTCGGGAGGGGTTGATAAAGGATAGCCAGCGGGTCTGCATTCTGTATACTGGCCATCTCAGCGCATATGTGAGGTAGGTCCCGATTCCCGTGAAGCAGATCGTTAACCACAGCCAATTGTGATGCCCAATAGTAGGTTTGGAGACGGGGGACTCCCACTCCCCCCTCCCAGATCAATCTCTGAAGGGTGGTTAACGCTATTCGTGGTTGACCTCCCCCCCATATAAGGTCCCTAAGAAGTGTCTCTGCTAGGTGAAACTCTGAGTCTGGAATTCTGTGTGGGGCATTTTGAAGGACATAGAGGTATCTGGGAAGGGTCATCATTTTAAAGAGTGCCGCTCTACCCATAAGGGTCAGGGGGAGAAGTTTCCAGTGTTGGACATCGATAATGAACCAGTCTGTGATCGGTCGGAGATTGTGTCCTACATAGCTTGTCAGGTCCCCGGATATCCAGATTCCCAGGTATCGAAAGCCTTGTCGTTCAACTTGGTACGGGCATTCCTGGGGGATGGCCTGCTTTCCACCCTTCACAGGGAAGAAAACTGATTTATCCCAATTGATTCTGAGTCCGCAATATTTACCAAAGCGGATGAACTGCTGTGTTACGATGGGACAGGATAAAGTCGGGTCTCCCAGGTATATAAGGAGGTCGTCTGCGTAAAGAGATGTACGGTCCTCATAGCCCTCTGGCCAACTAAACCCCGCCCAGGCTGTGTTTTGGCAAAGCCAAATAGCGAGTGGTTCGATTGCAAGGGCGAACAGAAGGGGGGAGAGCGGGCATCCTTGCCGCGTACCTCGGCCCAAGGGGAAGGATCGAGAGGACCATCCATTTACCTTTACCTCCGGTTGGATGTTAGTATAAAGTAATTGTACCCATCCTATAAAGACTTCCCCGAATCCCATACGGCGCATAATCTCCCAAAGGCTATCCCATCGAATTGAATCGAAAGCTTTTTCAAAATCAATTGCCAGCAGGGCCAAAGGTCCGATTATGATCGGAGATCTCTCCATAACCAAATGGAGACGGCGTAGATTCATCCGGGTCGATTTGTGGGGCAGAAATCCGCATTGGTCCGGGTGAATCAGGGTGGATGTAACCAGTTGTAACCGGTTCGCCAGGAGTTTTGCGAGGACCCTGGCCTCTCCATTAATCAATGATATAGGTCTGTAGGAAGCACATTTGTGTGGGGGTTTGTCAGGTTTGGGTATGACCACGATGGTCGCTTTACATAGGTCTGGTGGGAGGGTCCCTTGTTCCCGGGCGGCGAGGAACATTCTGTGCAGGGGGGGCGCCATCTTGTCTGCTCCTAGCTTTTGCCAGGTTTCAACGAGGAATCCGTTCGGGCCCGGTGTTTTCCCCGACTGGAGCTGAGATAGTGCCTCTGAAATCTCGGCCTCTGATACGGCGGAGTCCAGATGCTCCCTCTGCTGCACGGAGAGCGTCGGCAACGGTAGCTCGGCTAAGAGGGATGGTCTAGTGGAGACGCCGGGGCTCGGTACAAGTCTGCGTAGAACATCGAGAAGGCCTCAGCAATCTCAGCATCAGAGTGATAGCTGTCGCCCTGTGGTGGGACTATTTCCCGGACATGGCGTTGTCCTTCGTCTCTCTTCTGCAGCCAGGCGAGCATTTTGCCCGCTTTGTCCCCTAGTTCGTATATTCTCGCTTTAGCCTGCCAGTGGGCCTGCTTAGTGTCATCCATCGCTCTGTTCCGAAGACGCTCTTGGGCGCGCTGGAGGGAACGATGGGTGTCAGGCGTGGGGTCGGAAATATGTTTAGCCTCCCTGTCGCTCACTTCCTTCTCGGCCTCTAGTATCTTTTGGAGCCGGGTGTTCCTTTTATGTGTCGTCCAGGAGAGGATTTCGCCCCTAAGCACCGCTTTGTATGCCTCCCATACAGTCACGGGGCTATCTATCGATCCTTCATTAATTTCGAAGTATTCGGCGGATATTTCCTCTAGGCGATCTATCAGCTCCGGGAACCCCAAATAGTAGTTATTAAGTCTCCACGTTCTGGGGGGGAGGGCGCCCTGCATACATATTTCCATCGAAAGCGGTGAATGGTCCGAGATGCCCCGAGGGAGCAGTTCTGCGGACATTGCCCTATGGAGGTCAGTGTGCGATAGAAGAAAATAATCCAGTCTGGACATAGAACCGTGGGCACCAGAGTGGAATGAATATTCCCTAACATCGGGGTGTAGCACCCTCCATACATCCCGGAACCCAAGGGCAGATGTAAAGTTGGCTAATTTGGTAGGGGTATCTGGGTTACGATTTCGGAGGTGGGAGCGGTCAGTGTTGTTGTTCATGGTGTCATTGAAATCCCCCCCTAGGATGTATATGTCAGGGTGATGTTTACCTATAAGGGTGGTGAGGTCATCCAGTAATTCCTGTCCAAGACCCGGTGGAGAATAGATCGAGACAATTGCCACCTTTTGACCCCAGATCGTTCCCAGGATAAACACGTATCGGCCCCTGGGGTCTTGTTCTACGGTATGCTGAATAAATGGTATACGTTTGTGTATCAGAATAAGGGTGCCCCTGGAGCCCATTGTGTATCCCGCATGAAAGGCAAGGCGATAGTTCTTTGGAAGAAGGCACAGTTTACCCCAGCCAAGTGGGTTTCCGTAAGGAGGGCCACATCAGGGGAATGTCTATTTAGGAATTGCATGATAAGGCGCTGTTTAATTCCTGACCCCATCCCATTCACATTCCAAGTAAGGAGTTTCAAGGATTTAGTGTGCTGCATGAGGGTATGTGAGTTTGCGTAGAGGATATTTACTACGTATGATGGGGATATTCGGGGTATAGCGATTCAAAAGAGATGGCAGTGTTATCTTTGCCTGTACTAAGGAAGCAGGGTTGCTTCGTGAAACAGTGCAAGACGCCCCTAACAGGGGACAGTGAGTAGTTCGGCCCATGAGCAAGTGGCAGTCCTGAAGAAACCAACAAACAATTTTAAAACTTTCCCAACACACCCCCACCCCATACTCCACCCCAACACGAAGTACCTGTCGCCCAAACATGCTGATCCTTCAACTTAAGGTGTCAGCTCAAAAACCAGACCCTTAGATAGGGTCGAAACCAACAAGAAAAAGAGAGAGTGGGGGGGAGGGAAGAGGTCTAACCAGGGGAGAGTTCAGACCTTTCCCCAGAGTTCCCACCTTGCGTCCATCGTCGACTTCTTCCATGGTGGGTAAATTGCGCGTCGGTATCTGAGGCGCGGTCGGTACACCCTCGTGTGTCCCAGCAGTGTTCTAAGGTCCTCGTAGGGGACTACAGTTAGTTCATTCCTCTTCTTGTTGTGCCGGTGGCTCCGGGATCTCCTGTCCTCCTCGTTCTGGGTGTCTCCTCGGGGAGGCCCGCCTCAGCCCGGGTCGGGGTCGTCCTCTCGGTCTCCTTGGTCTTGCAGTCCAATCGCCCTCTATGTGAGCCTCTGCCCACTTCCAGGTGTCTTGTGGGTCGGTGAAGTGGACAGTAGTGCCTTTATGATAGATCTTAAGTTGGGCCGGGAAGAGCAGGCCGTATTTCACGTTCATCTGAGCAAGTTGTTTCTTGAGTGGTTCAAAGGATTGTCGTGCCCTCTGCACTTCTCGGGTATAGTCCGGGAAGGAGGCGATTCGGGAGCCGTTATGGATGATCGTCCCCTGCGAGCGTGACAATTGCAGAAGGGCATCCCTGTCGCGGTAGTTGAGCAAGCGAGCGATGATAGTCCGGGGCGGAGCGCCCGGGAGCGGTTTGCCCGAAGGTATTCTATGAGCCCTCTCCACCGAAAAGAATTTTGAGAAGGATTGGGGTTCGAAGATGTCCACGAGCCACTGCTCCAGGAACAATTCCGTGCATTGTCCCTCTTCCCCCTGCGGCAGGCCCAGGATGCGAACTCTGTTGCGGCGGGACCTTCCCTCTCCATCATCCACTCTCGCCTCCAAGGCTTTCAGGCGGTTTAAGGCTTGGGACAGCTGACGGTTGATCCCGCCGATGCTGTCCTCCGCTTCGGAGATGCGGTGTTACACGATTCCTGTTCTGGAAGTCAACTTCTGCAGATCGTGGCGTAGGAAGGAGACATCCGCCGCCATGCTGTCTATTCTGGTCTCCATGGAGGAGCGAGAGTTGGCGATGGCCGCCATTACGTCCTGTAGGGAGAGGGATTCATCTCCCGTGGGGGAGTTTGGTCACGTTGCAGGGTCCGCCGGGGCCGGGGTGGTAGCGACGGCAAACTGGTCCATGCTGCTTTGTGTAGATGGTTTCTTCTGCCTGTCCTTCCCCATGTTCTCAGGAGTAGTAGGGTGTCTGCTACGACGGGGCTGGAATTATTGTATGAACGTCGTTGGAGTGGTCGTACCCCCCCGATATGTGGGATGGTGGCCGAGCAGTGAGTCAAGTGAGGGGGTATGAGTTCCAAAAGCCTTCTCCACCAGGGCCTGGGGCTTATGTGACGAGAGTACTCTAAGGCCCAGCGCCCTTTAGTGGGCTTCCATAATACGCATGGACCTCCAAGCGGGTGGCGGTCCCCCCTTCGCTGGTACGGTACAGTCCTCAGCGGGCCCGGTCACTCACTTCTGACGAGCCACGGCGTGGTGTTCCAAGGTGGATATGAGTCAGGAGGCAGGCACACTACCGGGATCTCAGGGGGGCCGCAACAGTGACCACTTTTGATCCCTTGCTGCCCTAAAAAAAAACACCAAAAAAAACAACGGGAGAGTAGCATGGCCTTCCACAACAAAAACAAAGTACTAACAACGTAGTGTTACATCTTACCACTTCACCCAAGACAGCGGAGGAATTTATGGCTCAAGGTTCCTTGATTGACTTAACTCAACACTGGGACGCAACAGACAGTTCGGAATCCCAAACCGAAAGCTCCAACAAAGCCGAGGCACAAGACCCGAGCCTGCCACTACGCCCCCCAAAATGTTAAAATGTTAATGTTACTGGTTGGGTGAAACCAAACCAGTAACATTAATCCCTGAAGCAGACTAGAAGGACACCATGGCAACACCGGACCACGCGTAGCGTGATCAATATACCCAAAAAAGGACAGAAAATTCATCTAATATCCTGGCTACCACCAACCAAGCCAAGCAACGGAAAATTCCGCCGGTCCACTTAAAAGAGGACCAACGAAGATCAAAGGACCCAATAACAAGACCGACTCGCCTCTTTAAAATAGAACAAAAAGCAATGAATGATCGCTACATGATCCTAAACAGAAAAACAGTTCTCAAAATACTAAATCAAGTGGACATGCTAAAGACTTTAAAATCAGACGACTTTACCTTGATTGAGCCATATCACAGGAACAAACAAGCACTTCGCGAGATTTCACAATACGTCTATGCCGAATTAGCCCATCTGGGCTATACCCTCTACGAGATCCCAATTGTGACCACGAGCGATAAACAGACAACCACAGAAAACCCATAAACAAATATTACAGATACAAATCACGAACGGAGGACCTATATAGATCCAACAGAAGGGGAAGAAGCCCATCACCACCAAGAAAACCCAACTCCAGATACAACAGACCAACTTTGGAATGGACAAACACGAGCAATTGATCGAAACACGCTTTAACTGAAAACGGAAGGGGTCAATCAAGAAGAGAAGACAGAAACTACAGCTACTCTAGGAGACATCAAGCCCACTTAAACTCACCTCGCATCCAGCATCAAGATCACAGAAGCTCACCGCAATACGCAAGAGATAGAAAAAAAACACCAGAGCCCCCTACAACCCATCCAGAAGAAGCACTAAAGAAGGGTAGATGGTCATGGATTCGCAATGCCCTGACATCCGGCTCCAAAAGATAGCAACCACCAAGGGGTGTTGTTTCATCTTCACAGCTACTCCGACTAAATCACGATGATCACCCAAAAACTGTCCTGAGTATAGCCTCATGGAACACCAGAGGCCACTAAACCCGACAATCACAATCTGGGAGCCTACGATGTTCTATGCCTCCAGGAAACCTGGTTGCTGGAAAAACCGGCGCTTGATGGCTTTACTATCGAAATCTCGCTGGTATCTAAAGGGACACTAGGCCGCCCTTCATCTGGACTACTGATAGCTACCCGCATAGGATCAGGTATAACCATCATAAAGAAAATAGCGGAATGCTACGACCTCTTGGCTGTCCTAACTACGTGGACTCATGCAACTGCAGCTGAAAGGACCTCTCCCTTCTGACTCCTTGGCTATCATCAACGTTTATTGGAATCCCCAAAAAACGTCAACAGCAAATTTTTGTGTGACAGTAGCCAACATCATTGACAAAATTGTGGTTAAACATCAGACCTCAAATATCCTTATCAGTGGAGACCTCAACGCGAAATGTACTGAGCTCAATCTGCCAAAGACGAAACCACTCCCCCCCACTCTGACGGGAGTCAGGGGACTGGCATGGTTAAACCTAATGAAATCTAGGACCCTCCTTAATGCAGCAACCGTAAGCAGCGACCACACCTTGCTACCTACGTGGGAGCGTGATAGATCATCAGCCACGCTTGACTACATTTTTTGCGTCTGAAACCGGGCACCTTCGCATAAACTCCTTTGAAGTAATCAGAACTAGGGAGAGTGATCATAACCTGCTGAACCTTATCTGCAGTACTAGTGCCCGATCTCACCAAACCTACAAAGCATCTATTGAGACTAACTCCCAACAAACTTGTCTGCGCATGACCACCACGGACATCCGAAAGCTTTCGGACAAATATAAAATCTTAACGTCTGATACTGAAGCTCAAGAGGTAACCTTCAGGGCTAGCTACGTACCCCTGCTTCTCACCTTCAAAAAGCCCAGGAGGAATCCTCACAATCTCACTTCTAACTACAACCATACGTACAACATGAATTTGGTAGCTAAACGAAGATATTTGAGGAAATTAATGAGAGAAGCAGTTACCCTGAATACAACAACACTGTGGGAAACTTTCCACACAGAGACTAGAAAATACAAACAGTGGCTCAGAAACACTGGATTTGCCCTATACCAGTCCGACGCAGAAGACATGCTCAAGGCACTAACCAACAAAAAATCCAGTGAGTTCTGGTCACACATTAATAAATCAAACAAACACCCTAATAGCCAAATGATCAACTCAGTCTCAGAAGCAAATTGGAACAAGCACTTCTCTCAACTCTTTGAGCCCCCCACACAGAACAATAACTCAACCAACCAACCAAGAGACACAAACTGGGTGGACCTCTCAGACAAAGAAGAGATTAAAAAAAAGTCATACTAAGGCTGAAGCTGTTGAGAGCACCGGGACCTGACGGCCTCGCTAACTCCGACCTAAAACAACATCCAGATGACTGGTCAACCTTCATCAGATCTTTAAAGACTGCAAAGAAAGAAAAATAATCACAGATTCCTGGACCCGAGCAGTAATCGTCCCGATTTTCAAAAAGGGTATCAGAGAAGAGCCTTCCAATTACCGGCCTATAGCCCTTCTTGATGTCATTGGTAAGGTTTTTGCAATGATACTTCTGAGCCACTTCCACAAATTGTCACAGACATCCCCAAGCGCTGATCCACTTCAAACGGGGTTTCAGAAGAACTCCAGTACAGGAGCCAACATAATGCTCTTGAATATAATCAAGGAAAAAGTTCTATCAGGAGCACCGCGGGTCTTTCTAGCGTTTGTCGACCTATCCCAAGCCTTTGACAGAGTCGACAGGCAAAAACTATGGGCTAAATTAAAGGCGTAGAACTGTCCTGAAGCAATCGTGGACCCCATAATTGCCCTCCATTCCAACACCAATGTTACTGTTCGTTTAAACCATCAAGGCCTACTCTCAGACTCAATACCTTCTTATCGCGGAGTGAGGCAAGGATTCCCCTTGGCACCCGCTCTTTTTATATCTTTCCTCTGTGACTTCAAAGACAGTCAAGTCAAGATCAGGTCCTTTGCACACATAATAGGAAAGTTGACGGCCCCAAGACTTCTATTTGCAGACGACCTGATACTATGGGACCATACCCAGATTGGCCTCCAGCACCAACATGACAACCTCACACAATACAATAAAGAAAATAACCTGGAGATCAATAAAACAAAAACCAAAATCTTGATTTTTCAAAAACCGGGGAACGAAAAGAAAGAACCTACAGTGGTATTTACATCAGACCAAAATGGAAATTGTTCCAACATTCAAGTACCTAGGCATCCAAATTGACAGCACCAACAAAGCACTAAGCATGCAGCAAACACTCTGGGAAAAGGCAAAGAACCTAACGGCCCAACTACGAGCAGTTGACAGAAAGTGCAGCAAATTCTCCCTACTACCAGCTATCCAGTTTTTCAAGGCAAAAGTCATCCCGTCACTGACCTACAGGATGGACGTGACGCTGTCAATCCCGCCCTCACTTTGGTTAAAACTGGAAGGTTTTATCTGGAGATCAGTACTAGGGCTTCCTAACTCTACATCCCCTGCAGCGATAAGAAGAGAACTAGGTCTACTATCACTAAACGCAGTTGTGGACCAAAGCACTATGCAACTGTTTAGAAAAATCCAGCACCCAGATAGCCTCCAAATTTATTGAATGATTGCAGAAGAAATTACCAAAGGAAGCAACCATTTCCTAAATGATTGGGCCAAGGCCCAAAAACACAAACTATGGGAGATCGCTTGCTCAGAAGAAGAGCTGCTGCAAAACCCATTAAGAATTAAAACAAAATGGAATGTCTAGATTGGATCAAAAAAAACGAGAAAGCAGTCTCAAATAAACTACTAAATCATCTGCCAACGACCTTTAACAAATTGAAGGAACCTATGGCATACTGTGCAAAATTCCCGAGCAAACCTCTAATGAAAACTTTATTGAAAGCGTGTCTCAACCTGCTCCCTACTCAGGAAATCTTAGCAATCAGGACAGCTAGTGAAGAGAAAACGTGTACTCTGCAAAGACCCACAAAAGACAGAATCGATCAGACAGCTTCTGATGAGTTGCCCTGCACTGAATCAAGAAAGGAAAGCTTTTTTCAGCCCGCTGCTCTTAAACTCTTTTCTCAACGACAAAGAAATATGGTGGAACCGTCTCATTAACGGAGCTCAAACCAGATGGTCAATAGCGACAGCGAAACTCCTGAACATCGCTATGGACAAGACCAAATTATGTCCGATTTCCCTACAACTCCCACCTGAAAACATAGTCGATTAGAAGACTTTCCACTCTTACTTTCAGTGCTTTCCTTTCTTCTCAGTTTGAACAATAGGAGCTGTTGTACTTTATGATTTTCTTCTCTTTTCTCACTGCTGTTGAAAACGTCCTTGTAAAAATCTAAAATGATTATATACAAGTAAATAAATTTTAAAAAAATATATTGTTTCACAATATGTTCTTGGCACTTGTGGATCTATTTCTTTCTGCAGTTTTATCTGTTTGAAATCACACTTCTTTTTTTTTTAATCAAGCGCTGCTTTACACTTTATCCTGTCTTATGCATTTTGATGGGGGTTTAAATGTTTTTAGCATAAGTGTTGTTCTATCAATAGTGATTTGATCGTGTCCTATGTTGTAATATATAATGGAATTATCATTACATTTATTTTTGTTGGCATTGTGTTTAATTATTTTTTTGCGGGATTCTGTTGGTGCCATTCCCATTCATGGCTCGAGTAGTGAGTTTTGGTGATTTATGGTTCGAATTCATTGCATGCGCCACCAGATTCTTGGTTGTCAAGTTCATCAGCAAACGTTCTATCTTAGAGATTTCTTATTTCTTTCTGCTTGATGTCCCACCATGTTCTGGCAGGACTTCACCTTGAGGACATCGAATGGAAGCATTGCACTGTAGCAATGCCAAGTTCCTTTGATAGTACTAGTGGGCCATAGAGCGGCGGGCCTCAGCAGTAGATGGGTGGGGGATAGGCAGTCTGCTTCAGTGATTTTGAAAATGTAGGAGTGGTGGAAGTTGGAAGTAGAGGGTTCCTCGAGAAGAGCAGACTGTTTCTGTGTGCAGTATGGGGCCCCTTTCTAACCACCTCACAGGTTCAGGAGGCATGTTGTTTGTGTAGTGCGGGCCAATGTGCCCCTTGCATTCCGAGACACTTCTCTAGACTTGTAATGGGGAAACATAAATGCAGCTGTGAGAGCCTCTAATCATCTAATGCAACACTGCCCCCCTAGGCAAATGATGCCATCCTCATGACCGTCTCCCCCCTCTGACTGTCTCATAACTCACACTTGTAGCATGACTTTTGAACAAGCATGTACAGTAACCTACGCGTAGGTCTGCATGGTTCCCTCAGTTTTAAAATTTACTATACATTAGCAGGAGTTATAATTTGCAATATCGGCCAACAGACGATGAAGGAACCATTGCTGCGGTGCGTCCTGGGAACTTACTGTAGTTCCTTGTTCTGTCCCACTGACAATAGAGTAATGGCTTTGCACCATACTGTATCACATAAAAACAAGAAATAAATACATTAACAAAATATAATATAAAAACGGCAGGCCATACATATTGAATTAATTTCACCAGCAGACTATGCTTATTTCCTGCACCAAGACAATGGACCCAATTCACAGAAGCGTTTTTATAATAGCAAAAGCCCATTGGAAAACGCTCTGTGAATCAGGGCCTATACGTTAGATAAAAACACAACCGAAAGCATTGACAAATCAAAGCAATAAATTATGAATAACTCCAAGCCCATCAAAACCTGGGACATGGTCGACTGAGTGGTCACTTAGTTGATGATACATTCACACGAATCAAACCTTGGTATCCAATCCATTATGGGTAGACCTGGCAAGCCCTCAACAGCACAATGCGTTTGAGTCCAGGGACAGAGCATGCAAGTTCTTCGAACTCTGGTGAATGACAAGGAACCACCTAGTGTGAAATGATCAACTGTATCTCGGAAGACTGTGCCTGGCACACATCAGAGGAGAGCTATTGGGCCCAAAATAGTATCGACATGTTTTGGGGAGACAGATTTAGCCAAAAAAAGCAGGGGGATTTCAACAAATACCAATCAAGTACAGTAAGCAGACTAGAGTTTTATTTGTATTGTATTACATTATAGTGAGGCTGATCTCACTGAAGAACACACCTTTTAATGCAACCGGAATGTAAAGGAGGCTGACACGTAGACTGGGGGCACATAAATACGTGCTTTAATTCATCATTAGCTTTGTTTTATGAGGGTTCGAAATTGCGGGGGGCTATTTACCTCCTGCTTCTAGCCTAGGAGAGCCTGGTTACCTTCAAACCAACAGCCACCAGGAGATGCTTTCATCTCCCCAGGCCAACAAACAAATACATATACGTGACATTAACTTTGAGCATTTCAGATTGTTATTAAAGAAGAATTAGAATACATCTAGTATACAGTTAAAACATTATGGATGCCAATGTAAAGTTCCCTACTTTTGTGGAAGTCCGATTTCGCGGTGTGGTGTGTGGTCGCCCCTGGTTTCCCAGAGGTAGCTCTTGACTATTGGGTGATGCCAGACACCCAGGAGCTGGTTTTAGCTCCTGCTGATTGATTCTTAATTTCGGACCACGTGTTCATGCGACAGAATTAAAGGTTCATAGCGGACATAAGAGGTGTGCCACTAACATCCTCAAACACATGCAGGAACTCTCTTGCTACAGAGTGTCCTCAGTGCTAATGGAGGGATCTGGACATGTGGTAAAATGGATGAACGTCCACAGTCTTTCTCATTCCAGATGCCCCACCTTTGACAGTAGGAAATAGTGTGGCGCTGCGTCATACCTCACTAAGAGAATACACATGTTTGAGTAACACATAATCAGAGTGCATAGGGTCAATAAAGAGAAATATATTGGGGCTGGATTATTTATAAATATGATCAAATCTGGAGCAGTAGGCAGTAGCAAATCATACCCAACACTGTAATGTAGAAAATGGATAGGGGAACAGCACAGACAAAGCTGGGTACTGAAAGAGAAGGGGGCTGCAGCAATAAAAAGTTAGGGAAACCCTGCATTTGCCAACCAAAAATGGCAAAAGCCTTTCACAAGCATTCTGCTATTGAAAATATCTATAGGCCCCACTTTCCCACTCCCAGATAAAATGTGTCGGACTGTTATGGGGTTTTGGAAGAGGGGGCATTTCCATAATAATGACTTCATCACAGCTATAGGGCTAATTTTAAAATACCACCTAGTAATTGGTTGGGATTGTATGGAATATTTGCTGCGTGCAGTACTTTGCATGGGGAGTGCACCGTCAGAACCCAACGGGAAGGAGACACTGCAATCCTAACTCAGTTTCCTCATATTCACACTATATACAATGCACAGGCAAACTAAGCATGCCTTAAGCATGCCTTAAGGCAGTGGTCTTCAAACTGTTTTGGCCTGGGCCCCCCTCAGCAGAATTTGGGCAGGCCGTCACCGCACCCTACTCCCAGTATAGTTGCTGGGCTCCCACACTTGCTCCCATCACAGTCGCTGGCCTCCCTCATCCCACTCCTACCCATTCCCTGGGCTCCCCCCCCCAATCACACACCCTGGGCTCTCCCCACCCTGCTCCCACCACTATCCCATGGTGCCCATCCATCCTGCTCCCACCACAGTCCCTGGGCTCCCTCCATCCCGTTCACAACTAAGTCCGAGGCCCAGTGGCGGCTGGTGAATTTTTTAAGTGGAGGGGCATAACTATTTCCCCCAAAAATGGCATAGCAACCGAGCCCAGTGAGGGAGCCTGAACCAATCAAAAGGAGGTTCGGGGGGTTTCCCCCACCCGTGAATTTCTTTTTAAATAATGGGTGAAAATGTTGCATTGTAGAGAATACTTTATAAATAAATGGGTAAATAGCCAAACAGTTTGCAATATGTTCCGGGGGGGGCACAGGGGGCAGGCATGACATTTTTTACTGGACATCTATAATAGATGTCCAGTAAAAAAAATACCATCCCTGTCCCCTGGGCTCCACAGCGCCTCAGAAGGAGAGCTAATTTTGGCAGGTGGGTAGAGGGTTTGTGCAACAAAGGCATTTAGGCATTTTTAAAATGCCTTTGTTGTACAACCCTCCTTCCCCCCTCTATCCACCACTTGCCAAAATCAGCTCAACAGACCAAAACAAACACACACACACACAAACACGCACACACGCAGATTCATACAGCTATCATTCACACAAGCATCCATCACCAAACACTCACTCATGACAGAAGCATACACGCAGCCATACACACGTTTAAATAAAAAATAAATGAACATAAACGTACCTTCTGCATTGGCCTGCGTGTGGGTGCTTGAACGCCCTGCTCTAGGCCGCTCTGTCTGTATGTGCGCGGAGGCGCTCCCCTCGCACATACAGACATGCAGTGCCCCAGCCAGCATTTCCAATGAGCTATGCAATGTTGGCAAAGCAAACCTCCAGCCTTGCATGGCTCAGTGAGCATGTGCAGCTGGGGAACTGAACTGTCAAAAGGAAATAGTGTGTCCCTTTGACAGTTCTGCCAGCCCAGGAGCACTCCCTCAACTGGAAAAAGCAGCTGAGGGAGTGTTCATTGTTTCACTGGACTGGCTCCTTAGCTCATCCATAATGGGTGAGGGGGCCACTGGGTGTGCGCCCCCTTGCCATTATGGATCAGCCGCCAGGCTCGGACTAGCCTATAGGGCAATGCCTGTACCAGAAATGCAAAATGCTAGTGTGGGTCAGCCAAAATGGGCTACCTTTTGGCCAATGTGGGCCAGTTAGATGAGTTGCTTCACTATGCAGTTAGTAATGTTGACCATTGTTGCTGAATAAATATTCTTTAAATATCGCAAGTTACTTACATTTTAACACAAAACACCCCCTTGGGTACTACTCAAGAAGTCAGTGACTAAAGGAATGAATATCCATTTACAACTGCGGACCACTTTTCCATTGGTGCCTGAGACAGTTTCATGCTTCAGCCCGACCATGTGAGCAGCCCCTGCCCATTTCTTCTAATCGAACATTTCATGCTGGGCTCTCAGGGCCCCCCAGAGACGCGCCCCACAATTTGAATACCACTGCATTAAGGGAAGGTTTTGCTCTATAACTAAAGCAATCAGGGAACCGGGAACTCTGTGCTGCTCGGGTCCCCTTTGTCTTACACACAGGATCTTCGTTGTCATGTTCCTCAGATTTGCTTAATCTTCCCGCTCCGATTTAAACAAACTCCTTTTACACCTGCATTTCTGCCGCATTATCGCAACCTCACGCCCAATTAACCTCAGTCTGACACTGCTACAGCACACACAGCGTTTGCATCAGAGAGCTCAGATTTTAAGCTCCGGGTCGTCCACGTGCTCTACTGCAAACAGAAAGGCAAGGAATGTCGCGTGTGCTGCCGCCATCTTATCAGCGTATTTGGACAGGTTCATGCACGTTGCCCAACTTCCAGGGAGCAATAAAAGGACCTGAGCAATGAGCAGGTGCACATATACCTCCATAAAGCACACCTGGCCCGAAACAGATGATTGCTGCTTAACACCCTGCAGATGACGCCATAATTCTTCGCAGCAGCCAGTCCAACGCGTTAACCTGCAATATGTACCTTTAGATCGGATATTAACCGTAAAAACACAGATCACGGCCTTTGTGTGTTGCTTATGCAAATGAGAGGCTATCAATAACATTGATTTTTTCTGTTATAAACACGAGCACTACCGTAATAAAAGATCAGAGGCTATCAATCACGCGGTCTCAATTGTATCAAGATGTTCCTGCAGCCATAAACCCATCGGCATGTCTTGCTACAAGCACTTCGCACAATGGGGGCTTTCAGCAGGATGTACCGCAAAACAACTCATTTATTCCCCGAGACGCACATTTAAGGGCGACTCTTCCAGTGCACAATTAACGAGTTAATGCAGATTAAAAAAAAACATCTCCAGAAAATACTGCTGTTAAAAGTTAAAAAAAAGTTAATATCATAGTTAACACTAGTTCTCGTCTTGGGAGTGGTCCTTGATGTACACCTTTAGAATTACACCCCCGAGCGCAGGAATCTCTAAGTACAAGTTGCTAAAGGGCATAAGATTGCTAACCAACTGTGCAGGAGCTGCGTGAGAAGAAGCTCTGTCCAGTCAATCAGCCACCTACGGACAGACTTACAGGGATGCACCTTCTAATGAAGATGGGGTTTCTCATCCATCAGCAGCAGCCAAAAAGAAAAACCTGGTGTTGATAATATTGCACCGGCTAACACAAACACCTAGTGAGCTTCCCAGACACAGCAAACAGACTATGCCTATCCCATATGGGGGGGTGGAGAGGCTGAGCTTTGGCCATCCATCTTAATTTACTCAAGAGGGAAGAATTTGTAGATATGATATAAGTCATTTATAACGCGCCTGTACACAAGTGTTTCTAGGCGCGACAAGACAAGGAGGGGGAAGACAAAGGGGAACAAAACACAATCTTATTAGGCCTTGTGTCATTCAGATCGTGCAAGGGGAAGGGAGAGGAGAAGTGACGGGAAGGAAAGAGTGCAATAAGCAAAGCTCAAGTAAGTGCTGCCGGGGTGGTCGGCTCCAAGTAAGTGCAAGGAGGCAGGGGACTGGAGGGTTGCAGATACAGTCCCTAGTGTGTGGTAGGCTCAGAGGCAGTTCATGGGCCAGAGTGAACGAGGGAAAGCTGGAGCATGGGTCCCAATGAGAAGGATCTCGGTCTTACCGGCATTAAGGCAGAGATCGTTGGAGGAACATCATTTCTGAATCGCTGATAGACGGTCAGGAATGAGCGAGAGAAGGGTGGAGGGGAGCTTGAAAGAGAGCTGAGTGTCTTCCGCATAACAATGAAAGTTAAAGGAGAATGTAGAGATGAGGTCGGCCAGAGGTTCCAAGTAAAGGTTGAAGAGCCAGGGTGAGAGGTTAGAGCCCTGAGGAACACCACATGTGGAGAGAGAGGTGGTGGAGAGAAAGGACCCCAGCTGGACCTGGGAGGTTCGATCAGAGAGGAAGGAGGTCAGCCAGACTAGGGGCTAATCCGTAATGCCCATGTTGTCACAGAGACGATTGATCAGGATGGCGTGGTTGACCGTATGGCAAGCAGAGAAAAGGTCAAGGAGGATGAGGACAGAAGGAAAGCTAGAGTCGAGATTAGAGAGCAGTTCTCGTGCTTCTGGCCTCTCTAAAGCCAGACTGATGGTCAGGGAGACAGCCAACAGATTCAGTATGGAGAGTAAGCTGGGGGAAGGCCAGCTTTTCCAGGAGTTTGCCCAGGAAAGGAGTGATGGAGATCGGGCGGTAGTTTGCCGGAGAGTAAGGGTCAGCACAAGGCTTCTTAAGGAGGGGGTGTACAAGGGAGTGCTTTAGGGCAGATGAGAAAGTTCCATTGGCAAAAGAGTGATTGCAGAAATCGGCCAAGGCTGGAGCCTGTGTCAATGTGGTCCTTGAAGGTTCTGGAGGAGAAGGGGATCACCTGCATGGACGAAACTTTCATAGATCGGACTTGTCTAGAAACAGTGTGAGGAGTAAACACAGGGAAAGAGGAGAAAGGGGGGGAGAGGGAGAGGGAGAGGCAGCCCAGAGAGGGGCCAAAAGAGGTAGAAGGAGAGGAAGAGGAGAGAGAGGAGAGGATATATGGAGTTTTCGTGGAGAAGTGGGAAGCCAGTTCCATGCAAAGGGCCATGGAGGGAACAGGAGAGGTGGAGACTGCAGCAGGATTGGCCAGCTCCTTGCAGATTTTGAAGAGTTCAGCTGTGTTGTTAGAGGCTGCAGAGATGCGGCCTTGGATGTAGGCTCTCTTCTTGGACAGGGCAGAGAGTCTGTATTGCCTTTGGAGCAGCCAGCAGGTCAGTTTGTCAGAGTATGCGCCTGATGCCCTCCACTTCCTCTCAGCCACCCTGCACTTCGGTTTAAAGGTGGAGAGGTTGGGGTCATACCAAGAGTTTCGCTTGGAGGTGGGCTTCAAATGGATTCTCATGACGGGGGCAAGGACATCAAGAGTGTTGGAGACAGAGAGGTGCAGGTTAGAGAAGGCTGTGTCAGAATGTATGTCAGCCGCAGGTGTAGGAGGAGGAGAGAAAGTGGTGGCAAAGGCCTCCACTGACACACGCTTCATGGGCCGGATGACCGAGAAGGTGGGTGGCGGTGCGGGTGTCGGACAGACAGCGTCAGGTGGGAGAAGAGAAGAAAGTGGTTAGTCCAAGAGAGAGAAGTGGTGAGAGGGTTAGAGAGGGGGATGTCTGCAGAGATGAGAACATCCAGGGTGTGCCCGGAAGAGTATCGGGCCAGAGGGTAAAATAGAAAGAGAGAGAGTGTGTCGCAGAGATTGCAAAAGAGCTCCAAGGAGGGGATAGAAGCATCCAGGTGGATGTTGAGGTCTTAGAGGAGTAGAAGTTGAGAGGTAGAAGCAAGGAGAGAGGAAGAGAGGTCGGCCCACTCAGAGGAAGAGGGCAACCTGGCCAGGTGGCCTGTAAGTGGTGGCCACAGTAAGAGAGAGGCCAGAATAGATAGAGCGCCTGCAGATCAGGCATTCAAGGAGTAGGCCTGCGTAGGAATGACAGACAGGGATCCACTCTGGGAAAATCAGGGCTAGACCACCTACTGGACAGTAAGTTCTGGGTTCAAAGAGGATCTTGTAGCTATCAGGGAGGAGAGTGTCAAAATTTGTGACAGAGCTGGCTGTGAACCATGTCTCGGTTAGACCGAGGGCATCCAGATCAAGTTCTTCAAGGAGTCAGCAGATGTCGGAGTGTTTGACAGCAGATAGAGTTGAGAGTAGTGATATGGAGCAGATTGTCACATTTGAAAGACTTCAGTGGAGGGGTACAGGCATGCTGTACGCCCTGCAGAAGTGGTAGAGGGGCCCAAGATTGGGCAGAGGAGGAAGAAGGGGATGGCAGAGTAGACCGAGAGGATGGGGAGGGTGCCAGGGAGGTGGCAGTGGAAGAAGGTGGCACAGTAGCCAGAGAAGATGAGGAGGGTGCCAGAGAGCTGGTGGAAGAGGGAGGTGGCGCAGGAGCCAGAGGGGTGTAGGTAGGAATAGCAGGAGAAGGTAGGAAGTTGATAAGATGCGGGAAACGCCTGTCGAAAAGGAGGAGATTGGGCTAAGGGCCCCGGACCAAGATAGTGCCATTCAGATAGACATTAATGATGTCTTGGAGGAATGGAAGGGAGCCAGGAGGGCCTACCACCGAGTACCACCATTAATTGGAGAGGAGGAAAAAGGGGGGAGAACAGAGACCATATAAGGGGTCCACAGGCCTGGAGAGGGAACGATAAAGAGGATGTTGGTAATGGTCTGTCTGGAGGAAGCACCGATTCTCATGATGCCTACCCCCGGGCATCCGTATCAAGCCCATCAGCCACGGGAGCAGGCATCCAGACATTTACAAAAACCCCAGCAGCCCCATCTAGGGGCTGTCTGGGTTCAGTCCTGGCGCCGTAGGCACCAGGCTCATAATAAAAATCAATCCTGGCGCCATGGGCGCCAGGCTCATAGACTTTACTTACCTCATGCAGACCATGCCGCAAATAAATCCAAGCCAACGTGAGGCCTGGATGGGACTATTTTACTACAAGGATATTTTTTACTCGGGTGTGGTCCTGGGGAATTTCTTCCCTGGGACTACTTTGGAGGCTATTTTAACCACACCCGAACAGCAGCACATGCTTCGTGTTATTCTGCATCCAGCAGCGTGACTCTCACTGTGCCTGCAGCCTGCATCCAGTCTTCTGCCACGCCCGTGTGCCTGCAGCCAGCATCCAGTCTTCTGCCACGCCCGCCTCGAATCCGGAGCTCCTAGAATAAAGAGGAAGAAAAGGACAAGGTTAGAAAACTAACTTATTTCAAATTCCTCACCTGATACCGGATCCATTTCATCTCCCGACCTGGAAAGTACATCAGTCCTGCACGCGTCACTTTGCCAGTTCCAGCACGGCGCCATACTCACCAATTCTCACAGCATCTTTCGATCCGGCACTGTCTCCATCATTTCTTCGCCGTACTCCGGCACCTAGGGGCACAAGAATAACAAGGTGAGCCAAGGGAATCAACAAATACCTCTCACCACCATAGACTTACCTGATTTACCACCGGCGGTATTATTCTCCATATCTTCATATGCCGCATCTGTAAAGAGGGAGAAAAACAACACGTTAACGCATGGAATAGTTACTGGACAATGTTGGGTAACACAGACTCTTACCTGAACGCCAGCAGCAGCTAGGAGACCTTCTTCTCACGAACTCAGTTGCAATTTAAGGAAGGAAGAGGACAAGAGTGAACATTGGGCACATTGAACTCTTTGAACTTGATACTTACCAATCCAGCCTGGGACTTCAGAGTCAATGCTTACCGGAACTCTCCCAACGCCTTCAAACCAGTGAAGTAACTGGTATCTACGCGCCCCTGCAAGACATGCAGGATGGAGAGCTCATCTTTTACAAACATAAGGTGAGGTTACTAAGGGGATATCGGAGGTGATTAGTGGGGGAGAGCGAGAACAGTTGGGAGGCCATCACTAAAACCCGCAGGTGGCTAATCCCTGCCTCCACTTGCAGGAAAATACTTCTTTGGGTCCATCAGACACGACTAGGCGGGCCAGTCCAGACAGTCATCTCTGCACTACGTATCACGTTGACGGAGACCGCAGCTGTCCGGGTCCGATCGACACCCCTGTGGGGTCCAGGTGAGCGTAACACTGATGTAGTCATCTGTGATAGGGAGACCTGATTGGAGACAAGGCTGTCCCTCTTGAATGTCTTCCTTCCAGACTTAGTGAGAGAGATAGAATAGGAAATATAGTAGCAGTTAGAGAAGATGGGAGAGACAGAAAGCACCATAGAGGGTGCGAAGGAGGAAGGAGACAGGCCTGAGGGAAGAGAGAGATGCACAGCCCTGTGGCACACAACTTGGAATGCACAGCAGGGGGGTGGGGGGCGGGGTAACAACAAAGGAAGACACTGTAGGACAACAAGTAACACACAACAGTGAACAGTATTTGGACACAGCACAATGCAAAACACCCGATTCAACTTTCCTAGAAGGGGGAAAAAAGGCTCAGGTTTTGGACACAGCACAACGCAAAACACCCAGATGTCACTTACCTTGAAAGTTTCAGCAGGTTGATGGCTGCAGGCCTCATGCAACCACAGCGGACACAGACAGACACCACTGGAGCCGACCTTAGCCTTCGTCGAGAGGGCTGCCATTGCAGGGGTTGCCTGGGGTGGGCTATAAAAAGGGCCAGGCAGCCAGTAGGAGGGCAGGGGAAGGAGGGCGGGGCACACAAAGGCTGGGGGGAGGAAGTGAGGACAACACACTGCAGCACAGGCGGCAAAAATTATCTTATTTAAACAATTCCTTATGGTGCTTCGAGCACCAAGCCTCTCACAGCCTCACCCCAGCATCACAGAAGTAGAAATGGTGCTGTGGCCAACAGGTTGACACAGTGTATGTTATTTTATGTTAACACCATTAAAAAAGTGTAGCATATAACCCAAAAAGTGTAGCAACAACCCAAAAAGACCGACATTCTGAAGAAGACTACCACAAAAGAACTAACCATGTATTTGCAGCCTTATGAAAAGGATAGCCATAAAAAAAAAATAACAAAAAAATGAATGGGATTTTTTTATTTCGAACAGCCGAAAATGTCAAACAAATATCCCATTCGGTGCCATTATAGTGAAAAGGGATAGCGGGGGTTGTGGGGGTACCCCGCCCCCTTGATCAATTAAAAAAAAAACATATAAAAAAAGGACCCTGCAGCGCCGGTTCCCATGCACATAAGTGAAGGGAACCAACGTCGACGAGGGATGGAGAAGTTGGCGGCACACAGCGAAGTGTGCCGCCAAAAGGTAAATAAGGGGACGGACATTCTCATTCGGTTATTTCAGGGACATGTATGAAACGGAAGATAATTGTCTATCGAGCTAATGTTGCCTGGTAGAGAATTCAAAAATATTTGGAAAGTTTACTGAAAACCTTTCCAAAATGTTGAGAGATTCTGCAGAAAAACGTTACTATATTCTTAATGTGCATATAGAAAGGGGGGAGTGTGTGCTTGTACACACACACAAGGAAATAACTTTAGTCGAAGTGCAGTTAAGGTGAGTGTGTGTGTGTGTGTGTGTATATGTGTGTATATATATATATATATATATACATATACATACACACACACACACACACACACACACACACACACACACGGAAATAGCTTTAGTCGAAGTGCAGTTAAGGTGAATAAACCTAACGCAATAAAACCTTTGAAATTCAGCGCATTGGAAAACTCATGATCAGTTTAACTCGAGCACATTCCTTTTGATCTCCCCCATAATGCCATACAACTCATAATGCCATATTGTGTGGCATTGTGAATTCTTTCTCTTATAATAGATATGTATTTTTGGGCTTTGCAACAGGAACACACCGAGTGAAGCCAGTCCCGAGTTTCTCAATGCACTCAATTTCACCGGTTTTGTTGCGTTAAGTTTACTCACCTTAACTGCACTTCAACTAATACTTTTTCCTTGAATTTCAAGGGTTTTGTTATACCATTGTTTTTTTTTATGCCCCTGTATACTTTTCAGCACTACGGACCATGGCCTTGTATTTTTTTCAGCACCTTCGGCTTTGACCATTGTATATTTTTCAACGACTTTGGCGGTGCCCATTGAATATTTTAAAACACTGAACATGGCCATGCGCCACCGGCAGTGGCCTTTGGCGGTTCCCACTGTAATTTTTAAATCAATCCCTGCTACTAGGCATGGCCTTCGGCCAAGAAAAGAAGCCACAGACTTCGGCCGTGCTCACTCTCTATTTTTTTAACATTAACTGGCCACTGACCATGGCCTTGCTCACTTTATATTTTACAATACTATCAGGACTTCAGCTGTTTAAAATGTTACCAATTCATTGGCCATGGCCACACTGTAGCTGTAAAAAGTATAACCATTTTTTATAATATCTTTTTTTCTATAACTGCGGTTACACTGCAATGAACTACAGATACCCTTGGTTATACCCCTGGTTATTTGCAGTTATTATACTCGCAGTTATCAGGAAAAACAGTGACGAAAAATGCTTCACTGCCCTCCCAGACCCTCACCAAGTGCCCCCCTCATGTGTACCTGCTCCCTCCACTCCCCTGATGGCCACCTCACCCATTCCCCCAACACTCATCATTTCTGTGATGCAGTTTCAGTTGCGATATCGGGTAGCACCGGTTATACCCAAGGGTATGTGAAAAATGTTTGAGCGTGTTGTTGCAAACTTGGTCGCCAGCCCCGTAGACCCCCTCCAACCCACAAATTTCAATTGGTGGCCTCTTGCTCCCCCGCCCCTCCTCTAGCCTGATGGCAGTTGCATATTTCTTGACCTGCAAATGGCTTTTTTCAGTGTTTTATTTTCCGATACCCTGTGGTATAACTAACCGCGGCATCGAGAACAAATATAAATGGCGGCTGTTTCATTTATAAACACCCGGATACTCAATGTATCCGCAAAGATATAGCTATTTATGTTTGTGAAGGGGGCACCCCCCGCTCTATCAAATAATTTTAAAAGTACTGGACGTAATGACCCGAAACCACAAAAGGATCACCAATCAAAGCTTTGTGCCCAAATGTTTCAAACCAGGTCCAAATTTGTTCAGCGGTTTTGGCTGTGTGGTTGTGCAACAATTGACCTTTTTTGTCTATTGAAAAATGAATGGCGACTAAGCCGAAAGTGTTATTTTTTTGTTTTCTTAATAACTTTTTAGTTTTTTGTTTTATAGAATCTTTCACAAATGTTCCAGTCTGTGTTCCGGACTAAGGAGCTACATTCCCTGGATAGAGAACTTCATTTCAGTGGTCTGACCAATTATTTTTCTGTCTTACAGCCCCGTTAAGAGTTCTGAAAGACATTCAATTAGAACTAACTCCATTGATTTCAACAGCAGTCAATGTATCCATTGACGCTGGCCATATCCTGTCATTGAAGCATGCTCTTGTCACACCGCTTCTAAAAAAGCCCTCCTTGGACCCGTCTGTCCTTGATAACTTTCAGCTAATATCCTTGCTCAAGTTTCTCATGAAGGTGCGAGAAGCAACTGCTTACCCGCAGATTACAAACATTCTGGATCACCCTCAATCTGGTTTTTAGTGCATGAGTACAGAATGGTTACTGGTGGCAGTTATTGATGATCTGACTAGACTAGCTGACAGGTCTCAAACAGAAGTTGTATGAGCAGCGTTTATTCCAGCGTTTATTCTAGGTATACAAATATTAGAGTCCTTGTCTCCTGCTCCTCAGGTTAGTGCCAGGTGCACTGCTGGCCACCTAAAATTGAAAACCTTATGGAAAATTCTTCCTTTTCTACATTACAAACTCTATGCCCCCCTGATTTCGGCATCTATTTCAGGAGTAATTGATTATTCCAATGCTACACCATTAGTCCAGGCTAAATATCATATCACGAGCCTGTAGGTCCTGCAGAACTCTGCTGCGAAGCTGATAGCCAACTCTCCCAAATCTGCTCGTTCCACCCCTCTTTTTAGGATCCTACACTGGCTCCCTGTTGACTGTAGAGTCAAACTGAAGACCCTATGCCCAGTGCATCGGACTTTCTATAGCAAAGAGGTTAGGTATCTCGAGGAAAAGCTTTGTAAATACAAACATTCTAGTGCAATTCATTCTGTTGACAGTCTTCTTTTGACTGTACCTCGATTTCAAAAGAGTACAGTGGGCGGTTGCGCTTATTTCAATTGATGCACTAAACCTCTGGAACAGCCTTCCACTATTTCTCCAAGCAAGTGAATGCCATCTGGCCTTTACAAAGCCACTTAAAACCCCAGTGGAGTAGCTGCCTTGCCGCTTATCTTCCTTTCCTTGCCTCTTTGCCTTCCTTGCTTTGTGCCAGGAAACCCTTGTGTCACAGTTTGTGCTTTCCAAGTTTAACTACCATACCATACCATACCATACCAAGCTTTTGTCCTGGTGCCCTTTCAATGAACCATGAATTAGGACAATATGACATTGATGGAAAAGTCCAAGCTGTCCAGCAAGCAACAAAGTGGGCCGACGAGCTCCTGAGAGCTGTGTGTTTTAACGAGCCAGTCATCCAGGAACAAAAAGATGTGAATCCGTTCCCTCTGAGAAAAGCGTCCACCACAGCTTGACCAGTGCAACCCAAGGAAAGGTTGAAGGGCAGACTTGCAAATGGTTAGTGGATGTTGCCACCCATCAACCACATGTACTTTCTGTGCTTGGAATTAATTGGCACCTGTAGGAATTGTTGAAGATCTATGGACACTTACCAGTTTGTGTTCAGATATTGCATGATCTGGGCAAGGGTAGCCATCTTTAACGTGTCCTGGCACAGGTACAAGTTCAAAAGTCATATCAACAATAGGACATAGGCTCCTTGCCTCTGGCACAAAACAATGTGAATCCTATCTCCTCCCTCTCTCTGAGGTGGGTATAAGATACGGCCATACCCAGGAAATGCAAGATTCCCTTCAGTATGCAGGCATCTTGAGGGATGGGGGGGCTTTTCTGGTGGGTGGTAAAGGAAAGGAGGGCAGTAGCCATGGGAAACGAAAAGTAAAGGCCTGGGATCGGGAGTGGTGTTCATCCACTCCAGGGAAAAAGGCAAAGCCCCCAGCAAATCCACAATGGTAGAGGAATGGGCAAGGTCAAAATGTAAGGCGTTTCGGACATGGAGTGGAGGAAACAATTCCCCTGAGATTACTTCTGCCGCTCCCTTGTCAGCGGAAGCGCATGCATAGTTGTTTGCCAGGTGGCACCCAACAGCTATCCTTGTGGGCAAATGAGGTAAAGGAATGAATGGCAGACATAAGGTGGACGAATGCTGTACTGCCAGATCTAGCCACTTTGCTATGGCATAGGATGTTTTGAATCTTTCAAGCGAATGGCCTGGTTTAGAACTCAAAAGATTAGTCACCAAAGGACATACTGAGATGTTTGCCTGCAAATAAGGTGCAAACCCAGTTTTACGCATCACAGTGTGCCTCCTAAGTACAGTCCCTAAGCCCATCAAACAGCCCACAAAAGCCACAATATGTACACACAAGTGAATAATCTCCGTAGCAACCTCTTTTCAGCCATTCACTAACTCTGTGAAGCATATCTCCTTCTCCAGAGGCTGCAACGTTCACAGCTTTCCAAAGGTTACATATTCTCATATAAATGAATGGATCCGTGACACAAACAGGTTTTATTAAGCAAAATCTCCTCTGCGTTCAAATTCAAAACGTCAGCGCATTGTGTTGACAACAGTTCCACCAGTTCAAGTGATTCTTTCTACAGTTCACAAGATTTCGGGGAACCTCCCATCAGCGACAATCTCTATGGGTGGTCTGTCAAAATTACTCTGGTTGGTCTCCTCCAATCGGTGGTGGTGCAGTATAAGCACCACCAATATTTCCTGCACATTCTATAAATGTTGAAGTGGAAAAACGGAGCCCACACAATTTTGGAAGAGAAGCAAAAAGAATACGCTTATTGCAATGCAGTGCAATACAATAACCTGCAGCATGTCCTCTCCAAAATAAAAAGCAGCAAAACCCCAATGCCCCAAATGGAACATTTTGATACCGTTTACAGAGGTGAGGAGATAATTCATTGTCACAACGAGCACATACAGCCTTAAAAGGAGTTACTGGACTTGGGAAGATGCAATCTCTCTGAGCTTCCATTGACCATCTTCACATAAATGTCCACCTGCTGCTTCCAATAATAAGATGAAGCAAACTTCCAAGAAACGTCCTAAGAGGTAAGCTTGACATCTGCCTGCTGCATTCTCCAACATTGGCATTCTGTGCTTTTTCATTAGTCAGAATTACCGTCTTTATCACACACAACACTGCCATTGTCCCCCATGGACCTCTTACCGGTGACAAGGATTTTCTTGCAAAGTCAGCACTAACAGCCAAGGCCTCACAAGTCTGTATTTACTGCCCATGCTAAAAGACAAAATATAAAATGGAAGAAAGATTTTATAATCTCAAAGTCAACCCTTGTCTGCTTTTGCACAAGCATTGTTATTTCATAACAAGTTCATGCATTTCATGGCCCGTTTCAATGAAGATGTATTTCATGGGAACCCCAAAAGGAACCATTTGATACCCCTCTCCTTGTGGAGAAAGTTGTATAGCTTAGCCTCACGTTTTTGAAGCAGCCTCTATGCATCGATTGGCATGATATGCTGCATGTTGTGGCCTTCAACAAGGCAGTAAAGACAGATGCGGTGCAGGGCTGAAACAGACATTTGTCGCCCGCAGTCAGAACTGGGATTGAAATACGAGGAATTTGTTGGTTTTTGGCATGGTGTCGAATAACGAACATGCAAAACGAAGATCTTTAGAGGAATTTGATAGAATTCAAAAAAGCCGGGATCCTAATAGTGAGAAGAATGCATGGAAAAAAAAGAACGGAAGTCACGGGGAGCGACGCCACTATATATACTGGCCCCAATTTCATGTGCGGTGTGGAGCGAACAGAGTCATTGGATGGAAAAGTTTCTGAAGAGCAGTTGCACTGGGAGATAGATATCAAAGATGAGATATTTGCGGGAGGCAGGAGTTCCTTAGAAAATGCAGTTTATGTGTACTTGGAGAGCTGTGTACAGTTTCTTCATGACCTAGCCGAAGAAGTAGGTCTCTCTCTAGCTATTGAAAGCCACAGGGACACCAAACTGGGGCACAGAATCCCTTAAAAGTGTACTACTGCCGTGGTGCCAGCCTTGCAACATTATGCCTTGACCAAGACTGAAAAGGTATCTATAATAAATAGTACGTACTGGTACCCAAGACATGTTTGCAGTTGGATGAAATTAACCTGGATATTAATGAAGGGGCAAAAGGGCCGAAGGGTGTGCTCCAGAGGTTGCACTTATTGCCTTTCTTACGCTTATGCTGTGTTGGTGGCAAATGACTGTCTGCATTTGACTTTAGCAATTGACAAAGAATCTGATGCACACCAGTCCTGCTTTTGTGCAGCAATCGTACCCCTTTTTCTTCATGAGTGAGTCCGTAAAAAATACATGTCAATTAGAAAAATGTGAGAAACCCGAGGGCGTTCTTACTTCCTTCTCCCGAACTTCCTCTGCTCAGGTGGCCAGGGAAAGGCCATCGCTTTTGGATCCCAACCTTGGGGGTGGATATGCGAGGGATGATCACCTGGGTGGAGGGACCCTGGGGAGTGGGGAGAGGACGTCTGCAGGTGAGATGCAGTATTCCCCCTTCCCCTTTTCATGATGAACCTTTCATCCCTGAAGCTTTTATAGGGCCATGTTATCAGACTTTGGTTTCCTCCGGTCAGGATGCCCAATGGAAATACCTTTGCTATGGGAAGACTACAAAGAGACCAACGCGAAGGACCTCTCTCTATATGGACCAGGTAGAACTGCTTCAGAACTCTTGTAACAATTCCCAAACTCCTCAAATACATATAAATTCAGAAAGTAAACAAATAGGAGTCCCTCATATAAGTTCACATCTCTTCCACACACACACACACACACACACACACTATGACCTTAATATCTGTTTAAGACGGGGACGAGGAAGAAGCGACTGGGAATAATGCACACTTCCAGTCAGTTTTACCACTTTAGCACTGAGAAGAGGAAGATGCCAATAAAGGATCAGGCATGTCCTGTTAATTGGTGTAATGAGGGTCAGGCAAACTACCTGCATCTGCAACCTATTGAGAGGCTACCGGTTCTCAAAAGCAGGCCCACCTAGCAAAGTGGGGAGAACCTGCCTGGACAGAAGGTGGCAGATGTGCGGCGAGGAGCAGGCTGGAGCAGGACTGGAAGAGAGGATGGTGTGTGTTCCCAGGGGAGGAAGGAGGTTCCATTACCTGAGTGGGCCGCAATAGGACCAAAACCCCAACACTTGCTGGTGTTATGTGTTACCAGCTGGAGCTGGGGAACACAGAGAACTCATGACGGCCGCGGGCGCTGCTCAAGGGTTTTTTCGAAAGAGAACGCTCCTCGCCGTGACACCCAACGTCTATCCGGGAGCGGAGAACAGAACGAAGAACAGCATGAAGAACAGCACGAAGAGGCCCGGCGAAGCAGAGTAGCTCCGGTGAGTACGAGAGAGAGCGACTACTCATACCGGGGTGTTCTGGGGTGAATGTAAGACATTTGAGGTTTACCACAAGTGGGAAGCGTATAATGAGAGGGTTTGGAACCTGAATGAACAAATAAGAAATTGTGAATCCATTACAAAGTGTTCTGGGAAATACAATGAAGGAACAATGAATAATGCAAAACGCCATGCATTGTGGGAAACGCCACAGCAAATATTGAATACCCAACTAAAGAGAAGACATGGAAAGCATGTGAAACTGTAGCACAAGTGGAAAACGAATATGTGCTATGGTCAAAGGAATTATATTTGTTACAAGCATTAAGAAACAAAATGAAAGATGTTATGAACAAATTGATGAACTCGGAGGGGCGGGTTGAAGGCAAATTGTGGCAAAGCCAAAATACTGCCAATACACAAATGGTGATTAAGCCCCAAAGCTGCCATAGAGAAACCACAGCAGATGTTAAGTGCTAACACTGTTGCTAGGTAAGTGGAAAACCTGTGTTAATCAAGAAGAACTAAGAGCATCACAAAGTGCCAAGGGTTATCGGTTGCGTGACCTGTAATGGGTGGACTGTGTGGTCCGACAATTACGCCTACACCGAGTAGCCCACAAGAGCCAAAGACAAAGGCTGCATAATGTAAATGCTGAAGTGAAAGAGCCTTTGTTTTGGTACGAGTCAAAAGAACTACCAGTTGAAGCTGACTATATTAGAGAAAAACAAGAGACTTGAACTATTTCGAACGGTGCCGATCTTGGGGAATGGAATCCTGAGGTATAGTGAAACTGTATTGATCTTGGGGAGGGAACCCTAAAATATCCTGGAACTGTGCAATATTGGTTAAAACCAAGAGACTTGAACCATTTAGAACTGTGTTAATCTTGGGGAACGGAACCCCGAGATATCCTGGAACTGTGGTGTACTTGGGGGAAGAGACCCATGAGGTATTTTGGAATTGCGTTACACTTTGGGAAGGGAACCCCAAGTCCCCTCTTTTTTCTGGAACTGCCTGAACTTTGGGAAGGGGAAGTTGAACCAAGCCTGCGCTAAAAGAAGCTCAGAACTTTGTTTTGAACACTGTTTCTTTTGGTGCTGCCATCCCTACACATTGTATGTCTTTAGTTGTAAGACCCAGTATCATTTTTGGACACAGACAGGGCCTCATCACAAGCTGGGCTGTAGCCCTTAAAAGTGGCAGTAACGGTATTACTGCCGCATTTAAGGGCTGGCCTTATCACGAGTTGGGTGCAAATGGGCTGTTTTACCGCCAGCTTTTTTCTGCAGGTGAAAATCCCATTTAGCGCCATAGGCTGTATTAGCAAGCGGTATTAGCGCCGAAAATTCCCCATTGGATCCAACTGGAGAATGGGGATTTACCGTTAGTGTCCAACCGTACCATAATACTGCCAGACCGGTGGGCACCAACGCTATTACAGTTGGGAGGTATTAAAGCCAGGATACCACCCAACTCGTGATGAGGCCCACAGTCTTAAGTAGAACTCACTGACACAGAAGATCCTTAGTTTCTTTAGATAGGGAAATCCCACTTTAGCATAGGGAAAGTTAGGCCTTAATCCATTCTGCCATGTACAATAAAGGTCCTTTTTGTTAAGAAAGTTAATCTGTCGCCTGTGTCTTGCTTCATGATGCCTTCACAACAGGTCCTTTGGTTTGACTAAGGCGATATCCCACTTTAGACCAATAGCTTTTCTCTGGTTCTGGAGATGCATCTTGTAGAAGAGCCAGCTCTTGCAGTGATGACAATAGTGGGGTCTGTGCCTGACTCCTTAATCCCAATTTAAATTGAGCCTGAAAGGCAACCAGAAACCATCACCTCCTAAGCAGAAGTGTCTGCTAAAATAATACCTTTGACTCAAAGGTGTTGATGGGCTGGTGGACAACAAGTATTTGTGGGGCAGGTTGGGTTGGGGTCTGTACAGGTATTTTGGGGAAATGTATGCTGTGGGGTAGATGGACTGGACTGCTGTGGTTTACATCGGACATATCTAAAGAAATTGATTATGTCCTCTGCTGTCTGCTCATTTTGTGTACGCATTACGAATTGAGGATACAGTGGAATGGGAGCCAGCCCAAAGTCTACATCTTGAATTAATTAACCCCTTGGTCTGAGATTTTTTTATTTGGCTTTTTAGTTTTTAATTTGAATCCTTTATACCTGTCAATTTAGATCCATTAAGTCTGCTTGATTGTGTCAAGTGCTGGTATTACCAGAATCTCTTGGTACTGTTTTTGGCAACCTTCTGACAAAGCCACAACTTTTAGCTTCTTGGAACAACTAAACAGGTGGTTCCCAAAGAAAGGGACAAGGTCCGAAGAAAAAGAAAAGAAAAACTTGAGGTGGGGAAAAACATGAAATCATGCATCTGCCAAGCAATAAAGCCGTAATAATTGCAGAAGGAACAGCCAATGGAAATCGTCAGCAACAAGGAGGATGTCAGGCGTGAAAAAACAGAGACGAGGTCTCAAAGAAACCTATTCAGAAAACACAAGGGAGGCGAGAAGAATTGCAGAAAGGAGGAGGAAAATACAAAGCAAGCTGACAGAAAACAAATTTCACTGTAATCACAGAATAAGCCACATCAATCTTTAAACATTAAGATATTTAAGCCAATGGGCGTGCTCTGCTGACGACCGTGACCTGGAAATGGAAATGTCTGATGGGAGATGGGGCCGCCATCTTGGAATGGGAATCCTACTTCATTCAAAGAATGATGCTCCACAGCCAATAGCACTGACGAAACGACAGGCGATTCTTAACAGATGGGTCCTTCTACCAATTCGAATAAGGAACCCCATTGCTCTGAACACATTTCACTCATGCTAAAAGATTAAATGTTAATAAAAAGAATCATTTTATAATTCAATATTGTCTCTGGCACAAGGCGCAGATGCGTTTTCTCTTCCACTGGCAGGCAGAGCGAATGGGGTTGTGGGCACCGGTCTTCTACCTAAGAAGGTCTTAGCACCTCTCTTACTTAGGGTCCTGATTTGTAACATCGACTCTGGTGATAGACCTGACCCTCCTCAACATAACACCATTTGCTTATTTACTCGCCCCCAATCCTGGGCTTGACTCAAGGAAGCATTTGGGGGTGGTGGGATTCAGAATCCAGAAACTGAACCTTGCAAGATCTGTAAGAAGAAAGCCCCACTAAGTAGCATATTAGTAAACAGATGGTGGGCCCAAAGCGTGAGCAGGAGGAAAAAAATGCATTTTTAAAAAACAGAAGAGTAAGCTAGCAGTAAGGCATAGAGTCAAGAGCAGAGAAAATAATTAATCTGCAGTTGTGGTGAGTGTGTGTGTGTGTGTGTGTGCGCATATATATATATATATATATATATATATATATATATTTAACAAAGGCAGTAGGTCTGGACTTTATTAAATGCTGTTTGCACGCTAATGTTTCAACTAAACCATAATTTGCACAAGGACACATCTTGTCATCACATGCCAGGTGCAGCATCAAATGCTCAAAAACTTCCAATCCATTCTAGGTAAACCCATATATGCCCATCTAAAGCCACCATACACTCAGGCCCATACCTAAATTAAAACAAGTGTTTCCCTGCAGATGTATGCCACATACAAAAATGCTGAATAGTTTTAATATAAGAGAAGCCGAAAACAGACAGATCTACAGTGATCGAAAAGCCCATTGACAAATGGATCTGTAGGCACTTTAAAATAGAACCTGGTCAACCTCCACTCTTGTATGCATAGGCATTCTACACCATCTGCTATATACAACTTCACATGTATCATTTGATATTGCGTTGTTGCATCCCAAGTGTTTTTCCAAAGCAATTTCTTTTGAAAAAATGACATTGAAAAAACCCATTGAAATATATGGGGCAGGGATAGGGTAAGGGGTTATAAGCGGTGGGTGGGGGGAGGAGTGGTCAGGGTAGGGTTTATAATTAAGGGAAGGGGGCTTGGAGTGGGGACCACCCAAATCAAACATTTATTTCGAAATTACTGATGTCGATGTAGGGACATAGAACCAAATTATTTAATTATTTGACATTATGAAAATCAGTTTATCACTTCAAAGCACGCGATGATTGTAGTGGGTGCAGTATGTGGTAAAAGGAGATAGGGGTATAGAGGGAGAAAAGGTAGACTGGTGTTGTGCAACTAGAAAAAAGGACTGCGTCAGTAGGCAAGGCAATAAAGTATGTTTTTGCTAATGTTGGAGATGGTGCGTCAGGGCCATTTGAAGGGACTTGAGCCTCCGCTGCAAACCTGCGACTGAGTTGTTTTTGGAAGCTTGGTATGGCTAGGAATTGGAATCTGGGGGTTGGCGAATTAAGGTCAGCATTTCTTGAATGTAGCTTGAATATGGGAGGCACCTCAAAAGACAAGGATTTCCCACAAAATGCCAGAATGCATGGTCCTACAGAAGTTCCACAGGAGTACGTTTCAGAGAACGCATTATGCCTCGTCATTATCTATGTCAACTCAACAGTGCAGAGGGCCCAGGGAGAGTAAACATTCCATAATGCACTGGGATTCACTCAGGAAAGAAGACCCACAAGGTAGCATTGGCGAGAATTCATTATGCCAAAGAAGACTAAAAATGAGCTGAATCATTTCTGCATTATATGAGGAGGTGGCCTATGGTTAAAAGATGTCTCCTGCTTTCCACACCCTTGCATATATTTATATTTTTGTATTTGCAACCGGTAATGATAGAATATTTTTTGACAACATCATTATACATAAAACAAAGACTGGCAGTAGCAATTCAATTTAAGAGTGTATTACAATTAGGATGTAATGATGGGAGTAAGAGAAACATTGTCCATTGGGGAAGCGTAGGAAATCTTATCCTAGACCCGACAGGAGTTGATACTTGTCTGAAAATAAATTGCATCTTTCAAGACAGAAAGCCATGGACCATGCAGCATCAATCTCCATAGTTCTCAGAAGCTCAGTTGATAGCAACTTGGGAGATGTAGGTTCTCCATGTATTGCAGTCCTTACATCCTTATTGCAGTCCCTGTTGTGGTCCAGGCCTTCGAATCGAACAGTTTAATGTAGAAGTAGTTTGTTGCTGTACGATCTCCAACAACAAAGTACCAAGAAGCTGCAGAACTGCATGTTTTGCTACCAGGTCTCACTAGGTGGCTAGCAGCATGAACTGTGGGGGATGGAGCGCCGAAAAGAACATATGCATGTTCACAGTTGTCATGCAGACTGGCACGGTGCACCGTCACAACTGTATGTTTGGAAAGTGCAAATTCTAGATCCAGGACTGTCATTATACCAGCACTATGGCAGATGTAAGTTACAAGTTACTTTCTTACCTGGTAACGTTCTTTCAATGGGATGTTCCGACGACGTGTTCCATATCTATGACAGGTAATCACCATTGCTGTGCTGCTTCGGCAAATTTTCGGCATCTGCGTCCTGCATCGATGATGTCGATACGCTGTCCTCGAGGGCCTCCGTCGAGTCAAAGTCACCGGATGTTATAGGTAGGACGCACGACGCCTGTAGCCTCAGTTGTAGTTTTTTCCCCAGAACGTGTCTCACCAATCTTCTGCCAGTATGACCACAGAAAGCCTTGCGGAAATGTAAGCTGCAATTGCATAAGAAATTCTGTAGTGGGGCAGGCCGGGAGGGTACGATATGGAACACGTTGTTGGAACATCCCATTGAAAGAATGTTACCAGGTAAGAAAGTAACTTGTCCTTCGAGGGGATTGGTTCCTCCGACGTATTCCATATCTATGACAGACTCCCAAAGTAGTACCAACGTATGGAGGAGGGAAAAGAATTTAGAATGCCCAATTAAATTGCAGAATAAAGGACCGCCTTGCCAAAGGCCAGATCCTGCCCATGGATAGAATCTAGGGAGTAGTGTCTTACAAAAGTATGTACCGAAGCCCATATGGCTGCTTCACAAATGTTACGAATGGTAACACCCAGCCACACCCCTAGTAGAATGGGCCTGTAAGCCTACCGGAGGCTCCTTACCCGCTAAGCGGTAACATTCAGAAATTGCCAAGATAATCCATCTAGACAAAGTCTGCTTCGTAACAGCTTGTCCCAAACGCCTTCCCGCGTATCCTATAAAGAGCTGATCGTCCACTCTGACCCGGGACATGTGTGAAATGTAGAAACTTAAAGCTCTCCTAGGATCCAACATATGGAGCCTCTCCTCTTCCTTACCAGAATGCGGAGGAGGATAGAACGCAAGAATGACCTTCTGACTTAAATGAAATTCCGACACAACTTTTGGAAGAAAGGAAGGACGAACTCTAAGGACAACCCTGTCCTTATGAAACACCGTGAAGGGTAGCTTAACAGAAAGTGCCTGCAACTCACTCACTCTACGACCGGAAGTAACCGCAACTAAAAATACAGTTTTAAGGGTTAACAGTCTTAAAGGACAAGAATGTAAAGGCTCAAATGGAGCACACATTAGGAATTTTAGAACCAGGTTCAAATCCCAACCGGGCACCTGGAAAGATGACGGTGGAAACACATTAGTGAGCTCTTTCAGAAACTGAGAAATTAAAGGAAATCTTAAAATAAGAACACTCCTCAGACGAGCGCTTAAATATGGACAGCGCCGCCAGCTAACCTTTAATGGTACCCACTTGCAGGCCCTTGTGGGCTAAGGAAAGCAAAAAAGACAGAACCACAAGAATGTCACATGAAAAAGGATCCACATTCTGAATCCTGCACCAGTCGCAGAACTTTCTCCAACGGCAACGGTACAGGGACTTTGTCGCAGGCCGTCTGGCCGAAAGCAACACCTCCATCACGTCTTCAGGGAGGTCCCAATCCTTATACCTCAACCTTTCAGAAGCCAAGCGTGAAGGTTGAGGGATCCGACCTCTGGATGGAGAACCTGACCCCACTCCCGTGAGAGCAGATCGTCTCGGTAGGGAAGACGGCGTGGAGGGCAGATGGACAAGTCGAGAAGGTCCGGGTACCACGTTCTCTGGGCCCATGTTGGAGCAATGAGGGTCATCCGGGAACCGAACCTCCTTAACCTCCACAGCACTTGCGGAATGACGGGGACTGGAGGAAAAGCATACAGCAGTGGGAAGGACCACTCCACCACGAACACGGCCCCGAAGGCTCCTCTTGGAGGAAATTCCCGCGAGCAGAACCTTTCGCACTTCCGGTTGACACTGGCGGCAAAGAGATCAACTTGTGGGGTCCCCCAAAGGGCTAAGATCTCCAGGAGAGTCTCCTGAGCCAGCTCCCACTCGTGAGAGATCGTGCTATGCCTGCTCAGAGCGTCCGCCATCTTCTTTTTCGTCCCTGGCCAGATGAACCGCCGAGATCGAAAGTTCCTGCTGGATGGCCCAGAACCTGAGCTGCATCGCCTCTCTGCACAGAGGAAGTGACCCTGACCCCCCCCTTTTTGTTGAGGTAGTGCATGGCCACTGAGTTGTCCGTTGTCTCCCACAGTCGGCAGAAAAGCCTTCAGGGCAAGCCTGAAGGCCCGCAGCTCCAACAGATTGATATGGAGTCTGGACTCCGACGGAGACCAACGACTGCTGGCTGTCAACTCGTTGGCATGAGCTCTCCATCCCGTGAGGGATGCGTCCGTCACGATCGTCACCTCTGGCCAGGGTAGCCAAAACGGAGTCCCTTTCATCAGATTGCCTTCAACGGCCCACCACAGAAGGTCCTGGGCGACTGAGGGCGGCACCTGAACGGGATCCGACATCCTGCCGGAGGACTGTGACCACTGCATCTTGAGAGCCCACTGCAGAGATCTCATCCGCAGCCGTGCCTCTGGCACCAGAAGAATGCAGGATGCCATGAGGCCGAGCAACCTCAAGAACTCGAACGCCGGGAGACTCTGGGCCTGTTGAAACTTGTGCACCATCTGCAGAATGTGATGAGCCCTCACCTGGGGAGGTGAACACAGCCCCAGAGATGTGTCGAGCACTGCTCCGATGTACTGGACCCGCTGTGTTTGCGTCAAGTGGGACTTCTTTAAGTTGAGGGAGAAGCCCAGCCTGTGAAGGGAGTGGCAGGTACTGACAGATGATCCAAGACTTGCTCGGGAGAGCGTGCCCTGATAAACCAATCGTCCAGGTAGGGGTAGATGTGAATCCCCCCTTTCCTGAGATACGCTGCCAACCACCACCATGAGCTTGGTGAAGACCCTCGGGTAGAGGTCAATCTGAACGGCAGGACCCAAAACTGAAAATGCGAGTCGCCAACCGCGAACCTCAGGTACTTCTTGTGCTTAGGATGAATCGGCACATGAAAATAAGCGTCCTTGAGGTCGAGAGGCACCAGCTAGTCCTGAAGTTGAAGGGCCTGGAGGACTTGAGAGAGAGTAACCATCTTGAACTTATCCTTCCTGAGGAGCTTGTTCAAACCACGCAAGTCCATGATGGGTCCCAATCCCCCGTCTTTCTTTCGGAATTAAAAAATAAGGGGAATACCATCCCTTGTTCCTCTCTGCTACAGGCACCAGTTCTATGGCGCCTTTCTCCAGCAGGGATTTGATTTCCTGCGCAAGGAGCAGATCCGGACTCTTCAAAGAGACATTCCCTGGTGGATTGTCGTGAGGCCTCTGCCGGAAAATAAGACAGTAGCCGTGAGCTATGATCTCCAGAACCCACACATCTGAAGTAATGGCACACCATTCTACAAGATGCTGCGCCAGCCTTCCCCCAACCGGCGAACCATGGGACATGGCCTCATGACTGAGCTGAAGCGGCTGCGGCAGTGCCTGAGGATAAAGAGGCAACTGCCCGGGCGGCCTTGGCACCTCGAGTACCTTGTTTTCCACCTCTGGCACTCCTACGATGGCCCCTTTGACTCGCAGCCCCTCTCGATCTACCAAAGAAAGAGTAGTATCGAAAGGATCCTCCTCTCCATTGCTGTCCCTTAGGACGAAAAGGCGGAGGTTGGCGAACTGCAGCGCTCAACGACTTTGTTGCAGCTTTGGAGGTCTGCAACCTCTCAAGGCTCTCGTCAGCCTTGCTGCCAAAAAGATGTTCCCCATGAAAGGGCATGTTGAGAAGCCAGGCTTGCACATCAGGAGCAAACCCCGACTTCCGCAACCATGCAAATCTGCGCATTACGGTGCTCACCGCCATGGACCGGCTGACACAATCTGCCATGTCCAGACCCGAGTGAACGGATTCACACATGGCATCCTTGCCATCCTGTACAAGAGCAAGAAAGCCATCCCGTTCCTCCCCTTCGGGAATATGTTCAGCCGCCAAAGAGACACAATTCCACAGAGTATGAGTGAAACGTGCTAAGGCATACACGGGGTTGGCGTCCTGCAAAGCCATACCCCCTGAAGAAAACACTTTCTTCGCCCAGCCATCAAAACGCTTGTCGTCCCTATCAGGAGGGATGGCAGGGTACGACGCCTGTTTTGCCGGGGCCGTAGCCGCCTGCACCACCAAACTCTCCGGAGTGGGGTGCCTAGTCAAGTAGCTGGGGTCGCTACTGGCTGGACGGTATTTTTTCGGCAAAGACTTGCCCACAGCCGGGAGACTCTCCGGAGCAGTCCAAGCCGCTGCCACCCCTCTTTGCAAGGCCATATGGACTGGCAGTACCGGGTCAGTTGATGGACTGTAGTCCAAGATATCTGTCAGGTCATCCTGCAGAAAATCCCCTGTCAGCACAGACCACCCCAAGTACTCCGTCACCCTCGACATGAGGCGCCGGTACGAGGATTCAGCATGCGTACCCGGCTCAGGCCTGCCAAACTCAACCTCCGGGGAGGTGTCCAGACCACTGGCGTCGTGCAAAGACTGACGCAGGTCTTCCAACTGGCTATGACCAGATAATAGGTCATCAGGAACCCCCTCAGAAACTAGACCTTCATCAGACCCTTCATCCACCTCAGATATATAATCAAGAGCCTGGAATAAATCGCTGGCTGAGGGCACAGAAAAAGGTACATGTTTGGACTTGGACAAAGCCTTCCTAGAAGTTTCCCCCGATCTACGGGGCACCACTGATAAAGCCTCCTCTAAAGGCGTCGACAGAATCGACGTCGACGTCGAGCGTGGCGCCGATGGCTTCGACACAGGCCTTGAGGGCAGAGATCCGAGCGTGTCCTTCGACGGCCTCAGCGCCGATGGCGTCTATGACTTCCTCAGAGGCAGAGCCTCGAGCGATTCCCTCAACGTCTTCTTCAAAGACCCCACAGGCTCCGACGGTCTGGAGGGCGTCGAGGACCGGGACCTGGAGCGGGCATGGCTAGAGCGATCCACCTTGTCCGACCGGGACCTCGAAGGTTCCCGGTGATCGCGCCGACCGCTCGAGTCCAAAGGCATGCGAACGATGGCTCTAGCACATTCCCTGCCAGCGTCTTTCGACAGCGCGGATGGAACAGAGCTGTGCGACTAAAAAATCGCCAACATCTCCTTACGAAATTAATCCCATTGCGCAGGAGAGGAATGCTTGTTGGTACAAGCAACCCGCCGACGGGTAGAGTCCTCGGACGAGGAAGGCCACCTGTGATGGTGCTTCCGAGAGTGCCTCGAAGAGGCAGAGGAATGGCGGGACCCACTCCGGGACCGAGACCCCCTGGACTTACGCCGACGATGAGGAGAGTCGCCCCTCGAATCGTTGGTTGAAAGCCCAGTGGATTTCGACTTCCGGGGTTTGGACACCTTACTGAGAGAAAGCTTCTTCTTACACTACCGCAAGGCCTTCAATGTTAACGACTGGCAATCATCACAATCGTCCGTGGCGAGGTCCTCACCGAGGCACCAGAGGCAGGCGTTGTGCGGGTCTGTCAGCGACATCTTGGAACCGCAGTCCCGACACTTCTTGAAACCCGGCCAAGGGGTAGAAGACGACGAAGACATCAGGAAATCTTCACACAAAAAAACGGGTTCGAAGAACCGATAGAATAACCCAGAAGAACCGAGGCGCGCCGAGATCTCCGAAGCGAACACGTTCGCAGAAAAAACTGAACTGAGGCTGCAGGCGTCGTGCATCCTACTTATAACATCCGTTGACATCGGCTCGACGGAGGCCCTCGAGGACAGCATACTGACGTCATCGACGCAGGAGCCGAAAATTTTCAGAAGCAGCACAGCTGTGGTGATTACCTGTCATAGATATGGAATACGTCGGAGGAACCAATGCCCTCGAAATACAGATTCTGGTACAAGCAGCATAGAGCATCATGGGAGTATTTTTGTATGGGCATGACAAATGGAATAGACTATTTGGGGACAACGACCTTAAATTTGAGTCCTGAACTGGCAGAATATTCCACCAGACACAAGCATACTTCCCCATAACTAATTGAGTCTCACTCACAAAACACATCATATGCTTAACATATGACATAATGCACATGACTCGGAGTGGAGGATACCCAAAAGCCTATCCATGCAGAGCCCATTGGTTGAGCATGAGGGAGTATGCTAAGAGGCATGGACAGGACAGTTAAAGAAAAGCTGACTCAGAGACGGCAGAAGGAGGTGCAGAGGTGAATGGTTGGCCTTCCCAACTTGCAAAAGGGACTCTTGATCGAAAGAGAGACACTGTACAACCAACAGAAATTGATACACATTTTGATGGCCTCATATAACTCCTTTTTGGCATGTCAGAGCTCTTTCGTTTCTTTTACAATAGTTCAGGCTGACTTCAGAGTATTGTTTTGAAAAAACGCTGGGTACCACTCCATAGACCAGGGGACTCACTGGTATGACTGAAAGATGATGGGATGTACGAACAGGTCATAGTACTCAGAGCCTTCCAGTGACCAGAAAAGATTTAACCATGTCCCTAAAGAGGCCAATTAGATCGTTGAACTTCCTGAAAAAGATAAGGTAAAATTATGCTCAACTTTCTCCTCAAATAACAAATAGTTAATCAAGTATTCGGCTGAAGCCAAATATGAGGCAGAATAGGTGTTTCCATATTTTCAATATTTCTTGCCATGTTCATTTATTCATCTTCTTTCTTTTCAATCAACCTGAAAAGTACAGATTAACCAAAAATCAAGGACAAAATGGATGTGGCAGATGCAAAACTAGTGCTATATCCAGCAGCAGGATCCATTGTGAATTGCAAACATTGCCATCCCATGAGAGTTGCAAGGAAGTTTAGGTGGAAAGTGACTAAAAATCCATCCTGGCAGCTCACATTTATAAATGGTTTCTCCATGTTCCTGCAGGACACAAATCGAGGACACATATGAGGCGACTGGATTCCATCTGCCGCTGATTTTTCCCGCTCATATGCCAGAAAGGCAGCTAGTACTGGAGCAGGTGTAATTGCACGTAGGAAAGCCTAAGATATGACTAAATGTGCCCAAATGCTACAAGTTCTAAGGGGACACTTGCCTGTTGGACAGTTTCTCAATTCCATTACATCTCAGTACACGTCCACTTACTGCACTTCACTCCAACCACACTAGAGAATGCAAATCCTTATGTGCCTCATTACGGGTTTGGCAGTAATTCCCTAATTATTATGTGGACTTACTGCCAAAACGTATTTACTATTACCTCCACTTGGTCTGGCAAATTTACGGCCCGACTACGATTGGTGATAGGGCAGTGTTAATCCACATATTTGGAGACCATGTGAATTTTTGTGCATTTAGATGAGCATTTATACACTGCAGAAAATTCGCTCCATTTTGCAGTTGAAGTGGAGAATTGACATCAAGCATATTGTCAGGACTCTGGTGTTGTCCACACACTAGGGGTCATGATAACACAGCTGACCTTCCTCCTGAGAGTACCGCCCCCGGTCAAGTATCAACACAGTGTCAATGGGCATGGCCGTAAGGGTGGGCAGGTAGCGATCTACCCAATTCAGGACAGGACAATGGAATCCAGAGGGCAGAAACACAGGGCAAGGAAGTCCAAAGACAACCCAGGTCGATATCAAGTCCAAACAGTCAAATTAGTAAATTAAGGGGCAAGACAGACAGAAGAATATCCACAACGCAGTCTGGGTCAGCAGCCACTAATCCAAACAGTCATAAGTGTGATAGTAGAGGGGCAAGACAGAAGAGTATCCATGAGGTTGTCCGAGTCAAGGAAATACAAAGGTAGCAACACTATTAAGATCAGAACACTTCTACTTGCCGGATCGAAGCGCTCCTCAGTCCTCTTCTGTCTGGTATGCAGACAGCAATTGCAACTGACTTCTGCATTGTCAGCGAGCTGCGTAGTCGTACGTAACGTGCCACGGGAGATTCCTGGTGCTGTAATCCGGATGGTGTTCTCCATCAATGGCAATCACCAGGAAACGGCATGGTAGCGGGCGCTCCGAATATCAGGGCGCTTCCTGACAGATCCCCCCCCCCCATTAAGCAAGAGAATATCTTCAGCAGTGGGCATGTTGGGACAGAAACAAGTGCATCAAGAGGGGAGCATGGATGTAATTAGTTGGCTCCCAGGTGTGCCGCTCCAGGCCATACCCCTTCCAGTCGCCAAGTAAGGGACACTTGCCACGTTTCAACAGTGAAACCAAGTTTTGCCAGTTGTGGTGGGTCAGAAAAAGGACACAGACTCTGATAAGCCATTTATTTATGGGCTGTATTTATTTTTAAAGGAAACATGCCTGTTTTTACCTAAGCTATACAGGGTCCCTATCCAACAAAACTAACTACAGTGCTCGTCAGTCCTCAGTGAATGTCTTAACAGAGTTGGTCATCCGTCTAAAATAAGCCTAACTGACTCTACCAATATAATAAGACACGAGAACGACTCCCTTCTCCTGGGGTTTTTGCTTCTTGCAAAGTTTTGTTTCAGTAATTGATTTTCAGATAGCCTGTAGTGACTATTTTGATCAAATCATACAGTTCGTTCAACACTGTACTGTGCTTTGATTTCCTCTCTCTTTGCTGGTTACTGTTTATGGTTTTATTATTCTCCTCTTGATTCTCTTTACAGAGAGTGGTTCTTCTCTCATCCCGTGATGAGGTTATCCAACGTTTATAAATCATAATGGGCCTCTTTATTAGTTTGGTGGTATCCCGCTAGTAAATCTGGCGGGATACCACCAAACGGAATTACTGTTAGCGGCACTTGATCTGCCGTAATTACCTGCAGATTACAAGTGCCAGTAAGGGTGGGTATTCCCCATTCCATGGAGTCCCATCGGAGTCCATGGGGGGGATGAGTGGGGAGAGGGGGTGAATTGCCGGTAATACCGAAACTTTTTGGTGTTGGGATGCCGGAATTACCGGCAGCTCGAATCGGCTGGCAAATCCAGGCAACTCACCCCTAAACTTGCACTATTGCTGGTGCGGATACGTGCCGCTAAGCGTCAATGCCAGAACTTTATTTTGACTGGAACGAGTATGATTGGTCCCATAACGATTCTCATTCACTCCTCTGGTTTGAAGCATCACAGTCTTTTTATTTTGATTGGGATGGGTATGATTCGTCCCATAAGGATGTCCAGGGTGTCCCGCTTTCCCTGGCACCGCGCACCCTTAGGGTTAACATCACTGGGGCTTCTACGGGCATGGGTTTGTTCTTTTCTTCGCCAGTGCAATTTCTCTTGCCCCCAACATGCCTCTTCTCTAGTGCGATTGTCTAGGATGGTCACACAGTATTTCAAATACTGCTAGGTTCCATGTCTCCCCTTTCCAAGTGGTTTCGGCATTGTTTATTGGACACCCCTCATCCACCACGAGTCTTCAGTGGTAATGCCACTGCCTCCTCCCGCCTTTTCTTTCTGTAAGAATTCCAGGATGGTCCATATCTGACTTCGCTTCTCTCGCTTTCCTCCAAGTAAGACGCTGCTTGTCTAATTCTGCTTCGCATTCCTTTCTGGTCACAAGATGCTGCGAGTCCAGCTTTCTCGCTACATCAGGCAGTCCACCCATTTTGTAACTCACAGGCTTTTCTCTATGCCAGTCTCCTCCCTCCTTGTATGTGACGTAGCCTTGGGATTTCCCCAGCGTACGTCTGGGTCTTCCTCTTTCTCTCTTGTAGGGTTCCTCTTCTCCTCCATATGCCATCCTCCTCGTCCCAGTAGAATGGGATTTTTCCCCATAAGAAATATTTACAGTTTCTGGCCAACAGTACATTTTGGTTTCTTCACCATACATATTACCACAGGAGATGTTTAAGGAGGTTTTGTTGAGATATTTCATAAGGGGGGGTACCTCACAGGAACGGGAGTACTTGTCAAGAAAGCAAGACTCTCTCCCAGTGAGGTTCCACTTGCATCAACCCAGAGGGAGGGTGTTGCAGAGCGGACTCACCTCCCTAGTGAAGCCCCTGTTTCCCAGTCCTGGTCCGTGCAAGGGTGTACCGTTCCCTTAGCCGGAGCAGGGACATTTCCCATGGATACCACTCTCCCTAGACCCCCTCAGCCAGCTCGGTGGGACGGGCGCTGCACCTGCAAAAATAAAATCGCTGTCAACAGGAGATGGGCCACACCCTGGGTTCTTAGATGACTAATGGACACCGACACCAGAGTGAATCTTTCAGAGGGATCTGTGATGAATCTTATGGATTCATCACTGATCCCCAGCCTGAGAACTCCTCCTGTGTGGCATGGGGACGGCAGCCGCTACCTGGCTGTGGCAGATGGTATTATGATGGAAGATCACATGGGAGCAGATGGCTGTCCGGAAGATGTGGCGACCCCATCAGGAAAGACGTGATATTCTTCCCTTCTAAATGAAGAAGACCCTATCATTCCTAGATTCCTGGTGAGATGTTGTCACTATAGAAATCCCTCCAGTTACAAAATGCAAAACCCTAAAAACGCTTCCCACCAGACATTCTAGAGATAATACCATTTTCACCTCATATGCACATAACACACACATAACCTGGAGTCTCTTATGGTTTTGTGCTAACCAAAAATCCAAAACAAAATCACCTCAAAAGTCCAATAAATCCTCTGGACTCCAACTCTGATAAAACCTCAAGTACTGGGACGAGGAAGAAGGAGATAATATGGATCAAAAGAAACACTAAACTGAATACGCAGGCTAGTTGTTATGAGGCTCAACTGTGCTGGACATTTAAAAATGGTGTCTGCATTTGCACGAGAGAGAAAAGCCGCACTGAGGCATAAGGAAGCAGCGCCACGGGATAAGGCACAGGCGCTGGAATGGACCGTGCTGGTGGGAGTAGGTGTTCCCAAGCTGCCATTTTCTTACCGGAGTGGCGCTGGCCACAGAGGACGCCACAGGCAACGTGAGAGGACTGCTGGGGAACAGGCAGCAGCACCCAAAATACCGGCATCTCAGTCGAGTATTGAAGCAGCAGGATTGCCGGCGGACGAGCGCAGAGTTAGCGGAAGAGCTGAGAGAAAGTCGAGACAGCTGAAAACGCCATCCCGAAGTGAAAGCATCATCGCAGCAACGTTCCATGGTTTGGAGGCGCTGTCAGATCCCGGGGAGTCTGCCAAGAGATGATGGGGACCCTGGGGCATTCCGACAAGCATTTGAACCTTTAAGACTTTACTTTGATTATTGAGCAAGCATAAAACAAAAACAGAATTTGATCAAATCCTCATGTATCAGATGTCAATATGGGGAAGGTTGGAGAAAGGATTGCCACAAGCCAATGAATGTTAATGAAGGAATTAAAAGACAAAACTTGAACAAATCTCCTTATACGAGATATCAATATAAGGAAAGCTGGAGCAAGTGTTACCAAAAGCAGATGAAGTAAAAAGGCCAAGCTTGAACACATCTCCATATATGAGATGTCAATGTGCGGAAAGCTGGGGCAAGTAATATCGTAAGCCAAGTATAGACAGTGAAGGAATACAACTGTGTTATACTGAAAGGCAGTGGAAACATTGAAAAGAAGCCCTCATGAAAGAAGCACATCAGGTAGTAAGCATGTGGGGAGAAGATACCTTGCAGGAGAGTGTGCCCAGGGATCTGCAGACCCCAGAAAGGGATTCCTGGCAAGGGAGTTTACCAGATAATCCATTTGAATTACTCCAAGGATACAGACATTGTGGACAGATACTTGGCAGGGCAGCTTACTAGGGGATCTGTAGAAATCAGATAAAAAGAAGTCCTGGCGGACTAAGCACCAGGCCAGTTAAAGTTAAATAAATAGACATTGTGGGAGGATACCTGGCAGGAGTACCAGGGAATCTGATAAACTTACTAAAGTCTTCCTGGCAGGGGAATATAGAAGGAGGTTCTCCTGAAAAAGTTATTGTTTTAGGGAAACTCTCTTTAGGATAAGGACAGATAGACCTTTATCCAACCCTTTCCTATTAATAAAGATGTCTGATGTTGAACACTACGACTTTGTGTCCGCCTCTCATTTCTGACCCCTCACAGACCCCACCTGGGACCTCTCGTTAGTAAACACCTTCAGATCTTAATAATTTACCCTAGGATTTAGCTCACCCTGTCTGTCTCAGGGACTCTTAGGGTGAGTCTATGACAACCGCTCCCCTTCCTAACCTTAGGCAACACTCACCTGCAGTGTAAGGCCAGAGGAAGGCGTTCGTGGATGATCCCATCCTGCTAGGCGGCCTCAGGCAGGCTGTCAACCTATCCCACTACTTCACACCAGAGTACCTCCCCTCTACCCCCTATTTATTATAATGGCCATCTAAACGTTCTACCCTACATAACATTTACCCTACCTATCGTACCCCCTACTAATTACCCCAACTCCCACTCCTGCCCCGACTTAACATTTAACATATATAACAATGCTTAAATAAATATACACATATAACTCGAAGATATAAACCGTACATGCCAATCCTCCTGATTTAGGTGGGAGACATACGATTTTTTATTGAAAAATCAGGGCTATTTCTTACTGTCTCACGCCTAAAATAATTAGAACCACAATGCAATCCTGTGGGGAAAATTCATTCTCCCGACTGCTTTCAGGGGCTCCCGAATGCTGGCATGTCTGATATACATAGACTAACAACATATATAAAACATAACATATTATATCACAATGGGGTGACTGTTGCAGACAGCCACCCCTTCACACTACCTTGGGGTCTGTCCTTCTGGTGCTGGCTCTGGGTATATGGGCAGGGTTGTGAAGCTGGATGAGAGGATGAGCGTGTCTCCCTCTGGTTTGGCCCCCTCTGGATGGTGCTTTGCTCCCTCTGGATGGGGCTTGGGCCCCTCTTCTTTGCTGCAGGGTGGCCCCATCCACCACATGGGGCACCCAGCATTCACTGCGCTAACTGGGCTCTTACAATAGTCATGGGTGGCTCCCTGCAAAGTGGGGTTCTGCCTACACTACACCACTGCACCCGTGGTGTATATAATATTCTGGGTGGGCCCCATTGGTTGGGGGAACCACCAGACATCACCGCTGCAACCCACAGCACGTTTAAAGTACTTTTGGTGGGCTGCGTTGGGTGGGGGGCACACTCGACCTCACTGTCGCAACCGGGCACCATCTTGGATTGCGGTGGCGTACCCCTTGCTATGGGGATGGCACCATGCTCAGGGTCATGCGCCGCGGCCCAACAGCTCTTCCGTCTACACAGGGTAAGGAAGTCCACAGGCAATCCAGGTTGATACCAAGTCCAAACTGTCAAACAGCCAAACAGTCAAATGACTAAAGTAAGGGGCAAGACCGACGAATATCCACAAGGCACTCTGGGTCAAGGAAATACACAGGTAGCAATACTATTAAGAACTGAACACTTCTACCGACAAGATTGTTGAGAAATACCGCTCCATCCTCTTTGTTATGTTATGTAGACGGCGATTGCAATGGACTTCCACAGGACAGTTTCGCAGTCGTACGTGACGTGCCGCGGAGGATGCCAGGTGCTGTAGTCTGGGTGGCTTTCTCCATCAGTTGCCATGGTAATCGTCAGGAACTGTGGTAGCAGGCACTCCCAATACCAGGAAACTTCCTCACGCATATTTATATACCGGAGGTAAATCATCCACTTCATCTCCAAACTCGAGTTTGATGGTGTGATAGTAATGGTAATTCCAATACCACCATTTTAACAATTTTTCCCCCTGTTGCCAAACTTGTAATTTGCTTGTCTATTGCCTCTCACGCTTCAACTCTCCACCACAAAACAAAAGCATATAGAGTGCTTTCTATGTGCACACAGAAAAGCACTCTCATCTCTCACACATTTTCTGTTGGGCCAGGCTGTCCCATAATGTTATTTGAGAGAATTACCAATAATCAAGTTATCCCAGGAGGCCAATATGGGTTGAGTAATATCGGCCACATTTTGCACCGCCTCACATGTACCCGAGTCATCCTCAGTCCTATTGACCTAGAAGGGGTATCCAGCCTGTCGGGAAAGCTTCCGATTTCTAAGCTTGCAAGGAATTTAAGAAGGGGACAGCACTGCAAAGGGAGCCGATGTTGCCAGAGGAAAAAGAAAAGCCGGCCAGGAAAGGCAGCCCTGGTGCCAGCTCTCGGGACGTCCCAGTCTAAATGTCAATAATGTAATTGAGATGCAACGAGAGCTGCATACCACAATTAGTAATCTAAAGGGGGTTATGAAAGGACTGCCAACACGTTTAACCCCACTCATGCTTTATCAAGGCAAACAAGTAGTAGCCATACCTTGTGTCTACCTTTATGTTGTGCAGGCATGAGCAACTGCTTAGACTGTGAAAGCATGTGAAAACAAGCAGGCTCAATGGCAACAATTTTACCATATTGATATTAACTGGCCATCAATGGTAGCAGTGGTAAAAGACTGAGTACCTGGGCATACAATAGCAGTGTCTGGCCAATACCTAATACCTATACACAAACTAAAATTGTTGTTTTTACCAGTGCTTGTTTTTAACACGACTTCAGTGAAGGACACACATTGCTGTTATATATCGAGTGGCTGTAGGAAGACCTGGTTAAGACAATTAAGTCATTAACCCTCAGAGGACTGCTTTGATAAAACACTGGCAGGCACTTGGCCATCAGCCATAAAAGCAATACAAAACACAATCAACCTCAAGAGACACACATACATGATCCTGCCATAAGGCTCCTAAAAGCATATAACACATTTATCAGGTATGAAGCTTGTAGAATCTGTACCAGACATTTACAGTGTCAAACTGCGTAAAAAGGATATAATGCAAAGTACAATGTGCAATCCAATATAAATCTGGTCCTTATTTAATACTACTGTCCCTTACAATTGACCAAAACATTTCTCCTGGGGGACCATGCCTGCCCGATGTAACATGAAAATGCAAAGACCACAAGTCGTCGGATGTACTTCTGGACAAAAGTAGGGCCTCATGGAGATGTCTGATGTTAGACTTCAGCAAGATCGACCTAAGGTACCTTTTCCTAAGTGCGAGATAAAGAGGGCAAAGAAAGAGAAACTGCGAGGGGCGTGGCTACGAGGGCCATGTAGGAGGACGTGATCTGGAGGAGCTCCCGAGATCCTGAAATGATCCGGGCGTAAAAGTGCGCAACGATGGGCCGACGACTGCTGAAAATACACATGTCGGCGTGTGAATGACTGGACCACGCTTGGCGAACTTTTGGAAGGTGTAGGGAGAACGGCGGCAGAGTTCTGTGCGGAAAAGACAAGGAGCGCCGGAGACAAAAGACGACACAAAATGGCCGACCAATGTCCGGAACAAAAGAAGGAGCAGGCCGCACGGTGATCTGGGTGCGCATTTGTCACTTGTGCAGAATACAGGTCCTCTAGGACATGTCTAATAGAACGGTGAGACCAAAGGCGAAGCAGCCCACCCTGGACGACTTCGCCAAGACGTCCCCTGGTCAAGAAAATTCTAGGAGCAAGGATAAGTCGCCTGCAGGCAGTATGACGGCAGCGGGCACTAACCATGAAGTCCTAGCTGCGATTGCAGACTTAAAGGCGGCCTGGGAAACCAAACTCGAGCTTGCCGTCACTGAGCTGAAAACGGCACTGGACCTTAAGGTCGGAGAGGTGCAGGAAGAAGTTAATCTAGTCCGGCAGGACGTCAGGGCCTTGGCAGAGCACACGGAGACCCTTGAGAAGGAAGTGAGCCCGAATACCGCGGATTGTGCCTCCCATAAAGTCGAATTGCATGCCCTGATACAGAGAGTGGGCAACTTGGAGTGCAGAGTGGAGGAGGCGGAAGGAAGTGCCCGACGAAACAACATCTGCATCGTGGGCCTGCCGGAGAGATTGGAGGGCCACGATCTCACGGAGTTCATCGAGTCCATGCTACTGCAAGAGATACCCGGAGGAGCCCTATCTCAAGGATTTGCGGTGGAACGGGCACATAGAGCTCTAACAAGGAGGCCGCCAGAGGAAACCCGCCTAGGCCGGTGATAGCCAAAATTCTAAATTACCGGGACCGGGAGAGGATATTGGAACACTTCCGCAAGGGAGGAACGATTATACGAGGAGCGGCAAACATCACAGCCTACCCGGACTACAACCTGTCTGTGCAGCGTAGCCGCATGAACTTTGGGACGGTAAAGCAGAGACTGAGAGAGGCGGGCCACAAATACATGTTGCTTTATCCGGCAAAATTGAAAGTTATACATAAACACAAAACTTTGTTTTTTGAGACCCCGGAGGATGCCATGGGATGGCTCGATGCGCAGGGATGTCCCCAGGAGTCTGGAGTTCGGAAGGAGAGGGAGCATGAAAGAGATAAGTAATGCACGAGGAGGGTGCCACAAGATGGCGTGGCACGGACCCGTGGGACTTGAATATAGTCATTTGCGCGGCCCTCAGTAGAGACAGTCAGACTGTTACACTAGATGTTATGAGCACTGTAACTATTATTGAATTAATGGGAGCCTTGCAGAGCGGATCTCTTTACTCCACAGTAATCTTAGTTAAGTGGCCATTAGGGCGACATCATCCTACTGAGCTCTGGGCATTGTTTGTTGCTTGCAGGGCTAGATGTGGGGGTGCCTGAGTTCCGAAAACGGAGCTGGACAGCAGTTGGGGTGTCTGGTGTGGGGGAAGGGATGGGTGGAGGGTGGGGAGGGAAGTGGGGAAGTTGTTGTGTACATGGTTATGGGTAGTTTGAGCTTGTACAAGAAGCCACAAGGAAAGATGGAGAGCTGTATCTGTATCACGTGGGCAAAGGGGATTCGCTACACGGGAAGGAAGAGGACACTCATGAGCTATGGGGGACCTTAAGATCGTAACATGTTACTTAAAGAGAAACAAAGTTATGATGTACTTGAAAAGACAGAAGATTGATATTGCGTTGTTGCAGGAAACACATCTGACCCGACAAAAACTGGAACTGGTGGGGAAGAAGTGGAGAGGTACTGTAGTAGGCTCTCCGTATTCTGCCTACACTAGTGGAGTGCTGGTCTGAGTGGCACCACACGTTCCGCTCCAACTTACACAAGAGGTAGTGGACACGGAGGGGAGGTTGGTCATATTGAAGGCTTTGGTGGAGAATAGAGAGGTGTGCATTATAAATACGTATGCCACCAACCAAAATACTGCGGCATATTTTAGAACCCTGTGTACTCATCTGGGCGCGTGTGTGGGAGGAGCGGTTATTTGGGGAGGGGATTTCAACTGTGTGCTCAAGCCCCATGCGGACAGATCTGATGGTAAGATTGATAGGCCCACCCCAGCGGACAGGGTATTGCAGACACTCCTCGACGACTTTGGGCTGGCAGATGTTTGGAGGCTGAAACATCCTAATGAAACACAGTACCCGCATTACTCAGCCCCACAACAACTGCATACGAGACTTGATTATTTTTTTGCCACATCAGATGTGGCGATAGAGACCACCCAAATAGACTACAGAGCGAGGGTCCTGTCGGACCACTCGCCTCTGGTTCTGAGCTGGCAGTACTGTCGCCCCAGGGCGTGGATACCGACATGGCGCCTCCAGGCGGAGGCGCTCCGGGACCCGGTCTTCAGGGAAGATATCAGGGATGCGATCACACAGTACTTTGAGGAAAACACAGGCAGTGTGGACTCAGCGGACAGGCTCTGGGAAGCCTTTAAGGTGGTATTACGGGGCACAGCTATTGCTAAATCAAAAGGCTTACATGGTGGGGTCCTAACGGAGTTAGAGAAAGCTGAAGTGGGATTGGAACGGGAAAGCAACAGGGCAGGAGGGGATGCGGAACTTGTACTCGAACTACAGCAGCGGTGTGCAGAGTTTTGTGAAAGGCTCTGCAACCTTAACTATAAGAAGTACGTTGAGAGGCAACATGCAGGTGGGGATAAAACTGGCCGCTTGTTGGCGTGGTTATATAAGAGCGAAACCCCTAGGCCCCCGATTAGGACGATAACTAGAGAAGACGGGGAGGTAGTTGAAACCCAAGAGGGAGTCAACGAAGCATTCTTAGACTATTATAGGACATTGTATGAGGACAGAAGAGAGGACAATCGAGAGGAGATAAGAGAAACTCTAAAAGACATGGAATTACCTAAGATTAGTGCTGAAGAAAGGGAGGAGCTGGACTCACCGATTACCTTAGAGGAATTGGAGGAGGTGGTGAAGCAGCTGCCCACCTGTAAGACCCCGGGTGCAGACGGATTCCCTGGCGAGCTTTATAAAACATATAGAGAGGGAGTACTCCCCCCTATGCTAGAGATGCTCAATGAGTCCTTTGAGATGGGCCGGCTGCCGGAATTGCTTAGAGAAGCGTTAATTGTGCCGCTTCCTAAGCCCAACAAGCCTGGACATAGCTGCGGCTCCTATAGGCCTTTGTCAATGTTGAACCAGGATAGTAAGATATTGACGGCGGTCCTGGCCAATAGACTGCGTAGAGTTATTAGCAAACTAATACACCCGGACCAGATAGGTTATGTCCCAGCAGAAATATAACCCACAACCATAGGCGACTTCACCGGGTGATTGAAGAGGGGAACAGGAGCGAGGGGGAAATGGCGGTTGTGTCCCTAGATGCAGTCAAGGCATTTGACTCAGTGAGGTGGCCATGGTTGTTGGAGGCCCTGAGGGAATACGGGGTGGGGCCGGGCTATGTTAGGTGAGCAAAATTACTATACAGTGAACCACTGGCCGGGGTGCGCACGGGATCGGTGATTTCCGATAGATTGGCAACTTAGTAGGGGCACCAGACAAGGGTGCCCCTGGTCCCCGATGCTATATATTCTGGCCCTGGAGCCCTTGGCAGTGTACCTCAGACAACAATATGACATGATAGGTATTGAGGTAGGGGGAGAGAAACATCTAATATCCTTGTATGCTGACGATTTGCTATTATATCTGAAATATCCGGAGGAAAATCTGCAATATATTCTAGAGGTTATGAGAAGGTATGCGGAACTGTCCGGCATAGCGGTGAACCCCCAAAAATCAAGCATGTTCCCATTGGGGTGCTACAGAGGAGCCCCTCTGGAGCGATTGCCAGTGTTGTCTGTACCATGGGCGGTTGATTCCTTCCGCTACCTCGGAATAGATGTGTATCACACGGTAGAGGAGGAACACTTGCATAATACTGAGTTGGCTGTGGGAAAAATCCAAACAAGTATGAAGTTTTGGGAGAAGTTGCCGCTGGCGATGATTGGACGGGGAGTGATGCTCAAAATGGTGGCCCTGCCCAGGCTGTTACATTTCTTCAGTAATATACCGTACTTGATACCCAAAAAGTTTTTTGTCAAACTGAATAGCATGTGCAGAGACTTCCCATGGCATGGCACTCGAAATAGAGTGGCGCTATGGAAGCTGCAGAACTTCTATGATAGAGGGGGCATTAAGCTGCCGAATTTTGAGGCCTATTATGTAGCTGGTCAGTTGCAATATGTAACCAAATGGCTTTCTGATGAGGTAACTCCTGAACTTAGGCTGTTTGGACAGGACTGCACTCCGTTTTACCTTAAGGAGATTATCTGGTTGCCCAGACTTGAAATTAAAGAACGCCCGGGTATGATGTTGCTTGGGTGGAAGATGTGGCGTAGAGTATGCCGACTGATGGAGAACCCGTACCCGTGTTCCCCACAAGTGCCGCTAGTGGCCTTAGCAGGGGGAGACAACCAACTAAGATAATCAGGACCTATTGGGAACCGGTCGGGCTGGTCACATTGGGAGATGTATGGCAAGAGGGAATCATTAAGGATTTCGAAGAACTGGGGGAAGAGGCGGGCTTGCACAGAGGCCAATATGTCATGGATCTGAGGCTAGTGTAGATTATTCAAAAAACCTGGCCAGAGACTGCACTGGCGGAGGAGCCAGACGCCATTATGGGGACAATATATGACACATCAGAAGGAGGGCACGAGATCTCTAGATTGTATGAGATGGTGATGACCCAGGTGGGGAAGGATTTGACGCATTTGAGGCTAGATTGGGAAGCGGAGGTGGGGGCACAGATGACCGATGGGATGTGGGAGCGTGCTATTGGATACCACAAGAAGGTGTCCAGAAACGCCAGATTGCAACAAATACAGTTATACATAACGCATAGAGCCTATATGACCCCGGAGAGAATATCTAAGTTTGTGAATGCAGGAAGACAAGCATGCCCAAAATGCGATAAAGAAGACGCTGATATGACACACATGTTCTGGTCTTGCCCAGTGATTGAAGGTTTTTGGGGGGAAGTGGCACAAAAACTAGCGGATAAAGGGGTCACGCTCAACATAGATATGGCCTGGGCCTGCCTGTTGGGAGGGTTTCCCAGACCACGGAATACTGAGGGCCCTGGCATGTTGCTTGCAAAAAGAAGGATTGCCATGGGCTGGAAGCAGTGCCACAAGCCACGGGTTGAGGTATGGTGGCGGGATTTGCAAAAATGGGCAGAGGCTGAAACGGTAGTATGGCAGGAGGCATGTAGCAAGTGCGGGGAAGAAGAGGTGGGTAGCCTGATGGCATGGAGAATGTTAATAACAGGACTGTTTGGCACAATAATGGATTCTGCAGCTTCGGAGGGAAGCAATACCCGGCCACACGCAGCAGATACAGAACAAGAAACGCAAAAAAAGCTTGTGAGGGGGGAGGGAGTGGGGGGGCAGAAGTGTACATTAATTGATGTTCATGTGACTGTTGCAAATAATGCTGCTAGTTTGGTTTGTATTGTTTAATTGCTTTTTAAAATAATAAAAACTTAAAAAAAAAAAAAGAAAGAGAAACTGCACGATTGATTCTCTGTCAGATATACAGGCTGGGCAGATCTGCTGTACTACTACCCGTCATGAGAACAATAATGAGTTGAGAGTCAGTATGCCCAAGCAATGTTTTACATATAGACTTCTCGTCATTGGTACATGCATTTTATCCAGGTATTCTTCCTTCCATAGCAATGGTTTGCATCTCTGATATTCATGTGCTTGGGTCTTAGACATTAGATAATTAGCGATGGATAACTGTGCCCTTGCACAAAAACCTTTCTGGATCAAAGATTTTGTTTGACGATTTATGATAAGTGGATTCGACCAAAAGCAGTTCAGATTGAGAGAGCTCAGTTCGGTCCCGACATGGGTGCACCACTGGATGTTACTACCACCTGGCTGTGAAGTAACGCCAGCCAGAGCTTCCCTGTATTTTGATAGCAGCGGCATAGACCAGAGCTGTACCCAATAACATATGGTTATGCTTTCCAATGTACCTGCTATAGGAGATTGTGCTAATCTATGTAAAGTGCCATATTGGAAGTGCTTTTCGGCAGCCATAGGGAATTCTTCAAGAATGTGTTCTCAGCTACCTGTAGCCCATTACCATTTGCGTAACCCCAGATTTCAGCACCGTAAATCTCTGCAGCCTTGGCTTGCATATTGTATAGTTTTAGCAGGGGGGTGATACCGCCCCCTCCACCAAAGGAGCTAGCCAATTTAAGGGCAACGTTACAGGATCTATCCAATAAAATGACTGCCTTCTCCATCTGGGTAAACGACGTACCCTTCGCTGAGAAGCGAACCCCCAAGTAGTCGAAAGTCTCAACCTGTTCCATAGCTTGCCCTCCTGTTTTTACACTTAACCTCAGCATCTTTTTACAATTAGGGGGAAGACGACCATGACTTTGTTTTTTATGTTGTTGATTGTACGACTGCTCTCCATGCACCCTGTACAGAAGGTGTCCACCTCTTTTCCTTACCCAGCTGGAGTTTTGGAAATTAAGATGGCATCGTAGGCAAAGAGCAGGAGGGGAATAAGGTCAAGACCCATCTTGGGTGCATCGGTCCCCTCTTGCTCCAAGCCAATGATGAGTTTATTGATGTACATGGAAAATAAGGAAGCGGCCAAGACACACCCTTCACAGACCCCACGGTTGATGTCGAGTGGGGCAGTAGTTTTGCCCGCCATACTCCATCTTATTGTCCCTGCGTTGTTTAAGAGGCTCAAAATTGCACTTCGCAGACCTTTGGGAATGCCTGGGCTAATGAGATGCATCCATGGTTTGTTACATGGTACTCAAACGAAAGCGGCCAAGAGGTCTATGAAGAGGATATCTAAGTGCATGTTCCTCGAGGCAGCGTTTTTTTGGTGAATTAGAAGAAGTCTGAAGGATTGATCAGTTGTGCTTAGACACAGTTGCAAACCAGCTTGTAAGTGACTAATTGCTTATGATTCAATTGCTTTATTATTATTATTATTATTATTATTATTATTATTCAATGACCCAAGTGGCTAAATGGGATGGGAGAGTTCCAGCAAAGATTGTACCTGTTGCATCAAGCAACGAAACGGGCCTGTAACTGAAAAGTAATAATAAGGTAGAAGGTAAGACGACGTGTGCTGAAGATGCCCGCCATTTGGACAGGGAACTGCAGGCGTTCCAGGACCAGCCCGGCTCCCGTCAGCTAGGCAGCGATCCCACTCATTAGACATTTGATCTCAGGCTTTTACAATAGTTAGACATGGTCTGCCACGAGGCCTGGCTACAGCTCTTTTGGTAAGGTAGACTTCTGCAGTAAAGCGCGTTGGCAGTTCTTTGATAACCGCTCTGCCGGTACTGTTTACGCAGCGCAACTCTCATTTCTTCCTGGGGCCAGATTACAGAAACGTTGAACCGGAGCAAGTGCAAAGTTTGCACGGTACCGTATTAGCACTACGGCAACGTGTCCCTGTTTTTAAAAACACTGGGACACATTAAAAGCCATTGCACCTCAACAAGTGCAGTTTGGCATATAAAAAGCAGCAGGGCAAAAAAAGATGCATTTTCACTACATTTTTGCACCCTGGCAAAGTTTGCCCTAGTGCTAATATAGAATGGTATTAGCACTAGGACACACTTTGCCCTGATGCAAAAATGCATCAAAAATATATCTTTTTAGCACTTAGGCAATTTTAGCCCTGGTGCTTTTTATATGCCAAACTGCACTTGTCTCGTGCAATGGTTTTTTAATGTGTCCCAGTGTTTTTAAAAATAGGGCAACCTTTGCCCTAGTGCTAATACCGTTCACACTTTGCACTTGCACCGGGCAAGCTTTCTGTAATCTGTGCGGCGGGTGTCTTTTTTTTTTGCTCGTGGATTCGCTAATAATATGGAATCGTGCTTTGCAATTGGCAGTCATAGAATCGGCGCGTTACCCTGAAAATCAAGAATACACACCAACCGATGGAGCTGCGCGCTTAAAAGGCATCTTTTTTCTACATCTCTTGAAGTTGGTGGTAATCCCGGATGCAGCATATGTACACGGGGACACGGCGATTAGGACTCCGATGAAACCCTGCACAGCAGAATATTCATTTGAATGATTTTACTATAATGAGATGGGTTGTTTACCCAAGGAATTCGTCAGCGGCTGCATTCATGCAGCGCCTTACTTCCCCCGTGGGCATTCCAGCGGCAGCTGTGTTTGCATTACATTTTTTTGGTTTCCTCATAATGGGATTCATGCAGACCGACTCGGTTTACCCCAAGGCCGAGAGCATATTCCCAGACTCGTCAAACGCCGAAGAGCTTGGGGCAATTGCAAGGGAAAAAACACTTGGGGGGATTGCGGTCTGTTTTGTTTAACGAAAATATACTTTAAAGTTAACTTAATGTGTAGTTTAATGCGCTTCACGCCATTAGCCCACTAAAACGCAATTCCTTTTTTATAGCGCACTTATCAAGCAGACATATCAAACAATACTTATTTTTGCAATTCGTTTTTTAAAACATTGTTTCTTTAATGGGAGCTGCGGAGAGCGTGAGTGGTCCGGAAGGGCACGTGTGCGACTAGGGCCACGAAATATAGGAAAGCAAACATCTTTAACACTTCGGGCTCCAATATTGAGGTAGGATCGATCATGCAGAGTCATGAAGTGTGGCAGGATCTCATTTTCGTTTTTAAAAGTACTGTGCAGAAATAGTGGAGTGCATCTCTATAGTGGATCAGCTGCTTGCAAATGTCCCAAAGAGGCTCGGAGGGAAGGTGGAACAGCCAGTGAGTTGTTACATTAGAATAACTCATCTACCAGTAGTTTTAGGGTCTTTAGGAATAATAGTTGGTGAAGCTTGTCTGAGTTAACACATGAATCATTCTGAAACTCAAAGTCGGTCGAAAGATTAGGATTTATATTTTTGTGGACCCTAAAGCCACCCCTCCCTCTATCTCTCGTCTCCCTTGGGAGTCCCTAACACAGGCGTCCCTGGTCCCTCGGTAACTTGTGCTGTCTATAGCCTGTTTTAGGCTACTGAGGACTCCCTTACGGGATGGCTCTACACTCCCTTGGAGACTTCCGATCTCTCCCTGTCCTACCCAGTATAAGAGGTGGGCACGCACCTTCACTTGCCCTCTAAGCCTCAACCTGATCCTCTGACACCCACACAGACCTCTCATACCCTCTACTGTTCTCTGCACAGGACTTCTTATATCCCCAGATCTTTCTCTCCTTCTAGGACTTCGTTTCCACCCCTTGATGCATCTCTGCTCCTCCCACGCCACTACTCTCCCCCTTCCACTTCACTACTCCCCTTCAACCAGCACCACTTTCCTCTTACCACACCCCTTTCACTCTTTACCAACTGCTTCACATCCGCACCACACACTGGTTTTTTCTACTCACTTGCCACACATTCATGCCCAGTCACGCTGCAGAACCTTTAACTCTTCTAGTCCAATGGCACTCCACCAATCTCCTCAACAAGTCATTGTTCCTTCTCTCCTCCTGCTGGACTCTTGGCTGCTCTCCTGCCAACCTCACCCGGGGAACCACTGCTACCAGTTTTCCTTTTTTATCTGTCACCCCTCCTCGGTTTGGTGCACTGTCCCTGTCCGCACTTACACTCTACTCACTCTCGGGTTGTGTGTGTCTTAGTGCCGGTGATTAAGATGGGACTAGGCCCCACCCCTGATGGTACTGAAATGATGTCTGGGTTACGCGACCCATGAGAGGATAACCCAAAGCTGAGGCACTCCAGCGACCTGATCTCCCACACAGCCTGCCTTGGTCGAGGAGGACCCCAGCGTCATTAAATCTGCAGCGGTGGGTTTCGACCTTTGCCGCCTCAATGGTTCTAATGATGCTGTGCTGGCCCCTGCCTATCGTTGCTGCAACCCCAGGCAAAGGGGCGTGTCCATGTGGAGGCACCAGTCCCTCTGAACACTGTCCAGTGTTGCTCGAACCAACAGTGGTCCATAGAGGTAAGCTGGGGATTGGAGGTCTGAATGCACCTATTATTGGCACTGGGGAAGGGGATATAACTAATCTTCGCCCACTTTGCGTTTTTGAGGGATGCCCCACGCTCTCTGCCTGACAAGGCCAATGTTTGGCCTTGTCACAAGCTGTAAAATAAAACACAAGATCCACATGACAGCACTCTGTAGCAAGAGGACAGAGCAAGTCTTAGACATTCGAATATCTTATTTTGAACCACAAGGAAGAAGTGATTAGCATGCAGCAGGTATCCAGAAGGTATGTAGTAATGTAGAGCCATTTGTACCTAAAAGAGGTCCATCTTTAAACCCTAGTGAAACCTCCGGAAGTCGGACACCCAGCTAGATTCATCCCAGGAATCCCACTAACGGCCGAAAAGGTGCATCTCCAATGGGCTGACAAATTGCAGATCCACCCACTAAATGACCTTTTTGCTGAAGGTGTCTTCCTAACGCCCCAACTAGCTCGTGAACGTGGGGCTAATACTGCACTAGACACCTTTGTATATTTCCGTCTACGTCACACACTCCGACCACTCCTACCCACTTTTCCACAACAACCTCCTACATGGCAACTGCTACACAGAGTGATCCAGTCTCAGGCTGGTCTCTACTAGCTAGAAAGCCCTCCTGGCGGATACCACCTCCCCCCTCCTACATCGAAGTTGAGATGGGAAAGATCTCTCGGTGCCCCAATTTCAGACGAAGACTGGGTATTCATTCTAAGACAGGGAATGCCCTCCAATAAACCAATTCTGGTGTCAAATACTGGAGAAATCATCAGATATAATCCAAAGACACATCGCACCCCATCCCAAGACTGTGCTATTTGGCCTAACCAAACATCTTTCATCCTCTACACAGAGACTGGCCGGACTACTGCTGGTGTTAGCACGCAGAAGAATCGCAATGGCATGGGGAAGGGGGTGATCCCCTTCCTTGCAAGCCTGGTTACAAGACCTAGCCTACTGCCAAGACACTGAAACAGACTTCATCAAAACGTTACCTCTCCATGTGAGACCCCCAGACATCTGGAGTCCCTATGTAACCTACTGAATGTCTACCCCATGCTCAGATAATCCACAATGCCCGTCAACCTGAATGTCACTCGACTGGCTCCTGGCCCCACTCGGCAGATTTCCACAACATGCAATGTACTGATACTATGAACGTTTCATGTCACACTCTTTCTAACTTGGATGGGGGGGTGGGATCCATTGACGCAACGTTGTTTACATGTATACTTTGTCTGAAAATTCCAAAAATAAAGTTTTAATAAAGAAAAAAAAAAGGGAAGTCGGACACCCGTCTTTGCTGGGGAGGGAAGACATTCCAGTGGTTGGAGCCCACTTAGTTTTCTACTTTTGTGTTTTTAGCCGAGAGGCAATACTAGGTAACTGGCACCAGACCGTACATCCACCAGGGCACCAAATGTCAGACACTGCTAGACGAAGGTTGGCAAAATGTTGCTTTGTCAAAGGCGACAAAAAGTCCTCGAGTGAGCCACTTCAATCTATGTCTAGCAGTCCAATCGGGAAGTGAAGGTGGCACAAGCTCCTAAAATCTTGGCTCCTTGGTTGTGGGAGTTGTTAGGGTAGGAGTAGAGGAGTCTAACTGCTGAGCAGGTTAACCTGTGTAATGTTACCTTTATTTTGCAATAAAGCAAAGAATAAAAGATGATTCTATGTATGTGACATCTATCTCTCCTGTAGTTTAGAAGGATTATCTCCACATTGGAGTCTGGTTTAAACCATCACACCACACTCTGTTCCTGGATTAGATTTGCTTTTCCAAACTTGCCAAACTAGTTGGAGCACTAAGGAAAGGTGAAAGGATCTATTGTTATGCAGCTAAGCACCGCCTTTCCGAGAGGAAGCATTTTCTTGGATCGCTACTCTTGTAGTGAAATGTGCTGTTGCATAAACATTTGGGAATATGAGCTGCATGAGCTGCTTAATGCCACGAGATAAATATCATGAGCAATACTCAGGGGCTACCAAAAGGAAAAATGTGGAACTAAAATAAGGGTAGATCCTACGAAATAGCATAACTTGATGCTTGCCATCTGTCAAAAAATATGTATACAATTGCCTTCTACGAATGTGGTTTACTTTCCCAGCCAAAGTAAACTAATATACCAAATGTACCGCATGCAGGTTATTACATCTTCAAAGTGTGCATTTGGGACGGCTTTCAAATGCATACATCACACCAAGAAAGTTATAAACAGAAACTGACAAACCCCGATTTAACTTACCAACAAGAACAGTTGTGTGTCTTTTTTTAGGCAATGCACTTGTCACTGACTTGTTAACTGCTGGCCGGATTAAGTCGAAATGATTGATTTTTCATGCAAACCAACTGGAGATGAACACACGTTTTTTTTAAACCACAAATAATTTCACGCAAAGTAGAGAAGGAGAAAGGATTTACCGGTAATGTTCTTTCTATGGATTCTTCTCAGCAGATTCCTCATCTTGACAGATATCCCCATCCAGCATCAGCTGCTTGGAACATTTTTGACAGGGGGCGAAGTGCGGCTCGCCATCGTCCCTCGTCCCTCGTCCTTAGAATGCCACTCCTCGACTCCAGACTGAAGTCGGTACATATATCACATCACTACGCTCCCACACCTCAATTACACACCTTTGTACCCCGTGCACAGCAGCCACAGGCAAGAATCCAACTGAATTACACAGTGGAAAAGCAGGGATAAAGGTCGACAGTACCACAATGTATGCAACACGTCCCTGTTTGGTTTTTTAAAATCACAAATGGCTTCCTTACTAGCATGCCAGTCAGGAAAAAGGTGCCAAGGTGCTTGTACCGGGAGGATAGGTCAGCGGTAACGCGCTCACCTTGGAAACAAGACAACACGAAGCAACACAGGTTCGATCCCCGGGTCCGCGCTTAGGAACCTCCGGGTATTAAGCGCGTTATAAATACGCAACTAAGAGACATATTCCGGTAACAGCGCTTCGATACCCCAGGGCTGTGTGAGCCCTTAAAAAATGCAAAAAAAAAGCTTAAAAAATAAATAAACCTTTTCTGGACCGGCATACAGAGTCTGCCGGTAGTTCAGGGTCCTACCGGCAGATCATTCATGGAAGCACCGGCACCGTTATAAACCGTGCCAGTGCTCAGTGGTTCCCATCCCATGAAGGTCTAGGGAATGGGAACTTACCGTTACTCCGCCGCCGGTAATGTCCCGGTAATACCAGGATATCTGGTGGCGGAAACGGTGAGTCGAAGTTGCCTGTAAGCTGCCGGTACTACTGGGGGTTTACCACCACCCTCGTGATGGCCCGCAAAGTGTCACCAGCCTTTCGATAGTCATCCCACAAGAAAAGGGATGAATGAGAGTGAGGACTAGAAAACTTTAATTGAGGGGCAGGCTGGGAAAGCTATGAGGAATCTGCAGAAGAAGAATCCATAGAAAGAAAATTACCAGTAAGTAATTTCTCCTCTTGCAATGGATTGCATTAGTCCGCAGATTCCTTTACTTGATAGACTCCCAAAGCAGTACAGTGCACAGAGGAGGAATGAAAGTCTAAACCAAAAGCTTTGCAACACCGCTCTCTCAAACCAAGCGTCAGCCCAAAGGGCTACATCCAGGCTGTAGTGCTTCTGGAATTTGATAAGTGATGACCAAGTCGTTGCATGTCAGATCTCCCTCACTGGCACTCCCCTTTGCAGATCAGAAGACGTTGGCATGCCCCTAGTGGAGTGTTCCCTGATGTCTGAAGGGAGTTCCTTCCTTGCCTTTTCAATGCACCTAGCAATGAGGAGGACTACCCAGCAGGAAATTGCCTGTTTAGTCACTGCCAGTCCTTTCCTCAACTGAGAAGGCAACAAACAACTGATCATCTCGTCTGAAATCAGCCAACCTGGCCACATAAAAGCTTGGCGCTCTCTTCGGGCCGAGCTTCAGTCTTGTTATGATGTGCTGTCAAGGAATGTTTACAGCAATGTGCCAAATGGAACAAGGAATCATTAAAACTTGGGCAGCTGGAGAAAGCAGTTGATTAGGAGGGACTGGTTTCAGGGGCAGCCGGAGCCTGTGGATTCATCAGTGGCTGTGAGGCGGTGCTGTGTTCTCCGTGTTGGCAGAGCGCTCCGCAGTGGTCTTAACGCTGGAGTGTGTCTAGAAGTTCTTCACAGTGGTTGGACCTAAGCACGAGTCGGAGGGTCAGACACCTCATGATTAGGGCTGTGGTCTGCAAGCTTTTCTGGATGCATAGGTGCGGCTCTCGCTCGGCAGGCCTTAAAGGAAAGGCCATTGGAACACTGATATATCAGGTATCCATAGCAACTGGGACACCAGCACAAGCACGCGCCTATAGCAACAGAGGCCCAGTGCTGTGGCAATCTTCCTGTGAGTAACTTTGTATCACAGCGAGCAGTGGAACTGCGAGATGTCATGAGCAGCCCCAGCCTAATTCTTGTGGTGCTACAAGGAGAACACTTCACAACAAAGGACAGTGTATTTCAAAGCCGAATAGTGCGACTACGGTCGGTATTGCAGTGTTTGAGGTGTTTATTATGTTTATATGTAATATTCAAAGAGTAGTAACAGCAACCATGGCAGCAGCCAGCATGGCTCCTCCTCCTCAGTTTCCTGCAGAACCTGATGCACCCCCTATTCATTGGGATCGGTGGAAGCGCATGTTTGACACCTACAATGTAGCTATTGGGGGGGACAAATCTGCAGCTGCAAGGCAGCAGGCAGTTCTACTGCACAACCAGGGTGCAGAAGGGTGCAATGTATAGGATGGGCTGTCGGAACTAGATGAAGAAGGACAAGGTGAACGGGATGAGTACTCAGTCACAGTTTGAGTCTTGGTTTGAATTGAAGGATGAGTTATCCATCATGGAAGGGAGGCTCAGAAGGGGGTGTCAAAATAATATAATACCGCCAGAGGAGCTTAGGTAACGGTTGGTTGATTTGGCTCAACAGGGCCATTTAGGTGCTGGGGGTACTAAGAGGAGGCTGAGGCAAAGCTATTGGTGGGCACCTATGGAGATTTGTGTTGAGCAGAAGGTCAGGGAATGCTTGGCATGTTCAACTAGTGATAAAAGCAAGGTGGCTTGAGAGACACCTTTGGCTCTTGTGACCGTACCATCCCAACCGTGGTGCAAGGCGGCAGTGGATGTCAGGGGGCCTATACAAGGATTGGGTGATGGCTTCAGGTTTGTGTTTTGATAATTGATTACTACTCCAAGTGGGCCAAGTGGAAGCCAGTGAGGAAGGCAACCATGGTGGAAATTATTACATTTCTAGAGGATGTATTTTATAGGGAGGGGTTTCCTCAAGAAATTGTTATGTACTGGGGTGCAATTCTGCTCTGAGGCTATAAGGAATTTCTTGACGGAATACACCATAAGGCACACTCGCACAGCACTCTATCATCCAGGGCCAATGGGGTTGTCAAGTGTATGAATAGGTTTATTATAGGGTGGTATTCAACTTGCCATATCTGCGGGATTGCCTTGGTGCAAAGTGGTTCATGATGTGGGGTTACAGTATTAAACAGCATTTGGTTTCACCGTTTGTGTCTCTTAAAGGGCATGTGCCGGCAAAGCGTTAATGTCCGGGTTGGTTAGGAATGGCTATGTCGGTGCAGGTGGACAGGGAGGAGAATGTTAAAGTGAATGAGGAGGGACAGGAGAATTATAAGAGAATGTTTGAGTGTGAGAAGGTCAAGACATTAGACTGGTGGACTTAGTGTAATTCAGAACTACAAGCTTGGGCCCAAATGTCAAGATAGCAACTTCCTGGGTCCCAAGAAAGTCATGGCGTTCAGGAATAGTTTTGTGATTGTTGAAGGTGGGGGTGTGTGGTCAATGGGAAGGTTGCCGCCATACAAGGGGAAAGTAAGTGAGTAGGAACTGAGTGATGGACAAGGAGTGTGCGATAAGCAGAGAACTGAGAATGAGGTAAAGTTGGAAAAAGCCTCCTGTCTGGTATTGCGATTCTGATGTTTCTGCTTTCGATGGGTACTGATGTCTTAGCGACTGGCAACTTTACATTAATGGTTGGCATCAGCAAAATCATTTGGTATGGCTCCTTAAGCTTAATGACATTCATGCATAGGCCATTTTCTATGTCAACCATTGCATAATGTTTTTAAAAGGTTATTAACATTTTATTTATATCGCTCCTTTTACAATATTGTTGACATTCTTTTTGTTTTTCTTCTATGTTTTTGTTCCTTATTTGATTTAACTTTTTTCTTGTTGTTGCAGGAGGAAGCTATGTTATGATGTGCTGTCAAGGAATGTTGACAGCAGTGTTCAAAGGGGAACGTGGAATCATTGGAACTGCAGCACTTGGGCAAAGCACTTGATGAGGAGGGAGTGTTTTTAACTGTGATCCACAGGCCAAATAAAGAACTTACCTTTTGACGCCTTGGTGGCTCAACTCTTCACCTCTCGCCTTCCTTGGAAGGGTCTGGTGGTGGATAAAACACTGTCAATTCAATACTGTGTCAGTGTGAAATCCCAAGACCACCTTAGGTAAGAATTTTGGACAGACTTTCAGTGAGACTTTTCCCCGAAAAATGGCGATTTGCAGGAAAGAGCCTGAAGCACGCTTACACATCTTGTTGATGTAATGCCACCAAGAAGAGCTTCTCCAGAATGAGTAACCTAATCAATAAGGAGTGCATGGACTCAAATGGAGCCACCATCAAAAAAGCTAGAACCGAATTCCGGTCCCAAATCGGAATCACAAAAGGCGTTGGCGGAAACCTATTTACAAGACCTTTCAGAAATTGGCCCATCAATGAGATTGAAAAGAAAGAACTTTGATCGGGTGACCTCTTAAATAGGGACAAAGCCACCAAATAACCTTTTACCATGCCCATCTAAAGGGGTTGAAGAGGACAATGAAAGAAAAAATGACGTGTTGGTGGAACACGAGATCGGGTCCATATCACGATCCCCACACGACTCCTCAAACCTTCTCCACCTGCACGCGTAAAGTGACCAAGTGGAAGGCCTGCATGCAGCCAGTAACATCTCAAGCACCGCTTCAGAGAGAGGTCCCAGTCATCATACCTCAGCTTTTCAAGATCCACGGATGCAGATTGAGAAGCTCTGGATTCGGGTACCCGACTGTCAGACTGGGAAATGTGGCCCAGACTCTGAAGAAACCTCTGAGATGGGTAGACAGCCATTTCCTGAAGGTCCAGGCACCACATTCTTCTCGCCCAGTCAGGGGGTTGATAAAGAAGATCATGGTGGCCCGGAACCGGCTCAATCTCATGAGAACCCACAGGATGACAGGTATTGAGGATAACACATAATGGAGGTAGAAGACAAACTCCACCAGGAACACTTCTCCCAATGACCTCCTCCCAGGAAAAGTGTGTTTCGTGTTGGCCCTCGTAGCAAACAGATCTACCAACAGGGTTCCCACAGATCTACCAACAGGCGACGATCTCCACAATGACCTCCAGGCTTATCACCCACTCATGGGAGTCTGTGCTCTGCCGACTCAGAGCATCCGCCAACCAGTTCTGTGCCCCTGTCAGATGGGCTGTATAAGCCGAGATTTTGTTCTCCAACAGCCAGGGCCATAGTTGCATGGCCTCCCTGTACAGAGGCAGAGACCGCACACCCCACTGCTTCTTGAGGTAATGCATGGCGCCTCTGTTGTCCGTCAGAATCAGGTCATGCTTCCTCCTGAGGGATGGCATGAAAGCCATCAGGGCTAGCCTGATTGTTTACATCCCCATGCATCCCCAGCCTTTAATGTGCCAACTTCGCTCCACTGGAGACCAAGCCGTTCACTTGCAGCCTGGCCTATGGCACCCAAAAACGCAGGAGGCCATGAGCCAAAAGAGGCAGAAGAGGGAAGCCACTGCCAGGCTGGCGTGGTTCTGGAAGAGTGTGAACATCTGCCTGACAATGAGGCCTCTTTCCACGAGTGGGGCGAGGGGAGATGCCTTCCCCGCTCCGGCCAGGTCTGCTCCTATGAATTGGCGCTTCTGTGTTGGTGCGACTTGTGACTTCTGGAAAATTAAGGGAGAAGACCAAACTGTGAAGCAGGGAACAGTGGTCCTCGAGTTGCGTCAAAAACCTGTTCTGGAGACATTGCTCGGACAAGCCATTCATCCAGGTAACGGAACACTTTGTTGCAGGATCTCCTGAGCAGATTGCCACAACTGCCATCAGCTTGGTGAAAACCCTGGGACCCGAGGTTAGGCCAAAAGACAGCACTCTGAACCGATAGTGGGTGTCCCCAATGACGATGGATCGGCACATGGAAATGGGTGTCCTGAAGGTCCAGCAACACCAACCAGTCCGCAAGGTGCAGAGCCTGGAGAATTTCTCTCTATGTCAGGATCCTGAACTCGTCCTGCCTCAGGAACTTGCCATTCTTAGAATCTGCTACACCTAATGAGGCGGAACTAAGCTACAGTGCTTTGTGTTTCTTCGATAGATTTGTTCGCAGCCATGTACTATGTATCCTATTGTTTCAAACATTACTCCACCCACCCCACAACCCCGTACCATGATTCATTGACTCTTTATCACCATCATTATTATAACCTAGGAGTTCCATGCTGTGGTGAGGACAGATAACTTGGGTATTTTCTCAATCCAAAAGAATTTAAAATGTGCATTCTACTACATCAAGATTACTTGAATTCCCAATATTAGAACCACCTAGTGCCACCTTGTGTTGATATTCGAAACTGCTTCTTTACCTGCTAACAATTCAAACCAGTGTGCAGTCAGTACCAGACATCTGTATCTTTCTGTTGAAATTGCCTGCAAACAAATGAATATTGAGGAAAATCTGGAACATTAGTCAATTGTACAAATGCAATGCATTTAAGGCAGCTACACTTTGGTTCCTTTTTATTACAGAATAGGATGTTATCTCCTGAAACCTGGTGGTCAATGTTGTTGAATGGTTCGCAACTATCTTTGAAACTAGAAACGCTAAGATTTGTAATTACATTTTTTAAAAGGATCCTAAGAATTAAAATAAGTTGATTGATTTTATTATTGTTGTAATGCAATATATGTACTTGTATGTGTTTATGTTTGCAATGTTGTAACATTTTTTATTTTCGTAACTTTCATTCCCCACAGATTTCTATTGCCGTTTTTCAAACAAGTAAACTTTTCCCAACTCCCCCCTCAACCCTCCCTTCCCAACCCCCTTCCACTTAAATTCTCCATTCCTTTGGTGTTAAGTCATCCATAGTCCACGTATTGCTCTTTTAGCTTCTTCCTGTGCATGTAGTTGTCCCTTCCTCTCTTCCCTTCCTGGTAGGTATCCCTATTATTGGCCCAAACACAGGAGTTTGAGTTTCCTTGGGCACCACACATCTCTGGCATCCTTCTTTAAGAATTTTCGCACCAGGTTTCCAATCAGCAAGAAAGGCCCCAGAGACACCCTGAAGAGAGTAGGACACCCATTCCAGTGCAGCGAAGTGCCAGACCTTTCCCACCCATTCATGCTCCCTCAGCGGCTCTTTTTTCTCTCCAATTTTGTGCAATGACCAATGCCCCCGGCATCATTAGTATCACATACGCCTTTCGCTGTGCCTTCAGTGCCAAGTCTCCTAGTGCTCCTCTTATCCCCAAGATAGCCAAACCTCTATTTTCCACTTCCTGTTACCCCCAAGATTTCCTCGATGGCCCCTTCTATCTGGTACCAGAACCGTGTAATGTGTGGACACTCGCACCATGTGTGCTCCCACATCCCTAGCGCCCCACATTCCCTCCAACATTTCTGGGATACTCTCTGGAAAAACGTGTGGAGTTGCACCGGGGTGAGACGTCACTAGAACATTACCTTCACCTATATATCTTGCACTTGAATTGACCTCGTGAGCTTGGGGATATTTATCCATAACTGGGCCCAATCAATCAGTGCCGCCACTGAGGCTTCCCATTGCTTTGTGTAACGCCTGTGGCTTTCTACCTAATTTTTTTGATGTATTTGTGAATTGTGCCCACCATATGTTAGTCCCCAGAGTCTGATATAAGCAGTTTTTCAAATAATACTAGGGGTCTAGTTGCTGCTTCTTTATTCATTTTGTACAGTACTCAATGCCTTGATTGTGCGTAGTGGAATCTTTCCCCCTCTGCCACCGAGAACTCTATTTTGCACTGATTGAAGGTCTTAATCTCCCCCTTCCTCAAACATATCCCGCAGTTTAAGACATTCTCCTTTTTCCCATTCATTAAATGCAGATCTGCTCATTCCAGAGGAGAATTGCGGATTATAAGATATCGGGGTGAATGGTGATGGGAATGTTGTGAATCCTTCTCTATTTACTACTTCATCCCAATAATCTCCTAATAGAGCTCCAATCTTGCTAAAGTACATATAACCTGGTCTGTCCCTTTTGGGTTTCCACAGCACCACATGACCCCTGCAACAGCATTGTCCATGTGTTGACCTTCTGCCTGTCGTCTTTTACCCAGTCACTAAAGACCCTCGTCTGAGCCGCCAAGTAATATGCCCTGGCGTCAGGCTCTCCCACCCTAACCCCTAGTTCTTGTCATCGTCATTACAGTTCGTGCGACCCTAGGTTTCCTGTTATTCCATATGAATTTACCTGTGGGTCTCTGAATGGCTTCAAAGAAGGACGTGGGTACCTTTATTGCCAGGACTGTGAAGTAGTATAATAATTTCGATAGAATGACCATTTTCAAAACGTTAGTTTTACCAATCTAACATATTGACAGTGAGCCCCAGTCCTGTAGTTTTTCCGGACTAGTTCGGACTTAGTTCACTATGTATAACAATTCAATGTCTTTCATGATATTGACCCCTAGGTATCTTATAGCCTTAGTGGGCCAAGAGTACCTGAAAGATTTTCTAAGTTCCTGCTCCTTCTCCACGGGAACCGTGAGGTTTAATATCTGATTTATGAATATTTTGAATCCTGCGACCGTCTAACATTTACACAGTTCCTTATCTAACGCCCTTATCGATCCTTCCGGTTCCTTAAGTATTAAGAACAGGTCATCCGCAAATGCGGCTACCTTATGTATGTGTCCCGCAAATGGAACTCCTATTATGTCACCCAAATCCCTTATTGTTGCCATTAGTGGCTCTAAGTGGATTGCGTAGAGGACACAGAGGGCCCCTCTTGAGGGTGCACAGTTCTTTTGCCGCAGGATTTTTCGTCACAGGACTTTTCATCGCCGTTTTTTTATAGAAAAAAAATCATCGTTTTTTTGGGGGGGGGGTTTAAAAATTAAATAAATATTTGTGGGTGAAAGGGAATAATTAAAAAAAAGGGGGGGTTTGGGCAGGTAACCCCCCCAAAAAAAACAAAAAAAAACCCATGAGTTTTTTTAGATAAAAAAACAGCGATGAAAAGTCCCGCGACGAAAAATCCCGCGCCAAAATAACGTAGAACCCTCTTGAGGTACTAAACAGAAACTGTTTAATACCTCCTGAGACCCTTACAGCTCCCAAAAGTTGTCCATTAATCAGTAATCGCAGGGTTGGGTTCGAGTTGTTATCTTTTATTTTTGACATAAACTTGGATCAAAATCCCATGTTTGCCATAGTCTGGAACAGGAACTACCACTCCACTCCACTCTATCGAATGCTTTTTCAGCATTGAGGGCAATCAATAAGGCCAGATTCATCTTTATATTGACCTTTTCGATTAGAAATGATTCTCCTGTTGTTGTCCCCAGTTTGTCTGCCCCTTATAAATCCTGATTGGTCAGTGCTAATGAGTCTCCGAAGGAGCTGATCTAGCCAGGAAGCTAATATTTTCATGTAGATTTTAGCATCTAAATTGATTAATGCAATGGGTCTATAGGATGTACAACTTTCTGGGTCCTTTCTTGGTTTTGGAAGCAGCACCACCTTATCCTCCTCCATAGTTGGGGTGATCCTTCCCACTGCCCTATAGTTATTGAACATTGAAACCAGACGGGGAGCAGTTGCTCCCTAGACTACTGATTTCTCCTAAAATGTACTTGCAAACAAAGGTTCAGCTCCCCCTTAATTTTACTCACAGCCCAAAGCATAACACTATCTTACAGTCATAGTATACTTCCAGCTCCACACCCTCTCATTGCATCAACCTCTATTATGGAGCAATACTCGCCTCAATCAATCAACTTGAAACTTCCATCAACACTAGATAATCTAGATAACCTCAATAATGTTGGGCATCAATTGCCTACATATAATTACCAACCCTGCAACACTCTCATAAGAAATGAAAGACACCGCTCCAGGCTTGATAAGCTTTTTGAACCCCCAGCAAAAACTCTTAGCATTTCTAATAAAAAGGAGTATTAACCGACCTACAGAATACTTTATCAATAAAAAGAAATGCCTCCTCAGCCCCCCCCTTCGCATCCAAGCGAAACATTACCACATCACCTCTAAAACCCAAAGTATGGAAGGACGCACTACTACACCTTCTAATATAGCCCTCAAGGGCGCATTGTTAAATGCTAGATCTCTAGTCGCGCACGCAACTGAGATCATACAACTAGATAACCTTGACTTCCTAGCAGTGACAGAATCATGGTTTCATGCCGCTGCAGGCCCTGCACTTTCGCTAGCCATTCCCAAAGGCTATACCATCCTTAGATCAGATTGAAATGAAGTGCGAGGAGGAGCTTTAGCACTGATTGCTAAATCAACATTACCCATCAGACTGGCTCCTGCCCATGATATTAATTCATGTGAAAACCTCACAGCTAAACTCACCATCAACAATACCCAGACGCTCACTATCCACCTTATGTATAGACCCCCAGGCCAAATCGGAACCTTTGAAGAAGACATCTCCAACATACTCTCCAACAATCTAAAACATTTCCCTCAAACCCTCCTATTAGGGGACATGAACTTAGGTTTCAATGACTTGAAGGGTACACATGCAACAAGAGTTTAACAACATACTAACCGAATTAGGCCTTACCCAGAGAGTGCTCCTCCCGACTCACTACAAAGGGAGAATACTGGACTGGGTAGCAGATTACAACTGCAATGCCACCATTTTATCCATAGATCATCAGATCTGGACAGATCACCACCTTGTAACCTTTTCCTTAGCAACTGAAAATCTGATTTCCATGTCGACAGTGTTAGCACCACCTGTACCCACAAGGAGTAAAAAGAATATCACCTGCGAGAACTTACTCCCCCTCATCCTCCCTACTCTCAATGCACTCCCTGATAATATGGGGCCAGACGCATAGGTCAAAGAGTAGAATAAAATTATGTCCTCATCTCTTGACTTAATAGTGCCTCTCAAAATGAGAAAAAGTAAGCCGAAAGCCCATCTTAAGACATGGTACACTCCTCACCTGAAAACACTAAGAATAAAAAAAAGACAATGTGAGGCCTCCTGGAGACTATCACCATCTGACGAAAAGAAGACCAATCTCAGGACCATAACAGCCCTTTATAAAAAGGAGATAATTCTGGCCAAACGTGAAACTTATAATGCCAGAATATCACAGGCCAAATCAAACACGAAAGAGCTTTTTGTTATCTTGAAAGAGTTAGAAGTTCCCATCACAATGCCCGACAACTCCTTTTAAAGACAAGGTATGGTGCTCTAACATACAGCAAGCACTCGCCAATAAAGTTACTACCCCCAGTCTAAAATTGCCAAGAAAAAGGCCACTTTAACTGGTAGCTCACTACACATTGCTATCCCTGAGCCTCTCAATAACACAGCCGACCCATTACGTTTCAAGTTTTCTAAGGTGGCCATACTTGAAACAGAAAAAGCGATTCTATCACCTTCCAATTGCCAGGGCGATCAATGCCCTACCCAACTTATAAAGGCTGCAGCCGGAGACCTGGCCCCTTTCATGACTAAACTTATTAATGCCTCCTTCTCTTCAGGCATGATCCCAACTAACCTCAAAGAATCTTGGGTTATACCACTATTAAAAAAACAGACCCTCAATCCAGCTACACCCACTAATTACCGACCGATTACGACTGACCCTTTTCTTTTGAAAATCATTGACAAGATGGCCTACTCACAAATACAAAAAACACCTTGAATCTAACTTACTACTAGGAGCATGACAGTCATGTTTCCGGCCACAGCATGGGACAGAAACAGCCTTAATAGATTTGAAAGCTCAGATAGACGAGCTCAGGGACAACGAAAAATTGGCCCTTCTCCTTCTTGACCTCTCAGCGGCATTCAACCTTGTGGACCACAGGGTCCTTGGTAGCCATTTGGACTCTGCCGCACTCTTCTCGGTAGAAGCTATTGCATGGATACAATCTTTTCTAAGCAATCGGACTATGAGAGTCTTCTCTCCTACAGCAGCCGCAGATCCCATCCCCATTACCTGCAGAGTACCCCAGGGCTCTTGTTTCTCACCCACCTTATACAAAATTTTCACTAAGCCCCTTTTCGATGACCTGGATCATCTTGGTATCACCTACACTATCTATGCAGATGATACTCAGATCCTCCTACCACTTACTGGGGACTATGACAAGGATTTGGCCTTAGTGAATAGGGTGTGTATATCATCATCCAGGCATGGATGGCTACCCATGGACTATGCCTGAATGATGAAAAGACAGATATCGTCATCCTGGGCACGACCTCCCCCCTCAAAAAATGAGGCCCGAACTACACAGCTTCCAACATCGATAATAACATCATCACTGTTGCTAAGGAGGTAAAAACCTTAGGATTTTACCTCGACTTCACCATGTCCTTCCGCAAGCAAGTAAACGTCATGGCCTCAGCCACGGCTTATACTTACAAATTGATCAGAGCAGGTAAACACTTCTTATCCGACAACAGTTGTTTAACCTTGGCTAGAGCGCTTATTCTATCCAAGCCCGACTACTGTAATGCGTTGTACATAGGAGCTTACAAACAAACCATAAAGAAAACCTAATTTCTCCAGAATAATGCCTTGAGAGCAGCACTAGGAATTGCCAGGAGAGAACACATCTCTCAGATTAGAAGGGCCAATAACTGGCCAAAATCAATTTAAAAACAGCTTGACTTACACTCAAATGTTTGAACAATGCTGCACCTTGCTATCTGACTGAAAGATTCATTAGAAAATCCTCCAGAAGAACCACAAGGCTATCTAATACCAACTGCCTGCAAGTCCCAAGATGAAAGCTATCCAGAGTCGGAGGCAATAGTTTTACGGTCAAGGCAACCCAATTTTGGAGCGCCCTACCTCCACCATTAAGAGCAGACCAACCTTACCTGACCTTCCACCATAACATTTATAACATGGCTCAAAGACTGATAAATAAAACCTGAGTATGACGTATCTTAATTGATCTTACTGCTGCTACCTGTATATAATTTAGGTATTGACTTGTTATTCTATATGTACCTGTGGCTAGCTTTTGTATATAATCATTCCCCTATGTATGGCATATTGTTCTGCAGCCTGTTTGTAAACGCATGCATTGCTTGATATTGTACTGTATTACCTCCTTATGTAACCAAGCTTTAAGTTATCTTACGCTCTGCGCCCTGATACCCACGGGTGTGGTGCGCAGTAAAAATAATAAAACAAACAAACATAAAAGTCAGCCAAAAAGCTGTTTGGCCCTGCTGATTCATTGGTGTGGAGTTATATTATAGCCCTACGTACTTCCTCTATCATTATATCTAGTTCTAACTCCATTTTCTCTTGGTCAGTTATGACTGGAAGGTCACAACCCTCAAGGTAATTCAGTTATACCTGCTCTACAGAGTTATCCGATTTGTATAGTTTTGTGTAGTATTACGTGAATTCCTGGATAATGTCATTCGTCTCTGTACTCTCACTTCCCTCTCTGTTTAATTTTCAATATGGTTCTTGCCTTTTCCTCCTTCCTGAGTAGCCTTGCTAATAAGCCCATCTGATTTATTCTCCTTGACACAGTATGTCTGCTTGAGGTACAGCAGTGCACGTTCTGCTTCCCTCGACTATAACATTTCTAGTTGCCCCCTTATAGCCCTGTACTCTCTACAAGATTTCCCACTAGCTCCCACTCCCATGTTTGCCAGGACCATTTTCAGCTGTTCTTCCAGGTCCCTCTCTAGGCCCCTTCTCTCTTTGTCTCTTCAAACTTTTATTGTAATAATCCTACCTCTTATTGTTGCTTTGAAAGCGTCCCACCTTACATGCTGCTTCGTATCTTCCGTTTTGTTATCAACAAAGAATTCCTCAATGTTCTTCCGTAGTTCCTCTCTTAATATTTTGTCTTTAAAAATATAAGCTGGATATTTCCACTTACATAACCCGGGCGTCTCGTTATTCATTTTCACTATCAGCGTTAAGTGGGGTGTGATCTGATATTGATATTGCTCCTACCTCTATTTCTAGGACCATGCCTAACAAATTCCATGACACCCAGATGTAGTCTATTCTGGAGGATGTCTTGTGCACATGAGAGAAGAAAGTATCTCTCTTAGTATCCCCCTCTTTTCCCTCCAAGCATCCACCAAAGGGAGTCTCTCTATTCTCTCACCCAATTTTCTCGAGGGTCTGAAATGCATGCCCACCCTTCCACCGCTTCTGTCCACCTCCGGGTCCCAGGCTATATCAAAATCTCCTGATAGTATGATCCGTCCATTAGAAACTTTTTCCACCCTGCTTAAGATTTTCTGTATAAAACATTATGACCTGTGTTGGGTACGTATACGGTGGCCACTGTATATAGTTCCCCCGTCCCTTGCAGAGTGACCACCATGTATCTCCCCATCGTATCTTTTTCCCAGATCTCAACATTGATGTCGAGACTGTTCTGCACCGCAATTAATACTGCTCCTTTTTTATTCCCCCCATTGGACTGGAAGATCTGTCGGTAACCCTGGATCTTTATTTTGTGTGTGTCGCTAGCTTGGACATGTTTTTCCTGTAAGGTCAGGAGATCAGGTTTGTCCCCTTGGAGGAACCTTTCCAACTTCTTCCTCTTCAGGGGTGAGTTCATCCAATTAATATTCAGGGACATGACTATTAGTCCTTCCCTCCTAGCCATTTCTTACGCGAACTCTAGTAGTATCTATATTTCCAGTGATACTTGCTCCTTCCCTGCAGGACAAAATCCAGTGTTGCCTTCCATTCCGCTCGAAAACCATGCCAAAGTCGAATGTCCAGCGATACCAAATGTCTATCGCGAAGAAAGGTCACCACCTGACCCACTTCTTTCCTCTTGATCAGTGTTATTTGGGACAAATCCTGGAAGAGTTGCAGCTCTGAGCCATTATAAAACAACTGCTTCACCTTTCTTGCTGCCCCCAGTATTTCTTCTTTGTGGAAGTAGTCATGTATTGCCGCCAAGACGTCTCTCGGTCTCACCCCTGGTTGTTTCCTCAATGGGCCAACTCTATTAACCTGGTCTAGTCCCAGTTCAGCGCCATCTTTCGACTCTGCCAAATCAGTAAATATTCGCAAAATTGCTTCCTTAGGGTCCTTATCTTGTACTTCTTCGGACAGGCCCACCACCATAATGTTCGATCTCCTGGACCGGATTTCTAGGTCCTCAGTCTGTAATTCCAAGTTGTGTGTTGCTTGCGCTAGGTACTCAACTAGTTTGTCTATTTTCCGCACATCTTCTGCGAGTTCCTGTAGTGCAGTCTTGTTAGTGTCCACTCTTTCCACCAGTTTATTAACATCGCCTTTTATCTCGTGTAAGGTTGAGGCCAAATCCTCATGCATCTTGTCCAGTTGTGCTTGGACTGTCTCTGCAATTTTATTCCCGAAGTCCTGGAAATATTGTTTTAGTATATCGCGTGTAACCTCTTGGTCTTCATCTTGGTGTTCCATGAGTTCCAGTCTTTTCGGGGTACTTTCCCCTTCAGCCCTGGATCCTGTGTCTCTTCACACATTTTTTTTAATTGCACCTTACAGGGGTTTCTGTGTACGGTTTTATCAAGGCTGGGTCTCCTTCTCCCTATTTTTCACCATCTTCCACTTTAGCCTTTCCTAGTGATAGGTGGAACACTGGTCTTGAAGGGGCCCTTTCCCCAAGTTGTTGGGCTCTTCTTAGCTTGTTACCTAAGCCAGTCTTCCAAGTTTGTAGCTCGATTTCTGGATCCTTCGCAGCTTCTCACACCCTGGGGACGCCTTTCACTGTCATCAAATGTAGATCAGGGCAGCACTGGTTCTCTTCTCCTCCTGTTTGGAACGGTATTGCCCCCGTCATTGGGGCTGGCCGCTATTTCACCAGGGTTCTCCACATTACCCCACTCACTATGCCCCAGTTATTTGGCCCCCAGAGGGGACTCTCTTCCTGGTGGTGGGAGTGAGTGCCAAGGGAGCTCTATTAGGTTCCCACAATGTTGTTATGGAGGTTGACTGGCAGGATTGTCAACACGGCCCTCCTTTTCTCTTTCCCTCAGGTAGTTGATGGCTTATAGCTCCCCGGGCTTTCTAGGCAGATTTTTCCTTGCCCCCCTCCACCTCGACTCAAATTTCAATATGGCTTTCTCCCCTCCCCTTAATGGGGTGCCATGGTGCCTTGTCTCCTTGTTCCTGGTCAGCCGCTCCCCTCCACCCCACACTGGGCTCCTGAGTTCCTACTGAGCCTCAGCTGGTTCACCCCTGCTCATCTTGTCGGAGCGCCTCTCCCTCGTGGTTCTCCTGAAGCGCCTTCCTTTGTCCTCTGCTTCCTTTGGGAGTCCTCCCTGCTGCGCTCGCTCTGCAGCTCCTCCGCCTCCTCGGATCTTTCCTCCCACCTCCTTGTTCCACGCAAGGGTCCGACAGCCTTTCTCTGGGAGCCTGATATCTTCTAGCGACATTCCCCTTCAGCTACGGCAGGCTCGTCACTTGTCCTGGTCTCCTGGGGGTGCCCGGTGGCTGTCCCTCTTTCAAACTCCTCCACATTCCTTGACGGGACACTGCAGGTACCTACGCTCTTCTGCACCATCCCTCCGCTTCCCTGGGGCTGCACTGGTCCGCTCCTTCTCTCTTCAGCAGCCAGCCTGCTTCGCCTTCCCGGGAACACCCGCTTGTTTTCCCACGCCGCTGCTTGCTCGATGATCGTGTGAGTCGCACTGTATCCTCTTGAATTCGGCCCCGATCTCAAGTCCAACATGGCTCCTCCAAGGTCTGTTCCACTGCTCTTCCAATCCACAGCCGGGGAGGGAATTATTGCGGTTCTTTCAGGATTGAGACGAGTCGGGGGACAGGAGAGCTGCAATTACGTTGCTCTCCTGCCGGCGGCCATTTTGGAAGCCATTTTTTTAACTTTTAATCATGAAAGTATGACTGTTTAGATGTGAAAGATGTGTAATTCAAATCAACCATATTAATAAAATAAATTAAAATCAACCACATTGATAACATTTTTAAAAAGGATGCGCCCTTTTCTCATAGTCAAGTTTTCAACTGGACTAAAATGTGCTTTTAACTTCTGTATGCCATTTTTAATTGTGTAGATTTCATACAATTGCTTCCGCATTACGTGACCTTACCCTACTTATGCCCATACGTTTCAGCTAGAGGGCACACTTTCTGTGTAGCAGTTCCAGGAAGCTGACCCTCTGACAGCCAGTGTCATATGGCTGAAATAACAGAATGCACAACAGGGGTAGATGATGCATATGGCAGAAACACATTTGTCCCCATGTGTCAAAAAAAAGATAATGGTAAGTGATGCACAGTACTGGGTGAAATACTGCAGTTCAACAGGCACTTCAATACAAAAGAAGAGATTGTATAGTGTCTTTTGAGCTACTTTTGGCCCTTTGGATGGCCATCCTCTGGGGTTTTACAAAAAAGTGATTCCTGCCCACTGTTGCTAAAATGCCAGTGGAAAGACTGTATATTCCATTGTTACAGCTGACACGCTCATCACAAGCCCTGTTCCCTAATGCTGCACACTACTAGCAGTTTCTCCCCAGACTCCATCTATCCCAGGAACAATTTTAAGTATTTTGTCAAGTTTATCACCATTTTGGAAAACTGTCATCAGGTAAGCATTGATAAAAATCACACAGTAGTACACCAATAGAATTAAAACTGACACACATATATATATATATATGAACATAATTTAAAATTGTCAGAAGGCCACGGGTAAAACAGTACAAATAGACTCGTTTCAGGGAGCTCACAAACAAACATACAATGACAAAAACATAAGTCTGGTCGCACTACAAAAATTGCAAGTGTTGGAACAACAAAAGGCAGCATGGTTCGCTGCATAACAATCCATTTTTATTAGACATAGCTATTTGTTTCAAGGATTGGCAGCATCTTGGCTTACTGAGCACTTTTCCCCTTGCTGTGTACTTTACGTTGCCAGACTTGGCATGCTCTATGTAAGATTGTTGCTACTGCACAAAGTCATGGTCTCTATTGTACATCAGACCCCAGAGGCAATGCACACTGGTCTCAAGTACATCTTTCAAAGGGTTAGATATGCAGGGCAGATAAGAAAAAAAATGTGTTTCGTTTTCCCTTATGTTTTGACAATGGCAACATTTATCGGAAACTTCAGAATCCCAATTGTTTAAGTTGGGCTGGCGGGAGAATACCAATCCTAAATCTAACATACCGTGACCTCGCAAATCAGGGCTTCACATAATTAAGTTATCGCTCATAGCCAATCTCCATTTCTTCCCCTCAATAGGTGTAAAGTGGAATAATATATTTTGAGTGCATCTTCCAGCACGCAGACCGCTTTTATTAAGTCGTTCGAAGCTGGGTTCAATACTTTAGGTGTATCCCAGTATTCCATGTGATTTATCTCATAACAAAGTTTTTTCACATGTCGGCACCCTGGAAGGTTTTCCCCCTTTCATGAGCTAGTAGTGCTTTCAGGGCATCTCAAAAGTTTCCTAAATCTGGGGAGCAGATTCTTGCCCAATATACTAATGGTTGCTTTCATGTAAGAAACTATGTCAATGTTACGTAAATTAAGCTCCATGAACAGTGGGATTGAGGGCGTGGTCAATGGAACCCATAGTATATTTTTAAGCAAGCAATCTTCCAGTTATTAGGGATTTAATATTCATAAAGCCCCATATTTCTGTGCCGTCGAGTGCAGCCATTCTAGCTTTAAGCATGTACGCTTTTATTGTTACACTGGAGGCCCAATAACCCTTGCTTCTTGCAAATCTTGATATAGCACTACTATATTTGTTCAGTACCATCACAGCCTTTTCCACCTGTTTTGTCGCGATGCCCCGTGTGGTTACCCTCAAAGCTGCACTAAATATTATAAATATCTCAGTAAGGAAACAGTTGATGCTCCTGTGTTTTGTCTCACCTACTGTGATGTTTCTTGCCCCAGTGTGTCTAGCGAAAGTTAGCCAGCCACACACTCCAGGGAGCTTGGTCTCTTCAAGTAGTTGCGTCAGTTCTTTAAAAAACATTTCACATTTTAACTTGGTATTAGGTCTTTTGTCTGCAATCTATTGACTGCAGGCAAAAAAGACAGAATGACGAATCCCCACACGAGAGCGGTCAGAGTCTGACAGTGCATGCTAGGAAGAGGGAAGTTGTGGTCATAATGACCAGGTTGAGGGGGCAGGTGGAAAGAGGGTGTCTGTGTGTGCGAGTGTGGAGAGACATGGGTGCAATGTTTGTGGCAGGGAAGTGAAGGGGCGGGAAAGCCCTGCCCCGATAGATAGAAACAAAGGAAATACCACCAGCCCAAGAGGAGGTGGAGCAGGTGGGGGAAAGGCTCCCTGAGGTGTTCAGGGTGTTTACTCCCTCTCTCCCCCAAAGAGTAATAATCCAGACTGCTGAAGGCCACACAAAATTGGCCTTAAAGACGCAGCCTTTTTTTGGTTGGCGGGGCCTTCAACAGGTGGATTTATGGCAGAGAACCGTTCATTTGAATGAACTACAAGGACAGTTTTCCAGCAGGTAATGTTGTCATTGCTTAATTGCTCTCGGAATGTAACTACATAACAACTGTCTGCCTTTGGCCAACATCTACTGTTGACGGATGTTTGCTTTTATTCTGTTTGATGTCACTTGAAGTCTTATTTGCAAATGAGAGTAGACCAAAATGTCACAGTAGGGGGGTATTCCCCTCTGACAGCACACCCCTCTACTTGGCACCATCTTATCTTGATATTGCTCTAACTTTGCATGCTACTGAGCCCTTGGTTTAATTTGCTTATCAAAGGTGCAATAGATTCAAGCCCATTCAAGAATGTGTAAGCCTTCGTAGACAGCAATACATATCATGTATCTAGCAGGGCGAAGACAGTCCAAAAAGATATGAATTGTCCATTTTGTTTCCAATTACATGTGGTATAAGCACATCAAAATCGTAATCTATAAAATAAATATTTCGAAAGAGCATTACTTACTGCAAATAAATTCAATCGGGTATACAGTACTAGCCAGGAAAATATCTTTCTTCACCACATTTTGAATCAGGTTTTAGGGCTATAAATACATTCACATACTTTTATTTCTGTTCATCCTTGTTCTACATGATATGAACAATTAATTAAGCAGGCTTCCAGAACCCTGACAGCCAACCATTTTCTGTGGGGATCTGTGTCCAGGTGCCAGTCCAGTGCTGTAGCCAGGGCTTCTTGATATGACGTCTTCCATGTAGCTGCTGGCCTGAGGAACGGGTCCCCAAAAACTGCAGGACATGAGATTAATTTTTTGAGGCATTTATTTTTTAGAAAACTCTTGTAGACTGTTTAAAGCTCCACCTGGACCATATAATGGCTCCACAGCTGGTCTGCGCCTGAGTGCTGAGCCAGCTTGAACAACAACAGTGAGAGTTCACAACATAGACCAAGCTGAAGTTTAAGCTTTTATTTTCTATTCTCAGCTACCAGAGGCCTGATGGTTCTTGAAGTCCTGAAACACAAAGCTGGACAGAAACAAGACGGCAAAGGCATTGGGTGATCGGATGCAACACAAAGGTCAACATACAAGGCATGATTAGAGGTTCAGTGACAAGGCCCTCCCAACTACCTCATCCCGCGTTGGGGGTAGGATCGGCTCTGGCATACACCTTGGTAGGCCGCCTAACCCAGGTCAGGAAGGCCCCAACACATTAACAGGGTTACGTTCCTGATCTGGTCACAAAGGTTATTCGGGGTAGTGGGGCAGGTGACAGACCGCCTTTTGCGGCGGTCACCCGTTATGGGTGTGCAGGAATCATCTCTGATGCCACTGTTGTCACACCTTGGGTATCTCTTAAAAGTTGTTGTTGACTTTTTGTTTCAGTTTCTTTTCATTATCGTTATTTTTGGCTTGCAAGCATGTTTATTTCCTGCCATGACTTTACCAAACAACCATTATTTTAAGGATACCTACATTTTGGTCATACACCTAGTGGTAATCCATTTAGCAAAGCACAACTCAAAGCTCGTCATCATTGGAGGCTCCTCCACCTTGGACTCATCCTCTCCCATATAACAAGCACTGTATTTGCCATAGATATCAATAGACGACACAGAAAATTAAACGAAAGCAGTTACACATCCAACAGGATTTCAGATGGTTTGAAAGGGGGCATCGGCCAAAAGTAACCAACTTCACCCACCATGAACACTGAAATAGTGGGGAAGACATTGTACCTCATGTTTTCCCTGTGCCCAGATATAATCCACATTACTGATATCTACTGAGAGCACTTTAGTAACTGAGTGTTGTGTAAGGAATCAAGAGTAAGACTCAAACACAGTGTTTAAGACTTTTATTAAAGTAAAAATGGAGTTGGAGGAAATCCTACCTATCCCTAACTCTAGGAGGGGTTTCCCTGCCTGAACAATGCTAAGTAACGTCTGTGTCAGAATGTCCAAAACAAATAGTTCTCTATCCTGGGTCCAAACTCCCAACCTGATCCTCAGACACTAAACGTAATATAACTTGAAGTGGGGTATGTCTTTTAGATTAACACTTGCAGCTTCTTTCCAAAGTTTCAAACTAAGTTCTAAAGTGTAAAATAAAACCAATAAAGTTCCCTCAGGAAAGGGGGGGGCCTTCCCTTCCGCTGGATTTCTCTGGCTTTCAATGTCACATTAATATACTCCACAATCTCAAGGGGACGCCTCTTCCCTTGCGTTTCCTCTAGTTTACACAGTTTATCAAAATCTGAAGGGGGATGACCCTTCCCTTCAAGGTTGTCACAATTCACAAACTCAAGGGGTGTGTTTCTGCCCCTGAGCTCTCTTAGCTTTTTCACAGTTCAGATATTTCCCAATTTCCACAATTACAGGGGAGGGGGAGACTCCCTTCCCATAGTTTCCACAAATGTGGGGTAGTGTTTCCCCCCCTTTCTCAAGTTCAACAATCCTGATTGGGTGCGGTTCCCAGACTTGCTGTATGCTTGGTTTACTCTCTTGACAGGACTTTCTTATCTCATTACTTGGGTGTGGGTACCAGACTTGCTGTATGCCTGGTTTACTCTCCTGACAGGCCTTTCTTATTTCACAGAGTATGTGGGTGCAAGTTCTGGACTAACACTTCTCATCAACAATAACCTTATTTATACAGTGCCAAGATCCTTTTACTATACATTTCAGGTATTGGGTCAGCGACCCCTTTTCAGTAGTCTTTGTCTCTTCGCTCACTTTTCCCGGTATATCAGCTCCCTTGTTAGGGCTTACCAGGTTTTTAAATGGTACGCAGCATCGGCCATGAAGCACCCCGGTGAACCAACTTCTCTCTATGGGTTTATCGGTCTCTGTCGGCGGCTTTGGTGTCCCTCACATCTCACCGTTCTCACTGCTGCTTGTTTGTCGGCTGGGAGAGTGTTGCGTCGGTTCTCCGGTTCCTGTCTTGTCTCCTTTCCTACTTGACAGCTGCTGCAGTCCGCAGCACAAGCGTGGCAAACCTTCCACTTCTCAACTTCCCTGGACAGAACTTCCAGCAGCTTCTCCGCTCCACACTGCAGCCTGCTCTCATCCGGTGTCCTGACCGACGTCGCAAGCAGTGAGTCTCTCCTTCTCTCCAGTTGTGGTGCATTTAAACCTCTCGGCACCTGGTAACCTTTTCCATCAACTAGAATGCAGCGTCTGCTTTCTGTTTCTAGTGATCCTCATTACTCCAGTCCTCTACCTTGTCCAAGTGTTAATAGGTAAACAGGGTCGGACTGGGACAAGAAATAGGCCCGGACAACAAAAAAAAAGTGGCGCACCACTCGCCCCCAAAAAGTGGCCCTCAAACCATCATCCGTGAATCGCGTTAATTCATGACTTTTACAGAAAATGCTACATATTGAGGGTTCATGTGTCTGTTACATTACAACACAACTCATAAAATAGCATTACTTTGCATACAGTTCTGTGACAGGGTCCGTCCACAGCTCCGAGGCACAGGAGTGGCATGAACCAACCACCCCCACTGCGGTTTTGGGCCTGCTGCAAGTCAATGCTTATACAGGGCCCCGCAACCTCAGAAGGGAAGGAGGGTTAGGGTGACGATGGTTGGATAGGAGGGGAGGGGGATAGGGAAACCGGAATGAAGTTTAGGGAGAGGTCAGAAAATGCTACGTATGGAGGGTTCATGTGTCTGTTACATTACAACACAACTCATAAAATAACATTACTTTGCATACAGTTCTGTGACAGGGTCCGTCCACAACTCCGAGGAGCAGGAGTAGCATGAACCAACCACCCCCACTGTGGTTTTGGGACCTGCTACAAGTCAATGCTTATACAGGGCTCCGCAACCCCAGCAGGGAAGGAGGGGTAGAGTAGGGTGACAATGGTCGGATAGGAGGGGGTTTTAGGGAAACCGGAATGAGGTTTAGCGAGAGGTTACTAAGTTAGCAAGCCCGCCTTGGAAACAAGACGACACAAAGCAACACAGGTTCGATCCCCGGGTCCACACTTAGAAACCTACGGGTATTAAGCGCGTTATAAATACGCAACTAAGAGACATATTCCTTTAACAGCACCTGCGCCTCGATGCCCCTGGGGTGTGAGTGTAAGCGCTTTCAAAATGCAAAATAAATACAAAAAAATAATAAATAAAGCCTGCGGTACTACACCAAAAGACGCCTTCCCTGTGTTCCACATTTCCTGCAGTAGCAGAAAGTTTGGTGCCGAGTCGGCCGGGCAAGACCGAGAGGGCTGTAGCGGCAGAAGGAATCCGGATGGATCCCAAACTGTGGGCTACCGATGTGGGCTTGTATGAATTTGTTGCCCTGGTGTAATGGTTGTGCCACTGGTTTTTGCCCTTGGCACCCTATTTTAATTGTGTGCCCCAACACTTCACGTCCAATCACACTCTTCGAAGAACAACTACTGCATCTCACAGAGTAACATCGGACCCCTCCCTCCAGACAACGCCTCTACAGCCAATTTACACATCACCGCCTGTGCCTGGCCCCTTTCAGGATACCAATGCCCTTATGCCCTCGACAAAGACACTGTGGGGTGCTTCCTAAGTGCACACAGTCAGCAACAAAGGCTAGCTATCATCCGGGGTCAGACTGAGCCATGCAATTGTCTCAGACACCAAAGAAAAAGTAGCCTGCAGTTGCAAATGGCTTTTCATTCCTTTTGCGATACTGTTTGAATAGTACCCAGGGGGAGCTTTTAGATAAAGTGACATGCAAATTGTACATTTTAAAGAATATTTATTCAGCAACACTGGTCAAAACTACTACTCGCAGTGTGAATTAACTCATCAAACTGGCCCACATGGGCCAATAAGGGTCCCACTTTGGCCAAAAAAACGGGGCCACACCAGCATTTTATGTTTTTGGTTGGCCCTGGCCCTGGGCCTATTGTCCTACAGGCCAGTCCGAGGCTGCCCCAGCTCCCAGGCACAGGTTGAAGCCAGCAGTTGCAAAGTGAAGCAACTAGTGTGAAATATGTTACTCTGCCGGCCCCAGCTCAGCCTCAGGCCCTTGCCCCTCGGCCCTGCAGCGCCAAGACACCAGCTAGCCAAGGTGACAGGCCAGGTGAGGAGGCGAGAGAGCTTCTCATGGCTCGTGCCAAGCTGGGATGGGGCAGCGTGGAACCTAGACCTCGGCTGCCCAGGAAAGGGAGGCTCCTGGGGGCAGGGTGGCAGGTAGATGCTTTGCAGGCGAGAGGGGCGTGTGTAGGGCGCAAGACCCCCCCTACATGCGCCAATGGCCATTTCAGGAGCATGTTTTCAACCCGTGTATTGCAGTGTAAACCGTGTGTGCAGAAAGTCATGCCATTTCCCAGATTTCTTCAAAGTCACTGATGTTCGTGTTTTGTTAACAAGGTGTTAGGCTTTTTGCTGTAACAACAATCACGGCATTGGCTATTTCAGCACAGAGGGGCACTGCTGCGTTGCCAAGGCATTGCACTATTGTGGTGAATTGCACATGGGTGGCAAGTCACGCTATCCCTGCGCAAGCTCTGTTATATGGAACGTGTTATAAGCGTGCAGCCTTCGCCCTGGAGCGGACAGTCTTTCACAAGGAGCAGATGGGCGGTGTCGAGGGGGCAGCCAGAAGCCGGAACACTCACAGGGGCCGAGGGTTCAATCAGGTATCAAAACAACACTCCATCTGCGGGGACATCCTGTAATGACCGCCCTCCAACACCCCTGAGGGGGCGGCAGCGAAGCACCGACCCTTCATACCGGCCATGGGGCTTGCGGAAGGGAGGCACGGGTACAAGTGTTATGGCGCGACTGGCTGCCTTACCCCGACTCCGCCGCACCACACTCAGCCCCCTCCACCCGCTTTCAGGAGTTACCAGTGTGTCACCATGCTACCCTCACACCTCAGTGCACCATCGCAGGCTCTAGCGCGTCACCCAGGACTGGCTATACTTGCCACCACCACAGAGTCCTGACGGAGTGCAGTGTGTCTCAGTCGCCTACCTCTGCACCCCTGCACCACACTTCACTTGCATCAGCACGTCTCAGTACATCGCCCTGACTGGCACTTTATGCACTCACCACAACAGCACGACCAGTCTCTTCAAGCCTCATCGGACCGGCGCTTCCTGCCACCACCACCAGCCAGCCAGCAGGCCAGGCAGCACACCACGCAGAACTCATGAGAAGGCCCCTTACCTTACGGCCTCGGGCTGCCGGTCTCTCAGGGCGGCGTCAAGGGGCTCATGATGGTGCCCGGGGGGTGCTGCAGAGCACCGACTCATGGAAGCAGCCAGCTGCCCCGGAGAGGTGTCCTCGGTCCAGGACTCACTCGGCCTCCCTGGTCAGCGGTGAGAAGTTGCAGCTCGGTGTCCCCCTGTGCCTGGCTGCGCTTCCCGGGAACCGGACTCTCGCAAGTGTCCCTCCCTCTTGCTGCCTCCCTCTTCAGTCTGGCATAGCTCTCTGCAGTGTGAGCATTGCAGGCAGGCTGCCTGCCCCCCAGAACCCACAGGGTCAGGACTCGGAGGGAGGCAGATGTTACAATTGCTTTAGCCTGCCTCCCTCCCACAGATCAAAGTAACATTCTCGCCACCGCAGTGCCGGCCCGAGTGCGGAGCCCAGTGGACCAAGTCCGTGATGAATTATGCACATGCATCATAAATTATGATGCAGATACAATCATCAAAGCAAGGTAACATCTAGTGTTACCTTGCAATGAAGATTGCGTGCAGACCACAGTCTGCAGACAGGGCCGCCGGCGTGCGGCCCCTCCCTCCTGCAGACCAGCCAGCCCAGCCCCTCTGAATGCCTGGCCGCGGACGGCCTGCTCTGAGTCACATAGTGCTCGCGAGCTGCGGCTGCTCCGCGCGCCCCCCCACACACACACACACACACACACACACACACACACACACACTTAAAAAAAAAATGGCCCAGAGGTGGCTGCCGGAAAACCGGCCCCAGGGGACCCCAGAGTCGTTCAGCCACGGGCCGAAAGACCGAAAGGGCCAGTCCAACCCTTTAGGTAAAGGGGAATGTAGGTATGGTTGGTGATTAGTCATGACTGGTGGTTCTGCCCGTGCACTATATTATGCCATATAGGAATGGGTGGTGGAGGGGCAGGCGAGTGTTACCAGAGGCAAAATACCGGTTTTGACCTAGCAAGTCTACTTCGCCTCCCCAAGGGTTGTCTTCCCTCATGGGGTCCTCTCCCACAGATAGCCACCCCCCTCAGTCAGAGTCCGGTAGCTTCTGCCTTTCCCTGGCCACATGAGGGAAGATTTTCCAGGTGAAATAGTGACAACCTCACTGGATTCATCACAGTTAGCTTTCTGCAATACAAATATTAAGAAAAATACTGAAATTACTGGGTCAGCCAGTTTATTTCTTTGAGAATTATACCTTTTGAAAACAACATTAATAAGGAACTGAGAAACGCTCTGTTAATATGCACTGGACACAAGAGCATTTTTCTGCATTTCCATGGTGACAATTGACTACGTTACGACTTTGAAAGAACCTAGTGGTCCGATGGCTGCACGCGTCAACCACAGTGGAGCGTGTTATGATCTGTGCCACCAAAGCATCAGATTTAACCTCGAACAGGTCTGACTGTCCATTAAGACAAGTTGGCCTTGCCAACCAAGGCTAGGTAGTGGTGTCCATGCCATGAAAAATCAAGCGATACTCTGTAGAAAATATGATCAAAATAAACAGCTAGGAGGTGTGCAGTATGTGTACAGATGATTTTTGGACAAAAGGTGAAAGGGGTGAACATACTTTTCAGCGTGGTTCATAGGGTAAATTGGGAAAGAAGATAGTCCATATACCTGTGCTTGCGGAAGAAAAGTGTTAGCAATAATGCCATATTGTCAACACATGTCCTGTGCTTACTTTAGCACTTTCTCAAACTCTTGGCAGATATTGAACATTTGTCTGGTGATTTAGGTTACTAGTGTGATAACTGGGGTGATGCAGTGATAGGCCCTCTCAACCATTAAGTAAGCAGAAATGTTTTCTCTATGCATTAGACAGTATTTTACCTTTGGGATCAAATACCACTAACAGCAATGATAACACCCTTTCGGTAACAAGGCCCAAGTCCTTCTTAACAAAATCGCTTAAGTGCACCTAAAACAGGGCAAACCAGAAAACCCATGTGTTCACTTACCCAAAGAATCCTCACCTTGGTGAAGGTAAGCAGTGTGGTAGAGGGTCTGACTCTCCCACAAAGCGTCAACAGTTGCCCATATTAACATTTGAGGTTTTGTGCTAATATGCTGTTTTTACATCCTCTTCTGCATTTCATTTTACCTTGGAAATGAATGATCTTCTAACAAAGTACATTGGCATACTTTTACATAATGTGGGCACAATGGTAAAAAATTGTGTATATTTAGGTGTTCGTGGGTGTGTGCGTGTAGGACACAACATGCCATTAAAGTAATGTCCGAAAAGAAATATACAGCGCAGGGTCATGGTTCAGTGTTGCTGGTGTAAGTTAGGTGAGTTAGATGGGTCTAAAAAAGAAATGCTGTATAAAGTAAAAAGAAAATAGACAATTTGTCCATGCAAGGATTTAAAAACAGATTTTGTTTTTTAGGGCATAGTTTTTCTTCTGCATTCTACAGCATACAAATGAACAGTGCGTGAAAGATCAAGCCAGTCACATTAGTAGCATATATGTTGTATATATTAATTTAAACACAAATTCCAATTAGTCAAGACATGCATTTTTGTTACCTTATCATTGTTCATTTAATATATTGAACATGTTCTTACTGATACTTTCATTAAACAATAATAAATGTATGTTCTTACCATTTGCAGCACAAAAGAAGGGGAACGGCCAATCGGATGACCTACTGGGCTGAAGGTTCCTGTAAAAACAATGTGCATCCAAGAATATGAATAGCTCTTCCAATATACCCTTTTCATTAGAAGTTTTACATTAAATAAACTATTTGAAAATGACTGGAAACATGGAAATCGATCTATGAGTATGTTTGCCACCTATTCGCAATCCTGAAGCGAGCTCACTATTGTTAGCTATTAGTTATTTGTGCTAAAGTATCTGTGGCTGCAAGGTAATGATGCCATTGAGGTTGCCCAATGAATGGAAAGAATACATGGAAAAAAAGTATATTACCTTTCAAGTTGCGCCTGCAGATTTCTGTTGAAGAGATATTTTGGAATCACGAGACACAAAGTTTTTTAACAGGGTTTATTCCTTCCAAAAAAACACAAGTAAAACCAACTAAACCACAAGCTAAACCTCCTACCAAACCACTTCCAGCACAACAAAACACACCACTTTCCTCAGAAGCAGAATCAGAGAGTGAAAACAAAACAGATAAAGTTCCACCACCAACAACTGACAACCAGGGAAGAAGATACCTTTCCTTATTTAGAAGAATATCAAAGAAGATACCGACTTGCCAGAACATATTCAACATTCAAACCACTTCTCCCCCAAACAACAAACCAGCCCGGTACCTCCAAAAATGGAAGCCAACCAGAAGAGGAAAGAGAGGTAGTGGGAGCCTCAGGAGAAAACAGAAACACACAAGGAGTCTCAACCTGCTCAAAAAATCCAAAACCCAGGAGGGCCTAGTGGTTAATCTTAGTAACACTATACTATCTAAAGATCTAATCTCAGCCCTCAACAAAGGACTCTCATTCTGTCCAACTAACCGTCTGGATTTGTTTCAAGTCAATTTGGATCTTTTCAAATTTTGTCGAGTGCTCAAAATGAAAAAAATATTTCACTAACAAAATCTTGAAACCAGTGGGAACAACCAGAGAACTACCATTGTTACTTTCAGGACAACTAGTAGAAAGCACTATCGACTTAATGAACCTAGAAGAAAATGAAGATCGACATACCATACCAACATTTGCGGAGGAAATTAATATCTCCCTTTATCTCACCCCACCAACATCCCTCAAACCTAAATCCAAATGTAATCCTTTCTTTACAGCAGACAATGCTATAGACATTTTCCAACAACTAGTCAGAAATGACCTCCGGAAGGCCTACTTCAAAGGTATGAGGCCATTAAAACAGTCAAATTTGACTCACAAAGAAACACAAGCCATCAGAGATTTGAAAAACAACCCCGATATTACAATAAAACAAGTGGACAAAGGGGGCAAAATTGTTCTGATCAATACAGCAGATTATCTACAAATGGCATCAATCCACCTATCAGATACACACTGTTATGCAAAACTTACTAACAACCCACTTCCGGACCTTGGCAAGTTTTCCTTTCCAGTTGAAATAACTAACAAAGCAAGCTTCAACTAAAGCAAGAAAAAAATACAAAAACTCTCTCAATAAGTTACTCACATCCCTCCTGAGGAACCAATACAAATCCATTGGAGAAACACGTGTCGAGGAAATCAGATATCAAGGACCTTTTCATGAAGCAACACTAAAAGGGAATCGGGTACTAAGGACCTTACTATGAAGCAATATTAAGGACCCTGAAGACACACGATAAAACAAGGAACCTATTTGTGGAAACAACACCAAGGGAAACAACCAGGCACCCCTTTGTGTGGAAACAACACCAAGGGAAACAATAAGGCCTGAAAAACCAATAAGGCAATAAGGATCTTACCATAAAGTAACATCAAGGACCTCAACTTCCAGGATTTAAGCAATCATACACACCTTTCTTGGTGTTAGCGTCATTTCTCCCTTCTGTGAATGTAACACTAGGGACCTGGACAATTATGACCTACAAATCTTAAATTCCACCAAGAAGCAATTATTGTACCAAGAACACTGTCAGGAATATGGGGTGGTGAAGGCGAAAGAGGTGTTTAAATCTGAAAAGAGCTTAGTATTTGTACATGATAATAATTGACATAATAAGCCACCCCCAAATTGGGATTACTTATAACCACCGGAGCCAAATGGAGGTGACCGCTACGGCCTTGGCAGATGTGCTTAAGGCGCTTCAGGATATTCAGGTAGAGTTAGTTCAAGCAAAACAGGAATCAGACATGTTAAAGGCCCAGGTACAGGGTCTGGTAGCTCAGAGAACACAGTTGGAAGGAGCTAATGTGGCAAGAGGCTCCCAGAGTCAGAATCCCACGGTTATTGTCCAACCCTCCAGTATGTACCGTTGGCAGCGCCAGAGCGCTTTTCTGGTGATCCTAGGAAGTATATGACATTCCTGACGCAATGCCGTCTTCATTTTTTGTGTAAACCTACTGCATTCGAATCTATTCAGGCTAGGACAGCATTTGTGATTTCATATTTGATAGGAGATGCAGCTGCATGGGCAATGCCATTGGTGCAGAAAGATGATCCCTTATTATACAACTGGGTTGGTTTTCTAGGAGAATTTGGCAGGTTATTTGATCGCAGAGAAGTGTCATTAGCTCAAGATAAGGAGCTGTTGGGATTAAGACAGGGAGGTCGGGATTTAGTCACATATGTTACCCAGTTTAACAGGTTGGTAAATGAGACCGAGTGGCCAGTGGCAAAACAGACGGTGTTATTCTACCAGGGATTATGTGAGGAACTGAAGGATGCCATTGCTCAAATGGATCCACCACCAACCACTTGCACGGCTATGATTGATTTAACTCTTAGATTGGTTAATCGCATGAATGAAAGGAAAGGAGATAAAACGAGACCGGAAATGGGGCCTTTTGTGCATTTAGACAGAAGCAGAGGAGGAAGGACAAGTGAAGTGGAACCAATGCAATTTAGTGTAAGAGGGCCCTTGTCAGCAGCTGAGAAAGAAGAACATAAGGTGAATAAACTGTGTCTTTATTGCGGGCAAGCAGGACATATTATACGTACATGTCCCAATACTCCACAGAAAAGTGGAGACAGTGTGAGAACTACCAAGGAAGCGGGAAAAGAGATGGGCTGGCCTTAAAGGGAACACAGGTGTCAGGCCCCATGGAGATCAAGTTCCCCAGATGGGTTGCAAACACAGTGGGGGGTAAGACTTCCCACTTACATATATAGGTGACGTTATGTTTTGCTCTGATGAAACAGGAGGTTCTGGCCATGGTAGATTCACGGGCTACTGGTAATTTCGTGGATATTACTTTGGCGGAACAGTTAGGGTTGCCTCTGTGTAACAAAAGCAAGGCAGAAGGAGTACAGTCAGTGCATGGTTCTCCTTTGGTTTCAGGCCCTATAAGAAAGCAGACATCAAAATTGGAAATGATTTGTGGACAGGGGCATAGAGAGGAAATTACGTTTGATTTAATAGCAGCCCCTCAATTTGGATCAATTTTAGGAATACCCTGGTTGGTGCTTCATAACCCCAAAATTGATTGGGTAAGACGGACAGTGTGGTTTGAGGAGAAGCAATGTCAAGAGCATATCTCTTTGGACACAGCACCAGTGACATGGTTAGTCGAGAAGAGGTCCGAAGATCAAATTGTGGGAGCAGTGGCGGAGGGAATTCCTGCACCATACAGAGAGTTTAGTGATGTGCTTGACAAGAAACTGGCTGAGCAATTATCTCCGCATAGACCTTATGATTGTGCAATAGATTTGGAGGACGGAGCAAAATTACCTTGCAGCAGAATTTATGCCCTTGCAGAAAAAGAAAATCAGTATTTGCGGGAATATTTAGATTAAATGTTGACCAAGGGATTTATTAGGCATTCCACATCCCCGGTCTTCTCACCTTTATTTTTAGTTCCCAAAAAAGAAGGGACTTTACGTACTTGTATTGACTACAGAGCCTTAAATAAGGTAACTATCAAGAATAGATTTCCTTTGCCAGTGATTTCGGCTTTGTTAGACCAAGTGAGGTCTACTAAGATTTACACTAAGTTGGATTTGAGAGGAGATTATCATTTGATACGGGTGAAGGAGGGGGATGAGTGGAAGACGGCTTTTAGGACTAAGTTTGGGTTGTTTGAATACCTTGTAATGACTTTTGGTTTATGTAATGCTCCTGCTGCTTTTCAGTTCTTTATGCAAGAAGTTTTACAGGAATTCATTGATGTTTTTATTATTGTTTATATTGATGATATCTTGATTTATTCTGAATCTCCAGAGCAGCATGTGCGACATGTAAAAACAGTATTGCAACGATTACAGGATTGTCAATTATGTGTCAAAGTGGAGAAATGTGCCTTTAATGTAACAAGTGGAATTTTTGGGATTTATTTTGACTAATACAGGCATTGTGATGGACCCTAAGAACGTTGAGGCAGTGAGAGACTGGCCTTTGCCACAATGCATCAAAGATATCCAATACTGTCTAGGCTTTGCCAACTTTTATAGGCGATTCATCAGCAATTTCTCGAACATAATCACTCCCATCACGCATTTGTTAAAAAAGGCCGTGAAATTTACTTGGAGTGATGAAGCGGAAAACGCTTTTCAGAAGTTGAAAGTAGCCTTCACTACTGCTCCTGTGTTACAACATCCTAACACAGAGAGAGTATTTCAAGTTGAGACAGATGCTAGCAATGTGGCGATAGGCGCTATTCTGTCACAGAAAGATGAAAAAAAAATATATGGCACCCTGTTGCATTTTACTCCAGAAAGTTGTCAGGGTGTGAGCAAAATTATTCTATAACCGATAAGGAGTTGTTGGCGATTCGAGCAGCATTCCTTGAGTGGCGACAATACTTATTGGGTGCTAGACATCAGGTGGTGGTGGTAACTGACCACAAAAATGTGCAATATTTCAAGACAGCACACACACTTAGTCCAAGACAATTGTGATGGTCTCAATTCTTTAATGAATTTGATTTTGTGGTTACTTTTAGACTAGGGAGCAAAAATGGGAAGGCAGACGCACTTTCTAGACAACAAAATTTGGAACATCCGGTAGATGAAGTTAAAACCGTTATCTCACCAGATAAAATTGTTGGTGCCATTACCACACAAGTCACAGACTTAGTCAAGAAAGCTTTAACATCAAGACAGATGGTACAGTGGCGGAATAGTCATCCGGCACGTATTATACGAGAGGGGTTGCCCTATCATCAGAAGAGATTGTATTTACCAATGAAAGAGTTGCAGGACAAGGCTCTCTTCTGGTGTCATCAGTCCCCTTTAGCAGGACACGCAGGGTTGAGAAAAATGCAGGCCATGTTGGAAAAATACTTTTGGTGGACCTCCCTGAAACATGTTATGGAAAAATATGTGGAATTATGTGAGAATTGTGCAAGGAACAAAGCAGAACATGTTAGAAAAAGAGGGTTGTTATAGCCTTTACCTACTCCTGAGCAACCATGGACACACATTTCTATGGATTTTATTACTGATCTGCCGTCGGATAAGCAATATGACACCATATGGTTAGTGGTAGATTTTCTGTCAAAACTGGCTCACTTCATTCCTTGTGAAGGAATACCTGGGGCAGGCAAACTGGTTGAGTTATTTCTACAACATGTGGTAAGGCTGCATGGATTGCCAAAAAGTATTGTCTCAGATAGAGGTTTGCAATTTACCTCCAGATTTTGGCGTGCTTTTTGTAGAATATTGGGAATTAACTGTGCTCTTTCCACCAGTTATCACCCCCAGACAGATGGGCACACAGAGAGAGTTAATCAAACACTTGAACAATATTTACGGGGCTATTTGAGTGATGGTTGGAACTCTTGGGTGCAAACTTTATGGTTAGCGGAATTTACTTATAAAAATAACTAACATGACTTCCTTGGGCATGGCACCTAATGAATGTTTATATGGTCATGAACAAAATATGATACCAGATGATTTGCCGGAAATAGGGAATATGCCAGTGTTACAGGAGCGCAAACAGTTGCTTCTTGAGGCCAGACGAAAGGCACGAGAAAATCTGGAGAGAGCCAAGAGACAATACAAAAGACAGGCTGACGAGCACCAACAGGAAGGTCCTCAATATGAAGTGGGAGACAGAGTTTGGTTATCCACTTGCAGTTTGTCTTTAATAGGATCACGAAAATTTCTACCTCGGTTCATTCGGCCGTATGAGATTTGCAAATGTATATCTGCAACTGCCATGAAATTGCGTTTGCCTGCATCTTTACATATACACCCAGTGCTCCATGTCTCTTTACTTAAACCTGCAGCTCCAGGCATGACCACAAGGCGACCCCCAGCAATCATGAAAAATGGTCAAGAGGAATACGAGATGCAGAGCATTCTGGATGTTAAAAGAAGGAATCAACAATTTTGGTACCTCATTCAGTGGAAAGGGTATGGACAAGAAGATTGTTCTTGGGAACCTGCCGCTGAAGTACATGCTCCACGATTGGTCAAACAATTTCATCGGCAACATCCTGATAGACCGAGCCCTTGGAAGGGCCCTGAGAGAGGAGGTCATGTCAGGAATATGAGGTGGTGGAGGCGAAAGAGGTGTTTAAATCTGAAAAGAGCTTAGTATTTGTACATGGGCTGGATAAACTACATTTCCCAGCAGCCCCTTGTCCATTCATAGTCCTTGTCGTGCACGTTGGCCAGCTGTCTGTAATTAACAACAGTTTATCACGGGCCAACGGCGCACGGCAGGTGTGGCTTATTGTTTCACGAGGCGAAGCCATGCCGGAGGTTCGTGCTGTCCGCGCACGCCTTACATCAGGATTCCGGGTATGTGATCTCAGCAGCACAAGGTGAACTACGTGGTCCTAGAAAGAACGAGCGGCGAAGCACAGGAAGTACAAGGAGGAAACCCGCCGCTTCGTTCAGGCTCCGCTCCCATATCGGCGCTGACTCTGTGAACGGGGCCTTGCTCGCTTCTATCAAGGCGTCATCATTTCATGTCTGGGACGGCTTGCGAGTCTCCCAGACGCACAGATAAGTGCTCAATGATTTTGTTGCTTTCCGTGTGTTAACGTGGGGCAATGTTTGCATATGAAAGACTTGGAGTAGCATATCATATGGGCCGAACACTTTGATTAGTCCACATTTAGGGATTACTGAATGTTTCTACTATGGAGGCAATAAGTGGTCAGGACGTATCACACACATATTGGCATTAGGCTGCTCCCTCAGTGTATATGTTTGTTGGAATCGATTCTTCGTTGGTGTTGAACTCACACCTTTGGTCCTACATTTTCTATGAATGTTTATGTTGCTTCTGCTTGCCCAAAGGGCCATGTGTCATTTTCTTCATGTTGGGAATCATATCCCATGAGTTTGTTTCATTTACGCTTGCATACTTGTATTCTATGTCCTAGTAATTACTACATGTGCCTGTATCAAGGGGCTATTAAAGAGCACAATTACACTAGCTAAGGTCCTTATTCAGCCTGTATTAAGGGGGCATATTTTGTGATCTGTGTGTGTGTTATGTGTCATGGTTTACTAGCTACATATTAGAAAGTGTAGGGTTTTTTGCATATGTTTCCCCCTACCATATCCACTGTAGGTGTTTCCTAAACCTCTATCCGGTTTCCCTTAACCTCCCCTTGCCCGTCCACAACCTCTCCCTAACCCTCTTCCCCCCATTGGCTGCCAGGTGGTATCCGGTATTTTAAATATCAGGTATCTGTGCCAACCACGGATGGAGGGTCGACTTCATTTGGCTTCTGTGGTTCGGGGGAAGAGTGTCGACACTTCCCTCTGTTATGGTGTTTTTGACAAACACACATTCAAAACCCAACGTGAACAATCAATAAATACTAATTTTTACTCACTTTGTGTCTCTGCTCGTGATTCCAAAATATCTCTTCAACAGAAATCTGCAAACACTGAAATCGAAACGCCTATTCTGAAGGTATAACACGTCTGCATTTCTAAAAAGATGGAAATCTCTTCAAAAGAAAAAAAAAGACATGCAAATGGCAAATCAGTCAACCGGCATGCTCGTCATTCAATGCCAGAATGGTTTAACCCATTGCTTCATAAATGGGAAAATATGTAACTAAATTCCTAAACATCAGAAGTGTATTTCTGTAAATGTCTTATTTTGTTTAGCCGACCCTAGTTGTTGGTTATGCGCTTGCTGTGAGAAGTCCTTGAAAGTCTTGCATCATGTATATCCTTGTACTTTTGGGATTATTATGTCATTCCTGCATTTGCATATTTCTAAATCATTTTGAGGCTATTCCAAAGCGAAATAGGAAACATCAATGTACCGTTTTACTTATAGTTAAAAAAAAAAAATACCAAGCATTGGGAAACAAAGCAATTTGTAGTGCAGACTTCTTTTTTTTAAAATATATGTGTCCTAATGAAAGAAAACACCTTGTCCAAATTGGGCAAATAACCTTTTAGGATAAGCCACTCAAAGGTCTGAACACAGTATGAAGCACATCATTCTAAATATTAAAAGTAATTTCATGCGTTTTAAATCCCCGCTTTACGAACCCTTAAATCACGGCATAACCATAAGTATGGAGGAAAAGGAACAAGACATAAGAGTACACAGATTATTAAAAATTCATACATGGAAATCGATGGTTCACGACTGACAATGGAACAAGTGCATAAAATAACTTCTGTTATATGACTTGCATAAACAACTCAAAGTTCTTATAAAGAAAATGTATTTGTACTTATTGGTAAAGCAGAGTTTAAACAAACAACAAAAAAACAATGTACATAGAAGAAAGCACGATAGTCGAAATTGCACTGCTGGGATGCTTTATAATTTGAAAGAAGTGATGGGAGAAATAGGAACAATGTCCCTGGGAAGTACAATAGCAGTTAGAATGGATAGACAGATGCCAAACCAAGCAATGTCTTCTGGGGAGCACTTGGACAGTCAATGGAGACACTGCTTCTCCAAGAGACCAGGCACGTGCAGTTGTGGGGCAAAGGGTAAGAAGGAAGGGCTGTCAGCTCAGCGTAAATCCCATTCCTATATTGAATATACTCTAGACAAAAAATGCTATATGTATATTTTCATAGTCCAATTTCACTGAGGTGAAACAATTCAAATCAAGGCTTTTACGCACCTTGTGTATCCCTGTAAGGACGCACCTCATCGAAGCCCACAGAGGGGGATTGGCACACCTATGACTGGGGACCATGGTAAACGAAGCAGCGGCTCAGCCCCTCCGTGCTCGGCTGTGAACTACGCCGAAGGATCGCGAGCCGCCGCTCGCAGACACAGCGTAACACTGCATCACTCACCTGCTGGGGAACCCGGTCCCGACATGGGGGTAGAGCGCTTGCAGGCAACCCAAGGCGATGTGGGAGGGCGACCGGCCCCTCAACATGCTGTGTCCCGCCACGGCCCCGGTGCGGGTCGCAGCCGGAAAGCGCTCCGAGTCAAGAACCACCCATATCCAACACGGCCACGATCACGTGATCAGCACGAACGTTCCCCAGGACTCCGAAGGCCAGGGCAGCAGCACGCAGGCACGGCAACCTTTGAGGGACGAATGGGGAATGAGTTAGACAGGACTGGTGGTGATTGATGGGGGTTTGAAACTAGGGAAGTAAACAAAAGCGCGCCAAACGAAGCTGACGTAGTCTTTCCTTTTACAGAATAGAGAAGAGGAGGAGGAACGAAGACCGGAGTGGTGGGCCTATCTGGAAACCACGAGATAGGACAAGGTTGGGGACTGCCTCAATCTACTCTGAAAGAGCAAGACACTGGTGAAGGAAACCAGAGGACTTTATTCTTTGTTTATGTTAAGGACTCTTTCCACTGTGGAATAAATATTGTTTCAATCCGCCTGTCTCCTGAAGTCTAATTATCACAATCCCCCTTCCAACCAATCTACTACTCAATTAATTACCCCCCCGCTTAAAGGACCCCGCTTTGATAAATACTTAATTTCCGTTTTCACCATTGACATCATATAAAATAAAGTACATTCAAAATGCAAAAAGAAAACCCACCATTAGCCTCTACTAAAATACAATAGAGTTCAATGCTCAACAAGAGGGATGTCAAAATGTATAATAAAAGAAACATTGCTAAAAACTTAAAATGTTCTTCCCATATATTTAAACGCCTCAATAGCGTACTCAGAGAAATCATTGATAAAAGAAGCAATGACATCCATAGCGTCATTGACATGCCTAATATTATTGGCACTAAAATGTCTCCTCAGCCATAGGCGTGTCCGATCTAATATGTTTTGACAGATGAATAGAAAAGGAGTTAAATCCTCATCTGCCCCACTTCCCCAAGTACAGAGCGTTGTATTAAATAACCAAGTCATCCGGGCCCTCAGTGATAGGACATTCAAACGCACCATTGCGATGATACGTCTTTGCACCGGACACTTAGCAAGAAATGTTCACAATAGAAGCGGGGAGCCCCCATCAAGTGGCCAAGCAAGCTAAAGTTTTCCATACTATTTATCGCCAAATCGAATTCTCTCCTTCTAGCTTTGCTTGACAATTGTTGTTTTGTAATCCAGCCACCCTTTAGTTCGTCAAAGCAATTCCCCATTTTTTGCACACAACGAGACACTTCCTATACTACAGGTAGGTAAACATACGTAACGCATTTGCTAATTCTTCCCTCGCATTCAAAATATTAGGGTTCACCACCTGGGCAGAATGTAATTTAATAAAATACTCCAAGAACCTACATTCAGCCTGCACACCAATATTTGGAGCCCCGGACTCCAGCACGAGGGAAAATCCTGGGGTACTGTACGAAACGCCCAACAACTTTCTCAGGCAGATGTATAAGATGCGATCCAAAGAATTGCAACTCACACTTCCCCAGATCTCACTGCCGTACAATATGGCCTCCAGCACCTAAATACATCTGTCAAATCGGAACCCACCACATTTTTGGTAAAATTTCCAAATCCCTCCCAAGCTTGTCTTTAAATTATTTTCTGTGTGCTGATGCTAAATGTGCAGACAACAGGCAGTTGCTTGAAAAAGTCACTCCCAAGTAGCAACGTGTATCGGCCACAGTTAGATTCACATTGTCAATACACCAATCACAACTGTTTTCTTTCTTCGAAAAGAAAACAACAATCTTAGTTTTCTTCAGATTTAATTTTAATCTGATGCATTTTTGAGACTACTGGCAAGTCCCTTTGGGGTCAGATCTAATAGTACAGCATCATCTGCGTAACGAAGGGTAGGATACATTACCCCATTCAAGGAGTTAGGGAAACTATTTGAGGCAGACATACAATCTGACAAAATGATAATCAACAAAAGCGGGGCCAGTGGGCAGCCTGGCACACCCCTTTGTTGGTAGCAAACACACTTGTAGGGCCTCCTCTGTGGTTATCTCTCACAGTGGCGCTGGTATCAGAGTACAAGTGGACAATCAGTTGTAATAGAGAGACAGGAACTCCCAATCTCTGGAGTTTATTCTAGAGAAGAGAGCGATCAATGGAGTCAAATGCTTTAGTAAGATCCAAAATACCTGCATATATTACACCCCTTCTGATCTTCACCCATTTACCTAAAATGGTTGAAACACAAAGATGTTCCGATGTCGAGAATCCCTTTCTAAATCCAGCCTGATAAATAGGGAGTATGTTATTTTCCTCTTACCTGACCAGCAGACAGTTAATGTACATTTTTTAAATACTGTCCAATACTGATGTGGGGCAGTAGCAATGACGATCCAGCCTTGAGCCCTTTTTGAAGATAACTATGCTCAAAGACCAAGAATGGGGAAAAGTCATTGAAGCAGCGATTGAGTTGAAGAGTGCTCATAAGACCGGTGACCACCATTCCGGGAACCATTTATATGCTTCCGGTCTAATGCCACCCAAACCTGGTGCCTGGCCAGGCCTGCCCTGGCCTGGCTTGGTCCCAATGATAGCATGCACAACTTCTTGAAGTGAAAAAAAGATAGAACCTGTTTCCACATTTGCCAGCAAAGTAGATATTATACCATCTTCATTCATGATGCCCCTAAAGTGCTTTTCCATTCACGGTCTGATATAGGACAAACCGTAACCTGTATATCGTCCTGGAATCCGCGAGACAACAGATTCCAAAAGCCCTTTTATTTTTTATTTTATTTGCATTTTTAAATCGCTCACACAGGGGCCAGGGATATCGAGGCGCTGTTACAGAACTTGTTGTTGTTGTCTTAGTTGCATATTTATAACGAGCTTAAATATCCAGAGGTTTCTAAGCGCGGACCCAGGGATCAAACCTGTATTGCTTTGTGTCATCTTGCTTCCAAGGCGAGCACGTTGCCACTGAGCTATCCTCCTGGCACATCTCCTTTTCATCGCTATCCCGTATAGTTACTTCCAGTCTTTCCCACTGGGATTTGTAAAACTATTTTCTTTTTAACTTTAGGAGTTTTTTATAATCACACTTAGCCATGTACCTGATAACCACTGTGCTATTTTCTGTTTTAGATGCTGACCACAATGCAGACTTAGCTCTTCGACACTCCGCATCAAACCATGGAGCATCGTTACATGGCCATTATTGCCTCCCTGATCGATCAGCTAACATGAGGTTTCTGGAGTACCTGCACCTTCCGGAGATAAAGGTCACCACTCACATGCCAATACATTAGCAACAGGATCCTCTGCAGATAACTGACAAGAAATTACCTCTTACGAGCTGCGCATTATCCAAAATTTCCACCAACTTTTCTTTGGACAATTTTCTAGAAAGGTGGTCTGAGGACAGATGGACGCCTCTAGAAATAGGCTTTTGACTGGGGGGAGACAACACCATAGTCCACCCGAGAATTAAGAGGTCGTTATCACTTTCCGGGCAGGGACATACCTCAAAATGTCCAATCCTCCAAAAAGAATAACAATCGACCAAACAATAGTCGATTAGGGAATTACTGCCAGCACGACTAAAAGTAGACTTAGGGGGATTGTCACCTGCAGCCCTCCCATTTAATTCGACCAAAGCAGTAGCTTTTAAAAAAGAATCTAGTAGAATACCACATGGGTCGCCCATCGTCATATTTTTGTTCCTCCTGGGGATCCCCCAGGCAGCTCCTAACAGCCACCTCTCAGTAGGCACCCATAGATCTGACAGTTTAGCATTCAAATTGCCTACCATGACCATGCTTGACTCACATAATAAAAAGTCCACCAGCCATCCGTTAGGAGATCAAATACTTTTTGGATCCTCCTTCGAGTGGAGGTAGATATTCCCTATAAGGAGCCTAGAGTCCACCTGGTTACCTTGTGTAGTAGATTGCGACAAAAACTGATCTGAATGTGTGCGAATATGTGTGGGTACCCACTCCCCAGTGTGTCGTACCAAAGTAGCAAGGTCATTAAGTTGCCGTCGGGCACCCTCTCGAGTTACCGGACCAATCGTTATTCAATAGTCCGGTAAATATTTCACCAGCAAAGAGTCATCACTCAACCATGCCTCCTGAAAACATAATATAATTACATTTCTCAACCAATATAGCCAGTCAATGTCATGAATCACAGAATGCACCCTTTCTGGACTTCCTGGTCCTTATCGCAGCGGGGCTTGCATTCATTGATACTTTCAACATGGCCATCTCGCGTGACACGCCTCGCGCCAGCCTTCACGGCGGACGTAGTACGTCCTACAAATAGGCCACGCCCCCGTGGCCCCGCGCATCTCTACGCTATCACAGGTAGTGACTAGACATGTGCTGCGTAGCTTGGCGAACTATTCCTCTATCCTAAGTTCCTGGATCCTTATTCCCATTCCTTCCACCTTCTCCTTTCCACCTTGTTCCTGGATTCCACATACCCCTTTGTGCACGCTTCCTCTTTTCCTGGACGTCCTGAACCTCCGAGTATCCTGGAACGCTGAACGCGCGCTGGAGTCAGAAGAGACTTGTGCAGGCTTGTACAAAACCTGATCCGTGCGCAAGAAGAATTTCCCCGCGGAATCCTGCAAGAAGCGGACTCGGGTGAGACGGGGGGGATTTCATGACAGTCAGAGTCTTCCAGTTTGTTAGCCAGCCCTGCTACATTCCAGCTTAACAGTCCAGCTTAGCAGTCGAGCAGCAGATAGTTGAACATTAAGCTTATCTCCCCCCCAGTGACCGCCTTTGCAATGGACTTTGCACTTCAGACTACTTATGGTAGTTCTAGACTCAATGTAATAATTGGAACTACCTTAGCTGCCAAGTCCATGAGCTGGTTGGGCCCCTACTAAAGAGACCCCAATGGCATGGCATATTGTGCAAAACTGAATGCTGACTCCTTAATCTGACTCGAAATATTGGCTACTGAAAAAAGTGTCAGAGCCAGTCTGAGCTCCAATTCTTCCTCAGTTAGATCTCACTTTCAGGAGAGCTCCCAATCTAAAGAACAAACTTTGCCCCTCTCATTTTCAATACCACAACAAAGAACCAGGTCTCCAACAACTATGGAAACAAGTCAAACTACAAGGAAATTTCAAATGTGGCACTTGCAATATTTGCCACTTTTCAAAGGACAGCAAAAAATCCTTCAAACTGCCCAATGGCAAAGATGTCATTATTCGAGACTTCATCAATTGCAATACCACATTTTTGGTCTATGGCATCACATGCTCCTGCCATAAAGTCTATATAGGCAGCACTATTAGAAAATTAAAAAACATAATATTGGAACACATTCGCCATTTAAGGAATAAAGATATGACCTTGCCATTAGACCATCATTTCTTTACCACTCACCCGCAAGAACCAATTGAGACAAATTCTTTGGGATACAAAAAATCAACATACCCCCCCAGGAGAGGCAATTGAGAACGCCTACTTCGCCAACAAGAGGCCAAATCGATTTGCCGAATGGACTGCTGCCACTCTGGCCTCAATTCATAGAATGAGAGTGTTCATTTCCTTTAACATACTTTATTTAAACTCAAAAACAAGAAATCGTTCACAAATGATTAACCGCTTTGCCTTCACAAAACCTGCTTATTTTTAGACACCACTGCTGGCTATATGACCAATTAAGCATACAAAAATCACATCAACTCTATGCCAATAAGGTAACCTTACTCTTCCAACTAAACATGGGTGGGTTTCAAAAATATCGCATTGTAATTACAATTACCTTGCGCGGTTTCAGTATAATGCTCGCAACATTTTTTGCCAAGTAAATGAAAATTTCAATAAATATACAAACACTTAAAAAATATGAACTATCCAATGAGCAGGAAGGCCTCAAACAAAGCACCACTTTACTTTATAATAATCCTTGAAAAAGCATTACCGCATTGTCCTATTGGACCTGTCACAATCTAGTACACTCTCAACCCAATCCAAAATGGCATCAGCTAATTAGCCTGCAAACCCCGCACACGTAATCACGCAAAGTACCATGTCATCATGCTATTTAAATTAGTTTAGCGTGGAATGACAATGGCGTCAACGAATAACCTGAAAAGATCTCGGCTATCACACCGGCGTTCGCTCTCGTTTCTCAATTTCCGAACAATCAAGGTAACTGGGGATTTTCCCATTAGTACACCCTCAAGCAAAAGCACAAGCACAATACCTCACCACGAAACTAACTATGGCCATTTGCATTTTGTCATCCTTTAACTAGATACCCATACCTGTAGTGTAAAGCACGCAAAATGCACACAATTGCATCAATATTTAGCGCTATATAACAGGCACCTCATAAAATTTGCCTGCATTAAAATTTAAGTTAAGACTGATTTTTCATGTACTTTAAAACTACTAAAGCGCAAGACATTCCATTACCAAGAACTATATAGGCACATATTTTGTAACCTCTCAGTTAGAATGAAGAGCTCCATATATCAAGTGAGCCACATTATCAAATCCCATGAGTCTGGTGCAGCACCGCTTTAAGGTTAGCAATACTCAACGTAGCTGTGGGTTACTGTCCCCCTTTTTTGCTAAGTAAGACTCCTACTCTAATCTCAAAACCACTGCGAACTTTAACCAGTGACAAAGCAAACGTACAGAGTTCTATTAACCTCCCTTAGCCAATCCAGCCAGCCATATCAATGTTACTTTTCAGACTTTATCCCCTTGTCATAAGACAATCCTTTATCAGAGCCTATATACTTGTCAAACCATCATAGTTTAACAACTGGCCAGTCTATTAATTCTTTTTCTCTTCCCAATCAGAAATCAACTGATCTGTATTATACAGAACTACAATCAGATACCAAACCAAGCAAATCTGATAATCAGAATCAAGAACAATCAACAATAGAATACAAAAACACTTGAATAAAAAAAAAAATTTGGACAATACTTTATACCCTCCGGAGGAACTAGTACAAAGCCAATGGAGAAACACGTGTCGAGGGAACCAGCATGTTAAGTAGAAATTAGTTACCCAGGACAAAACTGGAGGGAGCAAACATGCTAAGAAGAAATTAGCTACCCTGGACATTCCTATCAAGAAATACTAATGTCCCTATCGAATGCAACTAACAGTTTCCAAACTTTGAAGAAATGATGCAAAAGGAAATAACTACCCACTAACTGGATCTCGAGCAAACAATCAATATCAGACAATCAAGGACTCTAACTTGGAGCATTGACTTAAGATTCCCTTTTGAAGACAGGGACCTTCCTATGAAGTAATACTAAGGCCCCCAAAGGACTCTAAGGAACAAGAAACATTGTAACAGACTCTCACCGTGAAATGAACAAATAATAAATAATTACCTACTTTCACCTACTTTGTGCTTCTGCTAATTATTTCAAAACGAATCTAAGCATTTTTTGAAATCTGAAGGCGCAAATAACAAGGTAATATACTTTTTCTTTCTCAGATCTATAATTAAACCATCCGTAAGGCTGGAATGAGCAGAGGTGCCTGAACTTGCGAGAACCTCAATACCTTTGTCCGCAAGAACCTCGCAACAGTTCAAAATGCATGATCAGAGATGAGTGTTTGCAAACGAAAAACGGACATTACAGCCCTTACAGTACATGCAATCTGAGAGAATTAGTACACACGGAAAGAATTTAAAAGAAATATCATTCACTCGAAGAACTTCAGTCAGAGCTCTGATCAGCATTCTCTTATAAGAGTTATTGTTTGCATGTGTTAGTCCCTTGAAACACACCCCCATTTAAAAAAAAAAAAAAAAAACGACTGGTGAAAACTGCATGTTTAAAATGTAAACGTCCAGTTTCACGGCGGCGAAAACACTTGGAACTGTCTTTCATATACATTTTGGGCTACGTTGCTGTACGATGATGGTGTCCCACTCATATGGAGGTGTTCACCTCTTGCAGAGTACATCATACCACCACCTTTGCCCTCTTGAGCGGCGTTCACATCTTTTTACACAAATGTCCGACTATCTGAAATGAAAAATGTCAATAGGCCCTGACTAACGCCCTAAGCAACCAAGCACCAATGGCTATATTTAAGATAGTCCACTATGGAACAATTCAGATCAAAGCTTTTACGCACCTTGTGTATCCCCCTTCCAACCAATGTACTCACTTTAAAGGACCCCGCTTTGAAGAGGACTGTAGAGTTATTTTTAGTGCCTTGGAACTCGTAAGCTACTTCACCTGCTGTACCTTCCACTTTTATTGTACTGTGGACTGTCGCAGGAGGTGGTGTTGTAGTGTATTGGTAACATGTGGGCGTGCAATACACGCCAACCCATCCTATTATTTAGGCCGTTGGACTCACAATGTATTTGGCTAAAATGTTATTTTTTCATCCATTTTTACTTTCTTGCTCCTAAAATGTCACTCATCCCAATGCAAATCAATGGCCATATTTGGTTTACTTCTTAAAATCCCCCCAAAAATGTATGTGAGGTTTTCAAAACAAATATCTTTGTTTACCACTTCCACCCACGTGTGTTTGGGATGTGCGGTTACCAGGCAGACGTTTTCATGTTGGATTGTGCTGTGTATAGTGAGGTGCTATAAGAAAGCTGCAAAGGAGGTTCCATCGGGACTCCAAGCACACACTACTAGGGGGGGGGGTTGCTGCTTCCTCAGCTCTGCACAGAGGGGTACATTTACAAGAAATGTGCATGGCCGTCATATGGGCACCTCCTTTATCTTTGCAAAACACTACAGTTTAAATTTGTTGAAGGGCAGGGATGCCCGGTTTGGTGGGGTAGTTTTACAACGTTTCTTGGTTTAGCACTGTCGGCACGCTTTCTCTCAAAATCTACTCTATCCCTATATCCATGAAAAAAAAAAGAGGAAAAGGGGTGCACGTCAGGACATTATACAAAACAAACATTGCCCATCTTCCAGAAACCTCACTACACTATGTCGGACCTTACAATTTAAAACAAAGGACTACAAAAGGAAACAAATGTCTTTAACAGAAAGGCACTAATGGGCCTTGGCACTGCTAATAGTTCTTCGGCTGGTTTGTAATTCGCCCACAAAGTCTCTCTCTGGTAGAACCAGACTCCCTGTCCCTTACGTGTCAGCAGTTTCACTCTCTGGGCTAAATTGCCGCAAAGGTTAGCCCAACTGTTTCCTAAATATTCTTGCATTTGTCAGCCAACACATATCAGTATGAGGAATGTCTTTATGCCTCCCGGTCGGTCCTGGAAGTTTGAACTTAACCAAAATAAAGTATCTTTTCAACTATTACAATATTTGTGCCTTATGTGCCTTGGTTCGAAACCCTTGTGGTTCCTACCCCTCTCTGTGGTTTCATGGTTCCTAGGTCTTTCTGGTCGTATGTTATTGCTTTTCAGACTCTGCTCTTTTGGCCCTTATCTCTCTCTGTTTCTGCTGAGTTCTTCACACTTGATATGTCTGGGTGACTTGTTGCCTTGCTGTGGCCAACTAGTGCCACGTTACTTTGATAGTAGCCTTTCAAATTTCTTAGTTTGATATTATCATCAGGTGGGCCTTCTGCACCTCTTGGGCCTCAGGTGCTCTCCCTTGGACTATGGATGCGGGCAATGTCACCACAATTTATACAGGTCTTGTATTTAGCCCCTCATGGGCGCCTATCTATTTCAACCCTACGTGAGCTTGTTAGTTGATTTACTGTCTCTTATGGGCCTCTGTGGCTCCCCCCTTCACTAGGGATATGGACAATATCATTCTGATTTAGGCAGTTCTGTTAATTAGCTCCTCTTGGGCTACTTCTATCGCGTTCAGCGACCAGTCTGCTTTTCGGCTTCGCTTCTGCCCCTCTTGCGCCTCTGGTTCTCTCCCCAGGACTAGGGATATGGAAAATGTCACCCTGATTTAGACAGTTCTTTTGTTTAGCACCTCTTGGGCTTCTTCTATCGTGTTCAGCCCCGTGTCTGTTTTTGGCTTCTTTTTCACCCCTCTGGTTCTCTCCCAGGGCCTATGGATATCTGTTGCTTGGCCTGCTCGCCTCCCAGTCTTTTGGACAGCCTGCATACCTGGATTCTTCAGGATTGGTAACCGCATGGCTTGGGATTCTCGGCTTAGCTTGGCATTGTTGCAAGGGCTTTTTCCTGCAGTTTTTAACGATAGGATCCCAGGCACCTAGCTATGTGTTTGCATATGGTGAGCCGGTCGTGCTGAGCTTCCCTAGCTCCGGGCCTGCTGTGTGGGAGTGGTTTTCGGCAGGCTACTGTGCACCACCAGCAGTTTCTACCAGATGCGAGAGGGGCCCTACTAATTACATCTTCAACCTGGCCAAGTCTTCCTCACTGATGCAGCTCCATGTCTGACGGTCCTCTTCCCGCTTTGCAACCCTTGTTGCTCTTTCCCACGTGATCCTTATACTTCTCCCAAGGATAAAAGCGAGATGATGGCTCCTTTCATTGTACAATAATGGGAACAGTTGGAAATCAGAAACCATTTCAGCCGATCTAAAGGGCCCTGCACCATACTCCTTTTGTGAGTGCCTACATATGCCATAAGCACTGGAGTCTTAGGGTATGAAGGAGGTGTACACAAATCTTTGTTTGGGATCTTCTTGTCCCTTGAGGGGGAGAGGGAGGATTCGCCGCCAGTGGGATCCCGCTTGCCTGTCCTCTGAGGAGGGTATTGCATGGTGGGCTCATCTCTCTAGTGCCAAATCGGGTATTTGTTACAGTAAGTAAAAGTGCTAGTGCGCATCAGTTCTCCCCATGCCCATTGAATCCAATGGGACTCGAATGGGAAGTTTTTTATCTCCAGCGCATCCCTGGAAAAAAAACCATGACTCCGGCGGTAGCCTGCGTTTTTACCGGCACGGCTACCGCCAGAGTCATAATGAGGCCCCATGGCTCAAACTCAACGACCGTGGCCTAAGCTCTGACCGCATGGGCATGAATCCCCTCAGGAACAGGTTTGCCTATGGCCGTACACGCCTCCGAAATGGCATGAACCATCAAATGGGAGATGGAAGCCTCAGAAGCATGGGAGCCGGAGGAGGAGCCCCCAAAAGTCACAAACAATGCCTCAGACTTCCTGAAGGATTTAATCAGAGAGAGAAAACTTGAGGACTCTCTTGAGGTCCAAGAAATGAAGGGCCATCTCTGCGTGATCTCTTCTTTCAGATGAAATGGAGAGACCAACTTGGTCAAGAAATGTGGGTGAGTGCGCAAGATGACCTTGTCATTGTGAAACATGGTGAAGGGCTCGCACGAACATAACGCCTGCAGCTCACTAACCCTGCGCGCAGAGGTGAGAGCCACCATTAAAACTGTCTTTATTGTCACCAAGTGGATGTCCACAGAGGCCATCGGCTCAAAAGGCTTGCGCTGCAAAGCTGCAAGAACCACATTGAGGTCCCAGACAGGGTGCGGTCTATGCACCGGAGGAAAAAGCCTAGACAACCCATTACATTGGGCCTTAACCACCGGGTTGGCAGCCGAAAGCACATACTCAGGGGAATTTTGTTAAGCCCCAACGTCTGCTAAATAAATTCGGAAAGTATCCACCTGAACTCCAGAATGAGCCAGGTGTGTTGAAAAAGCCAGTACGTCATCCAGAGGACAGGGTCCAGACCTTTGTCAGGAACCCAATGGCAGAATCTAGTCCATTTACTGTTATACTGGGACCGTGTCGAGGGCCTCCTGGTCTGAATGATGTGCCAGTTGTCATCTGAAAATTGAGCATGTTAAAGCCTCAGCTGGGTGTCAGGAACTAGGCCTGGTCTGGATGTTCCACTGCCCTGCCGCGTCAGGAATACCCTGCTGGAGATCGGAAGGTGGATGGGATCTTAGGAGCACAACTGCAGAAGGTACGAAAACCAGGGTCAGGCCAGTGGGGGGGGGGACCAGAATGAGGCTGCAACCCACCGAAGCACGGAACTTGCAGAGGGTCCGTTAGAGCAGAAGGGTGGGTGGGAACACAACACCTGCGGCCGTGCCAAAAGACCCCTGTCCTGTCCTGTCCATGAAGCAAACTGGGGGCACTTCGAATTCAGCAGGGATGAAAACAAATCCAGTCTGCGAACCCCCAATGCTGGCACAGGGGCAACAGGGAGTCAGTGTGCAACTCCCACTTGTAGGTGTTGAACCCCAAGCTGGTCTGCTTTTGCTGTCGCCCGGGAGATGGACTGCTGAAATATCCAAATCCTCTCCGTCAGGGCCATTCCCATGCAGAGGGGGGGGGTAGAAGAGGGGAGGGTGCCACCCTGCTTGTTCAGGTTAAACATTGTGGTAGAATTGTCCTGAACAGACCAGAATCGACCTGCCCCGGTGAGGGGCAAAAACGCCCCGAGGGTCAGGTCCACTGTCCTGAGCTCGAGCAGATTCATATGCATGAGGGCTTCCGTCCTGGACCATGATCCATGAATCACGTAGCCCTCCAGAGTAGCCCCCCAGCAAAAAGGGAGGAGTCTGTTGTCACCACCAGGGTAGGCTCCTGTCGGGTGAAGGGGTCTCCCACTGAAACATTGCCATCCGTCAGACACCAGCGAAGATCGGGCAGTAGGAGCGGTAGTATTGGGATCCTGTCTGACTGAAACCCTGTCTCCTGATCCCAATTGGCAGCCAGGTGGAGCTGGAGGCGCCTCATCTTGAGGTAAGCGTGCTGTACAGTGAGCACGCACAAGGCCATCATGCCAAGAATGTGCTGGAACCACCAAGCCAAGGTGGTTCTGTTGGCCAGAAAGTGCCCCATTGCCTTGCGGAGGGACAGAAGCCCCTCGGGCACAGGGAATACCCGCTGAATGGTAGTGTTCGAACACACACCTAGGAAGACGAGTTCCTGAGAAGGGCACAACTGTGACATCCTCTGGATGAGGGGGAACCCGAGCTGAGGAAGGATATTCGCCAATCTTTGGCAGGAGTGCACCACCCATTTGGGTGAACCCACCCTCACCAGCCAGTCATCCAAGTAAGGGCACAAATGATGGCTCTCCAAGTGGAGAAGGCTTGCCACTGCGTTCATCAACTACATGAATACACGAGGGGCGAGTTCAGGCTGAAGGGCAGCACCCTGTACTGAAAGTGGTACGACATAACCGTGAACCACAGAAACATCCGATATGGCTGGTAGATGTGAACATGCAGGTATACCTCCTTGAGGTCCAGGGAACACAACCAGTCTCCTGCGCACACAGACTCGACTATGTGCGTGGGAGTAATCATCTTGAAGCGTTCCAGCGGTAAAGACAGATTTAGAAATAACAGGTCCAGGACAACCCTCAGGCCAGTCTGATTGCTCTTGGGTACTGCAAAAATTCTAGAATAGTAAGCAGAGCCCCTGTCTACGAGTGGTACTGGTTCTATCGACTGAATATCCAAGAGCAAAAGGACCTCCAGTAAAAGAGCCGGTGACCCTATATGACGAAGAGAAGAAGAGGATGATAGGGGCAAAGGAAGAGGAAGACTGAAGCCAGGCGAGCTGTTTCCCAACCTTGATGTCACTGCTTCTTGGCGACAGAGGAGGGGGAGCAGAAAAACCCGCAAGGCTTCCTCTGCAGCTTCCTCCAGTTGTCGCTGGGGGACCTGTCAGGCCTTCGTGTACCACAGTCCCTGAACCCCTTGAAGCCTGAGAAGGCGCGGAGCTTGTACTCGGTCCTGCCCTGGGACTGAGGGAAGAATTTCAGACCTGGTTTTGTCAGGATGGCCAAGGGCTTGGCGGATTGAGTGGAGGTTTTCTTCTTTGTCATCTCGTCACCGGTGGACAAATGAAAAAGGTCCACACCCTCGAAGGGCAGATCCAGGATCCGCTCCCGCACGTCAGATGAAAACTTAGTGGCGTGCATCCACGCTGTCCTTCTCATCTCGACCCCAAGGCACAGCCCTCTGCTGGCTGTGTCGATGTGGGAGATCGAAGACTTCATGAGGTCCTGCGCAATGGCCTGGGAATCTGCCAGACCAGCCTTGAAGGAGGCTTGCTTGTCCGAAGGGAGGTTGGGCAGAAATTCTCTGAGCTCCCGCCACAGCTTCTGGTTAGCAGCAGCCAGGAGGGTGACTGCGTTGGCTTGCTGCAGATGCAGTCCTGAGATGGAATAACAGCACTTTCCCAAGACTAAAGGACTTTGTCCTCCTTGGAGAGGTAAATGGAGGTGGCTTCCGTGGAAGAAGACGATGAATATGATGGTTTAGAATACAAGGAGGCCGCAGTCACCACTGAGGAATGCGGCTGCAAGTGGGTAGGCAAGCAGGATCGGCTCCCTGTCTGTCAGCCTAAACCTCCTGTCCAACTTCTTGTTCATCGGGTGTTGGTCCTGGGCTTCTCCCATACCTTTCGCACCACCTGCAAAGCATCCTTCTGGAGAGGGATCTCAGACCGGATCATGGTGCGCTTCCCCGGGACCTCTGCTAGCACACCTGACTCCTGGGGGGCTTCCTCAGGCACAGGGGCCCCCAAGAACTCTGTCAGGCCCTGAAGGCGGCACAAAAGGCCTTAACGGATGTCAAGCCAACGGTTCATCGTCTGGGGTGTCATCATCCTCATTGTCCCCCCTGGCCCCTCACCTTTTTCACAGACCGAGGGGGAATCTGGGCACTTGAACACAGGTGCCAGCGGGGTCCCCCCCGCCACCCTGGAGCCGCAGACAGGTCCAACGGATGTTGATGAGGTGGCTTTGGTTGTACAGGAGGAGGTGGAGGGGTCAGACAGAGCCCTCAGCCAAATAGGTGGTAGTTGTAACGCCCGACTTAACGCCCTGACTTACGACCTCGGGGCGAGCTCTGGTAGGCTGGACGCCCTTGGTACCTGTGCCGGTAGCCGTGCTGGATCGTGCCGAGGACAGACTCTTGGAGGCGGCATTTGACGATCCCTTACCCCCTGGGATAGAAGAAGAGGACAAACTTGATAGCCCTTCTGAGGACAGCCTGGTAGGACCCCTGAGCCCCTCAGCTTGGGAGACGGTAGCCAAGATGGCCTCAGGCCTGTTCCCAGAACCCCCAGAAGAGCCCGAGGCTTGGGAGCCGGTAGCCTTAGAGGCCTTGAACCTGCCAGAACCTGAATTCGAGGAACACCGATCTGTGGGAAGCCCAGGGAAGGAGTTGTCGCACTGTGGAGCCGTGCTGAACAGAGGGCCTACCTTATCTTGATGAGAGGTCCTGGAGACAAAGTCCTTAGGGTGGGGAGCAGTTTGGAAGATCTCCCTCCACCATGACAACTGATTCTTCAATGCCCTGTGACCGAGAGTGCTGCAAGCTGGACATGCGTCACAGCAATGGTCGGGCCCCAAACACTCAAGACAGAGCGCGCATGGGGGTCCGAGGCCGGGAAGGAGCAGTCGCATGAGGCACATCTTGTGAATCGTCCTGCGGTCGATATGCACCGGAGGAGATGAGGCATCGAAGGGAAGATAAGTAAGACTGAAAAAACAAAAACGGGGAGCAAGTGGAAAGCTAAAAATAGTCTCTGCGCTGGCTGCCAGGTCCGACACCGTCCGTGCGGAAAAAAGGACAGAGGTGAGGCACCGGAGGGCGGGGCCTTGGCAGGGCGATCCTATGCCCGAGGCCACGCCCCCCCACACGCTACACTAAATTTATAGGGAAAGCTCAATTATTTGCTGCCAAAGGTTATGGTACTGTCCCCATGTTGGGGGATGCCCGCAAGGATGGAGGAAAGCGGACGGGACGCATGAGTATAATTAAGAATAAAAGGAGACACAGGTAGAATAGGAGTGCTGGTGCTGCTTCACTTTGCTTCAGCGTTTGACACAATAAGCCAGGCTATTTTAATCACCAGGCTAAGAGGATTGTCTGCAGTAGGACTGATCTTGACTGATTATAGAGTCCACACTCCAGCATCATCAATAATGTGTTGCTTTTTCTTATCAGAAATGGTGCGGGAAAGTGGTACGGAGTGTACCATAGTGGTTAGCCTTGTCACCACTGTTTAATATATACATCAGTCTACTAGCAGACCTCATTTGTGCAGTGAAATTTCGGTGGCGATAAATTCTATCAAGTTAAGGAGTGACTTTAAACAATGTCTTATAGTAACCAAAGATTGAATTTGAGCAAATCTATTGAAATTAAATACAACCGAAATTGAAGTCTTAAAACTCCAAACTGCTCAAAAATGTACTTGAAATCTTTCCTAGCCTACCTGTGAAACTGCCCTCTACTCCAGTAGCGAAAGCAGAGCCTCAGGTCAAGGTGGTGGTAAAGGTCGGTTTTTACCATTTATGTATGATAAAGAAGCTATTCACACTAGTTGGAAAATCCGAGAAGGTCCGGGCAATAATTACCTTAATTCTCATATCTGCATTGCTCTAATGCAGTCTATTTCGGATTACCACAGTATCACTTAAGAGAATACAGTATTTGCAAAATCTGTCAACTCGACTTTTAACTAAGACTCCACTGATAAAGCATATCACCCCTGTGATCAAATCCTTGCACTGGCTCATTGTTGCGGAGCAAGCACATTATAAAGATCTAATGCACTGCCCATCAAGCGTTCCATTGGAAGAAACCAACCTTTTTATCATCTCGTTTAAAGAGATACCATCTAGAGTCATCCTCTGCAGGACTCCTGATGATGATGATAAGTAGGAACTTGAAAACCAGATCAGGTAAACAATCTTTTTCCTAGGTGGCACCTGATCCAAGAAAATAATTACTACAGCATCTCAAAACCATAATCCCTCACAATTTAGAATGCAACTGTTTTTTCTAAACCATCACAGATGTGTTTCCTGTGCTCCCTCCTTAAGGCCACCTGGAGAATGTTGCACTTCTTAAATTCAGAACACAATAATTAGGGTTGTCAACTTGAATCAATGCACCACTAAAATCCTAAAGGTTAGTGCTACCACAATAGCCCATGTATTATTATGTGGCCTAAAAATGTATGCCGAATCCCACGCATATGAGCTTTGCTCATATTTGCCTTCCTTTCTTTTTAAGATCCTTTGTGCCCACATACTGATCATCTCTGCACGGACTTTCCACTACGGAGAGAATGAAAGGTGGGCTGTTTATTACAACTGCCCACCTAGAAGCTCCAAGAGCCAGTTTCTCCACACAAGGTTGTTGTTTTTTCTCTTTCAAGATCCCAGTTCTAAAACTCATGCACCCCCTCCATCTGTTTATGTGCCCATCTCACTTCAGGACAACACTAACACTTTCCTGTTTAACCTACTGAACTACACGAACACTGCTCTAGCTATAGATTTCACAATTGCCATGTTTCCCTGGAGAGACGCTTCAAGAGGACATTCAGCAACATTTTTTTATACTCATTTACACTCTAGCATTTCTGTTTTTCAGGTGAGCACTTTGATATGCAGACTAACTAGCCTGTGTTGTTTACAACGTGGGCTCCAATGGTTAAATCAGCATCTCATACTTAAAACAACATTCTCCCGTCATCGCTTGAGATTTTCAACATTCAATTGTTGCTGTGCTATCTCAGACTGCAGTGAAAATGAGGAAACATGTTTAGGTGTATATCCTACTTAAACTGCTTGTTTTTACCGCGATGGCCATACAAAGCACCTGTGAGTGGGGTTGGGGACATACGATTTACAATTAATGCTAAAGACAAATTGAATACATACAAATTTTTAACAAGAACAAAACTGCTATTTGAAATGGTCATATATTCTTTTGTAAATATGAAAATGTTCTTACTGGTGGCCCCATAGGTCTAAAGAAAACCAAAACCCTATACGTTTTCCCTAAGATACAGAACGTTTCCATCATGACAATTGGATAACTGAAACATGTCTGATTTATAACATATAGCCAAAATAGGGGAGGCATTCACTAGCAGCTTGCATGTCCGCTTTCTCGCTCCATCCTGGTCCAATTTATTAAACATGGGCTATGTCTAGTATGACTACTTTGTCTGGAACAAAAGCGTCAAACAAAACTCAATTATGAACTATAATCAACCAAAGTGAATCCAATTGACTATCTGTCACCATCCAGGTGCTTCATGCTCAACTCTTCCAAGACTGAAGTCACTTACCTCCCAACTTCTCCTTTAATCCACAATATCCTTTTGCCCGATTGCCTCATTCCAGGTCCCAAGGTTCACAAAGGCTAGAGTCCCTCTTTGCTAGAGAACTAAACCTAAACTAAACTACATTACCCTTTCTTTCAGAGCATCTAGATTAAATCTTCTGAATATTCCTGAAATTAATCCCTGCCTAAATTACCACACTACAAACTACAAACATCTTGGCTTCGACTCAGACGGTCAGCTGTCTCAACTACTCCCCTAGCCTCTTCCAGGGACTCCCTCCCCCCATTCCTTTACCCCTTGTTAAAATCCTCCAATTTGCAACTCATACTCACTACAACCGTCCATGTGCCTCTCCTACATCTGCCTACCAACTCCACGTGTGTTGGCTCTCTAAGCAACACAGGTCTATCTTTAAATCCCTTCTTCTGTTAGTTAAGGTCATTCTTTTTAATTTCATGATGTTAATAGTTCAAAGAACTTTTACATGGAATAAAAAACCAATTAAGGTCATTAATGGATGTCAACCCCTGTTACCTATCCAACTGTCTCTCTACTCTGCTCTGCATACCCTGCAACCTCATGCCCTACTCATTCTGACAGTTCCTCACCTCTTAGCAAGACCGCACAGTCCTATTCTTTCTACACCCCACTGCTGGAACGCCCTACCCATGCCAAATAAAAGCAGAGCTTCGCTGTTGGCCTTCAACACTGCACTCAAAACACTAATATGCAGGGCAGATGCACAGGAACCCTGTCTGAGAATCATCTATCCCCCAGCACCCACTTCCATCTTGCATTGTACCCCTATGCATCTAACTTAGCACTCAATGCAATATCAGTATAACATGCACATCATTTGTGTTATTAGCCTTTGGTGTCCCCAATCAATATTCCCTTGTATTTATCCCCCCTTCTTCAGTAAATGTTCCACCTCTTCAGATTTCACTTTGACCGTGCAAGAGATTGCTAAGGTCACCGTTACGACAGTCCAAAACAGTATTTCTGGTCAAAAATTCTCACTCTTTTGCTCACGTAAAAAGACAACATAACTGTGGTTAGCAGGATTCAGTTGCATTCTAAAAATTCAAAAAAAGGAGGTTGAATCCTTGCTCAAACGTTCCTGTGAGAACTGCAGTGGGGTGTATTGATGGACGAAGGAGTAAGAGGACTAGATACTTATTTGAAATGCAGACATCTAAGCCAATAGACTGACTGCATTCATGTGACTGCTGGGGTATAGTCTCACTCTTATTTACCAATGCAAAAGAAGAGTAGTAGAGAGTTACAAATGCTGCCAAGAGTTGGATATTTTACTTTGGCATTTTAAGAAGGATGTTCAGAAAATGCCATCCTGGGAAATAGCTGGCAAGCCTGTTCCCAAACTAAACATTGTGGTAAGAAAGAGGAGACAAAGCATGCATTGTCAAACATAACCTCGTATGAATGCAACAGGTCATCACGTTAGGTTATGCTCTTGTTCCTTTGTTGCTAAAGAGCCATTTTCTGGATGTGGAACATCATATTAGACATTTACTAATGTTGCACTGGTAGTTTTCAAAGTGGGTGTTATTATTATCATTACTTTTCACTTGTTTGACAGAATGTGTTGCATTGTGAAAAGAAAAACAGAAAAAGTTTTAAAGCCCAACAATGCTCTTAAATATCAACTACATTTGCAGTTCATTCCTACATAAAATAAAAGCAACAATCAACATTCATATAAATGCCATATTGTCACTCATTCACTCCTCACAATCATGTTGAACATTGTGATAAAGTTAGAGTGGGCGCGTGTTCATTTGATCCATCGTTATATGCTATTAATGGCCCAGATATGTCTATGCTACTAAATTCGCTGATGGACCGCCATTACAATAAATCACATGATGGACAGCAAATACTTTCCTCAAATAAGTCTTAATGGTGTAACAGTGGAAGTTGCTCTGTTCAGCAACGAAGCAGACCCATCCCAGGTTTGGCAAAAGCACCTTCTAAATAAATAAAATACAGAAATACAGAATACATACAATTCCTCAAAATAATTAGGTTATTACATATGATTGAATATTTTTCTTTTTGACCACCAAAGTGCCGATTAAAATGCTCATGTTCACAATAGATGAGCTTGCGCAATAAGTCCTCCAGCAGTAAGCCTACTCTTTTGCCATGATTACCAAGCAAAACAGCTTGATGCAGGAACAAGCACCTATATCATGATAGCTTTCGCATTTTCAGATCACTACAAGGTTTCAGAGTGAAGCAAATGTCATTAATGATAAAATGACAACTACCATTGGCAAATAACAGCTCTGTCAACTACATAAGATAAGAGTGTTATCATTCTAATTTCTTCTAACGTTTTGAATTTGAGGAGTATCGCTGCTTTTTGATCGTGTGCAGCTTTTTAAACAAAGTCCCCTTAACGTGTCTAATGTATGAACAATACCCTGCAAACTAAGGCCAGCCACAACATTATTTCCTTCTTTTATCAGAGTCAGCATATACAACCAGTGCCTTCATAATAAGCAGAGTTTCAAAGCTCTAATCGTGTTACTGGTACCGGTAGGCTTGGTAATAAACCAAATCTACTCTTCTAGCTTGGCCAGGATGGTTATGCCCCGTGCATGCATGTACATGGGCCCCCTTGGAGCTGCTGTGCCTACCTTTCCTTGCACAGATAGAGCAGGGACTCTACAGATCCTGCAGCTAACAGCTTTCTGATTGATGTACTGAATGACTGAATCAAATCTAGAACCCTTAACATGCTGTTCCTCAACGTTCTGCTCCTGTTACACATTTTATTTAATGTAATGTTGACTGGTTAGTTATCACCAGTCTGCTGGAAGGACTCGTGTGGGTATCCCACTAAATTTCTTTTTAAAGAGTATTTAATTTCTTCAATAATTCTTGAGAAAGTGTTGATAATTCATTGAATGTCAAGGAGGGCCCACACCACGCTAAAGATGTCCTTTAATAGCAGTTCCTGATGAAGGTCTATCATTGACCGAAATGCATTGAACAGTATAATGTTTGCCAAAGGCCTCAGAAAAATGTAAATGGTTGAATAAAAATATTTTTACCATAAATTCATCGGAATTATCAACACTAACACTATTTAAGAAATTAAATACTCTTTAAAAAGAAATTTAGTGGGATACCCACACGAGTCCTTCCAGCAGACTGGTGATAACTAACCAGTCAACATTACATTAGTATTTCCCACCTCCCTAAGCAACGGGGAGGAATCTGGCGACAGGACTAAATATCTTACCAAGTACAGACTACCTTATCAATTAATAAGTAGTGCCCATTCTTTCTCTTATTTACACATTTTATTTAAGCAATAAACCCCTAGCTGGGAGGCCATTACCACATAAGGTAATGGCCCTGGGGCTATATTTACAGGCTCAAGCGAAAATAGTGTTTAAGTTGTCAAACAACAGATTTGTCGTTTGGCAACTTAAAAAGAAATGGCTGCCATGGATCGGAGAGAAGGGACTTCACGTAGTCCCTTTTTCCTTTCCATGGAGGCCATGCAGACGTCGGAGCTGCGCCAGGAACACTACTGTTCCCGGTGCCGACAACCAACAAGGAAGCTGAAGGTAAGTGGAGAGGGAGTGGAGTGTGCAAAATGTGAGGAAAAGGGGGGGTGAGTGTGGGGCATGGGGCATGGGAGAACAGGCCAAGCACACTTAACTGACAAGCCAGATAGGGAAATTGGCAGCCTCCCACTCTGAGGAAGCTTGGAGCGGGGATTGTACCATGTGGTCAATTAAGGTAGAGTTGGAGACCACGTGGTCTATATGAGATTAACATAAAATCACCTGCATAAAAGAGGTGACCTAAACAGAGTTTTCACAATCTTAGTTGGTAGGTCAATACAATTTCAACTTATCTGGAAGATTGGATCCAAGCCCATACACACCTTTCCGAGGCCATCAGCAATTTCCTAGGGGAGATTTGCAGAATGGTGTTCCTTCACCATATAATTAACAAATTAACATGGTACAGGCCAATCAAGAATGATCCTGGAGCAGGTTATATTCCACAATGATCACGTTTCTTACATATCAAACAAGATCAGATATTTAAATGTAGCAGAGTAACTAATAAAAAACGAATACAGATGTTAAAGCAGTGTCTTAGTGTATATGAACACCAAATATGAGGAAGATATAGCTTTGGTAAAGCGTGGAACATCCCCCATTCTAAACCCCAGCTAGAAGATTACAAATAATATTTTCTTTTTGGAACATTCAAGATCATTCAAACCAAGATTAGGAAAGAAAAATCTTTCCCTTCCATACCAAGCACTGCACTTAAACAGCAGGACTGTGTGTTACCCTTGAGTCACTTCTTTTATATTGACCTCACTAAACTGTACTTCCAAGTGGATAGCACTCTCTCACATTAGACAATTTTTAAACTGGAAAGCCTTTTGGACCTCCAATGGAGATCCATTTTCAATTCTGCATTTGCTACACTATCTGATCCTGCTGATTTTGATTTACTAGATTTTCTTGATGTATTTGCTATGAGTTTATTTGTATTTATTGATTTATAAAGCGCCTTACACCAAGGCGCTGTACAGTGGAACAACTTAGTACATAAAAACAAACAGTATAACGGTAGAAGCAAAATTACAATATGAATCATTCAACAAAACAGAGAAAAGAGCAATTAACTGAAGGGGAAGGGGGGAATAGGGGAGTGGGACTGGGTAGGGGGGGAGGGGTTGGTGATGAGTTGGAGGAGGGAAAGGGAAGGGAGAGAGAGGGGAGGTTGGAGAGGGGAGAGAGATAGTCCAGGAGAAAGAATAAGGAGGGAGGGGATGGAGAGGGGGGAGGTGGTTTCAAGGAGGAGAATGGAGGAGGAGAGATTTAAGGGAAGTGCGAAAAGAGGAGACGGTCGGGGTGGAGCGGATTGAGAGAGGAAGGGAGTTCCAGTGCAGAGGCGCTAGGAGTCGGAAGGAGTGGAAACGGGAGGAGGCGCAGGGGGAAGGAGGAACAGTGAGAAGGAAATGGTCAGCAGATCGAAGGGAACGGGAGGGGGAGTAGAAAGAGAGAAGGGAGGAGAGATAAGGGGGAGCGAGACCATGGAGGGATTTGAAGACAAGGCATAGAAAGTGAAATTTAAGTTGAGGGTGAAATGGTAGCCAGCCAAGGTAAGATAGCGAAGTAGAGATGGAGTCACGGGAGGTAAGGAGACATAGGGTACGAACAGCAGAGTGGTAGATGGATTTAAGGGGGCAAGATGAGATGTAGGAAGTCCAAAGAGTAGAGAAGAGCAATAGAAGAGGTGGGAGAAGATGAGGGAGGGGATTAAGAGTTTGGTAGCGTGGAACGTGAGGGAGGGACGGATTTTGCGAATATTGAAGAGGTGGTAGTGACAGGTGCGAGAAGTGAGGGAAATATGTTGGGAGAAGGAGAGAGAGGAGTCAAAGAGAACGCCTAAATTAGGAGCTTGGAGAGGGATAGGGAGATTAGAGGGAGGAAAGTGAATGAACGGGGGAAGAGAGGGACGGGAAGAGAGTTGGAGGGAAAGAATAGGACTTCGGTTTTGTCAGTGAGAGAGAAAGCGGGAGGGCATCCAGTTCTTAATGGCAGTAAGGCAGGAAGAGAGTTGAGAAGGAGGAGAAAGAGAGAAAGAGTTGAGTGTCGTCGGCATAGAAGTGGTGGGAGATGCCAAACGAGGAGATAACAGGGGCAATGAGGGAGGTGTAAAGAGAGAAGAGGAAAGGACCAAGCACTGAACTTGGGGTACTCTGTAATCAAGAGGATAGGTAGGAGAGGTCCGGCCGCCCCAGGATACAGTAAAGGAGCAGGAAAAGAGGTAAGAGGATAACCAGTTGAGAACAGAGCCTTTGAACCCGAAGGAGGAAAGAGTGTGAAGAAGTAGGGGATGATCGACAATGTCAAAGGCTGCAGAGAGATCGAGGAGAATAAGGATAGAGGATTGCTTGTCATGGCGAGCAGATAGGAGGGAGATGAGGATAGAGGTGAGAGCAGTTTCAGTGGAATGTTTGGGACGGAAGCCAGATTGGGAGGGTGGTAGTAGAGAGAAAGTAGAGACAAAGGATGAGAGCTGGGAGTAGGCAAGGCGCTCGAGAAGCTTACAGAGGAATGGGAGAAGAGAGATAGGTCTGAAGTTAGAGGTGAGAAGTGGATCAGCAGAAGGTTTCTTCAGAATAGGAATAATCGTAGCATGCTTGAACGCAGAGGGAAAGGTTGCTGAGGAGAGGCAGATGTTGAAGAAGGAGGTAAGGTAAGGGATAAGAAGAGGGTAAATCTTAGGGATAAGGAGGGAAGGGAGGGAAGGGAGAGGGTCAGTTGGGGCGGATGTGGGGTGGGCTTTGGATAGAAGGGCGGAGACTTTGGAAGGGGAGACGGGTGAGAAGATGGACATGGAGGATGAGGGAGGGGGGAAGGGAGAGGGGAAGTCAGAGGGGGTGTTGATTCTTTTACCGGAGGGTGAGAATTTTGGAGGAGAAGAAGTTAGCGAAGTCAGAAGGAGAGAGTGTGGAATTGGAGGAGGGATCAGGAGTGGGAGGAGAGAGAGGTTGAGAAAGAGTTTGGAAGATACGGCGAGGGCGGGTGGCTTGAGATTGGAGTAGGTTAGAGTAGTAGGAGGATTTAGCCGAGGCAAGACAAGAGTTGTAAAGTGAGTGGTAAGAGGTTTGGTTAGAAAGCGAGGGAGTTTTGAGCCAGAGTCTCTCCAGACGTCGGAGAATGCTCCGCATAGAGAGGAGATGAAGAGTAAGCCAAGGTTGAGAGGGTTTCCGGGTTGGACGGAAGAGAGAAAGGGGGGTTAAGTTGATCAAGGGCGGAGGAGATAGAGGAGCAAAGGGCGGATAGAGCATCATTCGCAGGTAATAAAGAGAAGTCTTGGAGAGTTGGAAGAGAAGAAGAGCAAGTGTCAATAAAGAGGGTAGGGTCGAAGTTTTGTTAAGTCACGCCGTGAGTAGATTGGAGGGGAGGGATTAGCAGGAGAGGAGAAAGAGAGTAGGACGTGATCGGAGAGATAGACAGGAAGAGAAGAGACTGGAGAAGAGGGGTAGGAAGAATTGAAGATGAGGTCAAGGGTCCACCCAGAGGAGTGAGTGGGAGAGGAAGGAAGGGGGGAAAGGAGGTAGGAGTCTAGGATGGAGAAGAGGGGAGAGGATTGGGGGGGGGGAAGGAAGATGAAGATTAAAGTCACCAAGCACTGATAGAGGAGAGGGGGAGGGAGAGATAAGCGAGAGGAGGTGATCAGGGTCTTCATAGAAGGAAGAGAGGGGGCCAGGGAGATGATAGATGATCAGGAAGGAAATAGGGTGGGGAGAGGAGAAAGATTTGTAAAGGAATTCAAAGGAAGGGAAAGAAGGGAGAGATGGTGAGGAGGAGGAGGGGATGTACTTAGGGTGGTGGATGAGGAGGCCAACGCCTCCACCCTGGCCAGTAGCGCGAGGGGTGTGAAAGAAGGAGGAGGAGGTGGTTAGTGAAGCGGGGACAGAGGTGTTATGGGGGGGAATCCAGGTTTCAGTTAAGCAGAGGAAATGAAGGTTGAGACAAAAGAATAAGTCAAGAACTGCTGTTGTGACAGGTTTCCCACTTTCTCACCGGTTTTCGCTGCTTGATGGATTCCGTTGTAGAAGTTTTCTTCCTTATTCTTCGGGTCTTGTACAAGCCAGCTCGGCCGTCTTCAGCTTCCAGTGTTCGTTCAACTTCTTGTCCGGGATCGATAGTAAACTCCAGGAAATCCAGGAAAAAATAAGGAGAAGAAGCACTCGGAGGTGGTACACGGATTCCGGGAGAAGGTTGGGTAAGAAGGAGAAGGGATAGAATGGAGCAAGGGTCCGGGAACCAGGAAAGCAACAAAGTTCCGCGAAGGCGAACTACGGCGCACACGTCTAGCCACAGCTAACAGTAGCGTTGAGACGCGCGGAAGTGCGGGGGTGTGGCTATTTTATCGAGTGTGCTGCAATGAACGTGAAGACTGGTAGGCAGCGTTCAGTGTTTGCGGCCATATTGCTAGTACAACAGAGTGCAAGCCCTGGCATGACAGGGATCAGGAGGTCCAGAAGGGGCGTGTCCGATGGGTCATGACAGCATGCCTCCTCCGAAAACCCGTCCCGCCAGGTTTGCCTGGGTGTATAAGATGGAACCTTCGGAGTAACCAGGGGGTATTCAAATTGGAGACGAGTTCCCAAGTGCGTTCACTGGGTGGATATCCTTTCCATTCCACCAAGTACTGGAGCTGACCACGTTTATATCTGGAGTCACATATTCGGGAGACTTCATATTCCAGTTGGCCATTGACAAGGACAGGACTAGGTCTGAGGTTAGTCCGAGAGGTCTGGATGTATGGCTTTAGTAGAGATGTATGAAAAACTGGGTGGATCTTCTTCCAGGAATATGGCAATTTGAGGCAAAAGGCCACTGGGTTGATGATTTCTTTTATAGGAAAAGGCCCATAATATCGGGCAGCCAGTTTATTTGGCCATAGATGTCGAGGCAGTAGTTTCGAGCAGAACCATACTTTATCGCCTATTGTGTAGGAGGGGCCTGGTCTTCTTTTTGAGTCTGCATAATGTTTGGTCTGATTCCGGGCTCTTTCTAGCTGTTCTTTGGCTTCTCTTTGTACATTGATAAGTGTTTCAATCCAGGAGTCGACTGTAGGAACCGGAGTAGGATGGGGGAGGACAGAAGGGAGAACCGAAGGGTGGAACCCCTGGCTACAAAAAAAAGGGCTGGTTTTAAGAGCCGAGTGATCCAAGTTATTATAGGCGAATTCAGCCACAGGTATTAAAAAGGGACCAATCATCCTGGACCTTGGTAGCAAAACATCGAAGATACTGTTCTAAGGTTTGATTCACACGTTCAATAGCTCCGTTAGTTTGGGGATGATAGCCCGAGGAGAGAGCATATTGAATTCCTAGTATTCGACAAAGGTGTTTCCAAAACTGAGAGATGTATTAGGGTCCTCTGTCCGATATTATCTTAGAAGGGAGACCATGAAGCCGGAATATGTGTTCCAGGAAAATTCCAGCAAGTTCTGATGAGGATGGTAATACAGGGGTGTAAAATGAGCCAAATGAGTGAACAAGTCAATGGTGACCATGATAGTCTTGTATCCCCTGGAAGGTGGCAATTCCACAATGAAGTCTGTAGCGATAAATTCCCAGGGCCTTGTTGGTAGTGTAGGCTGCAGTAGGAGACCCGCTGGTCTCTTGTTGTCATGTTTGTTCTGACTACAGACAGAACAGGCTTGGACGTACAGCTTTACGTCAGTCTTCATTCTAGGCCACCAGAATTGCCTTTGTATGAGACGCAGGGTATTGGTAATGCCACGATGTCCAGAGTGAAGTGTATTGTGGCAAAGGTTTATTATGGTTTGTTGAAGTTTCTGTGTGGGAATGACTAAAGCATTATCTTTGAACAAACATCTATCCTTGGTTTTCAGATCCCATTGATTTTCTTCCTTGAAATGTTCTTCCAGAGTTCAGAGGACTGGGTTTGTGAGTGAATTTCTTGCAGGAGGCTGATTGCGTGAGCTACAAATATTGTATGGGGAAACATCTTAGGGAATGTCCGGTCTTCAAGAGGCTCGTAATCAGGACGTCAGATGGTAGGCACCTCTAAGATCCAATTTGGTAAATACTACGGCTCCTCTTACTGCTTCCAGGATGTCTGAGACCAAGGGCAACGGATACCGATCCTTTAGGGTGCACTGATTTAGGCCTCGATAATCAAGGCAAGATCTGAGCTCATTGGTGTCTTTCTTTGGAACACAAAACAGCAATGCTCCTGCTGGAGATTTGCATGGTCATATCGTGCCATTTTCAAGGTTAGTATCTAGGTATTCACGGAGGGCCTTTTTCTCGGGTTTGGATAAAATGAACATCCTCCCAGAGGGGATCACAGCTGAAGGTTCGGTTTCAATAGCACAGTCTCCTGGTCTATGAGGAGGTAAGGCTTGAACAATAGCAGAAGAAAACACAGAGTATTCCTGATAGACTTTAGGAACCTGAATGATGTTTGAGACCGAGAGTGGACCTAGATGGTTTGCTGAAAGTCCTTCCGTTGGTGTCAGAGCGGGGTCCAGGGGTAGGCAATGAGACATGCAATGTTCGGAACTCAGGAGCAAGGAACCTGCTGCCCACTTGATGTATGGATTGTGTCTTTGTAGCCAGGGCATTCCCAAAACCAATGGGTAATGGGCGGATTTTATAATGTCAAACCTTATCTTCTCTCGATGGTGGTTTATTGCTAGGTCGTCTTCCTTAGTCTGGAGGGTTATTGGTCCAAAAGAAAGGGGTCTCCCATCAATTGCTTCTACAGGTTGCATGACATTCTGGGATTCGGAGGGAATATGGTGTTTAAGGACCCATTCTTGGTCTATGAATATTCCCATGGCCCCACAGTCCACTAGTGCCAGAATGGGGTAGGTGTTCTTCTTGGAGATTGTTCTTTCCAGGAGAGCTCAAGGATGGTATAGATGTGGAGCCAACATCTCTCTCCCGAAACTGCGCTGCATCTAGGATCGGGAGCTGGCATTTCCCGAACGCCGTGGAGGAGCTATAGGACACTCTCTCACTAAATGTTTGTCCGATGCGCAATACATGCATAAGCCGGTATGGATCCTTCGTAATCTTTCTTGGGGGGATATAGGTCCATGGAAGGCCCCTAATTGCATGGGCTCAGGTTGGTTAATAGGGGCAGAGCTGTCTTCGGATTTCGTGGGGATCTCTATGGGATTCTTCTGGAAGGGTGACTTGGTTTTCTTTTTCTCTGCCTTCCTTTCCTGTATGCGAAAGTCAATCTGATCTGTAGAGCAAGATCCATAAGGGCCTGGTATGAACTTGGACGTGCCACCCTGGCCAGTTCATCCTTGATGTCTTCGTTCAACCCTCTTCGAAAGAGGGTGAAACAGGCTTCAGAGGACCAGTCCACTTCTTTAGCCAATTGCTTACATTGTGTAACATATGTGAGCATATTCTGGGAGCCCTGCTGGAAATCGAGAAGGCGTTCCTGAGCACTATAGACCTGATCTGGATGGTCAAACATGGTCTTAAGTGCTCGAATGAATCCGTCATAATCATCCAGGAGGGCATCTCCGGCATTAACTAATGGTGTGGCCCAGGTTAATGCATTCCCAGTAAGGTGTGAAATAATAAAGCCCACTTTAGCCCAGGGGGTGGAGAAATAATGGGGCTTAAAAGTAAAGTGGATCAAACAGGAACTAGGAATCCACGAAGGTTCTTTGCTGACCCATCGTATTTGTCAACAATGCCGCCCAATAGTACGCTCTCCTTCGCGGAATAAACAAATTGCTTTAGCGTGGCATTCTCTGCCTTTAGGTTTTGTACTTCAGTCGTTAGTTCCTGCATGTCGCGCATAATATCCTGAACGGCCGCCTGCATGTCTGTGTCGACTTCGGTCAGGTGGCGTCTCAATCTGTCACAGGTTTCCCCCTTTCTCACCTGTTTTAGCTGCTTGATGGATTCCGTTGTAGAAGTTTTCTTCCTTATGGTTCGGGTCTTGTACAAGCCCGCTCGGCCGTCTTCGGCTTCCAGTGTTCGTTCAACTTCTTGTCCGGGATCGATAGTAAACTCCAGGAAATCCAGGAACAAATAAGGGGAAGAAGCACATGGAGGCGGTGCACGGATTCCGGGAGAAGGTTGGGTAAGAAGGAGAAGGGATAGAATGGAGCAAGGGTTCGGGAACCAGGAAAGCAACAAAGTTCTGCGAAGGCGAATTACGGAGCACACGTCTAGCCACAGCTAACAGTAGCGTTGAGACGCGCGGAAGCGCAGGGTGTGGCTATTTTATCAAGTGTGCTGCAATGAACGCGAAGACTGGTAGGCAGCGTTCAGTGTTTGCGGCCATATTGGTAGTACAACAGAGTGCAAGCCCCGGTGTGACAGGGACCAGGAGGTCCAGAAGGGGCTTGTCCGATGGGTCATGACAGCTGTGGTTTTGTTGCAGATGGATCTGGCATTCCAGAGTGCCATGTTCATGAGGGCAGAGTGGCTGGCGGTGGGGGGGGGTAAAGAAGATTAGGGCGGTAAGAGAAGGTAGAAGTGTGACAGGAGGAGTGAGGGGGAGGATAGTGGAGAGGACTGGGCATTAGGAGGAAAAAGGAGAGTAAGAGGGAGAGGAGAAGATAGTAGGAGGAAGAGAGGGGGGAGAAGGAAGAGAGGGTGGTGGAAAGGAGTTTTGGAAGATCGCATATCAGAGGGCTCAGAGATAGGACAAGTAGGGAAGGGCCGTAGCTGTAGAGACTAGAGATGGGGAGGACAGAGACCTGTGTAGAAATTGCAAGAAGGGACAATAGACAATGGAAGGACTTAGGTTGGGGATGTGGATTTATGGATTTATAGGGGATGTGGGAGATTTATGGAATAGGACAGTTATAGATTGTATGACAGTCCAAGGAATGGACATGGTATGGGTTTGGTTTGAGCCAAAGTGTTTATTTAAGCAGAGACTCCATTTAAATTCAGATATTAAACATTTACCAACAATTCCATGCAGAAGATGCTAGACCAATTCTGGTTTTAGCTTTGCATTCTGTGACCGGGATGGAGGGGAAAAGACGGGGATGGAGGGGGAAAGACTGGAATGGAGGGGGAAAGGCTGGTACGAAGGAGAAATATTAGAATGAAGTAGAAAGACTTGGAAGACTGACAAAAGAAGACTTACAAACATGCAAGGGCACTCCTACTAAACGCCTGAAATGGGTGTTGGCAGATAAACCCTGGATACATTTTGAAGCTAAATATTAAGAAATGTATGTTGTTGCTGAATGAGCTGGTGAAGCCAGAGTCAACCATTTCAAACTACGTGGACCTAACCAGGGGGATCCAGGAGTTTTTCTTACTAAAAAGGCCATAGGGAAGGAAGACAGGAGCGTGCAAAGGCTGTTTTGATGAGCAGAGCAGCAAGATGGGTGCACTTCTCGTTATTGAAGGACATGGTTGTGTCAAGGTGTGAAATTGTACGGGCGAGGTCCTGTTACAAAAGAGCCATGGAAAATCAGAAACTACGAACTGATATTAGTGCTTGGTCAACCAGTTTGGAAAAGAATTCGAAAAAGCTTCTGGGCGGCGGTAAACAAGACCCCCACATATCGGGCACGACTCTCTGGTCTAGAGACTATGTTCTAGGATAGTAAATGGGTTGCACATTTTTCCAAACTTTATAACAATAACGCCATAAGTACAGGAGTAAAGTAGGGAGGTTTTGGTTACTAGGGTAAATATCCAGAGATTACTGAGTAATAATCCTGTGAAATAGGAATATTTGGACGTAGTAAAGGCAATTAAGATGTCAAAAAGCAATAGAGCCCCGGGCACAGACAGAATTCCAGTTGACTATTACGAAGACTTTATTGAGATTTGGGGACCCATTCTAGCGCGGTTGTTTAATGCAATAATGGCAACGGCATTGTCCCAGAAGAATGGAAGAAGGCAATTAGTGCCCCTTTATTTGAGAAATGGAGCAGAGATTCACCTCATTCTTATTGCACTACACTTTTAAAGTCTAGTTTTAACATTTTCGCAATATGTCTTTTGAAGATGGGCGCTCGCAAATTCAATTTCATCCCCAATACAACTTGGGTTCTGTCCATCACTGGGTTCCATTGGCCAAAGCCTTAACCGCTACCGGATTATTGCACACTCATTATATATAAAGAAATAGCCAGTGTACTTTGCATTTATGGACCTCAGCGCTCCCTTTGACAAGGTCAATAGAATTAAGTTATGGCAGGTGTTGAGAGCCTATGATTTTCCATCAGGGGTCTTAGCTCTCCTTATTTCTCTACACAAGAAGAATGTTGCATTTGTAAGATCAGGGTCATTACATGTCTTGGCTTCCAATTCAGGTTGGGGTTAGGCAAGGGTGCGTACTTGCCCCGATCCTATTTTCCTTGTATATTAATACGTTGTACAAGGCTCAAGTATATTGTCAAGTGGATGTCCCAAAGACAGGGGGTATGGCACTGCCAGTATTAGTTTATGCGGATGACTCTGTGCTTACAGCCCGGTCTCCAATAGTTTAGCAATGCTTTATTAATAGCTATGTAGCATTTATGGGAGAATTAGATTAACAGGTTAACTCTAGAAAATCTGCAGTTATGTTCTGTGGACCAACTAGGAAGAAGGAGAAGTTTAGGACCATGTGGTGTGGGGCAGATCCAATTCCACGGGTCGACTCATTCGACTATTTGGGGGTACGTTTTTCAGAGGCTTTCTCTCCTGAGGCTCACTTTAAAAAACAATTGTGTAACATGAGGCAGTCAGATGGGAGCATAGTTAGAACGATTTATACCGCCTGGATAGAGGAGTCGTAAAATATGGTGCTGCTATCTGGGGCTATGTGAACCACATTTTTATACAATACGAAGAAAATGCAATTCTGAAAAAGCTGTTGGCCTTACCAGTGTCCGCCCCGAACCTTGCTGTTCACAATGGGTTGGGCCTGAGTTATATTGCAGATGAGATGGCAAAATAACCAATCTCATTGTGGCTCAGCCTCTGGGCAGACCCTAATGCTCCATTATCTCAGCATTTATTAAGAAACATTATAAGGTATGATGGTGCGAAACACATTAAATGGCTCTTTTATATAAAACACATGTTACAGAATTTAATTTGGCGGGGGGGCATTTTGACAAGCATAGATTTGTGATCAAAGGGAAATTATATAGAAAGTAAAACCTTTGAATAGAGGTTTCATGTTACTATCAACAAATTAAATCAAAGACTATTTGGCCTGGTCTCATAAGAAATCCCAAAGAAGTCATATTACTAGAGCCTGTTTCAATTACTTACCATTGAGGGAAGTAATAGCAAATAGAACAGGATTGTATATTAATGCTGGTTGTCCTGTATGTGGTGCTCGTTTAGAGGATCTGGCACATTTCTTGTTGTTTTGCCCCTGTTATGCTAGGCTAAAGAGGTGGTTGTTGGTTCCTGTTAGAGAAAAAATCTTTACCCAGCAAGGCCTAGGTGGAAGCCCCGTTAACAGCTTGGGCTTTGTCGACTCAGGGCATTGAAAATGTGTCAGAAGATCTTACAGGAAAAACTTGCCTTTTAGGAATGCATTAAAGCACAGCTTCCCACTAGGAAGGTGGCTAGAGTCTGGGGGTCCTATATTATTGTGCTCTATCTGAGGGGGTTAGCAAAGTTTGAAATGTTTTTATGTTTTTGTGTGTTGATTTTATACAACTGTGTTTTATATCTTGTGTGTGTTACTTGTATGGATATTTATATACAAATAACGTTGTACTGACTGATAAACAAAAGGACTGTGACAAAGTACTATGCAAAAGGAGATGTCCTGTGTTCAAGAACTGTGATGGAGAACAACTGTGATGAAAGAGAAGGAGTGATGAAGGACAAAGATGTGGATGAAGGAGAAATTAGAAGTTACTCAGTGTAGTGATTAACATACTCGTAGTCTATAGTCTGCTTTCCTCCATACTGTATGGGGGTGCCTCGATAGGAAGGGGAGCAGAACCTTTTTCACCAGAAAAAATGTCTTTCCCCTTGAAATTTTGTTGTGTGCGGGGGCGTGGCCGTGGGAGCATGCGCACCCTTGACCCCGCCCTATGGGGCCACACCTCAATCCCCGTAGATGCGTAGGCTAGATTAAACTGCCTAACTACGTTGCTTATTAAGGGGGAAGGATAGTGGGACGTATGGAGGAAAGGGGACTATGGACTAGGAATATGTTAGTCACTACAGTGAGTAACTTATAATTACTCCTACATCCCATTCCCTTTCCTCCATACTTTATTGGCGATTACCACTGATTGAAGCCCCGGGGAGGAGAGATGCTGCCATCCCTAAAAGAACAGGTTCCTGAGGACAGCTTCCGCGAAGGCTGCATCTGATCTTGCACTGCCGTCTATATAATAATGCTCGCAGAATGCAGAGGTGGTAGCCCAGGTGGCCGCCCTGCTGATCGTTTGCGGTGGCACATGCCTCTGGAAGACGACAGCTGTTGCCTTGACCCTACCCGCATGAGCGTGCATGTTTGCTGGTACCTTAATATGCTGTCCCTTGTAGGCCTCCTGAATGGCCGTGAGCATTCAGCTAGGTATCAAGGCCTTTGAATCCCGACCACCTGGTTTTGAACCACTGAAGGTGATGAACAACGCATCTGACTTGTGGAAGCCCTTTATCCCGTCCAGGTAGAATTTTAGGGCTCTCCTGACGTCGAGACAGTGTAACACCTTTTCTGCCTCCTCCTTTGGATTTGGAAAGAAAGTAGGAAGGACTATTTCCTCATTGGGGGGGAAAGAGTGCACCGCCTTTGGGAGAAACGCAGGGTGGGTGCAGATCACCACTGTGTCGCGAATTAACATGGTATAGGGCTCCGATGCCATGAGGGCCTGAATCTCGCTGATCCAGCGCACCGAGGTAAGGCCCACCAGTAGCGCCGTTTTGATTGTGAGCAATTTGATGTCTATGTACGCCATGGGCTCGAATGGTTTATGCGCCATGGTGCCCAGAACACGTTGAGGTTCCAGACCGGGTGCGGGTGTCTGATAGGGGGGTATAATGTTGTCAGCCCCACAAGATACCTCATCACCACAGGGTTGGACGTGGAAATGAGTCGCTGCCAAGTTTTTGTAGGCCCCTAGGGCCACTAGGTAAGTACGGCATGTGTTGACCTGAGTCCCCGACTCTGCCAGGTGTGCCGAGAATGACAGCACCTGATCCACGGTTCATGCCAATGGGTCTACACTGCTTTCCTTGTCCCCGAATCAGAACCTGGTCCATTTGCTCCTATATTGGTTCCTGGTGAAGATGCTTCTGAAAAATATCTAGCTTGTCCTGAAACAGGCGAAAGTGCCGCAGCGTTTTGGGCTCCGGAAGCAGGCCGCTACGGCTAATTTATCCAGGAAGGTTTGGACTACCCTCTAAGCCCCTGGTTAGATAGGGTCAGAGCTGACCCCACAGGGGTCCTGGGGGCTAAGGTCCGAGAGTCATATGAGGTCTGAGAACCATGGTCTGGCCGGCCACTGTGGCACTATTAGAATCAGCCTCAGGTGACAAGCCTCTCTGATCTTGCAGATAATTTTGTTGATTAGAGGAGTTGGAGGGTATGCGTAAACCCACATCCCGTTCCACAGGAGTTGCAAGGCATGCCCCAGTGAGCCTCAGCCCTGTCCCATCCAGGAAGCAAACTGCTGGAATCTCTGGTTGTGCTTTGCGGCGAATAGGTCTATCTGGAGCTGTCCCCACCTGCTGAAGATCTCCTGCAGAATCTGTTTGTTCAGCTGCCACTAGAAGTTGTCCACCCCCAGCCTGAGTCTGTCCACCTCTAGGTTCGACTCCCGCGGAAGGTGGATTGCAGAAAGCCATATGTTGTGGACAATGGTCCATTCCAATATGTCGATGGTGAGCCTGCACAGGGGAGGAGATCTGGTGCCCCACTTTTTATTGAGGTAGTACATGCAGGTGGAACTGTCTGTCTGAACACAGACTGGGCTGCCCTTGATCACAGGAAGGAAGGCCCTGAGAGCTAGCCATATGGCCATTAGTTCGAGCCAATTGATGGTACCCTTCTGGTCCTCCCTTGTCCACAGACCATGCGCACTGTGGTTGACCAGAGTGGCTCCCCACCCATCCAGGGAGGAGTCTGTTGTAATGGTATATGCAGGCAGGGGGGTCTGAATGGTCCGCCCATCATAAGATTGGTGGCCTGCCTCCACCACACCAAATCATTGTGCAGATGTGCAGGGATGGTGACTAATGCTGCGTGGGAGCCAGTTTTCCGGTTCCATCAGGCTGAGAAGTATAACTGCACCCTCCTCATTTTGAGACTGGTATGCAGAACAGCCAGGAGGCATTCCACCATAATCCCCAGAAGGTATTGGTACCACCAGGCCGAAGTTTCGAACATGCTGAGAAAATGCCCTGTAGCCGCTTTGATAGGCACCATCTTCTCCATGGTGGGGAAGATCTGCTGCTCCTTGGTATCCCACCTGAGGCCCAGGAGGACCAAGGCTTGTGTGTGTAGGCTGGAGCTGAGAGGAGGACCCCTAGTTCATAGAGTATATCCATTAGTCTGGAACCTGTATTCTCCACCTCCTCTGTTGATTCCGTCCTGACCAAACAGTCATTGAGGTATGGGTACACATGGTGGCCTTCTGACCTGAGTAGCACCGCCACCGCATTCATGAGTCTTGTAAACACTCTTGGGGCTGAGTTGAGCCCGAACGGAAGAACCTTGTACTGGAAGTGGAAGCCCATGACCCGGAACCAGAGAAAGGATCGGTGGGACTGCCATATTGGGACGTGTAGGTACGCACCCTTCAGATCCAGGGAGCACGTCCAGTCTCCCCCACACAGAGACTCTGCTATCAGCACTGCTGTAACCATCTTGAACATTTGGAGGGGTAGGAAAAGGTTTAAGTTGGATAGATCCAGAACCACTCTCAGGCCTCCCTGATTCTTCTTCTGTATTGAAAAGATACAAGAGTAAAATCCCAAGCTTCTTTGCGATGGGGGAACGTTCTCTACTGCCCCGCTGACAACCATTGAATGGATCGGCGCAAGGAGAGATGGTGTCCCGATCTCGGGTAGGGGAGGAGAGGATGGGGGGGATTTGTGGGATGGGAAGGTCAGAAGCCCTGTGATACAACTGAGAGGATCCGTGGGTCCGCAAAGAGAGCCCACCAAGACTGAACGTGAAGAGCAAGCCTGTCCCCCACCGCAGAACTGTGGGCCTTGATGATCCCGTCATCGCTTCTTTCCCTGAGGCTGGTTCCTGGGAGCGGGACTGGAAGAAGCCCTTTTGTGACGTTTTCTGTTGTTTGCACCTGTGTTGACTGGGGGACCTGTCAAGCTGGCTAATTCTCCGGTCCACCGCAAGTACAACCACCATTGGACCAGGATTGCCCCTGCCCGAAAGACTTAGATACTGGATTTGTAAGTATGGCCAAAGATTTGGACATTTATATACAATATATAAATTTACAACCGATAAACCTCGAGTTACGTAACTGACATGCTATTTGGGGCTAAATAAAGTCAGGACAAGGTCCAGCATCAATGGAATCCATAGAGAATATGTTGCTATTTGAAAGTTTTGAGAGAGACAATGTTGACCATCTTTTAATATGGATGAACAAAGATCTGCCAGTACGGGAGGCGAGGCTGTGTGCATAGGTACGCCCCCTCCTTCCTGCATGGTGCATTGACGATCGTTGTTCACATAATGAGAGAGCAGCGTATGACATATTCACGATCCCTCAATATGGAAACACACAGATCTGCCAGTACGGGAGGTGAGGCTGTGTATACAGGCACACCACCTTCTCCTGCATCATGCATTGATGATTGCCATTAATATAGAGCAAGAAGTGTATGGCGCATTCACGATCATGTGGGATTTGGATATCACATGATCGTCATAACAAAAGTATAAAGAAGCCGACACGGGACAGAAAGGCTGTTTGACAGCCAACCTCAATTTGCTGTGCCGCACAGTTTTGAATGAAGGTAAGATTGAAAAGTATCCAGATGAAGGAAAAACTATACATTTACAAACGCTGTTGTGAATGTGATAGTTACCAAGACTCCCTCTGTCTCGCTTACATTGTAGCAAACACAGAACGTGATAATAGCTGAACGGGCACAGAGAGGCAATGACACTACGCATAACCTCATTGAAGATTACCCACAAATAGGTTAGTGGACTTAATGTACCTTAAGCAAACCACTATATGGTATTAATGTACACAGAGATCCTAAGAGAGATCGATATTATCTTTATGTATTTTGCAGCGTGAACTGATGACTAGAAGCCGAGGGTTGATGGTCGAATTGAATAGAACACTGAAGACAGGTTAGTACTTTGTTTCTAACTATAAAGATTAACAAGGACATAATAACATGGCAGTAGGCTTATGGGTTTTTTCTTTTATATCTTATACAGTACACAATTCTACATCTACACAACAGTTACACCTGAAGAAAGGGCAGCAGGCCCCGAAACGCGTACTGTGTTGTCCGTATTAAGCACTACACTAGGAAGACTTGTTTTTGCTGGTGTGGTTCCGCTTATAAATAACACTGTCTTTCATATGCATAACATTACATGTATCCAATTAATATAATATAAATTGTGATCTATTTTATCATATTGCTTGATGTTGACTCTTCCATAGAAGGAATTGTGAGAAGGGATAACTTTACTTGGTTTACACAGTGGAATCATGAACACAAAAGTGTTCCCATTTGAAAACAATATATTATGGAATCACTACACAGATTGTCTGCATTGATGAATTTGAATGATCTGTTTTGTTAATTGATAATAAAGATCTATGAAAATTAAAAAATAATTGCTCACAGAGATGACCTTGTTTTAGAGTAACTAGGTTTTCATCAGTGTGTCTGATGATTAGTTTTGTAAATTAGGCTCTCAAGGTACTGCGCAGAGGTAGAGGAGAGTGAGATAGCAGAGAGAGGTGGCTAGCAGGGGAGAGGGAGAGAGAAGGAGGAGGCCAAGAGGAAAGTCTTGAGGAGTTTCCGGGACTTAAGGAGATACGGCTCAAGACGGAGAGAGGCAGGGAGGCTGTTCCAGAGGGAGGCACCTGTACTGGATAAAGATCTCTTCCCCCCACCCCCAAAGTCTCTACTTGGAGAAGCGGCTCACCCGCAGAGAGTTAGAGGAAGACAAGTGGAGGGCTCGGGAAGGACACTATTTAGGAAGAGCGTGTTGTATATAGTGGGGGCCCAGGCCTTAGAGAGCCTTTTGGACAATGGAACAACGGGCAGCCAGTGAAGGGATTTCAGCGACGGAGAGATGCAGTTCCTGGGCTTGAGGGCAAGGATACGTCTTGCGGTTCTGTTCTGGATGAGTTGGAGAGGACAGAGAGTAGAAGAGTGAAGGTTGAGAAAGAGGCTGTTGCAGCATAGAGGGGACCAGGGCTCTGGAGATGGTGAGCCTCTGGGGGAAATTGAGAAAAGGTAGAATACCTCTGAGAAGGTGCAGGTGGTAGAGGGACTTTTTAAGAGATGTCCGCGATGTGAGACAGAAGGAGAAAGTGGAATCGAAGATGACCCCCAGATTTTTTGCCTTGTTGGTAGGTGGCGGTGCAGTGCCAAAGGAGGCCGGCCAGAGAGTAAGAGGGAAGGTGGGAGAAGGTGTCCAATCTCTGTCTTACTGGCATTGAGACAGAAGTTGTTTGCGGCACACCACAACTGAATTGCAGACAGTCAGGTATGAGTGAGGAAGAGGCTGAGGGTAGCCTGAAGGAGAGCTGCATGTCATCCGCTAAGCCTGAAAGTTGGAGATGAAGGTGGCTATCATACAAGCAACGGGGGCCATGTAGCCATTGAAAAACCAGGGGGATAGGTTATATCCCTGGGGAACACCGCATGTAGAGAGAGAGTGATAGGGGAGAGAAAGAACCCCAATTCCACCTGGGATGGGCGATCACCGAGAAAGGAGATTTGCCACGCCAGGGCCTGATCAGTGATGCCCAGAGTATCACAGAGACACGCGATCAGGGTGTTGTAGTTCACCGTATCGAAGGGAGAGGACAGGTCGAGTAGAATGAGAAGGAACACATTTAATTAATATGGTTGGTGTGAGGTGCATAATGTAGTGCTCCAAGGAGTTGAAGGAAACAGATTAAAATCGGTTGTATGCGAAAAGTCCTTATTATTAAGGTCTCATGAGAAAAAGACTGATTTGTATTGGGCATTTTTCTTTTGATCTTTTGATCGTACTTCATGAGACCCTAATAATGAGGTCTTTTCACATTGAACCGGTGCTTTTTTCTTTTTTTACAATTCCGGGGTTTCACCCCCCTCCCCCGAGAACCCCTTTGCTCCATCCTACCTCCCTATGGCCCCAACTTCCCATGTATTACCTCCAAGCCTCCAGAATCTCCCTCTCTCAGCCCCCAGGCCCATCCCTCCCCACCCAAGACTGCCCTGATCCAAAACCACACACACACACACAAGACCCCTGTACCCTTACACTTACCGGTTCTCCTCGTCCTGCGCTTCCTGGTCCTTCTGAGCCTGTCAGCCCCTGCATGCACTTGTGTGCAGCAGGTGCATGACAGTTCGATGTACAAAGACTGCTCTGTGCGGTGAAGGAGCGGTATTTCTAAATCGATTTTTATTAGAAAAAATCTTTTTAAAAATCTTTTCACTTAGTACCATTAAAATCAAATCGATTTGGTGTTAACAATGTATCTTCATTTCAGTAACCTTTCCAAGGTGGCCCCTATTTTAAGTATAATTGTTGAAGTGGATTCAGCTGTTCATAGTCTATTCAGACATTCAACATTAGATGCTAAATCTTGGAAAGTGTCTGTCCTCTCTGTTTCATAACTTAATTGAACATCAATGCACTATACATCACAGAATGGCCACAAATCGAGCCTATGGCAAGGTGCCATTTGAGCCCCTTATCTGTTACTGTGTGCCACTGCTGCTGTCTTTAGGCTCGTTTGTGAGAGCCAAACTTTTCATCAGCACCTAATAAGCAAGCAGACTAAGAGCAGAGTAACCATGGTCCGAGTCATAGACCTGCTGACCAATTCTCATTCCCCAAAGTCTTCCTTGTCCCACAGCACATTCACAAGAGATGACGAACGATACAGCAACTAGAGAGGGATACTGAGCAATGCAATCTGCATGAGCATCAGGTAGCAAAGTCCACAATCCACCGTCAGAAGGGCCTTGTTTCCCTTACCAGCCCTCACTTCCAGATTAATTCTCGCCAGGGCACAGTCTCCCCCAAGAGGGCACCACAGTAGTTCGCAGAGCTAGATATGAGTGGAGAAGATCAAAGATGTGGGAATTACTAACCTTTGGATAAATCATCGTTAGCTACCTTTTAAAGCCAGTCAGTCATATTTATGACCAGTACGGTGAAGACGTAGTGAGTGTGCATATTGGAACTATTACAATGTCTGAAGTGGACAGAATGAAAGCAACACACATTAAATGGCTCATCTGCACAGAACACATGTCAAGTGCCTTGACCATGAATGGGAAGACTTGCACATTGGGTATCAACACCACATAGAAGAATATCTCAGAATATGCTTTAGAAAGCACAATTTCAACTTCAAAAAGCACCTACGTGCACTCTGCATCTGCACCAGAACTTAACATTGCAGAAACACCTGTGACCTTTTGAAAGGCACATCAAACAATGTGCAACCACAGCACAGCTCTGCACATAAGCGCACGATGCACACAACTATGTTTCCAACAAGCAAGGCAAGTGAACCCAAATCATTCAGTTAAAATAAAACGTGAAAAACCTTGAACTCATTTTTAACTAAGTACAATATTCTTTTTTTTTCCTTTTTTATTAACGTGTTACACAGCTGTACCAAAGTCAACTTTTCAACACAACAAACATAAAAAAAACAACATCCACCGCATTCCTCCCTCAAGTCCCCACAACATAACAACAAGAACATTTCTCCAGTCTCTCCTCCCTGATAGAGACAGGTTAGGCCAATGGCAGTCTCCCCGCTTAGCAACTGTAGTCAACCGCTCAGCCCATTCAGTACACACCAACGGCTTCCAAAATCGATTCTATTTTTCTCCACATAATTGTGGAGAATATAATACAGGACTCATCATTGCCATTCATCAGTAATGATCACAACTCTTCCTCCCCTAAATCAGAAACAATTCCAGCTGCCCTCAGGGCAGTCGATCTCAATGCAATCAAGGCATCACACCTCATTAGTAAGTGTTTGACCGTTTCCAAACACCGATCTCCACACAAGTGGCAAAAAGTTTGGTTTCACTGAGTATTAATCCATGCTCCAGTAATTTCAAAGGTTTTGACTGCATTCATTTTTAGCCTCAAGTAATCCCTGAATAGGGAATTGCCCACAAACTACTGGAGGTAGCCCGGTGGACTCTCTCTGGTCATGATATGTTCAAGAAACTGGGTGCAATTATTCTTAGTTTGAAGTTCCATGGTTTGCAACTCGCAATGAGAAGCAACAACATTCTTTCTCATCTCAGATTTATAACATTGAAATTGAAGCTTCAAAGGGTCAGCCAAAAACAAAGTGCAATCTAGCAGAGGCAGAGATGATATTAGCCAAATTGCTATGTAGCATATAAGAGCCCTTGGTCCACACAGCTTCAAAAATGAGATGATTTAAGCTACCAAAATTAGGGCTTTAGCCAATTTCCAGTGGATGTTAAGGCAAGTGAGCTGGATTCTTGCTACACATGAAGCACCCTCTTGTTTAGATAGTTCGGCGATATTTGCGAAACCCCAACTTTCCATACCATACATGAAAATAGGCAAAAGCTTAGCCAAATACAATTGTGCCAATTTGTCCACGGAGTAACCTCTGCCCTTACAAGCCAGTATCTTCAAGCGCCCCATGACACCGGGAACCTTTCAGTTTAAGATATTCAATGTGACGAGAACCGTATATATTACAGTCAAATAGAATGCCAAGCTATTTATATTCGCAGACCACTTCCAAAGGGCTGCCATCCAGACTTTATCCCATTTGTTTAGTTTTACAATGGCGAGGACCGAAGATCATAACCTTAGTTTTATTGATAGTAATGACCAAGGAGTTAGAATCAGAAAAGGTCTTCAGACAATTCAAGGAGACCTGGAGGCCAGCGGAGTGAGTTCCATCAGAACAATGTTGTCTGCATACTCCATCCACAATAGCAGAGAGGTAGCCAGCTTCGGAGAAATCGAGGTATGGTTACTCAGTGCCGTTCCCATGTCAGCTAAATACAGATTGAAAAGGGGGGATGCCAAATTGCATCCCTGCTTCTGTCCCTGATAAGTAGGAATCCAAATGAACGTCCTCCCAGTTTGGTCCAACCGTATCTTGACTCGGGTGCCCTTATGAAGAGTGATAATCATTGAGAGTAAACCGGCAGGAATATTCCAATCCGACTGTTTTTTTCCAGAGCTGACCGCTATTCACAGAGTTGAAGGCCACACTATAGTCGATTAAGGCCACATAGACTGGCCTTGGACATATGGCCCAACCCTGTTGGATATCTGTTGTCAATGCAAGGCAGTTAGTGGTGGTACTTAGCCCCTCTGGAAGCATGTTCGATTTAAAGGAATGAGGTGAGCGCCTTCTGCCCAATTCCATAACTCACTTAACAATAAGCGAGAAAATATCTTGGACGAGGCGCCTAACATCGCGAGCAGGTGATAATTACCAGGTTCTGTGTGACCACCCTTCTTCCAGATGGGTACCATAACACTGTTGTGCTACAAAGCTGAAAGGAGTTGGCATTCCTTGATCCGATGGAAAAGCCAACCAAGGGCAGATGCCCAATGGACAGCATCCATTTTAATCATGGAGGTACAAATGCCATCCGAGCCCGGTGCTCTTGAGGAGTTACTTCCCCTAATTAGCTTCAAGATGTCAAGTGGACCCTTGTTATAACGCCATTTAGCCTGATGAATAAGTGGCATAGGTAGAGCGTTCCCTCCATTTCCTAGAGTTTTAGTAGGGAATGCAATCCATACCGGTTCCGAGACATCAATGATGTCGTGTGCTGCTGGGCTATGGCCCTCTGTGGCCCTCCAAAATTGTCAGGCATCTTTCTCCAGTGCTAGCCTGACTAAGGATCGCCAATAGGCGCACTGTCACAAGTCTCTCCCCTTCTCACCTGCTTTTGTTGTTTGCTTGCAACCTTCTGTGATGTCTTCTTTCTCACGGTCCGGGATTTGTACAAACCCGAGCGCTGGTCCTCGGATTCCAGCGTGAGGTTCGCTATCTAGCTTCCGGGAACGTTCTGAAATCCAGGGTGAATACCAGGAAGGAAAGAGGTTCACACTCGGAGGCACGGAACGCCGTGACCCGAGCGTGGAAGAAAATCCAGGAAGTTCTGAGGTAAGGTAGAGGAATGGGAAGAAGGAAGAGGGATTCAAGGAATCGATAACCAGGAATCAGAGGATAGCCCAGAGTGAACTCTGGCAACACACATCCGACTACAGCAAGCGGTAGCGTTGAGACGTGCAGAGCCGTGGGGGCATGTCTGTTTTGAAGAGCGTACAGCGTGAAGCGTAGAGACTGGCCAGCAGCATTCCATTTCAAGCGGCCATGTTGGACAGATCACCGTATTCAATCCCCTATGGGTCAGGGACCAGGAAGTCCAGAAGGGGTGCAGATGATGGTTCATGACAGCATGCCTCCTCAGAAGCCCAGCTCCTCTGGGCTTGCCTGGATGGATAAGATGGTATCTTCAAACCAGCCTGGGGGCATTCATGTTTGACATGGGTTCCCAGGTGCGCTCAATGGGAGGGTATCCTTTCCATTCGACCAAGTACTGTAGTTAGCCACGTCGGTACCTAGAGTCACAGATTCTGGAAACCTCGTATTCGAGTTGGTCATTGACAATCACTGGGGTAGATTTTGGAGCTTTTCGAGATGACTGAAGATATGGTTTTAACAGTGAGGTATGGAAGACTGGATGGATCCTTTTCCATGATTCTGGTAGTCGGAGTCGAAAGGCCACTGGATTGATGATTTTGTGTATTGAAAAGGGGCCGTAATACCTGGGAGCCAATTTATTTGGGCACAGATGTCGAGGAAGGAGCTTCGAGGATAACCAGACTTTATCGCCTACTGAGTTGGAAGGTCCAGGTTTTCTTTTGGAGTCAGCATAGTGTTTAACGTCTCTTTGGGCCTTTTCTAAGTGTTCCTTTGCTTCCTTGAGTACTGTAATAAGGGTTTAAATCCAGGAATCTACCACAGGAACTGGGGTAGGGTGTGGGAGAACGGATGGTAGAACTAAAGGATGAAATCCTTGACTACAGAAGAAAGGACTGGTTTTGATAGCTGAATAATCCGAGTTGTTATAAGCGAATTCGGCCACAGGTATTAAGAGTGACCAATCGTCTTGGACCTTGGTAGAGAAGCAACAAAGGTATTGTTCCAGAGTTTGGTTTAAACGTTCAGTGGCTCCATTGGTCTGTGGGTGATAGCCTGAAGACAAGGCACGTTGGATTCCCAGTATACGACATAATTGCTTCCAGAACTGAGATATGTACTGGGGTCCCCGGTCTGAAATGATCTTAGAGGGTAGCCCATGAAGCCGGAATATGTGTTCCGGGAAGATTCAAGCAAGTTCAGATGAGGATGGCAATTTGTATAAAGGTGTAAAATGAGCCATATAAGTAAACAAATCAATAGTAACCATGATAGTTGTGTAGCCCCTGGAAGATGGTAGTTACACGATAAAATCTGTGGCGATGATTTCCCAGGGTCTTGTTGGTATTGCTGGTTGGAGCAGGAGACCTGCCAGTCTCTTATTATCATGTTTGTTCTGATTGCAGACTGCACATGTCTGGATATGGATCCTGATATCATCCTTCATCTTCGGCCACCAAAACTGCCTTTGTATTAGATGGAGGGTGGTGGTGATGCCACAGTGTCCTGAATGAAAAGTATCATGACATAGGCTTGTGATCTTTTGTCTCAGTCCAGGAGTGGGAATGACCAAGCGATTATCCTTGAATAGATATCCATCCTTTGTTTTGAGATTCCATCAATTGTTTCTCTTGAACTCCTTCCAGGTTTCAGAGGATTGAGTTTGAATTCAAATATTCTCCAGGAGGGTAAGTGCTTGGGTAACAAATATTGTGTGGGGAAACATCTTAGGGAAGGTCCGATCTTCAAGGGGTTCATAATCAGGACGTCTGGATAAGACATCGGCTATTATGTTGCATGTTCCAGGGACATGATGGATTTGAAACTGGTATTGAGCAAAAAAGAAGGTCCCACGGGCTTGACGACTGTTTCTACACTCTAGAGATTTGTAGGACTTGAAGATTCCGATGGTCCGTGCGAACTTGCACTGGATGTTTGGCTCCCAGGAGGAGATGACGCCAGTCAGTGAAGGCTTGACGGATGGCTAGTAATTCCTTTTCCAGAACGGAGTAATGAGTCTCAGTGGGAGTCAAGGTGCGAAAAAGATAGGCGATGGGGTGTTCTAACTTGTCACCCAATTCTTGTTTTAGGACTGCCCCAATGGCGTAGTTGGAAGTGTCAGTTTCAACAAGTAAGGGTCGATCAATGTCGGGTTGAGCTAGGATGGGGGCTTGTGTGAACTCCAACTTCAACCGTTGGAACGCCATGTCTTGGGCTGAGGTCCACAGGAAGGGGGTGTCCTTCTTTAACAATGTAATGATAGGATGCACAATCTGCGAAAAAGTTGGTATAAATTTCCGATAGAAATTAGCAAGCCCCAGGAAGGATTGAATTTGTTTTACAGTAGTTGGAACGGGCCAGGATAAAATGGAGTCTACCTTCGAGGAGTCCATTCCAATTCCTTTTGGGCTGAGAATGAATCCGAGGTAGTGAACAGTTGATACATGGAAAAGGCACTTCTCGGGCTTGGCCAGGAGCTTATGTTCACATACATGTTGTGAGACTGCCTTCACGTGCTCTTCATGTCTTAGATGGTCCTTGGAGTATATCAGTATGTCATCCAGATATACAATGACGAAGATGAACAGCATATCAGAGAACACTCGATCCATAAAATGTTGGAAGACCGCTGGGGCATTAGCAAGTCCAAAGGGTATAACCAGGTATTCAAAATGGCCAAAGGGAGTTCTAAAGGCTGTTTTCCATTTGTCACCTTCCTTTATACGAATAAGAAGGTTCACATCCCTTAGGTCTAGTTTTGTGAAGACTACTGCACCTCTGACTGCTTCCAGGATATCCGAGATGAGAGGCAATGGACAGCGGTCCTTGAGAGTGCACTGGTTAAGACCATGGTAATCTAGACATGGTCTGAGCTCCTTGGTATCTTTCTTGGGAACGAAAAATAACGAAGCACCCGCTGGGGATTTAGATGGTCGTATGGTGCCATTTTCCAGGTTTGCATCCAGGTATTCCCGGAGGGCCCTTTTTTCAGGTTCTGATAAAATAAGCATCCTCCCGAAAGGAATCACTGCTGAAGGTTCACTATCGATGGCGCAATCCTCTGGTCTGTGAGGAGGGAGAGCTTGAACTATAGCGGTCGAAAATACATCAGTGAAAGCCTGGTAAGCCCTGGGAATCCGGATGATGTTAGAGACGGTGACTGGATTTTGCTGATTCTCTTGCGAGTCTTCAGAAGACTTTGGTAAGTAATCTAAGCGTAAGCAGTGAAACATACAGTGTTCAGAACCAGGGAACAAGGAGCCTGCTGCCCAATTGATGAAGGGGTTATGCTTTTGTAACCAGGGCATTCCCAGAACCATTGGATAGTGGGCTGTTAGGGAGAATTCTCTCTTTAGGCTGAATTCCCTAACCTAGTGAGGACCCAGCAGCTTTGCTGGATTTCTGGAGTTTGTTTTTTCCTCCTGCCAAGAGTGAGACTCTTTTTCTCCCACTCTTGGACATGATTTATGGTATTCCTTTGACTGGTAATGTGTTTTATGGGCTATGGGGTCCTTTACTCCATAGGGTCTCGTGTTTTTCCTATGTGTGTTACACAGCACCCTCCGTGCAGTAACACAGGGGTGTCATAGTGACACCCCACCATAGACTCCATACCCTGGGACTGACTACTGTCTCCCAGGGCATGTAAAGTCACCATTGGCTTCACTAGTCCCAAATTATTAACAGAAACCAGTCCAAACCATCATATTGTGGACGTACTGGTCGGGGAAATTCGATTGCCCAGGGGTCTGTTAGTCGAGGGGGCACGTCTCCGTCCCCCCTGATCGATCGAGTTTTGGTTGGTGGCAGTGGAAACTACTTTTTATATTCGACCGCGAATATTTTCCTATGGGATTTTCCCATTGTTTGTGGCTACCAACTTTAATTATTTAATTCTCATAGCCTCGAACATACTGCCGGTTTATTTAATTAATATTAATTCTCTGGTTGGTATTTTTTGCCAAGACTCAATTCTAAAATAGCGTTTGTGTTCTCTTCTGTGACTCCAACCCAAGTCGAGCCCTTTGTTCCACTTTTTGGCATGCTTCTCCACAGAAGCCTCCAAAAGTGGTGCCACTCTGTCTGGGTACCACAAGGGGTGTGGGAGGGGGTTTAGGCACCCTGGACTGAGTTACCTTGGTAACTCAAGTCGCACTCTTGTGTGATTGGCCCAAGTGGTGAGCCGGCCGGCTCACCACTTAGCATGTTTGAGTGACAGCTAGGCTGTGTGAATGGGGGTTTTCTGCATAAAAGCAGGGCTTTAGGGACTGGAACTTCAGAAGTCGCCACAGGACCTGAGAATCCGACGAGGGAGAAGCTGAGCCGACCTACCACGACAACACCACCGGTGGAGCCCTGCAGAACCGACTCACCACTTCCCGACGACAGAGAAGATCTCCCGGCTGGAGAGGCTTCTTCCCCTGACTGGTGGGCACAACCAGTTTACCTTTCTTTCTTCGCACCCCAGCCCGGTTTGTGGTCGAACTGCCCGTGCCAAGCACCCCGGCAGCCGGATAGTCACTCACCACTGAACCGCGAATCACCGGACTGCTCCTTGTACCTGAGAAACTCTGTGGCTGGTTTCTTCCCTGGCAGTGCAACGGACTCCTGTCTTCCTCCACGACGAGATCCTCTCTTCCCCCGGACGAAGCACCGACTTGCATCCACTGCCAGGAACAACTGCCCCAGCTGGAGCGTTCTCACCACTTTAAGGTACCGTGTCCGCCAGGCCTCCCTTTCTAAAGATTGCTACAAGGTAATAATAACCCCTTAACCTTCTGGACTGGGCTGGCCGCCTTGACCCTCTAACTGGTCCCTTTCCGTGGTCCAACTCCTTTTTGAACCTTTACAAGACTTTGTTTGCACTGCAACCATGTGACCTTGGACACATTTCGTTTGAATCCTCTGAAAGTGGATCCGGTCTCTTGAACTCTAACTTCACGTTTTACTTTGCCTTCCTCTCTTGTTATGTTCTGGTAAAAGTGTTGGGATCTGTTTCAATTTGTTCTCTGCTTTTCTCTCCCTTTTTAAAACGAACTATTAGAGTGCCATCTACGTTAAGCGCTCACCGATGTCTGAAAATAAGTGGGGCTTTACTTAAGACTTGTCTAATAGTCTTTTTAAGGGAGTGTATATCTTTTAGTGACCGTGTTTTTGAATTTCTTACTATTAGTGCATGTGTGTTTTTCTAGATGTGGTTTTAAATAAATAATGATATCTCTTTTACACCAAGCCCTGGTCAGTGTTTACCTGTTCTATTGTGTGCTCTTCACCTATTGTGAATACTCTGTATACTGCCCAAATCTTCTTGAGGGAAGTCTGACTGCTCAGCCAAAACTACCAAGTGAATCTGTGTGGTACAGACTGCTACCAAGTGGGTTTACTGCCAAACACCTGTAGTCCTAAATCTTTTGCAGTGGGCCCAGAGGGAACTGCACAGGTTTCTGCCTAACATGGGCTGATTTTATAATGTCAAATTTGATCCTCTCTTGATGGTGGTTTATAGAGAGTAGGATCCCTTTAGTCTGAAGGGATATGGGTCCTGAAGACAGAGGTCTCCCATCAATAGCCTCTACAGGTTGCATAGTTCCTCGGGTTTCATGTGGAATGTTGTGAGTAGTGACCCAATCATGATCTATGAATATGCCCATGGCTCCGCAATCTACTAATGCCAGGACGGGGTAAGTTTCTTTCTCGGAAGGCGATAAAAAGGCCTGTAGAACCACAAGATTATTTTGTCCAGGAGAGTTTAAGGATGGAATTGATGTGGAGCAAACATTTCTCTCCCGAAACTGTGCCCCTTCTAGGATCCGGAACTGGCGTTTCCCGAACGCCGTGGAGGAGCAATAGGGCATTCTCTCACAAGGTGTTTATGGGAGGTGCAATACATGCACAGACCAGTGTGAATCCATCGCATCCTTTCTTGTGGGGTAATGGGTCCACGGAAGGCCCCCAAGTTGCATAGGTTCTGGGTCCGGATTGGAGAAACCGTGGGCTCAGGTCTAGGTGGGTGTTCTGTGGCGGCCTTTTGGAAAGCTGATTTAGACTTCTTTTTCTCTGCTTTTCTTTCTTGGATTCAGAAGTCTATTTGCAAGGAAAAGATCCATGAGAGCCTCGAAGGAGCTTGGGCGAGCTACCCTAGCTAACTCGTCCTTTATTTCTGCATTCAGACCCCTTCGGACGAGGGTGAAGTGGGCTTCTTGAGACCAATCTGCTTCCTTCACTAGTTGTTTAAAACGGGTCAGATAGGTAAGCATATCCTGGGATCCTTGTTGAAATTCGAGTATTCAAGTCAATCCCCTATGGTCGTCGTTCTTGAGCACTGTACACCTGTTCTATCAAACATGGCCTTTAGAGCTTCCACAAACCCATCATAATCATCCAGGAGGGCGTCGCCCGAATTGACTAGGGGGATTGCCAGGTCAAGGCATTTCCAGTGAGGTGTGAGATCATAAAGCCCACCTTTGCTCTAGGAGTGGAAAAGTGGTAGGGCTTGAAGGTGAAGTGCACTAAACATGAATCAAGGAAATCACAGAGAGTCTTTGAAGAACCATCATATCCATCATCATAACCATCATATTTGTCCACTACTCCTCCCAATAACACGCTTTCCTTAGTTGCAGAGACACGTGACAAAACTAGCTGTTTTAATGCAGCATTCTCAGCCTTAAGTTTCTGGACCTCCGTGGTTAGTTCCTGCATGCCTCGCATGAGGTCTTGAACAGCGGCTTCCATCTCTGTATCAGTATTGTTTTTTTAGGCGTCTCAATCTTTCACAAGTCTCTTCCCTTCTCACCTGCTTTTGTTGTTTGATTGCGACCTTCTGTGATGTCTTCTTTCTCACGGTCCGGGATTTGTACAAACCCGAGTGCTGGTCCTCGGATTCCAGCGTGAGGTTCGCTATCTAGCTTCCGGGAACATTCTGAAATCCAGGGTGAATACCAGGAAGGAAAGAGGTTCACACTCGGAGGCACGGAACGCCATGACCCGAGCGCGGAAGAAAATCCAGGAAGTTCCGAGTTAAGGTAGAGGAATGGGAAGAAGGAAGAGGGATTCAAGGAACCGATAACCAGGAATCAGAGGAAAGCCCCGAGCGAACTCCGGCAACACACGTCCGACTACAGCAAGCGGTAGCATTGAGACGCACAGAGCCGCAGGGGCGTGTCTGTTTTGAAGAGCGTAGAGACTGGCCAGCAGCATTCTGTTTCTAGTGGCCATGTTGGAAGGATCACCGTATTCAATCCCCTATGGGTTAGGGACCAGGAAGTCCAGAAGGGGCGCAGACAACGGTTCATGACACGCACTCTAAATGGTATCTATAGGATCTCAGCCATTTATGGTAGTTACAATTTGCAAGGTTTATACGAGATACAAGTACAGCTCGATCAAGAGGCAATCTTGATAATTCACGCAGTGTAACCCGCAGGTTCCTTTTCCTCGTGACAATAAGCCAATCAAAGAAATGACTATGAATGGGTCTTGTAGTTTGATGTGCTGTAGTGTTTTTCCTTAAAAAAGTCCCTGAGATAATTGTTGCAATAGAATCTCTGAATTCTTGAATAGCAGAATCTGATGAATTAGGGGAGTTGTTAATCGCCGTTCTTTCCTATGCTCAATGTAAGATACCAAGGCCGCCTGCATATTAGCAGAAACCGCCTCAAGTCGTTGATCATTCCAAGAGATGCGGTTCAGTGCAGCACTGACACCCAGTACCCCTGCGGAAGTTGGAGGTGGAGATGGTGATAATACATTCAACCAGAGAATCAGAGGCAAGTGATCACTTTCGATCATGTCTATTATGGCAATATCAGTGATAAAAGAAGAAGCATTAGCCATAAAAGCATTGTCCAAGATGTTACATGACTTATGCCCAATGCGAGTGAATTGCGGGGGCGGGGGGAGTGTCATAAGGTAACGCACCTTGATCATCAAATATCCAGCAGAATGGAGAATGCTTGCCCACTCCAAACCCCGCTTACAATATTTTGAGAGCCGGTCACCATCCTCTGGCAAAGGCGCAGAGGTGTGTTCCCGCTCCTGGGGGTCAAGGGCCTTTGGTATTTTGGAGTCAAACTCTACACACAGGGTGCACAGATGTCATCCCAGTTGGTTATCAAGCAGGGTCTCTATTTCCTCTAAAACTGTCCCATGACCGAGCCTTTTAGTAGGGTCATAGATGTGAACAATGATAAATTCATTAGTGCCTCCTTCGAAAGCTACTGGGCCAGAGACCCTATACGCCAAGATGTTCGGGGAGTTTGTGTCAAGTTCCTCCATATTCATGTATTTCTTGACATCCAGTAATAATCCTCCCTTGGGACGTCACAGTTCCCCCTCCTGCATGGCTAATTTACAAAGGAAATTGACGGCTGTCCACAAGAGTAGGACTGGTGAGCCATGTCTACTGTGAAGCCACAGGGGAACATTGAACAATGTGTCCCATCAGGCCATCTCTCTCAAAAAGATGATGGTTGCCATGTGTGTTCCAACAGATCATTTGACCAAATTGCCTCGGTTGTGGGGGATATGAGCCATTTATCCTGTGTTCTACTACTGAATTTGCCAACCAAGCTCAGTGAGCATCTTCCGCTGTGGTTCATCCTCCAACCCTGCACCACTTGGCAAACTAGGGTACGGAAATGGAGTCACCACCATGTGTGTTTCCAATATGTAGGTTCCCATATGTGCTTACCAGGCAAAATCTCTTGCCATACTCTGCTTCCACAGCAATACACTCATACGCCAAACGATCCAGACAATCAACATGCTCGAGAATGCAATATTAATTTAGAGGAAGGGGGACTGAGGAGTCCATAAGCCACTATAGGCAGCTATGATACGAACAGCTGAATACAATCATTTTCAAGCTCAATGCATTAAATGGGATGATAATGTTCCACTTCGTAACAACCTGATATTCCAGTTAAGTGCCCAAGGGCAGCGAGGGTATTTCACGCTGCTTTAGCAGAGATGTTATGGCCAGAACTGTGTATCCAATGAGATGTTCACGCCATTAAACGCCCATGCTGGACAGAAAAACACCAAGTGCACAAAGTCCTCGGACGGCGCTTCGCAGATAGGGCAAGACGCGTCCACATTCTCCCCAGGCCATGCTGACACGACTGTGCACAGGGTAATGCAATTGAAATGTGCCCTGGTTATCAGTACCCTTATCTCCTGGGAATTGTACCCAGCAAGTATGCCCATTAGCCCACGATTCTTGGGTTTCTGCAGTGCCATGTTCTCTCTATTCAAACACACAAACTCATAAAGATGTGTGGCTCACAATTTTATTGGAGTTCATTTTGCTACGGGGCGTAATGTAAATGGAAGGCGTAAAAGTATTGCATAAAGCCTTAATTTTTTCCATTCATGTCATGCCCATTTTCCTTAAATTGTATGGCAGAGAGGAGTGGAAAGCAACTTGTGTTTCCGCCACTCCCTTCCTCTCCGCCATCCAAATAATCTGGCATGCATTTTCATGCCGGGGCAAATGCTGTAGATCCCCATGGAGTCTGTTAGGTTTTTGCATCAGCAAAAGGCTGATGGGCTCCATAGGGATCCATTGTAAACGCTGCCTACTATTTATACATTGTAAGAAACTTTGACTTCATTTTGCAGTACAAAAGGGAGGGCAAAAGGTGATATACACGCCTGTACGCTACTTCTGTCCTCCCTTTTTGTGCTCCACCGTACAAATGACAACAATTTGGCAGCAGGGACCTGGCTATGCTGAAGTGTAAACTTATCAGGCCTCCTCCAGTAAATACTGCGGAGCAACAAAATGTGCATGGTTGTGTGGCAACTAACTTTCCTTTTTTTAGTCACAAGCAGGACAAAACTGACAGGGAGCAGGCGTTAACAGCAGCTACAATGGAACATGGGCATGAAGAAAGGCTCCTAGAGTAGCATGCTGATTGGGTGGCACCTTCTCCAGGATACTATTTTGTTAAATGTATTTCACTGTGAGGAGCATGGAACTGGAGCGTCTACCTAGCGGGCCGTCTACTGACCAAGGCAGCACCTGGAAATATCTCTACCTTTTTTAAAAAAAATATTCAGTGCTCCAAAATATGGCATCATAGTGCTGGAAAATGGCCTTTGCACCAAAGAATACGATCAACTGCTCAAGAGAATAAACCCACCTGCAGCAGAGAACAAGTTCAACTAAGCCAAATAATATATCCATCTCAAAATAAAATTTCAAAAACTACAGCAAAGAACCTACCAAGCTGGGCCCTGAAAAAAACACAGAAGGTCACTTGTGCCACAGAACAAGCACAACTGCACCAAATCATAATCTCAGGTGCCCAGAAGATAATGTATGATATGATAGTTTATTTATATAGCACCTATACACAATGTGTTTCAAAGAGCTTCAAGGCAAAGGAGGGAACAAGGGAAAATACAATCATATTCTTACAGGCCATAAACAGTAAGGATGGCAAATTAACTATCGTACTCGGCCTGACGACATTTCAGATAGTGCAAGAGCTAAGACATAGATAAGGAAGGGAGGGGGAGAGTGGGAAAGAAATTGAAACAGACAGGCGACTACCGTACTAGGCCTGATGACATTTCTGGTAGATCCGGAGAAAAACAAAAGGTGAGGGAGAAGGGTTCAGAAAGGGAGGGGAGGAACAAAACAAGCGACTATCGTACTAGGCCTGATGACATTTCAGATAGTGCTGGAGGAGGGGAGGGGACAGACGAGGTTGCTATCATACTAGGTCGAGGGACAATTCTGATAGAGTAAATGCATAGAAGAAAGTAAGGGCAGGAGATAGGAAAAGGGAGAAAGGGAGAGGAGGAGAGAACAAAGAGTAAGCAGTCAAAACGAGTGGAGAAGCAAGAGGGGTGAGCGAATACAATTGCAGAAGTCAGTAGTAACTCATAATGTTGCATGCCAGGATACAAGATGAATATGGGAACAGTATGATTCAGGGCCACCATGAGCACAAGATGCAAAGGAAGTCCAGCATGAGAGTTGAGAAAGTGTGACGCACCGTGAATCAATGAAGTCCATGAAGTAAAATCCAGCATTGGCCACAAGACGGCGATGGTGAAACCAGAATGCATCAGGACAGACTCCTGCAGAAGTAGGCTGGAAGTGTGTAGGGGGTTGGGGGGACAGGGTAGAAGAATCAAGCAAAACAGACAACACCTGTGTGCGAGAAGGGTGGGGAGCACAAGGGAACATCACAGGGGGCCCAGGGGGGTAGGGATGGCGTGAGGGGACAGCGGGAGTAAACACATGTTGGTGCATGCTTACCTGCTGTCTGGGCAGGGGTTCGGGCCCTGGGTCCTCCTGGTCCGGACAGGAATTGCCCTTTTCGTCATCTGCCCTCCACTTCGGACGCCCGGGCGAGAGACTCCCTTGATCTAAGAGTTAACAGTAGGAAGGAAGGCAGGGCTAGGAAGGTGGGTGGTGCTTAGGCCAGGTGACCTAGATCCCCTTGCACCTGCTCCCCCCCATCTGCAAAGGAAAAGAGGCTGGGGGGCTACTTAAGTCGGAAAAAAGAGCGGCAACCAGGAAAGCACCAGGTGGGCAGGGCTTACTAAGCGGGCAAAAAGAGCGGCAATCAGGAAGGCACCAGGTGGGCAGGTCTTACTAAGTGGGGAAGAAGAGCAGCAACCTGGAAGGCGCCAGGTGAGCGGAGCTTAGGACAGATGACCTAGATCCACTTGCACCTGCTCCCCATCTCCCATCCCATCAGGTAGACTCTGCTGCAGTAAAAAATGAAGACCAAGTGTGCCACAGAAAACACCAACTCTGTCAATAAAATGGGCCAAAGTTATCAAAATGTATACCAAACTGCAAATATCATTACGACCTCCGTCAAAAAACACGCCCAGTTCTGACAAATTTCACACCCAACAGCAGCAAAGACTATGCCCAGCGGTTCCAAAGAAAAGGGCCAACAGCGCCAATGAGTACACCCAACTGCTTCAGTTAATAGGCCCAAAGTGGTCATATAATATGCCCAACCGAGCACACAATAACCCAAGTACTTAGACTGTTATGACGCAGAGTAAACCCAATAGGAATACAAAATATTTGATTTGTGCCACAGAATAAGATGGGCAAAAAATTCAATTTCCTATGTAGAAGAGAATGCGTTTCAAACCTGAGGCCTGCTACAGCTTCTTTCCCTTTGGTGTTGGGAGTGCACAAATACGTTTTTTAGATCACAAGGCATGCATTCATTTGTATGGGCGATAAGCTATGCAGTTTGTTTTTCGGCTTCTTCGTTCAATACAAACACTTAGAGGGAAACTGTCAGAGGCAGCTAAGTGAGCTGGAATGGAGGCCTTAGTGTCGTTTTGAAAGAACGGCTGTGGGATATTTGAGCAGGTGGAGGGCTGGGGAAGTTACTTTGGGGAGGATTGCAAATGGATGGATGGCAAGAATGTGTGTCAGTCACATAAAATACACCTCCTTTTGGGTTCTGGTGACCAGGTGGCCATTTTCATCAAAATATATACTGAGACGTAACAACCTCGTACCCACCAAAAGCACATGGCATGAATTCAAATTAGTTACTAGCATTGTTAAGGATAGTCCCCTCCCTTGTGTTTTGAACTGAAAAAATCTCACTCTCAACCAAATCACTGTAGAATGGGGGTCTGCAACCATTGGCTAGCCAGATGTTTTAGACTGTAACTCCCCTCTGCCCCTGGAAGCATATTCAACGGGGATGGATCATGGGATTTGTAGTCCAAAAACATCTAGAGAGCTGAAAGTTGCAGACCCTTGTTACAGAGAAACACCTGACCACCCCAGTCAATTTGGGAATTAGCACCTGGAGTATAAAGGAGGCTCAGTTTCCTCATTCAGGGAGAAGGGAAGCAGGAGTGCAGACGTGGTCTGGAGAGATGTGAGCCCCAGTGTGAGCTTAATGACCAGGAATCCTAGAAAGGGCGAGAAAGCAGAAAGTCTGATGAGGAGTATATCCCAGAGAGTGGTAGAGAGGAGAGCGCACGAAGGAAGACGCGTGTGTGTGTGTGTGTGTGTGTGTGCGAGATAGACAGCGAGAGACAAAGAAATACAGATAGAGAAAGTGAAAGAGAGAGTGACAGAAATAGAAGCCTGCAGAGGCCTACATCTCAGACACAGTGAGACAACAAGAGAGACAAAGGCAGAGAGTGGGAGAGCGAGAGATCTGAAGCCTGCTGAGGGCTAAATCTAAGACACTGGAAGCACACAGACGTAGAGCAAAAGGAAAAGCCAACTGCCTGTTGAGAGCCGTGTAGCAGCCACGCTAGAGACGAACCTGACCTAGTAGTGTGACACTGAGCTTATGGGTGAATACCTTCTAGTAGGAGCATGTCAAAAAGGCATTGCTACTTGCCAAGAAGGGTGAGCTATGTGCCAATATCTGAGCCTGATATGTAACCAAGAGCAAGGGCTCGGGAGAGTAATATACGCTGGTAGGCTCAGTGAAGAAGCTATAACTCTGGTACTGTGTGTTATATTAGGGAATCCTGAAAAGACCTGTGTTCCTTTTAATAGGCTTCTCCACATTTTTGAGTAAACCCTACTTGTTAGTCTAGTTAACCCCTCTTGTAGTAATTGGAAACCTAGGACCTTCATCCAAACCCCTTCCTATCCGTGGACTGGTGCCAAGGGGTGTGCCAGGCTATACAGCCACAGTCTAGAGAACCTGAGGACACATATTGGGTTACAAACCACAACACATTAGTGCTAGGATGGGTTAACATCTATTTATTTAGATCATTCCCAGAGAAGAAAATCCTTACTGGTTCCCAGCACTAAAGGTAGGGAGCAGTTAAATGACCACTTACACTCCGAGAGGGATCAGGAGTAAGACTCCGACAAAGTAGCATATTCTGTTATTATCAAGACTTATTATAAAACGAAAACAAGGGGTTGGGAAAATCCTACCTATCCCTAACTCTATGAGGGATTTCCCTGCCTCAACAAAACTAATGAACGTCTGTGTCAGGATGTTCAAATCAAAAGAGTTGTCCATCCTGTGTCCAAAAATCCTAAAATGACCCTCACACACTAAACTCAGTAAAACGTGACAGGGCAATGTCTTTGAGCTGTGTACATCAGCTTTCTCCCAAAGTTCCAAACAAAGTCTTGAAAGTGAAGAAAAGAAAAGTAAACAAGGTTTCAGCAGAGAAGGGTCCTTCCCTTCCTCTAGAGTCTTTCTGGTTGTTCACAATGATATATATATACATATATATATATATTACACGGCCACGGTAGTGGCTGTGTAGTTATGGTTAAGTTGCTGTTTTCATAAGAAGAGCACTTTTTGGGCGGCTTATAACTTCGCCCCCCCGGATGAATCCTCACCAAACAAACTTTGCGCACTCTGACAGCCCAAACCGCTAGATGGATTTTCACCAAATTTGCAGCAGGAGCTTTGTCCCGAAAGCGTGCTTTTGTAAAATTGGTGCCAATCCGTGTAGTAGTTTTCTTTAAAACGACCAAAAAGTAGGTCTAAAAAAATTAGTGATATCTATGTCCGCTCCGCGGTCACACTTCCTTGTTCGCTCTGCGGACAAGATACCGATTGGCTAAGGGGCTGGCGTCATGACCGCAGACACGTAACGCCTCTGCCGATTGGTTGTAGCAAGCCGTGATGAGTGTAAGAATGTGTGGATGCGCCCGACATCTTGGATCCGAAGACAGCGCGGTCACCACCACAGGCGAAATGTTGTTTCGGAAACTGTTTTGCTCTCCTACAGTGCGTTGGGAAGGTTCACAGAGTAAGAGATGGGTGAAATGCTGCACTTGTTTGGGCGGCAGGTGTTAATGATGTATTCTCTATGCCCACCTTGTTCGGGATGTTTGTGCGTGCAGAAAATGAGGGGTTTAATAAGGGTAGTATTTCAGTCTGTGCTCTGAACAGGCACCTTGAAACTGTTCTAAGGACACGTGGTGTTAGCGACCATTAAAATGGAGTATATGTCGTTATTACATTTTTTTTTTCCTATGGGTGTGCTATTGATTAGTACGCCGCCATGGGTGTGACAGGCTGTAGGCCAAATGCCAAACTTCCAAGACTGTAGGCCCTAGCCACAACCACTGCAGCATTTCATAGCAATGGATAAAACTGTAGTATTGATTATCGATTAGATGGTTGTGGGGAGTGTGTACTGTACTGTAAAAGCACTGGAGATATAAGCCACTGCACACCCACACATTGTAATATCTATGGGCATACAGCTAGGAGTCTAGCCTCTGGCTAGAACAAGAGAAGCATTCCACACCTATCGATACAACTGTACTTCTGCACATCACTCACGTGGTTGTGGGCAGGATGTAGAGTTTTGGGTGCATGGCTGCAGGCCGTAGGCCGTACCACACACTCCTAAAACTCTAGGCCCTGGCCACACCCATCGCAGCATATTAGAAAGGCATGTTACTGGCTGTGTTGTTATGGTGAAGTTGCTGTTTCCATAGGAAGAGCACTTTTTGGGCGTCTTATAACTGCGCTCCCCTTGGATGAATCCTCACCAAAGTTTGCAAAAAAAAAAATATATCGGACCCTCTGAATTTCTTTGGAAAGTTTGCTGATGTTTGGTGCGGGCGGGGGGGAATTTTAATGAGGGGGTTCTCAAAACGTCTGTTTTCCCTTAAGATTGAATGGGGGAAAAAGTGTGTGCCGGCTGACATGTGGCGTCTTCTCTGATTGATTGTGGATTAGCGTAAAGTATGTTAGCTTTCTTCGGTGCCCCCGCTATCTTTTATTCATGGTTTGGTGTACACGGACATCATCAGAAACACATACAAAACAAGACAGCATTGCACGTGTCACACTTCTGTAATACTATTTCAGAAGGTGTCCTTTGAGGGGGGTAGGATGGGATGTGGGAGCACAAACTGAAAAAGTGGAGTTTTCTTGTCACCAAAGTCATACGTTTAAATGGAAGTTAGTGCTCACTGTACCACTACCAATTAGTGCGTGAGGGTTGAAATGTTTTTGGAATTATATTGCCGTCAGACTGGGGTCCTAGGTTTTGAAAACTAAGGCCACCATCTGCACTCTTTGCTGGAAACAGCGATTCTGGAGGTGTATGGGAGTAGCGGTTCTCATAATTGGATTTCAATATGTTGATGCCAAGTAAGAATGTATTTGGCTTCTGAGTGATGGTCGCATAAGTTGCTTTTTCGGCTGGACGCTCAATACGCCCGCGCATCTGAGTGAATGTATAAGGGGCAATTGTTTTTTGACCTTGAGAGAAAGGGAAAGCTTTGAAGAAATTCACGGAATGAAAGGGTCGAAAAAAATAGCAATTGATAAAGTTATGTTTTAAAAAGTTTGTAAGGGACATGCAATATCAGCCCACAAAGATTCTTCGATGTGAACACATTGGTGTCTGACTTGCAGAGAAAGAATGGAGGCAGTAAATATTAAGTTTACTTTTGCCCACTGTACAGCGAACCGCGCTTTATTTTTACATTACCGAAAATGTAATTGTGCCAACATAACTAACGTATTATCTTTCTGTGCTGTTAAATTTTTCCTGTAATATTGTAGAGTGCACAGATTCCGCTTTTGTGTATCAGTTTGCACGTTCTTTTAGTCTTGTTTGCAATCACGATGTCCTGTGTGTTAGTCTTAGCAGTGCACGGTGGTGGCGCGAGTTATGGTTGCTTAGCTTACCATAACTGGCGAATGTGAAGGGTTTTTCGGTTTTACTTTCAACCATAACGTCCCTTTTACAAAGTTCTTTTACTGAAATATATATATACATATATATATATATATATATATATGGCAGTGAACAAAAACAAAGGGGCTACACATGTGATATCATCAGTGAAGTTATCAATGACATTTGTGATGCCATCTTTCAGGTCCTGGGTGTTATTGTTAGCAGTGCACAGTGGGGAGGGCAGGTATATTTGCTTAGCCTACCATAACTGGCGAATTTCAGGGGTTTTTCGGTATTACCTTGAACCATAGTGGCACGTTTGGAAAGTGTTTTTAGTGAATTGCATAGGTTTTTAGTAGTGCAACTTAACCATAACGTCCCCTTAAAGTTTTTTTGGAGTGAATATATATATATATATATATATATATATATATATATATATATATATATATATATATATATATATATATATATATATATATATATATATATATATATATATAATACATTACTCACAGTAATCTCATTTCTGATGCTTGTATCTGATTAGATTCACATGCTATGCATAGGCCGACATCTAGTGGAAGCTGCGGCGTATTACAGTTGTTGTTTTCGAATCTCAAAAAGGGACATCGATAGGGCGTGCCAGTAATACTATCCCTAGTGTGACGTCCATTGTACCCATGGTCCTTCACGCGTCGAGGTCCCTCAGATTGTTTTGTTCTGACATGAGGCTGCATGAAGTGTAGCATGAGTACAGGTGTATCCAAGCAGATAGATAACAGAAAAGCTCATATAACATCTATGCACCTTCTTTCAGGGGAGGAAGGGTGGGTGCATGTGGATCTAAGCAGATACAAGCATCAGAAATACGATTACGGTGAGTAATGTATCCCTTCTGAGGCTTGTGGAATCTGCATAGATCACATACAATGCATAGATTAGCAAGCAGTGTTAGAAGGTGGAGGGTCATGAGAAGGAGCAGAGGCAAACAGATGTTTTCGAACCGCTTGTCCCACCTGTGTATCTGGTTTGGAATGGGTGTTAATGCAGTAGTGCTGAGTGAAAGAGTGTACTGAGCTCCATGTAGCTGCTTTGCAAATTCAGTCTAAGGGGACATTTGCGATAAAAGCCAGAGTAGTTTCTGTGCTCGGTGTGGAGTGAGCTCTTGGTGTAAAAGTCAGTGTCTTGTTTGATAATGAATAGCATAGTTGTGTACATCTGACTATCAATCTGGAGATGGCTTTTTGGAAAAATGCGGTCTCCTTCTCTGCCTGGTGCTACAGAGATGAACAGTTAGTCTGTTTTCCTAAGCGGTCTGGTCTTGTTTATGTAGTAAAGGACCGCCCTCCCCACATCCAGTGTGTGGAGTTATACTTCAGCTGAGCTAGTTGGATTCTGAAACAAATCCGGAAGTTCAATGGATTTGTTCACGTGGAATTTGGAAATTAATTTAGGGGAGAACCTAGGATGAGTACGTAAAACCAATTTACCTTTATGGATTATAAAGAAGGGGTCCTGCGCTGACAATGCTTGCAATTCACTAACTCTTCTTATGGAAGTAATAGCCACTAAGAAGGCAGTCTTGTATGTCAAGTGTTTAAGACTTGATTTATGCATAGGCTCGAATGGGGGCCCTATGAGCTTTGCGAGTACTACATTGAGATCCCATCCTGGCGGTGGGTTCGAAATTGGAGGGTGGAGTCTTTTTACTCCCTCCATGAATGCCTTAATGACTGGAATTTTACACCACGATACCTTACTTTGAGGGGGGGTTTATGCTGATAACGCAGCAAGGTGAACTTTTATGGAGTTCAATACTAACCCTGAATCTAACAAGTGGAGCATATAATTTAGAATGTGTGATGGAGTACATTCTATGGGATTTATTTGTTTAGACTGGCACCAAATTACAAATCTCCTCTACTTGTCAAAATAACAGTGTCTAGTGTTTTTTTTTTTTGCCTCCTTGAGGATATCCATACATCGCTGTGGAAGATTAAGGTGTCCGAACTCTATGACTTCAGAAGCCATGTTGCCAAGTTCATTGCGTGTGGTTGAGGGTGCATTGTTGTCCCCCCGTATTGGGTTAACAGGTTGGTTAGGCATGGGAGTTTGATGGGATTGCTCATCGCCAGTTTGCGCAGATGTGATCCCACAGTTGTTTCGCCCGCATGGGAGCAACTAGGATGAGCGTCATCTGTTCTCTGTGAATCTTGTTCACTATTCTGCTCATTAATGGAGTCGGGGGAGGGGGGGAAGCGTAAGGAAATTTCCCTGACCAGTTCATCCATAGGGCAGTCCCCTTGGAGCCTGGCAGAGGGAACCTGGCCGCGAAGTCTGGGCATTGCTTGTTTTATCCTGTAGCAAACAAGTCTAGTGTGGGGTAACCCCATTGAGCGAAGATGTGGTCTACGACACTTGGGTCTAGTTGCCACTCGTGTTCCTCTGCTAGGGGATCTCTGCTCATAGAGTTTGCTAGAGTGTTGAGTACCCCTGAAATGTGTTGAGAGGATAGGGATATACCCCGTCCGAGTGCCCATTTCCTTATTTTTGGCACCAACTTGGATAGACTTGGAGATTGTGCGCCCCCCCCCCCTGTTTGTTGATACAGAACATTGCACTGGTGCTGTCTGTTAGAATTTGAACCGACTGGTTCGACAATTGCACCATGAATGCTTGAAGTGCTTTGAATACTGCTAGTAGTTCCAACAGGTTGATGTGGTCCTGTGCCATGTTGTGAGTCCACAGACCATGTGCTTTGTGGTGAAGGTAATGAGCCCCCCCCCCCCTCAGAGAGTGATGCGTATTTTGTAACGATCACTTACACTTCCGGAACATGGAAGGGTTTTCCCTTTAACAGGGTTTCTCTTGACCACCAGCATAGGTTCTGAACTAGTGCTGGCAAAATGACCACTAGATCGTCCCGCTGACCGCTTGCCTGAGACCACTGTTTCACCAACCACTCCTACATCGGTCGCATGCGCAGACGTGCGTGTGGGACTAGATATATGCACAATGCCATCATGCCTAGCAAATGCAGTACGCTTATCTGGAGACTGGCTTGATACTGGGGTATCTGCCAAAGCATGTTTTGAACTCTTTCAAAGGATGGAAAGGCCAAGCCTGTTCTTGTGTCTAAGACAGCTCCTAGGAACTGTTTTATTGTGTTTGGTACAAGACTTGACTTTTTCTCGTTTATTGAGAAACCCAATTGGAAGGGGTTTATGGTTCTTTTCATGTTTTGTTTGAAAAGATAGGGTGTTTCTCCTGTGAGCAACCAATCGCCAAGGTAGGGGTACACTGGGATTGCCTTCCTGCGCAGGTGCGCCGCCACCACGACCAGTACCTTGGTGAATACCCTTGGAGCTGAAACCATTCCGAAGGGTAGCACCTCAAATTAGTAGTGCTGGTTTGCTAGCTTGAACCTCAAGAGTTTTCTTTGCGCTGGGAACATTGAAATATGAAAATAGGCATCTTTCCTATCCAGTGTTGCCATGTAATCCCCCCGCTTTAGGAGAGGGATTACTTCTTGTAGCATTGTCATGCTGAATTTTTGTGGCTTTACATAAGTGTTCGCAGGGCATAAGTCTAATACTGGGCGCATAGTTCGATTTTATTTGGCACAAGGAAGTATGTTGAATAAATACCATTGTTTACATCATTGGACGGCACAATCTCGATGGCGTCTTTGAAGAGCAACACGTTGACTTCTTCCATCAGGATGAGCTGTTCTTCCTTTGTTGTCTTCCTTCGGCGCGGGGGATGGTTCGATGGTTTTTCGAGGAGCTCAACACAATAACCTCCCGCTACTGTTGATAGCACCCATTTGTCTGTGGTTATTCCCTCCCATGCGTAGGTGAAGTGTATAATCCGTCCCCCTACCGGGGAGGCATGGGAGGGGATCTGTCGCGAGCAGTCATTGTTTGGGAGGTGTTCCTCCACCTCTAGATGTGGAGGCTCTCCGCCTGCCGCAGGATCTGCGCTGGCCACTTTGGTAACCTTGGGACGCTTGACCTTGGTTGTTGTTCCATGATAAAGTTTGGCTTTGTCCCTATCCGGAGCCTCTGGGAATTTTGGCCGCAAAAATGGCGAAAATTGTTCCCGCCCCTCTAGCCAGGTTGTTTATTAGTCAGTTGCCCAAAGGATTTGGGGGTATCATATTCCTCTTTGGCTGATTTCAGAGAGTCCTCTGCCGTTTTGCCGAAAAGCATGGTCGGTTCCACTGGCATGTTGAGTAACGTTGCCTGGGTCTCGAGTTCATAGCCAGGCTGACATAGCCAAGCGTGGCACTTGATAATGGTACCTTCCGCAATGATACGGCCTGCATTATCTGCAGCGTCGAGGTTGTTCTTGAGAATGCACCTCTGTAATTATCTCTCCGATAGGTTCGCCGATTAGAAGAATAAACAGGGATCACTAGAGGACCCTCATCAATGGGCATTGGAACTTTACCATGTGCATGGGATATCACCCACGAGCGGGGTAAGTTGTTCATACACCTGGCCCTGAATTTTTGATGCCTCACCAAGTGCAGCATCACAACAAGTGAATGCCCCAACAAGTGAATGGCCCTACCCATCCATGGTGGGCAGGGCCATTCAGTCACAGCCTCCTTTTTCACCCACAGGTATTGACCTAGGACAACTAAAGTCTGAATATGCATCCACCCTCGGTGGATCTGCGTGGCTGCAGCGAGAGGTGCAGTAAAATATTTAATTCACATGCTACATAATTCAGGCACGGTAAGTCTCCCCTTCTGGGGACACTGTTATAGCTACCATTGAAGCTTTTTATAGGTTTATTCCGGACAAGGACCAGCATTTAGCACTTTAAATTTGTTTTTTTATAGAATTCCAACACAGGAGAGTTCATCTGAACCCAGACCACAATTGCTGGTCCTGATGAAGGCTGTCTTACATACAGCCATCAAAATAGGCTAAAGGCCAAAACACAGTTGTGTTGACTTTTTTATAATGCACAGTGTCTGTCAACACATACCGGGCAATTATTATTGTTTGATACCAGTACCCTCTCAAGTATAACGGGAAATATTGTTGAGTCATTAGACATTCCAAAGATGTATAAATGGTTACTGTGATTAGAAAAGTTTATGTATGTGAAGACTGGAGGGGGGTTATCTGTACTCCTGCCCTTTATATGGTAGAGTAGAAGTACAGAGCATCCCGGCCAAAATTCTATTGTTGGTAGCAATGGACGAGCAATCAAGGCTTAAGCTCTCAGGAGGTGATGCGGGTGCATACTTAGGTGCAGTGTAGTCCCCAAGCCCCCACAAAGAAATGTCCACACACTATGTTAGGTGATAACACCATTTATTTTACATAAATAAGGATCCGAATATACATATACACAATAACACACTTTGTGCTCAGGCAATAGTAATATGGTAAATATGTACAATATCTATGTGGTACCACAGTTGACTCTTGACTCCTTTAAAATGCACCAACTGCTGACAGTTGTAAATGAAATACAAGTCTAATAGCAAAGTGAACCAACACCAGATATGGGAAGGAAGCCAAGTTAAGTTAAACAAATGGCAGAATACTTTGTCCCTACCCAAGACACAGTTCTGTGTGAGAATCCCCCCACCTGGGCAACCTGTACATAAAGTGTATCAACAAGCCCAGTCTATATATTGTTTAAGATAGTCTTGATTCCTTCTAAAATGTTCTTCTACCTCAATGTACCTGGTTTAGCAGAGTTCTTCAATGGGTCATCGATGGATCCTTCTTAAGTGAACTCCGTTTAACACAGGAGCCACGGATCGTCGATATTCCTTGAAGAAAAGGTGAACAATGTCATTGAGGAAGCAGCTTCGGTCCTTGCGGTGCTCGTCGACGATCGATCGTGGACATCCTGCGAAGATGAGGTGTGCGTTACACCTCGATGATAAGATTTTGATGTTGCAAAGCAGAGAGATGAAGAACGTTGGCCCAGCAAGGGCATTGGGTCATAAGCTTTTGGAGTCTGCGATCAGGAATCGACCACGGCTGGATTTCATATCTTCGTCAGTGTCATTGTGGAGTTCGGATGGGGGGAAACCCACCGGCGGATTCTCCTCGGTTCGTCGTCGACCTTGACTTTCTCCAGCAGGACAAAGTGGTCGACGGTGATGAGCAAGGGAGTCCTTGATTTCTAAGTGTCTTAGGCAATGGAGCGTTGCGGCTCCGGTCAATGAGGTTAGAGCGGTCTTACGAACCTCAGTCGACGGTGATGGTCGACGGCCTCGACATCCAGGTGCTTCACTTCAGATTCCTCAGCGGTCCCCGTGTCCGGTCGGCAGCCTTTCAAGGACTGACTTCCATGGAGCCTTGGTGAAGGTTAGCTGGTGCACAATGTTCCCTTGTACCTCGGGAAGAGGTCTGCTAGCCTGGTCCTCCCTTGGATCAGTTCTTGGAGACACAACCACTTTCGGATTCCGTCAAAGGAAAGCAAAGCCGCCTTCTTCCAGCTGGGCTTCAAGGTTAAGCATCAAGTTTCGACTTCAGCTTCTGAACGATTCCAGTAAGTGAGAGGTCACCCAGGTATACTGTTCCATCTCTCATTCACACTGCTGGGCCAAGCTCAGCAGCCAATCATTCAGCAGGGCATTCATGCAGGCAGGCAGCCAATCAGGCTCACAGTGGATTCAGACCATTCTTCGCCATCCAGACACTCACAACAAGGAATGCGGATTGGGGCAAGCACCCAGACTTTCAGCACACCACACTGCATTCATACCATTTTCGGGCAGGGCTGTCTCATTCATTGTGTCACCCACCGGAAACCAGACGCCCATAACATGAAATGTATATTGGTCACACACTCCATTCACCCAGGTCCCACCCCAAGGGTGTTACCCCAACATACAGTCATTGGGAATGCTCCAGCCAGTCTGACCTGGACTTCCCCACAATACCATATATGGGACATCCACCCAAAAGCCAGTCGGGGGAAGGGACAGAGTCAGGGCTTCCCAGGTCTTTGGAAAAACAAGGTAACAAGCAATAGAAAGCAAGAGGCCACAGGGGCCATCTTGTCTCCTATCAGGAATCAACTGATTCCAAAGGCAGGGCCTGGGTATCCCAAAGAACAAGTTACTCTCTTACCTGGTAAGGTTCTTTCGATGGGATGGTCCGACGACGTATTCCATATCTATGACAGTAATCACCACAGCTGTGCTGCTTCAGAAAATCTTTCGGCATCTGCGTCCTGCGTCGATGACATCGATACGCTGTCCTCGAGGGCCTCAATCGAGCCAACGTCACCGGATGTTATAAGTAGGACGCACGACGCCCATAGCCTCAGTTATAGTTTTTTCTCAGAACATGTAGCACCAATCTTCTGCCAGTATCACCACAGAAAGCCTTGCGGAAACGTAAGATGCAATCGCATAAGAAATTCTGTAGCGGGGCAGGTAGGGAGGGAGCAATATGGAATACGTCGTCGGACCATCCCATCGAAAGAACGTTACCAGGTAAGAAAGTAACTTGTTTTTTGAGGGGATTGGGTCCTCCGACGTATTCCATATCTATGACAGACTCCCAAAGCAATACCAATGTATGGAGGAGGGAAAAGAATTTAGAATATAGAAATTTAGAATGCCCAGTTAAATTGCAGAGTAAAGGACCCCCTTGCCTAAGGCCAGATCCTGCCCATGGATAGAATCTATGGAGTAGTGTCTTACAAAAGTATGGACCAAAGCCCATCTGGCTGCTTCACAGTTGTTACGAATAGGAACACCCCTCTGCAGGGCAGTAGAGGCAGCCATACCCCTAGCAGAATGGGCCCGTAAGCCTACCGGAGGGTCCTTACCCGCCAAGCGGTAACATTCGGAAATTACCAAGATAATCCATCTAGACAAAGTCTGCTTAGTAACAGCTTGTCCCAAACGTTTTCCAGAGTAACCTATGAAGAGCTGATCGTCCACTCTGACCCGGGACATGCGTGAAATATAGAAACTTAAAGCTCTCCTAGGATCCAACCTATGGAGCCTCTCCTCTTCCTTACCAGGATGCGGAAGAGGATAAAACGCCAGAGAATGACCTGGCTTAAATGAAATTCCGACACCACTTTCGGAAGAAAGGGAGGACGAACCTAAGGACAACCCTGTCCTTAAGAAACACCGTGAAGGGTGGCTTAACAGAAAGGGCCTGCAACTCAAGTAACCGCATCTAAAAATACAGTTAAGGGTTAACAGTCTCAAAGGACAAGAATGTAAAGGCTCAAATGGAGCACCCATAAGGAATTTTAGAACAAGGTTCAAATCCCAACCGGGCCCCTGGAAAGGTGATGGTGGAAACACATCAGTGAGCCCTTTCAGAAACTGAGAAATTAAAGGAAATTTGAAATAAGAACACTCCTCAGACGAGCGCTTAAATATGGACAGCGCCCCCAGGTAACCTTTAATGGTACCCACTTGCAGGCCCTTGTGGGCTAAAGAAAGCAAAGAAGACAGAACCACAGGAATGTCACATGAAAAAGGATCCACATTCTTAACCCTGCACCAGTCGCAGAACTTTCTCCAACGGCAACGGTACAGGGACATTGTTGCAGGCCGTCTGGCCGAAAGCAACACCTCCATCACGTCTTCAGGGGGGTCCCAGTCCTTATACCTCAACCTTTCAGAAGCCAAGAATGAAGGTTGAGGGATCTGACCTCTGGATAGAGAACCAGACCCCCCTCCCGTGAGAGGAGATCGTCTCAGTAGGGAAGACGGCGTGGAGGGAAGATGGACAAGTCGAGAAGGTCCGGGTACCACGTTCTCCGGGCCCATGCCGGAGCAATGAGGATCATCCGGGAACCAAACCTCCGTAACCACCTCAGCACTTGCGGGATGACGGGGACTGGAGGAAACGCGTATAGTAGTGGGAAGGACCACTACACCACGAACGCATTCTTAATGCTCCTCTTTGAGGAAATTCCTGCGAGCAAAGCCTTTCGCACTTCCGGTTGACACTGGAGGCGAAGAGATCCACTTGTGGGGTCCCCCAAAGGGCGAAGATCTCCAGGAGAATCTCCTGAACCAGCTCCTACTCGTGAGAGATCGCGTTCTGCCTGCTCAGAGCGTCCACTGTCTCGTTTTCGTCTCCGGCCAGATGAACTGCAGAGATCGAAATTTCCTGTTGGATGGCCCAGAACCAGAGCTGCATCGCCTCCCTACACAGAGGAAGTGACCCTGCCCCCCCCCTTATGTTGAGGTAGTGCATGGCCACTGTGTTGTCTGTCAGAATCAGTACATTCTTCCCTTACAAAGTCGGCAGAAAAGCCTTCAGGGTAAGCCTGATGGCCCTCAGCCCTAACAGATTGATATGGAGCCTGGACTCCGACGGAGACCAACAACTGCTGACTGTCAACTCGTTGGCATGAGCTCCCCATCCCGTGAGGGATGCGTCTGTCACGATTGTCACCTCCGACCATGGTAGCCAAAATGGAGCCTCCTTCATCAGATTGCCTTTGACGGCCCACCACAGAAGGTCCAGGGTGACCGAGGGCGGCACCTGAACGGGGTCCGACATCTTGCTGGAGGACTGTGACCACTGCATCTTGAGAGCCCATTGCAGAGATCTCATCTGCAACCTGGCCTCTGGCACCAGAAGAATGCAGGATGCCATGAGGCCGAGCAACCTCAAGAACTCAAATGTCGGGAGACTCTGGGCATGTTGAAACTTGTGCACCATCTGCAGAATGTGATGAGCCCTCACCTGGGGAGGGAAACACTGCTCCGATGTACTGGAGCCGCTGAGCTGGCATCAAGTGGGACTTCTTTAAGTTGAGGGAGAAGCCCAGCCTGTGAAGGGCGTGGCAGGTGACTGACAGATGATCCAGGACTTGCTCGGGAGAGCGCGCCCTGATCAACCAATCGTCCAGGTAGGGGTAGACTTGAATCCCCCCTTTCCTGAGATACGCTGCCACCACCACCATGAGCTTGGTGAAAACCTTCGGGCGGAGGTCAATCCGAATGGCAGGACCCGAAACTGAAAGTGTAAGTCGCCAACCGCGAACCTCAGGTACTTCTTGTGCTTGGGATGGATCGGCACATGAGGAACAAGTTACTTACCTGTAGCTGTTGTTCTCCAGCATGGGTCTGGCATGGATTCACATGCTCATGAATATTCCCCGTCGTCAGGCTGGGAATCCTCGGTAAAGAAAAAACCAGTATCAGTTTAGTTTCTGATCTGTCTTTCGTAGTAATAACCAATCACTGGTCTCTGCGTCATACTGACCACAGCCAATGACTGCCCTCTACCTAAGCACCGCCTCTGGCAGCCATCTTCAGATTTGGAAGCACGTGAAGTGGCAGTATGACCAAGTGAAGAGCCGCAGAGGGGTAGGCGGGAGGGTTCGCATGTGAATCCATGCCAGACCCATGCTGGAGAACAACAGCTACAGGTAAGTAACTTGTTCCTTCTCCAGCATGGGGTCTGACATGGATACACATGCTCATGAATAAAGAATACATAGCAGTACACACATGCACAACCACGGGAGGTGGCAAAGGCTCAACATTAAGCATTACATCAAACTCAACATTAAGCATCTTACCTCCTCACAAGGCTCACCTCAGGCGAACAGGTTGCGCAGCACTGCTTGGCCGACCCTGGACTCCTCCCTGGAATCCCGATCGACGCAGTAGAATTTCATGAAGGTGTGCGTCAACCTCCACGTAGCAGCCCTGCATATGTCCAGCAGGGGCACACCAGAAAGGAACGCCGTGGTAGCTGCGATCGCTCTGGTGGAATGGGCTCTCGGACGGCCAGGCAGCGGTCGGTTTGCCAACCGATGACAGTACATGATACAGCCGGAGAGCCATCTGGAGATGGAAGCCTCGAGAGAGCCTTCCCCTAATTGACAGGTCCAAAGTTCACAGAGTTGTGACGTCTTCCGAAAACACTTTGTGCGGTCCACGTAGAACTTCAGCGCTCTAGCCACAGCCAGCGAGTGCAAAGTCCTCTCAGCCGGCGACGAAGGCGACGGGAAGAACACAGGCAACACCAAGGGTTCGTTGAGATGAAAGTCCGACGGTACCTTGGGCATGAAGGAGGGGTGCGTCCTGAGCACTACCCTTGTGTCGTGAAAAGTCATGTACGGGGCCTTGCAGGAAAGGGCCTGGATCTCTCCCACCCGTCGTGCGGAGGTGATGGCCACAAGAAACGCTGTTTTCCACAACAGAAACTTCAACGGGGCCGAGTGCAGAGGCTCGAACGGAGGTCCCATGAGCTTAGTCAGCACCACGTTGAGCTCCCACGCCGGTGCCGGCGCCTTCAGCGGCGGGAACGATCTGAACAGTCCCTTCATGAACTCTTTCACCAGACGATGAGACCACAGGGACGTCCGTCCCGTGGTTCTGGTGTATCGGGAGATCGCAGCAAGATGAATCTTGATGGACGCGTGTGCCAGTACAGCTTTGGCCAGCGTCAGCAGATACGGCAGTACCTGGGGAGCCGTAATCCGTAGAGGGTTAATCTTCTGCGCATGGCACCAGACAGAGAACCTCTTCCATTTGTGTCCGTAGCATTTAAGAGTCGAGGACGCCCTGGCCTTTGCAAGAACCTCTCTGCAGTCGGCCGGTAAGTCGTATCCTCCAAACTCTAGCGCTGCAGGAGCCAGGCCTGCAAAGTCAGCGATTTCGGGTCGTGGTGGAGGATGGCGCCTCCTTCCCTGGAGAGTAGATCCGCGTCCACCGGCAGCTTGATTGGCGGGGACGCTGACCAGTCCAGACGGTCCGGGAACCATATCTGCCTCGGCCACGCAGGTGCGACGAGGATCATCCTGCACCGTGACCTCTTGAGCTGCTTGACGAGCCGGATTAGCAGTGGCAAAGGAGGGAACGCGTAGAGGAACAGGCCCTCCCAGGGGAACGAGAAAGCATCGCCCATGCTCCTCGCCTGGGGAAACCTGCTGGCGAACCTCCGGCACTTGGAGTTCGTCGCCGTCGCGAACAGGTCGATCTGGGGTGTGCCCCACCGTCGGAAGAGGCGATCCACTAGATCCTGCCGTAGTTCCCACTCGTGGCACGAGCGCAGCTCCCTGCTGAGTGAGTCGGCGATGGTGTTTTTTATCCCTGCCAGATGAAACAGCACCAGAAACATCCTTTGGGCGACTGCCCAATGCCACAGGTCCTGCGCCTCCTTGGACAGTGCTGGGGACCTGGTTCCGCCCTGTTTCCTGATGTAAAACATGGTGGTGGTGTTGTCGGTGAAGATCCTCACCACCTTGCCCTTGAGGGACGGAAGGAAGGACCTGAGGGCCCAGAACACTGCACGGAGCTCCAGTACGTTGATATGGAGGGACTTCTCCGTCGGGAGCCAGAGGCCTCTCGCGTGCAGATTTTCGGTGTGCACTCCCCACCCTTCCAGGGAGGCATCCGCGGTCACTGTCTCCTGGTGGTCTGGGGTCTGGAAGTCCATGCCCGCCGTCAGATGCGCGCGGGTGCCCCACTACCGGATCGCTCGGCGGAAACTCTCGTCGAGTGTGATCCTCTCCTCGAAGCCGCCCGTCGTTTGGATCCAGCGCACGTCCAGGAACTCCTGCAACGGGCGCATCCGGAGCCTGCACATGGGAATGAGGTAGATGCAAGAAGACATCATTCCGAGGAGGGACTTGATGGACCTCACCTTGGCCGCGTCGGAAACCAACATCCGCTGTACCTTGCCCAGGATGGACCTGGTCCTTCCCTCCGACGGGGAGGCCAGAAGGGACACTGTGTCGAGCTTCGCTCCCAGAAACAGTGCGTTTTGCGCAGGTACCAGGTGGGACTTGGCGTAGTTCACGGAGAATCCCAGGTCCGTGAGAAGTTGGACGGTCCTTGCCGTGTGCTCCACGGCGAGCTCCCTCGTCTTGGCTCAGATGAGCCAGTCGTCCAGGTAGGGGTAGACGTGGATCCCCTCGCGGCGCAGCTGCGCCGCCACCGGTGCAAGGCACTTGGTGAATACCCTGGGTGCAGACCGTAGTCCGAAGGGGAGGGCTTTGAACTGGTAGTGACGCCCTTGGACCACAAACCTGAGGAATTTTCGGTGCACCTTTAGGATGGGAATGTGGAAGTAGGCATCCTCCAAATCCAACGACGACAGGAAGTCTCCTTCCTCCAGCTGCCCCAGGACGTGCTGGAGGGTGACCATCCGAAACTTCTGCGCCTTGATGAACTTGTTCAGACGTCGCAGGTCTAGGATGGGGCGCCATCCTCCCGTCTTCTTCTTCACGAGGAAGTATCTCAAGTAAACTCCGGAGCCCCGAAGCCTCTTTGGGACGAGTTCGATGATGCCCTTCCTGAGCATCGCCTTTACCTCCAGGAGAAGCTGAGGGACGTGAAGCTCTCTCCTGGCCACGGGGGGGACACGCGGGCACCTTCTTTGAAACTCGAGCGCGTGGCCCCAGGCTAAGGCGTCCAGCACCCAGCGGTCAGTGGAGATGGACTCCCACACGCTGACGAAGCTCGCAAGCCGGCCTCCCACCGGGGTGCTTCGGTGGGGGCCCGACCCCACGGTCGGTTCAATCCTGTTTCGACGAGGCTTTGCCACCTTGACCTCCTTGGCGACGACGGCGGGGTCCGCCAGACTTACCTCGTCCTCTGTAGGCCTCCTGAGACGACGAGCGGGCCGCTTGACGGTAGGTGGAGAAACCGCCGCCGGAACCTTTGAAGGCGCCCTTGCCTCCGCTGCTCCGAAAGGGCGTCCGTCGTTGCTGCAGAACCCCAAGGGACCAGGCCGTCTCAGTGTCCGTTTTAATGGCCTGAAGGGAATCGTCCACTGTTTTCCCAAACAGGTTGTTCCCATCGAACGGCATGTCCAGGACTCTGGTCTGTACGTCTTGATGGAATTCCGTAGCCTTGAGCCATCCACGCCGCCTAAGGCACACGTCGTTGCCCAACTGGCGAAACCCAGTGTCGGCGATGTCCGTCGCAATAGTGATGGCGTGGTCCGACGCCACCTCGCCTTCCTGTAGGATCTCCAGGGCATCCGCCCTCTTGTCGTCCGGTAGGAAGTCCAGCAGGGGAGCTAGTTTGTACCATAGCTCCCTGTCGTAGCGGGCCACGATAGCCAAGGCGTTGGCCGCTTTAATCGTCGTCGCTGCAGACGAGATGACCCTGCGTCCCATAGCGTCCAATTTCTTTCCCTCCCCGTCCGGTGGGGAAGTCGATGTGGAGGCCGGACCCCCCCCGCTTTCTTCCTGGCCGCCGCGGAGACCACGGAGTCCGGGGTAGGCTGCGCCCGGAGGCACAGGGGGGCCGCGTCCGGGACCCGGTACTTCTTCTCGTACCAGTCTCTTCTAGCCGGCGTCGTGGAAGGGTTCTTGAGGAGGGCGAGGCCCTCATCCCAAATGTCGTCCAGTAGAGGCACCGCCAGGACCGTCTTCCTCTTGGCCTCACGCCGTTGATAAAGGAATCCTTCCTTTTTCTTCTCCTCAGGGCAGAGTTGGAAAAGCTCGGATGCCCTGGTGATCATGGAGTGGAACGATCCAATCTCGTCGGGAGGAGAAACCCTGGTGGGAGGCGACGACGGTAGATCCTCGTCGTATACCTCGTCGTCCGTACCCGTCGCTGCCGTGTCAGTCCCCGTATCATCCCCTCGGGAGGACGGGGAGGAGGGCTGGACGGGGCGCGACGGCTGAAAAGGAGGTGGAGGGTGAATCCTTCTTTTCTTGGGCGGGGGAGCACCAGAAGGTCCCGGTTCAGGATCCCCCGACGGGAGAGGTTCCTCCGTCGGCAACGGTAGTGTCGTCCTTATCTCTGAACATAAGGACTGTATAGCCAACAAAATGGCCGCTGAGTTGTCTTGCGGCACTGGCAGAGGGGAATCCGACGGGCAATCAGGAGCCCCGTCGGCACCCTCGATGATGTCGTCGTCACCTGCGTCGGGATCCATCCCGACAGGCCGGTCTTCTTCCACGCCAAGGCCGTGGCTTAAGACCTCAATCAGCTCTTCCTCTGAAGCTGAGGCCGAATCTACGACGACGCCCTGCCCCCCCTTTTTCTTCCCCGCCGGGGGTTTCATGGGGGTCCTATCGATGGGCACAAAAGAGGACTCCCTCCGAGGTGGCAGGGAGTCTCTGAGCCCCGAGGTCGCCACCACTGGTGTAGCCTCCACAGGCTGAGCCAGGGCCGCCGCGACAGTATCGATAGAGGGCTTGGCCGGATGGATTAAGGCCTTCACCACCTTAGGTGCGCTCACCGCCTTATCCTCGAGGGGGGGACACTGCCTCGCTCCCCCTCCGATGGGGCCTTCGAGCTCGACCGGGGCCTCTCCAGGAGCTTCGCCGGGTGCTCGCCCTTCCTCTTACCCGACCCAGAGCGTTGGCTCGTGGCTGAAGGTGCCGGGGAGGGTGCGCCCTGCCTGGCGCCCGTAGAGCCCAACCGTTCGGCGCTCCCGGTGCCAGCGGACTCGCGGTGCTTGGCCTTGTGTTGGACCCCCGTCGCCGGAGCGTCCTCAAAGGTCTTAGAAGACCGCTCGGATTTCTTCCTCTTCTTCTCGCCTGACGGGCTCTTCCCTTCCAGCCAGTTGGCGAGACGTTGATGGCGGTCCTTCATGGTCCGCTCCGACATATTGCCGCAAAACGCACAGTCTTTCTCCACGTGCGTCTTGTCCTCATGTAAGCAGTAGAGACAAAGGGAGTGTTCGTCCTCCTTAAAGACGTTCTGCAGCTGGCATCCAGGACAGATCCTGAACAGCTTTCCGGGCGTCGAGCTTCCCTTCTCCTGGGCCATGTCTGGGCCTGAGAAACTTCTGGAGTCCTCCAAAAGCGTAGCTCGACGAAATCTTCACCCTTGATGGGCGCAGGCGAATCCGACACAGGTCCCCGTTGATCGGATGGAGAGTCGGTGGAGCTTGAGGCTCTTTTGACCGAAAAAAATGAAGTTTTTGAGAAAAAATGTGAAAATATAGCACTAACGCTCGAGAGCAATAGCACGAGGATCCCAACACATGAACGTGCGGTAAAAATCTGAAGATGGCTGCCAGAGGCGGTGCTTAGGTAGAGGGCAGTCATTGGCTGTGGTCAGTATGACGCAGAGACCAGTGATTGGTTATTGCTACGAAAGACAGATCAGAAACGAAACTGATACTGGTTTTTTCTTTACCGAGGATTCCCAGCCTGACGACGGGGAATATTCATGAGCATGTGAATCCATGCCAGACCCCATGCTGGAGAAAAGTAAGCGTCCTTGAGGTCGAGAGACACCAACCAGTCCTGAAGTTGAAGGGCCTGGAGAGTAACCATCTTGAACTTGTCCTTCCTGAGGAGCTTGTTCAAACCATGCAAGTCCATGATGGGTCTCAATCCCCCATTCTTTCTTCGAAATCAAAAAATAAGGGGAATACCATCCCTTGTTCCACTCCGCTACAGGCACCAGTTCGGTGCCTTTCTCCATCAGGGATTTGATTTCCTGCGCAAGGAGCGGATCTGGACTCTTCAAAGAGACATTCCCTCTTGGACTGTCGTGAGGCCTCTGCCAGAAAGGAAGAAAGTAGCCGTGGGCTATGATCTCCAGAAACCACACATCTGAAGTAATGGCACGCCATTCTACAAGATGCTGCGCCAGCCTTCCCCCAACCGGCGAACCATGGGACATGGCCTCATGACTGAGCTGAAGCGGCTGCGGCAGTGCCTGAGGGTAAAGAGGCAACTGCCTGAGCGGCTCTCGCACCTCGAGTACCTTGTTTTCCACCTCTGGCACTCCTACGGTAGCCCCTTTGACTTGCAGCCCCTCTCGATCTACCAAAGGAAGAGTAGTACCGAAAGGAACCTCCCCTCCATTGCTGTCCCCTAGGACGAAAAGGCAGAGGTTGGCGAACTGCAGCGCTCAATGACTTTGCTGCAGCTTTGGAGGTCTGCAACCTCTCAAGGCTCTCGTCAGCCTTGCTGCCAAAAAGATGTTCACCATCAAAGGGCATGTTGAGAAGCCGGCTTTGCACATCAGGAGCAAACCCCGACTTCCGCAACCACGCAAATCTGCGCATTACGGTGCTCACCGCCATGGACCGGCTGACACAATCTACCACGTCCAGACCCGACTGAACGGATTCACACATCGCATCCTTGCCATTCTGAACAAGAGCAAGAAAGCCATCCCATTCTTCCCCTTCGGGAATATGTTCAGCCGCCAAAGAGACAATTCCACAGAGTATGAGTGAAACGTGCTAAGGCACACAGGGTGTTGGCTTCCTGTAAAGCCATACCCCCTGAAGAAAACACTTTCTTTGCCCAGCCATCAAAAGGTTTATCGTCCCTATCAGGAGGAATGGTAGGGTATGACGCCTGTTTTATCGGGGCCGTAGCCGCCTACACCACCAAACTCTCCGGTAGTCAAGTAGTAGCTGGGGTCGCTACTGGCAGGACGGTATTTTTTCGGCATAGACTTGGCCACTGCCGGGAGACTCTCCAGAGCAGTCCAAGCCGCAGCCACCCTTCTTTGCAAGGCCACATGGAATGGCACTACTGCGTCAGTTGGTGGACCTTGGTCCAAGATGTCTGTCAGGTCATCCTGCAGAAAATCTCCTGGTGGCGCAGACCACCCCAAGTATTCCATGACTCTTGACATGAGGCGCCGGTATGAGGATTACACATGCCAAACTCAACCTCCCGGGAGGTGCCCAGACCACTGGCGTCATGCAGACTGACACAGGTCTTCTAACTGGCTATGACCAGAAAATAGGTCATCAGGAACCTCCTCAGGAACCATACCATCATCAGAACCTTCATCCACCTCAGAAATATAGTCAAGAGGCTGGACTAAATCCCTGGATGAGGGCACGTGTTTGGACATGGCCAGAGCCTTTCTCGGGGTTTCCACTTGTCTCTGGGGCACCTCCGAGAAATGCTCCTCGAAAGGCGTCGAGGGCGTCGATGGAATCGACATTGAGCATGGCGCTGATGGCTTCAACATGGGCCTCGAGGGCGGAGCCCCGAGCGTGTCCTTCGACAGCCTCAGCGCCAATGGCGTCAATGGCTTCCTCGGAGGCAGAGCCTCAAGAGAGTCCCTTCGACGGTCTTGGCGCCGAAGGCGTCGACGTCTTCTTCGAAGACCCCACAGGCTCCGACGGTCTCGATGGCGACGAGGACCGAGACCTGGAGCGGGCATGGCAAGAGCGATCCACCTTGTCCGACCGGGACCTCGAAGGTTCCAGGTGATCGCTACGACCGCTCGAGCCCAAAGGCGTGCAAACAGTGTCTCTAGCACGTTCCCTGCCGGCATCTTTCAACGGCACGGACGGAACTGAGCCCTGCGACTGAAAAATCGTCGTCATCTCCTTACGGAATGAATCCCATTCCGCAGGAGTGGAATGCTTGGTGGGACAAGCAACCCGCCGACGGCAGAGTCCTCGGATGAGGACGGGGAAGGCGACCGATGACGGCGCTTCCATGAGTGCCTCGAAGAGGCAGAGGAATGGCGGGACCCACTCCGGGATCGAGACCCCCTGGACTTACGCTGACGATGCAGAGAGTCGCCCCACGAATTGTCAGTCGAAAGCCGAGTAGATTTCGACTTCCGGGGCTTGGACACCTTACCGACAGAAAGGTTCTTCTTACGCTCCCGCAAGGCCTTCGAAGTTAACAACTGGCAATCGTCACAATCGTCCGTGGCGTGGTCCTCACCGAGGCACCAGAGGCAGGCGTCGTGCGGGTCCATCAATGACATCTTGGAACCGCAGTCCCGACACTTCTTGAAACCCGGCCACGGGGTAGAAAAAGACTAAGACATCATGAAAATCTTCCCAAACAAACTGGTTCGAAGAACCGATAGAACTCAGAAGAACTGAGGCGCGCCGAGATCTCTGAAGCGAACACGTTCACGGAAAAAACGGAACTGAGGCTACAGGCGTCGTGCATCCTACTTATAGCATCCGGTGACGACGGCTCGACGGAGGCCCTTGAGGACAGCGTATCGATGTCATCGACGCAGGACATTTTCCGAAGCAGCACAGCAGTAGTGATTACCTGTTATAGATATGGAATACGTTGGAGGACCCAATCCCCTCGAAGGTGTGGTTACTGAAGACACAAGTGTCCCCCAGAGAGAATGGGTGTGAGCACAAGTATAATAGTGACCCACGGCACTCGTAGCCCCTCCACCAATCACCATCAATAAATCCATGAATCTGCCATTTTGTGTCTTATTATGGCCATCCTGCCACTCTACTCCTGTAGGTCAGTGAAAGAGACGGAATTGATGCCCCTGCAACTGTGAGAGCAGCAGGTCAGGTTCAGTCAGCCAACCACACCCCCATACAATCCCCTTTTCTCCACTTATTTACCCTGCATTTGAGTGCAGTCCTAAGCAGCCCTCAGTGAACGGGTGTAACCAGCGACCCTTCTGCCTTACTCTTATTAGTTTCATGAGACTGCCAAGTCAAAGCTTTTTCACTCAGTCTGCTGATCCATATCTTACCACCTCCAAAACCCGGCTGCTGACAACTATTTCACTGCCCAATCAATGGCCAGTTAGAGAGACTATTGAAAGGGCAACTTACTGGTCAAATATACCTCTCCCTGTGTCAGGAATAGAGGATGGGGCAGACGGTTGAGTGTTACATTATGCACGATGAAGTGCATTGGAGAGCTGGGGAAGCAAAGACTACATTTCCCAGCAGCATTAGCAGCCGTCTGTAGTCCTGGGTTGCGCGCGTGTTGTCAGCTGTCTCTGATTACTCACAGCTTATTAACCGGCAACGGCGCCAGACAGGTGCGGCTTATTTTGGTTTGCTAGGCGTTATGCTGTCGGAGGAAGCAGGAGTTCGGGGTGCGTCCAGTGCACTGTTATGCTGACAGTTGAAGGACTAGAGTTTCGGCAGGAGGACAGATATGCTGCCGGCTCGCCCCTTTCTGCAGAAGTTCTCATCGTCCGGGTAGCCCCGTGGGGCTCCTGGACTAAAGATAAGTACGGGAGGGAACTGTGATATACTACAGTCCTTGACAGACAGACTAATGCATTGCCATGGCGGTCTAGGGAGATGGTGCTTATGTCTAGTTGTTGGGTTATAATCACCCTTGATGGAACTTGTGCAATTACGAACGTTCGACTGCGAAGGGGCCAGTGCCACGAGTCATTGTTGATTACAATACAACAGTTCCTGGAATCAGGAATTTATGTGTGTTAGCAAAACTAGTGCTGTTAACTAGAGTCTGCTAATACATGTGTTTTACGTTCTGTTACATGTTGATTATGCTTGCCCAAGGGGCCATGTGTGTGTCTTATCATGCTGGGAAACTTCCCATTTGTTTGCTTCATCTCACTTATGGCAAAGTGTTTGTGATGTGTTCATGTTGAATTTCCATATACATGTATTAGGCAGGATTAGGAGGCAGATTGATTAGGAAATATTTGCATTATGTGTGTATGTGTTAGTTCTACAGGTATCACGTATCTGAATATGTATGACAGGGTTGTATAGGTCAGGTTTTACCCTGCGTTTCCCCAGTCCTATCCAAACTAGGCATTTCCTTACCCTCTTTCCAGTGTTCCTCATTCCCCACCCTATCCACAACCTCTCCCTAATTGGCTGCCACGTGATGTCCTGTGTATATCTATATCAGGTATCTGTGCCAACCACGGTGGGAGGGGTCGACTCATTCGGCTTCTGTGGTTTGGGAGAGAGTGTCGAACTCTCTTCCCTTACAAAGGGTGATTGTGACACCCTATACAGTGAACAATGCCCAACCTGCAAGAGTCTACTATGAATCAATGCTGAGGAGACTCAGACATGTGTAGGATTTCGAACAATGACACAACCTACTACCCGAATACAGTTCACAATAGTTTCTTTTAAAATTCACATTATAACCCCTATTAGGAACATATTCTAGAAACAATATGGAAATCCTTAATAAACTAGTATCAATGATAGGATAACTGGAAATTGGTTTCTATAGGTGCAAATTGCACCTTGGGTTGATGAGGGCTAAACATAAAAGTCAAACATCCAGGGATGCCCTATTCTAACATAAGCTCAAATGTGAGGGACAAGAGAAAGTTCAAACCTATATTTTATGGTTGCTGTAGCCTCCAGGCTTACCCGAAGCTACAACAAAATAGTTATCCAAGTTTGGCCAGCAAAATAGACTCAACAAACTATTCTCTCTAAGTCCATCACTATTTTACAAAACAAACATACACCAGATGCTATCCTGGGCAGTCCCCTACTAGGGTTTACTTGGGGTTCTATCTACTGCGGGAACTCTGGTCAGCATATATTTTTTAGGCCTCTCCACAGCCTCTTGTTCCTTTAACAAATCAATCATCCTAGGAGTCTCCATAACCTTTGTAGGTATTTCCATGACCTTGATTCTCTTAGGTCTTTCCATGACCTTTGGCCCTATCAGTACAACACTTGACAATAATGGTTATTTCCCACCCTTTATTTAGGGTCCTTTTTAGGCAGACGGTAATCTCAACCCTCCTGCCAGGGGTATTTCTTCTCAAGCATCTTCAAAGACACACCCAACTTCAGGTCTTACTTTTGCTATCTGGTTTGGAGCGTGGAAGCTGTCCCTAGGTCCCCTTTTCACTCCAGCACTATCCCCTGTGGTAGGACCTCTGGCATACCTTTGTCACAGTACCTGCTGCAAAGAGGGCAGTACATGAATTACTTCTTCCAGGTAGTTGTCTCCCTGTGCATCATGGAGTGGATGAAAGCATGTCTTCTTCCTTCCAGTCTTCGATGCTCTCTGGGATTTTACAGTCTTTTTAGTGCTGGCCCCGTAGCTGGTTTTCTACGTCGGCTGAGGAGTGGTAATTTAATTGAGTGGCTTGTTTAACATTGCCTGATTGGTTTTGCCCCTCACGATGTTTCATTTCAAACTCATTCTTATTTTCTCTCTTTTAGCATTGGCATTGTAGTACTCCCCATACTTAATTCTGTACATGAATTAATCTGTGACATACCAAGAAAAAACAGTACCTTCAGAGTGAGGCGGTTACTCCTCGCAGTCAGGTAAAACAGCACACTACGCTTCAATGAGAACCCTTTGGAGCCACACCCAGCCGGATTTTGTGTTCCAATATGGTGCAGATGGCCCCGACCCACGTTTAAAGGCTCAGGGCCAGCTGCTAAAACACTCCATCAATTAAGACCTTACAAATGAAAAGAGAGAGAATAAGATTATGTTTGAAATGAAACATCATGAGACCTTCCTTTTCTTCCTGTCCTCCCCTTCTATTTGCTAAGCAAAATCTACTCAGAGAGTAGTCCACATGAACTTGTTCTTTCCCTCCTGAGTGTTCTACCTCAACAGTATAGAGCTGTAAAGTGATGAACCACTGCATTATTATGGCATTGGTATCTTTGTGTTGTGCCAGCCCTAACAGTGAGGCAAGATCCTTAATGAAGGTGCACGTTCTCCCTTCCAAATAGTACCACAGGGTTTCAATATCATATTTGTTGGCCTGGGCTTCCAATTCAATGGTTGCATACTTTCTCTCTGGGAAAGAACCTGCAATTTGTGACCATTACTGTATGGTCTTTATCATCATAAATCAGAGACAATACTGCCACTAAGCCATCCTTTGACCCATCTGTCTGTAATTTTTTTTTAAAAAGGCTTTAATGGGAGGAGATAAGACAAAATGGCAGATAGCTACGTACAAAATATTGGAATCAGTAAATCTGCCACGGACATAGCCCGCCGCAAGGGCACATTTTAGTGAGACCCTCCGTTTTATGTGAATTTCATGACAAAACATCATTTTGTAAAAATCTTTTTGATTAAATACAAATAAAATAAAAAAAAGGCTTAGCAGCAATGGTGGATTGTAGACACATTATTTTAACTTCCCAAAGTCTTCTCTATCTTTCTTTCCCCAAGTCAACCATGTAGGTTGGTCCTTTTCCAATTGTTCGGTCAAAAGAGCTGCTATAGTGGAACAAGAAGCTGGAAATCTCCTATAGTACTGGTTTAAGCAGAGATTAAAGTCTTTCTCGGTAGTTGGTGGGGAATGCGTCATACTGCTTCTACCATTTTTGTCTTGGGTTGGATATCTGTTTGGCTTACTCACAGTTCTGGCTACTGCAGGATCTCTGCTCAGCACAGATCTTTAAGCTTCTCCATGAATTCTTACTCCTTTAACACATCAATCTTCTTAGGTCTCTTGATGGCCTCTCACAAGTTTCTCTTAGGTCTCTTCACCTTTGATTCTCAGAGATCCACTCTCTAGACAATAATTACTATTTCTCCCTACCTCATTAAGGGCCATTTTTGGGCAGAAAATATTCTCACCCTCCTGCCATGGGTGCATCATCTCAGCATTTTTCAAGGAATTTCCCTGCCCTCCGGCCTTCCTTCAGGGCCAGCTTTTGCCAGCTTTTTCTTTTTTTATCTTTTTTTATAACGCTGGCCCTGTGGCTGATTTTCTAAGCCGGCCCAAGATTGGTCCTTTTATGGAGTGTCTTGCTTTACATTCCCGATTGGTTTTGCCTCTCATGATTGTTTCAGTTCAAATATGGTCTAATTATTATCTCTCTTGTGGTCCTAGTCAGGCCTTGATTTTTGCAAAAACAAATTAAAGGTCAAGGTGAGCCATTAAACATGTACTGGGAAATAAATGTCATTTAGGATCTGCAAATGCAGGGGGATGGTGATCTGCAGCGTTCTCGTCGCAAGTGTGGTTTATTCTTTCAACCGACCACAAGTGGTCGGCTCCATGCTCTAAAGGTACAGTGTTTTCATGCAATGCTCGTGGATTAACTCCTGTCCATGTTCTGCAAACATCTGCAGCTTGCCATTCCGTCAGACTTCAAGTTTGTTAAAGGAAGGAGGTTATGTACTACTCCCTAACAATTAACTGTGCTCTGGGCATTTAATGCTATTTCAGTCTACTATATGGAGCATTTAAAATTGACATCTCAACTTGTAGAGTTTTACCAGTTTGAGGCATGTTGGGAACTGTAGTCTGAATGTGTCTCTTAAGGGCAAGATAAGCACTAAACATACACAAGGAATGCTTCATTTGTGAGTGGGGGATGGGCCCAGAGAGTCCTATCTCCATCCACCCTCTGGAAGGCACATCAGGATATCAACCCAGTCCCCTGTGGCTTAGCTCCCTCATAAAAAAAGGATCAGGGGTTTCTCCAATTCACACACGGCACACTCTAAAAGGTAACAAGGAAGTATGCAAAAATTGAGAAAAAATGATCAATACTAGCGGATCCACCGGTAGAAAAATTAAGAAGACAAAGTTGCGACTGGGTCTTCAACTTACATTCCACAATCCCAACGTAAACAATGTTTAAAATGCTGGAGAGTTGGAGAGCCAGGAGCCCCAAACATAACACTCTAAGATTGCACAATCACTGATCCTAAAAGAGCAAAAGTCTACCCTGTTCCCTTCTGAAAACACTGATAAAAAAAATGAACTATCACAAAAAAGCAAGTAAAGCCCTATAGCGCAGTGCCAGGGTATGAAAAAAGTGAACAAGATGGACACTCATTTGGCAAGAAATGCAAGCAGCCCAAGAAAATAAACTAACAATCTGGCATTGCTGCAATCAATAAGGGCAAACCGCAAAGGTGGTGCCCTAAAGCTCAGACAATAACCACAGTCAGAAGAATCACAGGCAGTGGATGCCCTCTACAGCCCGAATGGGAATCCAATGCATGTCAAACTTCCAAAAAGAAAACGACCAAGTGAGAAATCACCTCAACCGACAAAAGAGACATGACAGAGCTGATAATCATAAACAAAGGATTAGGGGGAGTGGCAATAGATGTACAAGAGCAGCAAGATGTGCAACCTGTGAGCAGTCAGAAGGCACAGACATAGGTAGTACACAGTGGTGGCTATACACATTTATAGAAAACAAATTGGGGTTGGAAAATGCCTCACTATCCCAAACACTAGGAGGGGTTCCCCTACCTCAACGCAAAACACTAAGGGCTCTGTTGTTGTCAAGATGCTCCAAACCTAAAGGTCCTCCAGTCCTGTGTCCAAAATCCTATCTGACCCTCACATGCTACAACTAATCCTAAAAGTGACAAGGGGAATGTCTCTTAACTCAATAGTGTCTTGAATAATCCAAAAAGAACAAGAAGGTGTTGAACAAAATCAGAGTTCAAACAGTGTTCACAACTCCAGAGAACGACTCAAAGTGGGCATAGCGCGTGCTTTCCTACCCCTTGACCTTAATAATGCCCAAAATGTCTTATACACAGCAAATTCTCCTAGTGAGGGATATGGTCCTTCCTTTGGTCACTCCAGGGGGAATAACTCCCTTCACCTGGATCTTGATCCACAACAAAAATTCACAAGTTTGCCAAGAGGATAATTTCCTCCTCTTGGCTTAGTAATGTTCTCACACTTCCAAGGGGAATTACTCTCTTCCCCTGGATCTTGTATTTACTTCAATAAAAGACTTCAACAAGGTATTTGGGTGCAGGTCCTACCCTCGCACAGTGCCCGATTTACTTTTCTGCCAGGACTTTTCACCATGTCTCTCAATGTATTTGGGTGAGGGTCCCAAGCTTGCACAGTGCCCGGTTTACTCTACTGCCATGACTTTTCTGTTAGAGAGCTACAGAGGTATCTATCTTCCCTTGGATCCCCTTCTTGTGGTTTCACAAATTGGGTGCAGGTATCAGTCTAGCACTCTTCATCAGGCATCAGCCTTCTCCATGTTAATAACGCCTGTTTCATAAATAGGGTCAGCAACGCTTTTCTTTGTACTTTACTATTTTGGGGTTCCCACTCTTTCAATAACATATTTTAGCTTTGCCCACAGTGCGAGGTATTCGCTGTGTAGCACCCCAGCGTTCCACCTTTCACTTCTAGGCTCACCGGGCTGGTTTGTCTGGTTTTGCTGCTTCGGCGTTCCTTCGGCGTTCCTCGCGTTGACTTGTGGCTGTGGTGGCTTGACAGCTACCTAGAAAGGCTTCCCCATCTCTCCTCTGCTTCCTGTCTGGTCTCCGATGTCTTCGGACAGCCTCTCGCAGCCCATGACCTCTACACCACAGACCTTCAATTTTCCTGCTCTGGGTGCCAGTTCGACTCTTTCCCACACTCTGTTGGATCGAAAGAAGCTGTCTCCGAGCCTCCTCCTCACCACGTAACAGCTGTACTGTTTTCAATATGCCTGCACCATGCAACTCCCTCCAACATCTAGAGTACAACAATGGTTTCCAGGCTCAATGGAGCTTTGTTAGTCCGGCCCTCTTCTTCGTCCCATTATTACAGAAGGAGCTAAGAGCATAAGGTTGGCAATTGCTCAGAGTCAGTGTTTCTACTCCAGCATGAAAGTATGCCATTAAGGCTTGGGGTAAGATATGGGGGGGGTTACTGGGCAGTAGAGTATGAGGGATATATCATGTCTCATCTGGTGATTCTTCACTCCTATTCCAAAGGCCATATTCCTCCATGCGGCCCCCCCTCAGATAGCCACCCCCAGTGTGAGAGTTAGGTAGCTTCTGCTCTAGACTTTCCCCAGAGAAGGAGTGATGACATCCCCAGAGTCATCACAAACCCCAGTAGATGTAGGGACCCCAATCACAAAATATCCACGAGCAGTCCCAAAAAAGGTTCACCTAAACAATCTAATACTGAGGCCAACTGATCAGAAGGACTAACAGTAAAACATCTATGTCAACTACAAAGAATACGGAGAGCACAGGATGGGAAAAGTCAACATACGCAGTGCAGCATGCCATGAAAAGACGTAGAAACAATATAAGGCATAATCACAAGAGATAGCGAGGAAGGAATTAAAACTACTATGCACTAAAAAACACAAAATAAAGCTCGACTAGAAACAACATTTCTCACGAAATTATGATGTCAATCCACTACTACTTAATACTTGAACCATGCAGTGCCCAAGTGAAAGCACTTGGGAAAAAAAGAAATCACCTAACCTTCCAGGGGGAAAGAAACAAAGGAAATATATGGAGGATAAAATAGTTCAACAAAGGCACAAGTAAACCAAACAAACGAAGAATGCAATACAACAATAAACATTAATCAAGGATTTATTTCTTCTATAAATAAGGATACAAACTTGAATGAGTGAAGTGATTTATTAAGCCTGCAATTACAACCAAGAACGTCTTGAGGCACTGCAGAGACTAGAGGAGGAAACATTGAAAAATATAAATAAATACACAATAGAGAAAATAAAAGACTACTGTGGTGAGTTGACAGAACTCCCCATATTTATATGTGCGTAAGCAAGTCCCCAAAGTGGGCTAGTTTGGCGGCTACCCAATAAGCTTCCTAGAGGTGGTCGAGGACGGATCTCACTGGTTCATTATTCCCCCTCAGAGATACAGTAGAATGCACCTAAAAGTCACGTTGAGGAGATTTCCCAGGTTTTCTTACTGAAGTTCCCAGTTACCCGGAAACCAGAGCCATTGACAATTAGTATGACTAACAAGATCCACAATTCCCAGGAAACTTTGTGGAGGGTCCCTGCGCCTCAGGAACTGATGCTATTTTCAAAGAATGTAAGCAATGCTGACTTACACAAACTCCAGGCATTGTCAAAACAGAGGGAAAAGGTCCTATGTGATATGGTCGACGCAAAAATCCAGCGGCACAAAGACGGATTTTTTAAAATTAATGTTGCACTTCATATGCTGGGAGGAGACCCCCCCCGTAGCTCCAAATACTCCCCATACAAAAAATAATTACCCTAACCCACCCCCACATATATATGCATGAAAACTGCACAAAAATGGTTTTAAAAAATCAGACTTTTTTGCCATGGGATTTTTCGTGGCGACCATATCACTGGATACGAGGGAAAATGTGTAGCACTTACCTGGCAGAGGATAAGAGAAAGGAGGGACACAGTACTTGCCCTGTAGCTCCCATTGTGCCACAGAGCCCCTGGCAGCATGCAGCAGCCGCGGACAACGCAGCTCTGTGCTACAGAATTCAAAGATGGCGCCACATGCAAAGAACGCTTTTAAAATGACACAGTCCCTCATGGCAGATGATCAAATCTATCAAATGAACAATCAATGCCGTAGCTAATAATCTAATGATGAGAGAATCCGAGGCTCACCAGGAAATAACCAACCAAATTGGAGCATTCAAACATATATGGAATAACGCGTCAGAGGTAGGGATAGGAACACTGCACCAGCCTAGTAACTATAAGAAATGCGTGAAGGACACAGAAGAAGAGAGAAACCTGATGGAGACAGACATATCTGAGTTTGCTTGTGCTTTTTAAATAAAGGGTGACTGCAAACACCACCTAGGAGAGGACTAATCCCATGAGGAGAACAAGAACGCTTGGAAAAGGATGCTAGATGCCAGGCTGGAAGTGGTCATGGAATGAGAAAGAGACCAGGGTGCTGGAGAAGCACTTGCCCTACAGTGAATTTGAGGACCTGGGGCCATCCACCAGCAACTCCAAAGGATCTAAATGCAATACCGAACCCCTAGCAGGAGGGTTTCGTAATGTTTGTTGTCTTAGAAGGACCTTTGGTAGGGGGTAGAAATACTCCTCTCTATAGTTAGGTCTGCCATTGAGGAGTCAAGATGCGGGAGGGACCAGTGTGAATCCTGACAAATGTTCTAGTCCAGGAGGTCTCCTGAAGCAAAGCCTGACAGATGCTACAGTCTTTGCCAAAGAGATGTTGTGAACCCTGTGAAACCCAAAGCGCTCTGAAGACCCTGACAAAGTTATGGTCCAGAAGGGACCGGTTATGAATCCCTTAAAAGTAAAAGTTAAGGTCCAGGAGGGACCTTAAGCAAAGTCTGAAAAAGTCAAGATCTAGAAAGGACCAGTTGCAAAACCTCTGAAGCCAACGTCCATGAGGGGCATGTTGTGAACCCTGTCACGCTACGTCTGTGGTAAAGACGGTTCCAAGTGATGATGTTGCCTGGAAAAAGTCACCAGGTAGGCAACTTTTCTTTCATGGCCCCTAAAATGCTTTCCCCAAATATTCTAGGAGGTGTATCATTTTTATTATAAACTCCAATCCTAGAATATTTGGGGAAAGCATTTGATTTCACTGAGGGAGAATCTTTTGGGAAGTGTCACCCCAGTGGCCACTTCCCAGATGACTACCCCTGAATGTAATGAGCTGCTGCAAACACCTTCCTAGAAGATCATTACTTCTGTTTTGTTTTCTTAGGATAGGGATGATCCTTAGACGATTAGGTTGTGACTTTTGCTTTGGGTCACACTTTGGAACATTTACATTTTTGTTCAAAGTAGCCTGAAGGCTAAGGACTCAAAGATTTGGTTTGAAACATTTTGTTGGCTATCCCTTTGAGACTTTACTTTATAGGATAGGATGTCTCAGGATGAGACAATGGGCCTCATTATGGGTCCGGTGGTTACCCTGCCGGTGCTACCGGCGGGTTGCCGCCGGACCCTTCAATATTTACTGGTGCCTGACTTACCGGTGTCACTGGGAGATTACAACCTCTGTGGTCCGGAACGTCATTCGCCCGGTAAAATGCAAGTCCCCTTTCCCATGGGAGTGGGAATACAGAAGCACCGGCACCGTTGCTAACAGTGCCTATGTTTCCGTGACCGGTCTACCTATCATGGCCGCTGTGCCCAGGAGGGTCAGACCTGGCGGGCATGGCAGCTCGGCAGGCAGACCTGTAATATGCCGGTCCTGAAACAACAGTGCCTTTAAGCGTACCGGTACCCTCGTTTCCGGACCGGCAAGTTTGTAATGAGGCCCAATGGCTTACTAGCTTAGGTTAAAGAACTTTATGAGGAAAGCAGAACCAATGTAGGTGTTACATTTAGTTATCACTTGACCTAATTCTCACATGTTTCTTTACGCACACTACACTACATGGTATAACCTAAACGCATGACAAAACAATTTTATAGCAATCAGTCTTGATGTATTTTCTAAAGTTTTTCTTTTGCTCTAGACACACTGAAATTCCTAAAACCAAAAGGGACCTCATAGCACAGAAAGTAGTCAGTGTTAGTGTCACTACTAGTTTTGAAAAACCCAGAATGTACAGTACTGTGGTTTATATGAAATATTTCTCTTTAATTTACATTGCATATTTCTGAGTCAATTTCCTTGCTAATCTGTTGCATTTCTCGGTGTCGGACTAGTACATTTGTGCAATATCTGCAACGAAAGGGGGATTCATATTTTGGGGGAAGGGTGTAGAGAATAAGAAGTGAGGAAGAAAATAGAAGCCAAATGAAGTGCACCGAAGCAAGGAAAGTGGTGGAGGTAGATGAGGAGCCTGAGGAGAGGGAGGAATAATGCAAAAGAATCAATTTCTACCCAAAGACCTCAAGGAAAATGATGGGGAATAAATATTGGTTGATGGTTGGCATAGAATTCCTAAGGAAGGTAGAGGTTATACTTACCTGAAGGTTTGTCACAAACCAAGCTCAAGATTGTTTCCTTATCTCTGCCAACTTTATTCGTTTACACTCGACAATAGAAGCGATTCACTTTGCTGATCAAGCTTTTATCATTGTCAGGTTAGGAGGGCGTCTGATGAGAAAAAAGCTGCGAGGAACACAGAAGGTGGAGCGTCCTCTGCTAGAGAAAAATCACCTTTTTTAAAGATGTGATTGGTGAAAGGCAATGATTCTTTGAGATCGATGCCATGTCAGAATCCCCACAGATTGTTTGGAACACTTTCAAAGCAATGTTACGTGGTGTGACGAGTTCGGCTTCCACAAGAAGAACCAGGTCACTGTAACTCTCAAAGAAATTGAGGAGAGAATAAATACTTTTCACTGCGCAGAGGATATTGAGACGAGTAGGCAACTCAGGTTTGGAGTTACAGTGGTTCATGGAAGAGATTACAACCTTATCGCAGTGTATATAAGCTCGACACGTATTAAAAGAAGGCAGAAAGGTGGGAGATTTTTTTGCCATAAGTAAAAAAACAGGTGGCAAAGCAAATTACTATGCTCCTTGATCCAGAATGGGGCCGGATGGTAATGGGTAAGATGTTTTGTAAATACTATACAAGTTTACAGCATAAACCCTTACTGCATCGGATTTGAAAACAGATATGTTTCTTATGCAATTACCTGTTGCTCTCATTAAAAACAAAAAATAATGATTGCCACGCTCTCAGAAGAGAAGATATGGACTGCCATCAAGGATATGCCATCAGTAAAAGCCCTAAGCCCAGATGTCTTTGCAAACTGATTTTTCTCTTTTTTTAATATGCAAATGCCAGTGGCTGAATTTCAAAATAAAAACAAAAAAGGGCAATTTAACATTCCCTGCCCACACACTCGCAAGCAGTCACATAAGGTGGAACTTGATCCAAACAAAAGTAAAATCCAACAAGAAAATGCTTGGCTATCTGGAGTGAACACATACAACATTTCCTGAGAGCCTAAAAGCCCTACCTCAGCCCTCACAAACTGTGAAGCCCACTTGTGACAACAAGCTTAGGAAAGGTACTTTGAAAATTTGATTAAATAATGATTAAAGGCATTTGTAAGGTGGAATACTTCTAAACACACTGACTCTGGACAATGAAGCAGAAATAGGACAAGCTAACAAAGACCGGACAGGGAGACTAGTACCTAACTAGATAATGTTTTGAACTCGTTGAATGGAGCACAGGCTAGTGTGCTTCTGTAGAAGAACTGGATGACTAATTCTAGAGGGTAGGGCTTGAATGGGGAAACAGACAAAAGATTAGAATCAGAAGTGCACAAAAGCCACACAGGCTGTTATCTCTAAAATGTATACACAAGATAGTGTGGTGCCTGACCACATAATGCCTTCAAAATGAAGCTGCTGATCTTGAAACTCACTCTGGCCTTCGCAGGTAACCAGTCATTTGTTTTTCTTAGAGCAGAAATATGAGCCCATACACGAACACAAAAATGAAATGTACCACAGTACTATTAAGCCATTTGTAACCACTGGAAAAAAGTGTCCAAAGTCCCAGCCAACAGGCCATTGCAGTAGTTCAAACCCATATTTGTGAGTGATCCCACGACAAATACTGTATTTTTCTTGCAAATATAATTCAAGATCCCCCAGAGTCTGTAGAGCTGAAAGAAAATAGAGTTGACAATTTGGGGGCTCTCCATGAATATGGCTTTCGAAAGACTAAAGGAATGTTTCCTAGTTCATATCAGAATCTGATCGAACTTTCAGTAAAAGGAAAAGATGAGCCCTGTAGACAATCTGGTCACTATGGAAAATCAATCAGCGGTTGCTAGAGAAGAGGGATTGTAGGTAGCTTATTCTTCTAAACGATATCACAACAAGGATGCAGTCTGCCATTTCAGAAATGAATGTCACCTGAAGCCATGGGCTTGAAAGGCTTATGAATTAAGGTAGGCGTAGAAATCTGCCGGAGAGGATCTAAATCCACATACCTATATGACGTGACCTGGTAGGAAATATAATACACCATGTGGACTGACGTGTCAGGAAAGGGAGTGGGGTCCACAAAAAGGCTGTCCCCATGGGTACAGGTTGCAAGAGATATTTTAAACACAAAATAAAGTTCTCTCTGGACCAAACTCAAAACTAATGGTTGTCTCATCACAGTCCAACTATTTCAAGGTTTCTTAGTATAGTTCAAAATTATGGGAAACTTCCCCCTATTTGCAGTGTTTTTAAGATGGTTCAATTGACAGTAGGAGTTGTTCGGTTTCTACTACCACATGCACGTAATAGCAATGTTTATCTTCGTTTCTTAGTTCCAGTTTAAGTGATTCCCACACAGATTTTGCTCTCTGAGTAGCAAAGTTATCAGGGCCTCAGCCACCTCACTTGCCCCAGATCATGACTACTAACCGCCTTACTACCTTTGAATACTCTGCTCGTTTAAACCTCTTGTGATTTCCTCTTTCTACCTCTTGATTTGCCTTCACCTGTCTAGTCTACCTCCTCAAAACTCCCTTCTCTCTCGCCAAACTCCAACCGCCAGCATCTAGTCCAAATACCCACACCACCTGAGGGCCTGGGCATATTTAGCCCGGTTGCCCCATACACTGGTCTTGGCTTCCACGTTAGGGTCTGTACCTGGGTGCGCAAATGAGTGAGGGCTAGTGAATGGCTAGCCTTCATTGATCCACCCACATCTGGGTTATTTGGGTGAAACCAAACCTTTCTGAAGATCAGCCACCGTTTTGGATCTTAGTCCTTCTGTCTAGATTCTTCAAGGAACCGTGGGGTCTGTTCCCCATGGTTCCCTGACCAATCATTTCTATGTTAGGGCAATGCATTGTTTTGACCACAGGTAAAAACACATTTTTCGTTACTATTTTTTACTGCAAAATGCAGGGGATGACCCCCGCAGGCCCTTCACACGTACCCCCACCCCACTGTCCATACACCGAACGCCAATCCCCATCTACCTTTTTGCAGTAAAAAAGCAGTAAAAAAATAGTTGTTTTTACCCGTGACCAATGAGTACCAAAGGATCTACACACTGGCTTGGGTTTGTGCACTGTGGGAGCCTCTGTTGTTGGTAAGACGAAAAAGCATCTTTAGGAATGCCATCTGTTTCCGTGGAGTGCTAGGTCTGTCTGCATGGCAGGAGAACCGACAGAGGCCCTGATTCAGAGCTACATGTTAAAATGAAAAAGTGCTGTGAGACTCTTTTCCATGAAGACATGCATTCTGATGTATTACGGGAGTGGCTGCAATGAACGAAACACGCCACTCCTGCAAAGCCGTGATTTGCGGCATGACAACAGCCTTGCCAAACACCTCACATGCAAGGGGCTGGCAAGGACTGCATTCAGAGGCCAGAACACCCTTCCTGAAGCAGCCAAAAGATGCGTACATTAGCAGGACTCTTGGAGGTGTTGTTAAAGCCCACTGCACACATCCTGCCATTATGTACACCGCAGCCCGACTTTTCTATTTCAATGAAAATTTAAGAAAACTATCTTGAATTAGAAAAGTGGCAGTCTTTTGACAAATGCTCGCTAAGCCACTGGAACACATGTTTCCCCTGCAAAGATAGATTTTGGCAGCTTTTGCTGCTGGAAAACACAACATTTCCACTCCAATACTGTGCAAAAGAAGCTCTGGTAGCCTCGTTATCTGGGGAAGAGGACTCAATTTCAGATATGAAGGACTAAAACAAATGAGCATAAATAGTTTTATGGGAAAGGGTTAAACAGACAATGGGCAGTTAAAGTGTGCTTCACTTAGTTACTTTCCATCCTTTTACCCAGGTCTGCGTCACTATAGTAATCATGACCATACAAGAAGCTGCATTGCTATAATAGCGAACAACAGTAAATGGCAGGGAGGAATAGTTCAAGTTTGCCTTCTTCATCAAGCATACGTTCTCATTTCAAATCCTACAAATCAATTTAAGACAGCAACTTAAAAATGGCATCAGTGGGCATCTGAGGTGTGTTGAGGACTGAGGGCCCCAGCACTAGGTGTGTGCTCTCAGTTGTGCCCAAGGTAACGAGACAGCACGAAGCATTTTGTCATCCTTGGCAGGTCGAACATTTTGCAGCTACAAAGAACTGTGAAACATTGAAAACTGAACTGGGAATTCTTTGTGGCTAAGTGTATACACAGAGTACAATGTGAAGGTTCGTGATTGGACTTGCAGCCAACCATTAAGTGGTCTTTCAGCATCTCCTTCTACCTCATGTCGAGAGATGCACACCCAAGGAATGTTTGTGGAGATGCTATAATGATATCAAGGAACATGAAAGCATATAGCAGGAGGGTAAACAAAAAGGAAGAACAGACAAGATACATAAGAACAATGGAACAGGAAGAAAAGGCAGACTGCAATGGTGAACAAGAAGGGATATGAACCATGTACTGGACAAACAATGAGGAATCCCACTACGGGTGTACACAGGTTGGACTTTATAATACCGTTAGAAATAAGGGAAGCTCAGTGCCTCTGTGGAAGTTACTCTTAGGCACCACACCCTGCGAGCCTGTAGAAGGGTATAGCAAGAGTGGATTCTGTATCTGGAACCTAAGGCACAAACAAGGAGTGTACTTACATGAGACATGCCTGTGTGGGTCTAGCCAAAACATACAGTGGATGCCTTCTGTGGAAACAGCAAGCAACCCACTGTTACCTGCAATACAGTACAGACTAGAGGAAGAACGAGATAAAGGAAAGGGCAGAGATTGCCTCCTAGGGTATATGGGCCAATAATTGTGTGAAGGAATAAACAGAAGCACAGATGTGGACCATATAACACTCACCCAACACTAAAAGCCCCAAAAGGGAAACAAGAATTCAGCTACAGGAAAGCAGGAATTAGTAATGCAGAAAACCAGGACAGAACTGGTATATGGTAGCAGAGGCAAGGAACTGGTACATGGTAACAGAGGCAGGGAACTGGCATATGGTAAGAGAGGCAGGGTACTAGTATAAGGTAACAGAGGCAATGTACTGGTTCAAGATAACTGAACACAGTACTGGTACATGCAACAGAGGCAAGGTACTGGTACAATGTAACTGAGGCAAGGAACTGGTACAATGTAAAATAGGCAAGGTGCTGGTACAGGCAACAGAGGCAATGTACTGGTACAAGGTAACCAAATCTAGATAACAAAAGCAGGCTGGAAAACTGGACTGGAAACACACAAACTATGCAAGGCTATTGAATATAGGACTAGAACTAAAGGGAAAAGGTACCAAAAAAATGAGGATTCTAATCTATTCTAATATATTTTTGTATAGCGCCAACTAACCCGCAGACCTCAGAGTGCTCAGACGGATAGTACAACATGGAACAAGCAACCAGAAACAGCAAAGAGGGGATAACAGAGATGCAGGTGAGGCTATATTAAAGAAGGCTGTCAGGAGGCGAAGACTTACATACCGCCTCCGTCAAATAGGACAGTTTTTAGAGCTTTCCTAAATTGTGCTAGTGATGCCAAATGTCTAATGGACATAGAAAGACTGTTCCAAACGCTCGGCCCCAAGCTCTGGTCACCATAGATCTTCAGCTTAAAGCAGGGTTGAGAAAGGAAATCCTTATCATTAGAACACAATGAATTGCTTTCTAATCCTAGGCCAAAGGTAAGTTGGGGCATTACCGGCCAGACATTTATAGACCAAACAAGAGGCCTTCAAGAGAATCCTTTCACGGACTGGCAGCCAATGCAATTTCCGCCGTGCCTGAGAAACATGTTCTCTGCATCCCAAGCCACAGACAGCACTTACCGCTCCATTTTGTATTGTCTGGAGTTTTGTCATGTTAGCTGTTGTGGCACCGACTAATAGACTATTACAATAGTCAAATCTAATTGATGGTAGCTGTTGCTATGATAGCTCTGTTACCTTCTGTAAGGTAAGGTTGGATTTGCCAGAGGAGATGGGTAGCTAGAGTGCAGCTCGCACTAATATAAGCCACTTGTTTTTCAAAGGTCGATTACTGTCAAAAAACACACCCAGCGTTTAGACTGATCTGGAAACCTGAATGGTGGCTCCCCCCACCAACAATGTTTCATATTGTGGGTCAAGGGTTTTCAATTTAGCTGGGCTACCAACGATAAAAGATCTGTTTTTTTGTCGTTGAGTGCCAGAAAGTTATCCTGCATCCATGTTTTAATGGCATCATGCACCTTAGCAACTAAAAGTGAGTCTACCGGATAGGAACTAGTGAGTTCCAGGACGATCTGGGTATCATCTGCATAATTTGCAAATTTGACGCCCAGACCATCCAGCACATCAAAACACAACAGAGAATACAGGTTATAGAGGAGGGGAGATACGCTGGAGCCCTCAGGGACTCCGCAGTTAAGGATGGATTCCTCAGGCTTAAAGTCCCCTTGGACAACTCTTGTTCTCCTAGGCCTAGAAAAGATCAAGCCAAGTGGCTGCATATCTAGAACAACCTCCAACTTCTATTAGACTGTCTGCCATCCTGTCGTGGTTGACAAGATCAAAAGCGGCAGACAGTTCTAATAGCATCAGCATGGCCACTTTCCCTCTGTCGACTATACCAATCAACAAGCTTTGACATCCATCAGTGCTGTTTCTGTGCCATGGTGTTTTCTGAATCCTGATTGTCTAGTAGACAGTAGACCTTTCTCCTCAACGAAAGCATCTTTTTGAACACAGGCTACTTTGTCAATAATCTTGAGGAGAAAGGGAACATTAGTAATTGGGCGGTAATTCAGCGGTTCGTGTGGATCCAGACCGTCCTTCAACTGGGGAGCGGGAGGGGGGAGAATCCAGGCTTCCCTGATACATTCGGGGACAATCCCCTGTTGAAAGGAAAGGTTAATAATGGATGTGACAGGGGTGGCAATATGGGTAAAAACTTTTTAAAAAGAGATGATGGGAAAATGTCTCCACTACAGGAGGTGGGTTTAAGATTTTCCACAATAGTGGATATTTCATTCACTGTGACTTGCTTGAACGAGAAAATATTCCTGCTGTTGTCCACCTTCTTACTAGCGGTAACAGTAACTAAGGCGGATTCAGGGCATCTGAGAATTTTTGTATGGCTATTCTCCTGATGTTGTTTAACCTTTTGCAGGAAACAATTATGGATGCTCTGGCACCAAGCATCATTAACAACAAGACGAGATAAACAGAGACTGTTTAATAGGATAAAGCTCGAGACTAAATGCACCTGAAAGGGCAAGGGGAGCGCAGAACGGGGAGCAGAGAAGAAGACTGAATAGAAACAGTTCAAGTAACAGAGGCGGAAAGCTGCAGGGTCACAGCACAATATGCTGGGGCTGGGCAATGCAGGAAATCAAAAAATGATACAGGGATTATTGCTGCAGGGCCACAGCACAAAGGAAAGAAGAAAACACACTGGCAGTAGGCAGAGGGCGTAGTACTGAGCCTGCAAGACAGGGCTGAAGGTATTGGAGCAAGGCGGCAGAGGGGCAGGGAAGAGCCACAGGCAAAGCACAAGGCAAATTGGTCAGCAAAGCAGAGGTTGATTCGAAATGGTTCAGATGTCATTGCAAGAACAAAGGAGCTTGAGGAAATGGCAGCTTATGCGCAGTGCTAAAAGAGTGAAAAGCCAGGGTGCAGCTGCATGATTGGGCTGCACACAAGCAGTCACAGGTGTGGTTATTAGAAATGCCTGCATGGACTTTGGGAGAGGATCCAGTGCTGACAATCTCCTGGAGTTTTCACATAGAAACGAAAGCACAATCATTTCAGTGGTGTTTGAAATATTGCAGCCTCCTTCCATTAACACTGAAACCAGTGTGTATGCCACTCAGATTCCAAAGGGGTTTCTGGATTGAGCAGCCAGGTTTTCCAGATGTCTTATAGGTGCATTATATGTAATGGTAGTCCATGTTTCTGGAAATACTGTTTGACCTCACGCCGTTCTTGTTGGCTTGCATCACTTGTTTTTACTATTGTGTATTTTATTATTGGTGCCTTTGACACTGCTAATCCTGTGTTCTTAGTTGTGTTCTAGATGCATTCTGGGCTTATTTGGCTCCTAATTAATTTTATTAGACTCCTTCTAAGTGCGAGTTGAATCAGAGAGCTCTTTGCATCTCTGCACGCACGTAGGCTTCTGAAACTACACTTCCCATCAGCCTGTGTATTTTCAGCACCTATTTGTCCATAAACCTGGTGCGAACGTGCCGGCGTGAAGAGGGCAAGCCGGTCAGTGCCGGTCCGTGTTCGGAACGTTTCGAACGTGCTCTGTCTAGCCTTCCTGCATCCAGCTATGGGGATTGTCGAAGTCCTGGCAGTAATTGAGGCAGCCAGAAAAATTTTCCACCGCCCTGTTTCCTCATCTGCCAAAAGGGTCCTGGTAGGTTCTTCTTCTCCTACGGTCACTGATTTAACTTGCCTCCCCGTTCGTCCTGCCAAGCACCCGTTACCCCCTACCCCTTTGTCTCTGGATGTTAATGGAGATGACGGGTTACTAATTACTAAATTGCAGCCTTCCTCCTTGGCTCTGAGAGCCCTTGGCCCTGTCATAGCAGCGCCCGTTTCTGTTAGCTCGTCTGCTCTGACTAATGTGTCCAAGCGCTTGCCATCGACAGAGGCTGGCACCTCAACACAGGAGCCTGTTGTACGCTCACTTATACCAGTTGCCAAGTTACGTTTTTTGCTTCTGAACTCTAGATACCTGGTCAAGCATGCCCATGAGGTAGCAGATTATGTTGAACAACATAATATTGATATCTGCGCCCTTACGGAAACCTGGGGCTCCAGCTCTGTGGGCCCTTCCCTCAACCTCTCTATCCCGAAGGGTTATGTCATGTTAAGAAGGGGTGGGGGTTAGCTATGATTTTTAAAGACTCATTGTCCGTTTGGGAAGTTCATGGACATATAATGGAGGGCATAGAAGTAATGCATATTAAAGTAGGTATGAATGCGGAATCTACTGTGAATCTCCTGCTGATCTACCGCCCACCTTCCCTATCTGAAAAAGTTATCCTTGTTCTCTCGAATTACCTGTTACCTATTTTAAAGCCAAATGCACGCCTTGTTCGGCTTGGTGATTTTAGCTATTGGCTAGGTCACGCCGATGATACCCTACCGGTGGAATTAGAACAGTCTCTTTTAGACCTGGGACTCGAACAAAAAATACATGCTCCTACTCATCTTATGGGTCACACCCTGGACTATTCATGATACTCTGATCTCCCCATACCCCTGGTCAGATCATGCCTTTGTGCATTTTTCCATCACTGTTGCATTTCCTCTTAAACATAACAGGAGCTCCTGCGTTACTCTGATTTGGTACCTGAAACAGCTCACCTTAGATAAAATTGAACCTCTACTTGATCATACAATTAACCTTGCAGATTCAGCTTCACCTGCTGCAATGTCCCTCCATTTTACAGCTAATTTGGATCGTATTTCCAATACCTTAGCCCATCAGAAGCCAAAAAAAACACACCAATGGAAATAAGAGCAAGCCCTGGTTTGCAGCTGACCTTCAAAAATTTAAATCATCCCTACTAAAGCTATTCCATGGCTGGAAAGCTAACCCTAGTTTTACAACCCTGGCAGTTTATAAAACAGCTTCTAGAACTTACAAACTTGCGATAGTGGAAGCAAATAAAACGCCAACAATTCCAGAATACAAAATGCTAAATTGGATGCAAAAGAACTGTTTAAAATCTTGAAGTAAGAAAAGACCATTCCCCAGTTTTAGGCACATTCGCTAGTAAAGGACTCTAATTGTGTCAGGAAATTCAAAATGCAATGCAACACAAACTTCTAGACATAAGAGATTACATCATATGTAAAAATGATCTTCTCTCCTTAAATCCTGGCAATAAGGGTTTTAAACTCTTTGTCAGAAGCTCATCCAGCCCTGTATTCAACTTCCTCCCGATACCGGTTAATAAGGGTGACCCTTGCTCTTCTTTAATCATCAAGTCAAGCCCTGCGGTTCTCTTGGAGTCTATATGTAAATTCGTCATCACCTCCTTGCTCGCGGGCCTAGTTCCTGACGATCTAAAACAGGCTTGGATTACTCCCATTTTGAAAAAATTCTGTCTGGCAATGGATAACCCACTTAACTATAGGCCCATTGCAAACACGCCTTTTTTTTTTCAAAATATCAGATTGTGTCGCCTACATCCAGGTTTCGCAGCAAATGAAGCAGTTTCCCATCTTCAATCATTATCAATTTGGATTCAGACAAGGCTTTGATACTGAGACATCCTTACTTGATTTGAAGTCCAGACTACTGGGACACATCGACAAAGGACTCACCTCCCTTTTAATTCCTCTGTATCAGTCAGTCGCATTTGATCTGGTTGACCGCTCTATCTTGGGAGCCAGAATGACTGAAGTGGCCAAAATTTCTCCTTTGGCAGCGCAATGGATTAGCTCCTTCCAAGCAAACAGGCAAAGCAGGGTTTGTCTTGAGGAGGCAGGGGCCTCTCCCATTCCCGTACATTATGGGGTGCCGCAAGGAGCGAGTACTTCTCCCTATCTATAATATCTTTATGGGCACCTTCTTTGCATGTTTGGAACAGGAAGGGGTCATGTTTTCTAACTATGCCGGTGACACCCAGTGCGTCATCCCTCTAACAGGCACTCATTCACAAGATGAACATGAACGTAACAGAGTCTTCTCCCTGATAGAGAACTGGATGACGTGTAACAATCTTGCACTAAATAGAGGGAAAAATGAGCTTATGATTGTGGGTACTTCAGCTACACTTCTGTATGGAAATGTGTCTCTCTTTTACTTGAGTTTGTTTATACAATCTTCTTTGGTAAGTCCTGGATATCTCCTCCATGAGCTCTTTCAGCTCTTGTAAGACACTTCTGGGCTTGGTGCTCTCTTTAAGCATATGCCGCTTACAGCTTGTTTTGAGGTAGTCTCTCACTCTCTTCTTCACTTAGGACTCTTTCACAGTTTCTCAATGCATTCTTGGCTATTCTGCATGGGACTTGATCCCCCTTTAGTTTTCCCCACACCTGGGTTCTTTCTTTTATACTCTTCCTTCTATCATCTCATTCTCTTGATAGACATATCTCTTATTTCTCAGAAGCCATGCTTGGGCTTTGCTTTTACCAGTCTTTATCTTTTGGCTCACCAGACCGTTTCCCTTCTTTAGAGGGTAATTGTCTACAGTCCCTCTTTATTCTTCTCATATGGTTATTTGTGACTTACTTTATGAGCCTTTCACATTGGCGGTCAGATAACTTCATTTCTTGTATCTCGTCTTTATGACAGGGACGAGTTGTACTCCTCACACACTGTTGCCCTAGGCGGTATTCCGCTTTTCCTGTTCTCTCTGGTACTCTCATCTACGTAGGGGAACATTGCAGGGCTAGGCACATGCTTGGGTATTCTTCTCCTGTTATTCTGGTTTGAGCTGCAGCAGTCTACGGACGAGGGCGACATGGGGATACTCAGCCTCCCAGCCGTGATGGTCTTGGGGTCGTTCAGCGGGCATCTTACCCATCATGAGGCAATCGTGGTCACACCACCACCAGCTCCTGGATATTTCTTTGTCGGGCAGCAGTTTCCCGGTTGCTGTTTTTGCCAGCCTCCCAGAGTCTCACTTTGGCGTTCCTCGCCAAGATTTGAAAAGTCACAGGCTCCGCAGCTTGGCTCTACTCACACTCTAAAGCGTGATCATGTCAGGGGGATTCCCCTGTGTACCATACTCTCTCCTCAGTTAAATATACATCTCGTCTTAAAGAGACATCCGCTTTTCCTCGTCTTGATAGAGTCACTTCAGCGTTCCCTCCAGCCAAAGATAAAGATGTTACATTCTTCTTCTCAGCAGGCAATTCCATACATGCCGATATTTTGGGCAATTTAGGGAGTTGCTCATAGGAAAGGGAGTCCTTGTCCCCTAAGGGGGAGTCACTCCCCATAAGGTCCCACTTACCCATACCCCTAGGGAGGATATGGTAGAGCGGGCTCACCCCCTTAGCCTCGAACGGGGTGTTTCCCCCTTAGGAAGCAGTGGCGAATACCATTGATTCGCCACAGCACACAGGGTTGACATCCCCGCCACGTTGCCACTGAGGATGGGTGGGAACATACCTTGTTGGCAGAAGACAGTGAAGACTACAGAGGATGGTTGGGCAAGCCTGCCTGTGTCTTCCCCCGAGAGAGGTTTGGGTGGGGCATGGGTGTTAGGAGTGGGTGCCCAGAGGAGCAGTTGCTGAGGTCGCCTTGATGGTCTATTTACTTATTTATTGAAGCAAGCAGAACATTTGATTTGAACAAAATCACTTCCCAAACAACAGAGAATGGTGGCAGCAACCACACTGCTCGGTGCCTGACAATTTGAAGTGATAATATTTATGAAACAAAATCCAGGGTTGTGTGGGTGCATTAAAACAGTACCTGCCATGGGTGGGGAGAATATGGTGTAGAAGCACCAAGAACATGCCATGAGAGGGTAAGAGGAAGGAGTTGGCCAGGGACTTTGATGACCAGTCACAAGAGTTTTGGAGGAGGGCCCCCAGAATCGGTCAGGAGAAGGGGAGGGATAGGGAATAACCATTGTAACGAGTGAGGCACCACTTATTGGACCATATTGCCAGGGATATGGATGAAGAGGGTCAGCCTGGTGAACAGGCAAACTGTCTTACCCTATTTCAGGACCTCTTATTTAAATGTATTTATTTTAATTGTTTTTTTCTACTGCACCTAATACCGTACGCGAGTTCGGTTTCTAAGCTTGGATCTGGGATTCGAACCTCTGTTGCTCTGCGTGGTCTTGCTAACAAGTCCAGCGTGTTGCCCCAGTGCTATCCTCCGTTCACTCCTCTTTCACCCTGCTACACAAGTGTCACTGCTGTGGTCCCATTAGTTACAATGTAGAGAGGGACATACACATAGTCTGGGACTAACATAGTTTATTGGGCAGCATCTGGAGGCAGGGGGACCGTGTAGATGGAATGTTGTTGCCTTTTCCCCTCCCTTCACCCTCTTCAAGTGTACGGGATCACAGGAGTAGAATATTATCAGGCTCTCCTGTAGGCCTTGTGGAGGATCACGCCGATTAGTCCCTGTCTGATGTGTGGCGTGTTTCGTTCAATTTTGGTGCACTGGGCAATAGTCACAGGCCAAACAAGTAACACTGATCAGTCCCTCTCCAAAGGGATGGAACACTGGAGGACTAAGGTGTTTGGGGTTCACAGCGGCATACTTCTGATGAAGAGCAAAGGGTTTGAAATACGTGTTGGCAAATGGTAATTTTCTTAATTGAAAATTATCTAGATTGTAACCTTTGGTTTTTAATGGTTACAAATTGTCACTTCTTTAAGATGATAAACAATAAATCAATATGTTTCTAAACACATGTGTAGTAGTGCATTCGGCAGTTCACAAGAGAGGGAGCAGACTTGCATATTCACAGAAGGTTTAAGTTTAGCTTGGGATTCAGGGAGGGATCCTTACTGTGGAGAGAGTCTGCGATACTGCCATTTCATAATAGAACAGCAGGGAGACATGTACCATCAAATTATCTTTTTAGTTGAACAACTAAACCCTGTTCAGAGAGCAGACAAAGTTCAATAACACACATAAAATACAACACTAAATTAGCAGATCGCATCAGAAAGAAAACACCATTAAAAACCCTGTTCATTCTTGAAAATAAAATTTTGAACTGTACACCATCTGATTTGTTACAGTGATATATTCCGATATTAGTGTGTATATCTACAAACGTTGGTGTTTGAGCACGAGTTACTTTCCTAAATTCTTAATTCATTGTGTTCACTTATTGCAAACCTTGTGGGAGGTTTGAGGGAATAGTTTGCTCGCTGCCACCTTTCTTTCTTTTTTCAGCTATCTGATAATCACAAATGTGAGAGTGGTCATTAGCGCACACAATTTAGATCAAGCCCACATCTTTGAATCATACCATTAAAAAAAGAGACCAACATGAAAAACAAGATGTGACTAAAAAGATATAGACCTTAAGTCTTCATTCATTTTCGTAACCTTAATAAATGTGCACAAAACCAGAGAGTTACATGTACGGGTTCCTGTAAAGCACAGCTACACCTAAACAAGACCTTTTCGGGGTTGAAGCCTGACAAACCCTTTAGCACTTCCAATTGAAGAATCTCCTTACTCCCAAGAAACCTGCCCCTTCTGGAAATACCCAATTTAGAGGCGAAGAAATTGGGATTTTTGAATGGAATTCCTTTATGGGCAAGACATAAGACTTAATTCAATTATACGCCCCCTTCTTAAAGGCAACCAATGCAGCTGCTTCAGGATAGGACAAGACATATTACCTCAACTAGCAACCTAATGGGCGGATGTTGGACAGCCCTTTGGGGAACAAAAGTGGTCAGAGCAAGACTCAAAAGAATTACCAATATCAATAAGTGAAAAATAAAAGGTCAACCACAAGGTATGTCAATAGTCTGTATTCTCTGCAGTGCATTATTTCTCTTTTCCAAGTAGGTGATTAAGGGAACCTGTAACCATGCTAGAAATCTAGTTTCACTTTGTTTTAGTTCACCGCTCTTCAGCAAAGGGTCTTATTCATTGCTTCTAATGCCATAGCTACCGTAATTGTGTTAACAGCTATATGGAAAGCTCCTGGCTCTTCAACTACTTGGAGATATTCCTTACCGACATCCAATTATCGGTTAGTTGCAAAGGCAGAAAATGATTAAATCGCTTCATGATTACAGTGGACTAGCAGTGACCCCACATTGGCCAACTTCACTTGGAAATCTATGATTGAGCGGACATTCTGGCCCAGACACTTAGGCACTGACGCAGGATAAGTCTTCGAATAATGAGCAATTACCTTAATCCCAGTTAGGTGGCAGAAAGAAACTGGATTTGTGTTGACAAGTTCTAGAGTGACATGCTGCTTCCTAAAGTCAACAGGGGCTCAGAAATTAATTAAACAAACCCCTTTGAATTAAAGATCAAAACTCTCCAGCTCCAGAAAACCTTCTCAACTCTTTAGTTTCATGAAATATTGGTGATCCCCAGAAGGAGGATACCATATCAGAGGATTCACTTAGTAAAGTTTAAAATAAAGATTTGATGAGCAGAAGCTCCAGGGTATACGCATCACCCACCACGCGGTAGCTTCAATTGGGGAAAGAGAAGCTAGTATGTAGCACCTCTTACAAATCGTTCTATATTCCATGTGGGAGGCGAATTATAGACATTTGTCCATTCCATGAGGTCCATTATGCTTCAAAGAGGTTTCCCAATTCTCGTTTATACATATTCCCAAATACAAAGAATAAATATTTTGAGGGTATGTTTGTATTACATCAGTTGGACGGGGGTGTCAATAGAATCTACTGGTAGCAGTTTCTTTCAAGTTACCCAGGCTCTTCGAGGCTGAAAGTCACATTAAATATCCCCCACCACTTTTGAACCCCAAGGAGTGCTTATTACAACACAAATTACAAATGGACTAATTCGCAGGATTAAAGGACCAGTCCCTGTAAATCCATGCTCGCATGAATTGATATAAATCACCAGTTATTGCTTCTATTTGTCATCAAATGCAGCCTCCACAGTATTTGAGGCAGGCAAGCCCAAATGTTTAATTGATCTAAAGGGAACTAAAAGCTGCCCACCACACGGCCCCAGTGTCTAATAATGGAACAGCAGGCATTTGCAATGATGAGCCCATCATATCTGATAGGCTCACTCACTTTATCAATAGTAAGAATTTGTGAGGATGTGATCTCAATCATTCAGTTCAACAAAGAGATGACTAAACAGATGTATCTAAAATGGGCCTATAACAAATACTTGTAAGCACTGTATCTAGTAAAGAGTACTCTAACTGGATATCTACTTATCACAATATATTGTTATTTTCCTTCAAACTTCATTACATTCTGAAATAGTTTTCTGTATAAACGCAAGATAATGTGGGGCGATGGCATGTGTGTCAACAGCAACATCTGGTATGTCAAGTGGCTGGAGTTGTTTGAACATTCTATGGATGAAAAAGATACTCCTGCAGTGCTTGGGTTTCTAGTACTATTTCTGGTCAAACTCCATTATGGAGTAGGAGATTTATTCAGATGATACAGATCATAGCAATGTGGTTTGTACTGGAAGCAAACATTCTGCAACAATACTAAAGTGATGCTAACAAGGCTCAATATTTAGTATTGTACCCACTATTGCTTATTTTAATTACTCTGAAGGATACATTAATTTCAATTTCTGATAAATGATGGCCACAGAAAGTGGAGTACATAATTCAGTTAAAGCTGTTCCCTCTGAAAGTGCTAGTTTTCAATTGGGAGAGCACAATAAAGACACTGATAATGGAATTCCTAATGGCTAAATGATATTTTAATTAAGTGTAAATTCTGCAAAATGCACATTTTTCAGATAAAATATTTTCTCCTTCTGGTAGTTAAACTTTGAAATTCATGCCGCCATATTCAGGGGACTCTGGTGTATACCCCAATCCCTGATCGAGGAGATCTGTCAATTTCTCTCTTTCAACATATTGACACAGTACATCATCAAAGTAATTTTCTTAAACAGAATAAACCAGATGCTAGCATTGCATGAAGAATGCCATTTTGTTTTCCCTTTAAAATCCTCCTTTTGTCATGGCACTTTTAAAGGAAGTGCAATCCAAATGATCACTACTTTATTTCTCAAAGAACACTTGCTATCACATTGTATGTCGTTTCTTTAAAAGTTGCTTCATGTTCCTAATATAATGCTATTCATTTTAACAGCATATAATGAAAGGGTGATCCATTGATCCCATAATTCAAACCAGTACGGACTTGCATACATGGATCCACTCACCATATGTTTGGGTAAATGTATTCAAAACATGTTGTTGCCACATCCCTAGTCGGACAGCCATATGCCCTCTTATTCATCCTAATTGTTTTCCCTCTGTTTCTGGTCATTCCACTGTCTAGTTTTTTTTTCTGAACACATCCTCCCAAAACCACCTCTTCTTTTCCAAACACTAGGTCTAACAACACCCTGGCAGGGTGACAATACACCACCTTTCAGACAAGGCAAGGCACCGTAGGACGACTATGGTGTTGATGGGTGCAGTATAACTATTAGATAACATAACATAACTTAGGGAAAAGGCTGTACCACCTGAACTGAGAGCACTACATGAAAAGTATTTGTAAATTGTTTTTAATGTTACACATACTATAACATTTAACTATACTATAACATTTGAAGCATGATTTCAACAAGTGTGCTACATTTTCAGTAATTTGCAGCTATCTGCAAGCCACCAGTTTACTTTTTCCAGTGCCTAGAATACCAAACATTTATATGGGTCTTAAGACGACAAAAGGATTATTTCTGGTTCTAAAGTAAAGATCACAGAAATGTCACCTATACAACATGCAGAATCAAAAATGTTAATTTCCATTTTCAAAACCAGAAAATTGTTCACTATGCCCCGAACTGCACACCATATTTAAGATCACTTTTAAAGTAATATGTTTAAATTAAAGGTACATTAAATTTGCTTAAACTGTTACTGTTTTGCCTGGCTCCAATTTCTGCCTGTAGATAATTAAAAAATAAGGGTGCAAATTCAGGCCAAACATTGTTGGCAGCACAGTGAAGCAATATTACGTCATACATCAATTTTGCAACCACGATTCGTTCATGCCAAGGAGCATTAGAGTCCTGCTTCATTTAATCCACACCCTTGTGTGAGTTGGCTAATGGTACTTCCTTTTCCCTGAAGGCACAGAAGTAATTATCTCAATATACACCAACTTTACATGAAATATGAAATATGAGTGTCATGTTTAAAATAAAATGAGATATGCATGTACCTTCAGTCTGTTGTCTTTGTGTTTTGTTTGCTGTATTTCTCAACAAAGGATTTTAATTTGTATGTCTTTAGCACTCAACAGAAACTACATACATACATGCATGCAATTATATACAAAACTTTCCTCAGCAAACACAGAATTTTCAACAATGTTGCATATCTTAAGTTAATGGTAGGTATAAGGTTTCTTAAAATCTCAGTTTTACAGTCCCCTGCATCAGTGCCACACTCATCACCTTGGCACAGCCTGTGTTAGTCCCCAGACTGATAGACCCACTGGACATGAAACATAGGAAATCGTGCAAAGCTCTTTATGTCAAGTGGTTGATGTCTTTCATGTAACCAGGTCAATGCATGTACATAGTTTCCCCAAAACTGCCTTACAAATGTCATTCACTTTAGCTGTCACACTCTGTTCATATCCCACTAACCTTTCAGCATGACACTGCATTATTCCCCCTGCCATTGGCCATCATACCACACTGCCCCTTTTATTCTCATTAAAGTTCTTGTGTGACACCAAGGGATGCTTTGCGCCTCCTTATTTATGCACTTTAATTATTTGTGTTCACTTTTTTAGCTCCCCCCTTCTAGAACCTTCCTTTAAATAGTCCACTATCAAATGTTTGGTCTCTCTTTTTTTGGCCATTTTGTTTAATTTCAGGTAATTGTCAGCATAGACATTATTCCCCTTCATCCACCCACTATACTGTGACAATTGCTCATTGAAATAAACCGCTTGTTTTTGTTAAGGATTTCAATCAGGCGATGCACACCTTAGTCTCAGCACAGGATGCAGTGCACAATCGAAATGCTTATGTGTGATAGATTAGATTCTATATTGAGATGATGCACCACTCCCATCACACCCCCTTTTCAAATACCCCGGGTCACAATGGACCATGAACCAGGCTGGTTGATAAAATATAATATTTATTTATTTTAAAATTCAAAAGAAATCATACCATTTTTAATATGGGGCAGCAATCACCAATGGGGTGATGAAAACAATATGAATGTAAGCAATGCACTTAGTTTAACCTTACATTGACACAACTACAAAACACCAGGGAATATGAGCACTTTTGATTTTAGGTAAGCTAGCGCGGGAGTTAGAATTTCCCCCTGCAAGGTTCCCTCAACCCACCAATAATCAATTTTAAGTGGATGATCAGAATCAGCAGGTAACTAGGAATGACAAATAAGAAACAGAATATAAATTCGACTTTCCCTCCCCAACAAGAGAGAAAAACAGATTTAAACCATGGAAATGCTAAAATGACACTCTGAAATGGATAGATAAACAATGAATGTGTCAAAAACTATTGAAACAAAAGCAATTCTTTACTGGAGCAACACTGGGAAGATACTAGCAATCACAAGCAATGGATTGAGCAAAAGCATACAATTCGAAATTGACTGGAAGATTGAAAACCGTTTATAACCAAAATGACACGTTGTAAAATTACACACTTTTGGAAATCCCGCCTGAATTTACCAAAACGGTATTTAATAAGAACGGGTGAAATATAGTAAACCTGGATGTAGAGTGGGGTATTGCTATGGATCCTAGGTACCATATGAAAGTGAAAGTGAAATGAGGTCTCTAGCTGTTAAACTGAGTGAGTTATGCAAGATAGAATGAAGTAGGTTTTTGGAAAAATAAAGGTGCGAAAAAGCAACAGAAATCAATTTTGACTAGGACAGTTTTACTGTACACTAGGGCATTCAAGCTAGGCAACCAGATTGAGACACAGTAAGCACCGGGGTTGATCCGCAGAATCAACCCTAGCACCTCGGTACCCGCCCTGGCGGACACAGTCCAATCACCCGAGGGAGGACTAAGGGTTTAGGATTTAAAAAACAAAATTATTAAAGAAGTTGGCACTAGCGCAAGAAATCAAAGGCAGGGTTTCAAGAATGATTGTGACAATATTACAGTTATCAGGATAAGGCTTGGATGACTTAGAGATTGGGATGGAACAAAGCAAGGCAAGGTGTACTATGTTTCTATGGTTCCTATTGATACTCACAGTCCAGTTTTAGTTTGGATTTTGGACAGTCAGCGCTCTGGATCACCACACGGATATTGTCTAACACAGGGCAGCTGGACAAACTCAGCGGGGCAGAGTCAGCTGGGCAGGGACTGGATACCAAAGGATAGTTCTTCTGGACTGGCAATTCTGGTTACTGGATAAGATAGGGCATCAGGATAGCAGCAGCATGCAGTGAATGGCAGTAAGCCAGGTAAATTCAGGATAACACCAGGCACTTCCCTTGGTTATGGGGATTATTTTAGAATTGAGGCCTAGCTGAAACAGAATCAACAATTTTTGGCCTTGTGGTGGGGATCTGGAGTTTAGATGGATAAATGCAAGATGAAGACAGGAACAGAATGCCGGCGTAGGAATTGGGAATCAGTGTGTGTCCTGAGTGCTAGTCAGGGGCCCTTATTTATAATGTCAGATGACATCATTACAGTATATGACAGGGGCAGGCTTTGCTACACACGCCCCTAACAATAGTATTGGGCAAAGGAAGTAATCTCCGCCTTGCACTCTGCTGGTTCGATTTCTAAGTGTATGATGTCAGGTTAATGAGGTGAGGTTTACAATGTTTCTAACACTCCCACACTTATTTTACTTAAAATCCGATTTTGGCAAAAACATGCATTTCTTTTCTTGTAATCTCTTGGCAAATTATACCCACGGGTTACATAGGATGTGCAGCACATGTTAGTCCAAACCTCCAGTCTGTGTGACCTTGTTTCGTCTTTCTGACACATTTTGGTAATTTTTCACATTAAAGATTTGGCCTAAAATTCTACAATTTTATACACAAATGCGAATTGTCCCCAGAGATGTATGTACAAAATATGACATTTGCACCATGGATGCTTTTCTGGTAATACAACATATAGCACTATTTCTGTCCAGAATGTGTCCCGACATTCTACCAAGTTTTCAAACACAGCCCACAATTCCACTTTTACGCTGTGAAAATTCCACACTTTTACCAATTTTAACAGCCGAGATATAAGTATTTTTAAAGTTCTTTATAAAATAGTCTTAAGACAAATGGGAGTCATTGTCTGTCATTTTTTTCTTCCCAGCTTATACCAACTGGTAGTTTCTTCCAAGCAGGATGTGCGGCCTCTCTCTTAATTGAAGGTTTAATTGCCCTTCACACTTGACAGGTGAGTGTCCCAGGACTGCTATTGTCCCAGCCTGGAGCAAAGACGAATGTCTCATAAGCATATCCCATTCAATGTTTTTCAAACTGGTACTTCACACCTAAGTGTCCTGGATTTAGGGTGCATCTCCCTTCCTAGGAGGAGTTTAATAGCTGGCAACTGGAATTACAGGTTTCTGAGAGTTCGCCACTTCAGCCTATGTGTTTTAAACTGTTTAATTTCTTACTTTGTCTTGAATTAAACCAACCTATGACAGAAGACATCCTATGTGTGTATTGTCACCCCTAACATAACTCCTTTATATTCCTAAGTTAGCAGGCTTTTATTAACAATTGAGTTTTAAACAGGTCATGTTTTCTCTTCAGTCAGCACAGCCCATTTTTCCACATGTGTCAAAAATGGCTATCATTTCTTTCTTTAATTCGGCTTGCAGCTTCTCTGAATGCTACTGTCCTGGCAGCAGTAGTCATTTTCCTTGCAGCAGGACTCTTATCTAAAGTATAGATACAATTCTCCTTGACCTAGCTCAGAGAGTAAAAAGTCTCTTTGAACTGCTGCACCTGGATACATTTTGTCAAGAAATAAACGTGCGTTTCCCGTGCGAGTGAAAATGAAGTTGCTTTTGATTTCTCTGAGAGTTGGTTTTAACTGGGCCTTTTTACTCACAGTGGTTTCAGAATCACAGATGAAATTGGCATCAAAGCAGCATTTTGAAGGGGTGAAAACGGATTCATTTTGAAGGGGATTTTGGCTTTTGCAACAATGGCAGGCTTTCGTTTTCACTTGATTCCCTATATGTTTTAGAACACATTGGCATATTTTTCAGTGTGTCCCCTTGTTCCATTTTGCCCGAAGTGTGTGAGGCAAAATGGTGCAGCCGTTTTTTTTGTTGTTGCTGCCAAAAGCAGTTTTAAGGTCCTGGTGCGCACAGGAGCCAGCGCAGCCAGGTTACTGTTTGTTGTGCACAGGCAGCTCAATGATGGAAGGCAATGCCGTTGAGTGGATCAATATATCCCACATTTTAAAGAGGGATAGGTGCATTAGGCATCCTGCTTCCTCATAGGAAACACCTTGAGGCAGGAAAGGTTTGGGCGCCCCTGTCACGTGCGGGATGAGTGAACAGACATACCAAGTGTTCGCCCTTTCTTTTCCCCCCGCAACGTGTCGTACCAAATGTTTCCAGATGATAAACTTTGTTCTTTTTCAGTGTCATGGTGAAAACCCTCTTCATCCATTAAACTCCTCTCTTCTCTATTTACATTGCCATTTAACTCTGTACCACTTTTTTCTTTTAAAATCAAATAAAAATATTAATCCTGTACTAAAACATGTTAATATTATCGCATTCCAAAAAAAAATCAAAAATTTGTCGTCGTTTCATTATGACATCGTCTTTAAAAACATTCTCTCCTTCCTCTTTTACTGGCTTTTTGTAAAGTTTGACTGCTGAAATATCGTTAATGAAAGTTCACAAATACTTCCGATTATGCTGTGCTCTGCTCCTCTTGTAAATGGGAGGCCGTGGTCTTGTCTTTGCACACGTCGGTTATGTGGACCCATCTTCGCCAGCCCTCAATCTTTACGGCCGTTGGTGTTGAATAGGTTACGATGTGGGGCCAAGCGAAACACTCTTCTTTCCACTTCCTGGTGTGATTTTTGACGTATACTTTATCTCCTAGGTAGAGAAGTGCTGCTTACAGTAATTGTCCTTTTTGATCACTCGCTTGCTCTGTGTGAACTCTTGGCCTTGTCTGCAAGGATATATATTAAAGCAATTTTGTAAGTTCTGTGAGATACATATCAAATTCTCCACCCAGAATGCTAGAAGATGATGGAGTATCAGAGATTGTATGTGACAGAGGTATAGGCGCATGCATTCTTCACTCTGTAACAATCTCATGAGGAGTGAGATATGATCTCCTACAGGAGGATTGCATGAAGCGAAAAGTGCAAGAGGCAAGCAGTGCACCCAGGATTTTCCAAGCATTTGCGTAAGCTTAGCTAGGTGCATTTTTAGCAGGCCATTCCTCTTTTCTCCCAAACCATTGGCTTGTGGGTGGTAAATTGTGCATAATGTATGCCTCATCATCAGAAGGGCCATTATTTCTTTAATTCTCAAAATGCTGACCATTGTCTGAACAAATTTCTTCTAGGATCCCTCACCTCGGGAACACCTCCCTCACCAGGAATTTTGCCACTGAGTGGGCATCATTATGGGCACAGGGACCAGCCTCAAGCCAACGTGAGAATTGACATACAACTACAAGCTTATACTTGTAAGAGGTACATCTTTCTTGCATGTCGACATAGTCGATATGCAAGTGCCAGAAGGGCCCCTCTGGGTGCGGCAGTGTTCCCCGCACATCTCTTAAGTGTGACCTGCCAGGAATTTCTGGCATATCATGCAATTATTTACACATTCTAAAAAATGTTTGTAGAAATTTGCCACTAACCAGTCTTCACTTATCCTCAAAGCCACATGTTCTTTTGATACGTGGGCAGGGTAGTGAAGCTGTTCTAGTGACACTTTCAACAATTTCTTCGGCATTATCACCTTTCCTTTGTTATCATGTCGATGACAAAGAACATCCTCTTCTCTTCCACAACTCTTTTTCATCGTCCGGTGCTTCTCCCTGCAATTCTATTATCTGTACTATTGGCATTGCATTAAAATGTTCTGGCAATGCATCTTTTTCCTTGCTAGTTTTTATCAATGCCATAAGAGGTATTTTTTCCTCTTTGCCAGGGAACAGCACATGTGTTCCTTCTGGCAGATATGCTGCTTCTTTTGCTGCTTTGTCGTTACCTAATGAAATTAAAGCTTGCCCTGCTGTGTGGATCTTCCACTTTATTAAAACCAATTCTACTGAAAGTGGTAACACTTCTAATAGCTTACTCAATAATGCTGCATGCTGTACTGGTGTACCGTCACTTCTTATGAACCCTCTCCTTTCCCACCCTGCCAGCCCTGAATGCATAGTAGATGTTACATATGCCAAGTCAGAAAAAATGTTAACTGCCTGACCTTCTGACATGTTTAGCGCCTTAATTAGCCCACTAATTCTGCTGCTTGTGCTGAGTAGTGTGCTGGCAACTGTGTCTGCGAATACATTATCAACTCATCTTCCTTGTGTATTCTGTGTTTCTGTCCTACTACTGCAGAACCAGAATGTCTCTGTCCTGTACTTTGGTCGATACTTGAACTTCCATCAATGAAAATCATCTCTTACCTTCAATCGCTTCCAATTTTACCAGGGGGGTTCCCTTCATTCCTGTCTATGTATGCTATGCAATCAGATACATAATCTCCCTCCTCAATTTTTTCTGCAATGAACTCTGCAGGGTTTTATTGTTCTGTACCTCATCACCTCTATTGCTGGGTTTGTCAGTATTATTTCGTACCCTGACAATCTTTGTGTTGTCAAAATTGATTTAGTCCTTTCCAGTATTGCGAACAGTGAATGTTACACATACAAAATGACTGGGCACCCCATTGTAATTGTGGAAGCTTTCTCAATTGCGAATGCAGCAGCAGCAAGTGCTTGCTCACATGGGAAGTGTGCCTGCATTACTGGATCTATTGATCCACTGTAATAAGCCAGTGGTTTGTGTTCCTGTCCCTTCTTTTGTCCTAGTACAGCTGTCATTACCTTACCATCTAAATGGGAAAACAAGTGAAACTTATTTTTGTTATTGGGCATAGCCAATACTGGTGCATGTGCAAACTCGTGTTTGAGTTCAAACTTTTCACCCATTTCGGCTAGCCATTTTATGGTGATTTTGTTCTTTCTGAGCCGCTTTTAGTGCTTGCAGTAATGGTTAAATAAACTACTTCTTTTTGTCAATACTGTAATTTTTCCATGTCCAGTTTATACCCTTTGTCAGCTAGCAATGTCAGTAGTGTTACTGAATCTTTCCTGCAATCATCTTCTGTTGTGCTATGCACTAAAAGGTCATCCATGTATTGCAACACTGTGCTCGCAACCTGTAAGTTGCTTAAGTCCATCTGTATTACTCTGTTGAGGCATTCTTGTGTGTTCGAATCTAGTCCCGCAATACGTAAACGCAGTGAGGTACCTGGAGTCTGGGTGTAGAGCAATGGAGAGGAAGGCATTCTTCAAATCTACCACTGTGAAATAGTGTGACTCTGCTGGAACGCTACATTAAATTGTCACAGGGTTTCGAACAAATAGGTATTCTGCCTCAATGATGTTGTTAAAGGGGTGTAAATCCTTTATGAAACAACACGCCCCTCCCTTTGATTTTTTTGATCAGATAGATAGCTGTGTTGCAAGGTGATGTGGATTCCTGCACTATATCTTGCTGCAATAGGGCATGCAATGTCTCATATATGCCCTCATCTGCCTCTCAGGAAAGGGGGTATTGCTTCACTAATGGTAACAGTGCACCTTCTTTTAATTTGATTTGTACTGCTGCAGCCCCTTTTAGTATCCCTGCATCATGGGGTTCTTGTGTCCATAGGTTCTTTGGAATTTTCACCAGATCTTCCTGCAAATATTGAATTTCTTTCTTTGCCAGTAGCATCATCTGAGAAACCGCTCTTTCTTTTATATGTACAGGACATGGTATGCTCAGTTCGAACACAACCTCTACTTCTTCATCATCTTTAGTAGCGCACAACTCTGTGTCTGCTACTCCCGTCAGTGTCAGGGTGGGATCGATACATAATATTGATCGCCACTCCATGTTGTCGTCATCAGTTGCAACTAATATGATCATGTCTTTTCTTACCAATACGTCCTCAGTAGTGTGTGTGTGCGCCTGAAATAACGGTGGAAGGGCACCGTAGTCTGTACAGAAATTCATTGGACAATTGAAACACCTTTACCTCAATTCCTGATATCCATCCCAGCAGCACTTGCACCCCATACAGAAACGAGAGAGAGAGAGAGAGAGAGAGAGAGAGATATCTCCCTCTCATCGTGCTGTGGGCATAGTGTGCCTGTATCAACACCGCCACCCTAGCTGGGTACATCCCAGGTGTAGTTCATACCATCCCTTTTTCTGAAAATGAAATTGTGGCGTTCAGTTTGCTGGGCAAATCTCTTCCTAGAATGTGAATAGGTGTGTCTTTTGAGTACAATAATGGCACTAAGATATGCCGTGGCCTTATTATTAAGGGTAAATCTTTAGTCAGAGGAACCTTTAAAATTGTCCCTGAAAAGCCTTGTGTGACCACATCTTTGTTAGATAATGGAAATCCTTCTTCTTTTATGCATGATCTGGTTGCCCCAGCATCTATGAGAAAGGAAAATCCTATTTGAACCTCTACCTCAGGCTCCTCCTCAGGGTCTTAAGTTACTGCTAGGACAGGACACACTCGCACTTCCCGTCGGCACCCCTATCGGGAAAATGTGTTTGCGGAAGACGTGAATGGATTACCGCCTACCACTGTCACTCCTGTGTACAGGAGTGCAGTATTCTGTCCAAGGATCGTTACCCTCTCCTGTACTTGTGTCTGTGCTGGTGCCTGAAGTATGCTCACTGTACCTTGCAGTCCCTCCATTTCCCCACCTTAAACTTGTACTTGACCCTGGGCTGGTGTACCCAGTATTTGTGTGGGCAGCAATTGCAGCGCTGTGATATCATGTGTATCTGTTGAGGTGTCTGTGTTTGTATATAAGCCTGCTATTGTTGCATTCCCTGCTGCCCTGTGTGTGCTATTAGTGGGCATGTTCGGGCAAAATGACCAAAGTTACAGCATGCAAAACACTGTACTCCAAACAGTGGCCCACACCCCTGTACGCAAAGCCCCTTCCTCTTGTATAATACCCTTCTATAATACCCTCTCTCCCTGTCTGATACTGTCTCTTGTAATTTTTTACTCCGCTCGCATATGAAAACCCTGGCTGATGCACTCTTGTAAATGCTAGTTGTTGAATCTGCACCATCCCCCACTGTTCATTGTATAGTGCTTGCGTGTATCCTCCTTGTTGTATTACCACTGCTACTGGCAGCCCCCCTTGTTGGGTGGGTGGGTGGTACGACAACTGGTCACGTTCACTCTCCTTCCATGCTTATTTTAGCCAGTTTTTTCTGCACCAATTTATTTTCCGCTTTTACTGCATTGTCTGCTATCTATTTATTTATTTATTGTTTGCTTGTTAGGCGCTTATACAGAAAGTAAAATATTGCTTCAACGCGTGCACAGGGCAGGGCTGGGGCGAGGGGAATAAGGGAGTGAAATATATAACAAAGCAAAATAATGAATAAGAGTAGTGGAGGGAAAAGGAGAAAGGACGAATCTCCTATGCCTTTTGAGTATTCAGAACGTGCAAGTGCAGCAAGGAAAAGGGCAGAGGGAGTAAGTGCTAAAGAAACAGGGCTCAGGGGTTATCTTTCTCCTGCTTCCTTTTACAATGGTGCACAATTGTTACATGAATTTCAGGCCATCCTTTTGCTTCAATCCCCACTACTTTTTCTATACACATCCACGGGGAGCATGCTCACTAAGATGTGATAAAACAAAGGGATTTTCATATCCCAGGACTGTCCACATCTCTCATTTGGATTGTAAATACTCTGTGGGGGCCTCGTCTGGCTTCATTTTACTGGTGGGGGAGTGAAGTGACGAAGTGAGAACTTGTAATATTGACCCCATATCCGATTCATCTGGATATAGCTTCATCAGAGCTTTCCAACGTGTGCTCGATAATTGTTAACGTGTGCTCTGTCATGTAAGTTCCAGCTTAATTTTAGCTGTGTGCAAGCGCTTGGGGGTCTGTCTTTTATGACCCTTGTTTTCTTGCCAGCTTAATTTTACCCCTGCATATCCTGCTTGCTGAGAAATGTGGTCACTTTGCTCCCGCCCCAGTACTGCCAACAAACTCTTAATGTTCCTTATGTCCAGCGGAATGCCTGCTGTCTATTTTTCAAAAACATAAATCCAATGACTTGCTCCCGCCATTAATGAAGGTAGAATGTATACCAAATTATCCTTATCCAATGAGTGCCAAGGTAAGTAATGCACCTCACCTTTTTGTTCTGCAAAAGGGGCCTCTGCATTCATGCTCTGGGTTTATTTCCTCGCTGCGGTCTTTTAGCTACTGCTATTCTAGTTTTCCTACTCCAAATCCTGTTTCCCCGTCTCCCAATGATTCCTCTCTTTCCTCTTCTTCCCTTTTGTCTCGTCTCCTTCTTCTGCTTTCATTTGTTAAATTGCATGTGCTGAATTTGTCATCTCTATGATCGCTATCGCCGATTTCCTCCGAGTCCGATACAGCGTAATCACCTCACCCTCTGTCGTGTCTACTTCCCCATCGTCCATGTCGTCTCCCCATTTATCAATTGTCATTTTTATGCGTCCTGCTGCTCATCCCTGCTCGTCTGATGTCTTTCATTGTTCCTTCCTTTTTTTCTCTATCTCCCTTTCCGTAGCTTTTTGTGCTTCCCTGAACACTGAGTCAAGTTGCCGCTGTGTGCTCTTTTTAATGTCCACCAAATATTTCTATTACCTTTCGCATCTTTATTCCCAAAGGTATGTTCGCATTCATCTTTCTTTTTGTTTGTTCCCTCCTTATCTTGAGATCCCGGCCTAGGATTTGTATATCCTGCAGCTTGTTTCAACAGTGGGCACACATTGCATAGGGAGGGGGTGGCGCACACCCCTTTTCCTTATTTCGTCTCCCTTCTCCGTCTCTCTTTTCTTTTCTTCATACAATTTCCAGAATCCTAGAATGCCCTGCCTCCTTCCGAGCTTGGCTCCTTTATATGTAGCAGACAGGTATCAGTACATACTGTGGATAATGCTTTTATCGAATGTTCCCTCTATGGGCCTATTCCTGATAACACTTCCCCACTGTGTCGTTTGCTCACTGAAAGTGGTACTTCATTATTTTATCACGATATTCGGGCATCTTTTTGCACTTATGATCAAGGGGTGTGTCCATCCTGTATGACGATATTATCACACCCTCTTCTTAATTGTTAGAGTATTATTCGCTCCACTTTTTATTCTTACCCCTCCTTATTTAAACCTTAAACTCCTGGATCCTTATTAACACACTTCTATTGACTCAATCCTATACTTACCACTTAATTTGTTCAACCTATTTCATTCAAGCTGGCCCTCTCCACAGGCCCCGCCCCCTCACACCTCTATTTTCACTCTTACACACAATGGCCTTCTCCACAGGCCTATCTCGTACATTTTATTAGTACATAAATGGCCTTCTCCACAAGCCCACCACCTTAACAACTATGCCCTATGTTAGTACACAGAGTGTGGTTGTTCCTCACTGGACAACCACGAAAACGTCCACTCCAACGTGACAAACCACTCCTTACTCCCAAAACACTGACACATATGCTTCTTTCTCCTTTTTCTTCTCTTTTTCGAACTTTTTAAGCCCAACAAAAAATAAATGACGCAACTATACCAATTGCCTGCACTACGCACAACTCTCGTCCAACAAGATCCACCACTTACTACGCAACACTCTGCTCTAACGCAGATGTGCCACAGCCCACTTACTCCCTATCGGATAAGTGGACCTAAAATCTAAGACTGCTACAGCCAATCGCCCTCCACCACTTGAGGATGCGTACAATACACCACCCCCGGTCACAGTTTGGACCTCCCGTTGGAGGCCGATGTTGGAAGTTCAGATCTCCCGTTGGAGACTATTTCTAAAAAACCTTCAGCCACAGGAGACACCAAAGCAGCTGTTCCCTCGCAGCTATACCTAACTTAACTCGCCCCCGATGCCCCGCCCCCGCAGAAAACGGACTCGGAGCGCCAGCCCCCACACCTAAAACTGAAGCTCACCACCTTGAACGTTAGGGGCTTGAATTCCCCCCAGAAGAGAAAATCCATCTAGCAAAGGCTACATAACAAAGGGACCTCAATCGCTTTCCTACAAGAAACGCACCAAATCCCAGCAGAGTTTTCTCACCTGCGAAGTAAACTCTTCCCCCTACAATTTTTTGCATCCAACGGAACTAAGAAGGGAGGCACCGCTATCCTCTTCACTAAGGACATGAAGCCCCGGATCCTGGACTCGCTAAGATGCCAGGACGGTCGCTTTATGGCAATCAAATGCATCATCCTCAGCCAGCTTTACACCCTCATCTCAGCTTACGCTCCGAATGAGCTCCAGGAAGGATTCTACCAAGATCTAGAAGATTCCCTCCTTCCATTCATCGAAGGGCAAGTAATCATCGGAGGAGACTTTAACAGGGTCCCGGACCCCCTTAGGGATAAATCTCACCCCCCAACATCCCGGGACCTGACGTTGGCAACAGTCCTGCTATACCTGTTTCGCACGCTGAACATTGTTGACACATGGAGGGTGCTATCCCCGGAAGAGAAAGACTTCACCTTCTACTCGTACGTGCACCGTACCTTCTCTAGAATCAACCTACTACTGGCCTCCCCCCAGATCCTGACCTTCACGGACGATGTTACGATTGGGCACCGGATCCTCTCGGACCATGCTCCGGTCTCGCTCACCCAGCGGTCCCATGACCCAGATCCTCCTCCCTGCCGCCAGTGGAGCCTCTATGACCCTATCTTGGGGGAAATGGCAGTGAGAGACACAATCGCCAGAACAATTAAAAACTTCTTCGCTGAAAGCCGTGACAAGGACACCTCCCCGGCTAACACCTGGGACGCTATGAAGGCAGTGCTGAGAGGGGAGCTGATCGCCCAAGGCGCCGCATTTCACAAACAGAAGCAGGCAGCCCGGGCTGCCCTGGAAGCCGATGTCCATGAGGCTGGGGCCACCCACAAACGTAAGGGCTGGTTCCCGAAATCTTTTAGGGTCCTACAAATGGCAAGAAAGAGGCTTGAGGCGCACTACGCAGACGCCACAGCAAACCTGCTAACCAGAACCAAACAATGGTACTACATCCATAACAATAAGGCTAACAAACTGCTGGTCAGTAAACTGGCTAAGGAGAAGAGCAGAAACACCATCCTGGGTCTCCGCGATACACAGGGGACGATCCACTACGCGGATCACGAGAAACTGCGATTGGCAGCCGCCCATCAGTCGGAAATAATGACAGCTGTCCCGAGGGACCTAGATGAGCAGTGCTCCTACATCCAAGAGGCAGCGCTTCCGCCCCTGAACCCGGAGGCAAGGGAAGAACTTGAAATGCCTATCACAAGTGAGGAAGTGGAGGAAGCCATTAAAAGTCTAAAGCCCAGGGCCCCAGGCCCAGACTTATTCTCCACACGCTTCTATAAACTCTTTTGCCCCCAATTAGTGGCCCCCCTGATCCGCCTCTTCAACTCGTTCGCATCCACTGGAACGGTGACCCCAACGATGCAGGAGTCCATCACGGTCCTGATTCTCAAGCCTGGAAAGGACCCCCATGAGAACGCTCGTATAGGCCCATCTCTTCGTTGAACTTTGACGCCAATATATACTCCAAGATCCTGGCCAATAGCCTCGCACCTATTCTTCCGAGCATCATAGACCCGGATCAGACAGGGTTTATATACCACAGATCGACGAAAGACGACATTCACAGGGCACTGGATCTAATAGAGGTCGCCAGTCAGGACTCTCAACAACTGGCCCTGCTCGCGCTGGACGCAACCAAAGCCTTCGACAAGGTGGACTGGCCCTATATGCGCCTCACCCTTGAGGCCTTCGGCTCGACCTTAAGGAGGATGATCTCAGCGAACTATCAAGCCCCTAAGACCCCGCTGAGAGTCAACGGCCGCTTGTCGGACCCAATCTATCCCACATGCGGAACGCGACAGGGATGTCCACTATCCCCCCCCTGCTCTTCGCTTTGGCCATGGAACCATTAGCCCAGCGAGTTCGCCAGAACTCCCCGATTAGCGGCCCGAGGATCAGCTCAGCCCAACACAAAATTGCCCTCTACGAAGACTATGGGCCTCATTACGAGTCCGGCGGTAACCGAGGCGGTAGAACCGCCTGGTTACCGCCGGACTCGTATTACCATTCTGCCTCCGTGATTCCCAGAATTACCGGGGCATTACAACCCCGGTTTCCCGGGAATCACGGAGGCAGAATGGTGTTAATCCCCATTCCCATTGAGTCCTACCGGACTCAATGGGAATGGGGATCATGGAAACACCGGCAGCATCTCGTGATGCTGCCGGTGTTTCCTCGTCCGCCTGCAGGCGGGCGGTGTTAAACCCACCAGGTCAAACCTGGCGGGAATATCACCTCCCGCCTGCAGGAGTCGGGATCAGGCGGTCCGGAAACAACGGTGGCAGCGGGTTTACCGCCACTGTTATTTTCGGACCGCCTGATTTGTAATGAGGCCCTATGTGTTGCTAACCATTACGAACATCAAAGCTTCCATGAGGGCAGCCTTGACCGAAATCCAGGACTTCGGGAGGGTATCAGGGTTCGCCATCAACTTCCAAAAATCAACAGCTCTCGGAGTGGGCCTGCTCTCAGGCCAGTGGGAGGCCCTAGCGAAGCACAACCCGTTTCAATGGATCACCCAGGCGATCCCATATCTGGGGGTTCAGATCTGTAACGCTCACCTGATTCTCGCAGAGGCGCCGGTCTTGACTGGACGACTACCGTATCTTCAAAGGTGATGTGCAGCACCCGGTTGGCTCTTTGGGCTGGACCTCTGTGCCCTGTATGCCTGACGTGCAGAGTAAGATGTCTGCAGATAGAAAATACGGAGTTAATGAACTGGGGTTATTGGGGTGTCCCTATCTCTTCCCTCTTCTCCTCTCCTGTAGACCCCCACAGGTTAACGCTCTCACCTTAGGTAAGTGAATGCCGAGCTCTCCATCTGCCTCGGGGCAGGGTGCTGTAACCAGTTTCTTCACCGGATAGGTAGCGCAGGCCTCTTGACTTCAGAGGACTGCTGTCCGTCGTTTACTGCGCGAACGGTAAGTTTCGAGTAACTCAAATGTCTTTAAAGTCTTTAATAATGATGTCTCTTGTTTTGCAGGGTTCCGGCGATGGCGGATGACGGGCTGAAGTGCCTTGAAGATGGAGCCCGTGTGATGAATAGAAGCGCCTGGAAGCACGTAAGTAAGCGCTTGTTGCCAGCTTCACAATGCGCTCGAACTGTCTTTTTATTTTGCAGGTACAAGTTCGGAGCGGCTGCAGGGTGCCGGGATACCCACTGGGTTAGATGTGGAAAGGAGTAATGGCACGTGAGTATTAAAGTTCCCCAATGTCTTTAAACGGACCTTGTTTTGTCTTTCAGATGCGGGATGCAGCGCCGACGGCCTCCGGAGCGTGCGAAGAGTTGGTAAGCTTTTGTCTTTCAGATGCCGGAATACAGTGTGAAGACCTCCGGAGCGCATGAAGAGTAGGTAAGCCTTTGCCTTTCAGATGCCGGAATGCTAACCTGTTCTTTCTTGTCTTTATAGGTGTTGCTGAAGACTGGATTCAGGATGGTAAGCCTTTTTCCTTAGGCCCAGGATCAGATGCAGAAGACACGATGAGCGTTCTGCTGCAGAGGATGCAGAATAACGCAAAGCAAGATTCATCCACCGGGTGTGGTTTAAATAGCCTCCTGTAGTGCTTAGGTGTCTCCTTCCACAGCCACGCCTAAGTAAGAAAAGAGTTCCTGGTAAGAAAAGAGTTCCTGCCTTCCAGAAGAGTTCCAGTGTTCTGCATCTAGGGAGTGGCTCCAGCCCCACCCAACAGGAAAAGTAGTTCCAAACAGAAGAGGATCAGAGGCTCAACTGGCAGGCAAGTAAGCAGCATGGTCTGCTGCAGGTAAGTCCACCCAAGCATTATGAGCCCGGCGCTTCCAGCGCTGGGACTGGGCATATTTATGAGCCTGGTGCCACTGGCGCCAGGACTGGGTCCAAAAGGTCCCCATTGGGACTGGTTGGCACTCGGAACCTGGGTTATGGATCTGCTTCCAAGGGAGTTGGGAAAACCCTGACCTTTTGGAAGCAGAGATCATGACAGTACCCCCCCTCAAGGCCCCTCCCAAACCGGGCTTCTCTGGGGGTTTTGGCTTGTCAGGAAATGTTCGGTGAAATCTTTTGATTAGGCGAGGAGCGTGGACATATTCAGCAGGTTCCCAGGATCTCTCTTGGGGGCCGTAGCCTTTCCAGTCAATTAGGTAGAATAGTTTAGATTTGGAGATCTTGGAGTCCAGAATGCTTTTGACTTCAAACTCGAGTTCTCCATCAACTAGGATAGGTTTTGGAGATTTGGTTAGTCGGGTTTGAGGTTGCACGGGTTTTAATAGAGAGACGTGGAAGACCGGATGTATCTTCATGTGCGGGGGCAAGTCCAACTTGACCGCTACTGGGTTTACTATGGTAGTGATGGAATAGGGACCAAGGTATCTTGGGTTGAATGTGCGTGGCCCTTTTAGAGATAGATATTTGGTGGATAACCAGACTTGATCCCCTACTTGATAGTGAGGGGCTTCCTTCCGATGTTGATCTGCTCCTTTCTTGTATTGTTCTTTAGCCCTTTGAAGGTGAGAAACAGCTTCCTTAATGGCTTGGGTGATTGTAGAATGCAGGTAGTCTACTGCTGGTGTTTCAAGATCTTGGAGGGGATCCAACTCCGAGGTTCGAGGGTGACTGCCGTACAAAAGAAAAAATGGGGTTTTCCCAGTTCCCGAATGGACAGAGTTATTGTAGGCATACTCGGCTATCCAAAGGATATCTTTCCAAGTTTTTTCAGTTTGTTGCAGCATGCAGCGTAAATACTGTTCCAGAGTTTGATTGGTCCTCTCGGTTTGTCCGTCGGTCTGAGGGTGGTGACTGGTCGATAGTCTCACATCAATTCGAGCCGACCGACAGCAACTTCGCCAAAAATGAGAAATAAATTGACTACCTCGATCCGAAATTAGAACCGAAGGAAAACCGTGCAGTCGGACGATGTTTTCGAGAAATTCTCGGGCCAGAGTTGCTGCTGTTGGCAAGCCTTTGAGCGGAATGAAATGCGCCATCTTGGAGAATAAGTCCACGATTACTAGAATCGTATTGTATCCGGAGCATGGAGGTAGATCGGTGATGAAGTCCATAGAAAGCGTATGCCAAGGGCGTGGTGGGATGTCAATAGGGCGTAAGAGGCCTGCTGGTCTTTCCTTTTGACTCTTGTTTTGGGCGCATACTCCACAGGACATTATAAAGTCTCTGATATCTTTTTTCCCAAGACGGCCACCAGAAGTAGCGCTTGATCTTTTCTGAGGTCTTGGCTATACCGGGATGACCTTCCATTAAAGAGTCGTGATAACAAGAGATTACTTTTTTCTGTAAATCTGTGCTGGGTAGGTATAATCGTTCTTGGAAATACAATAAGTTGTCCTTTACTGCAAAGTCCTTTCCCTGCAGATGCCAATTCTGTATGTCTGCTGGAGTTACAAGTTGCCTGGCTTTATCCTTGACTTCCTCTATGGATTCTGTGGCGATTACACCCAGAATTCTTTGTTCGGGAATGATTGGTACAGGTTTAGGGTTGATCAAGTGTTCTTCCACTCCCATCCGAGAAAGGGCATCGGCTTTACCGTTTTTTGTACCAGGTCGATAGGTAATTATGAAGTCAAACTCGGCAAAGAATAATGCCCAACGGAGTTGTCTAGAGGATTGGGCTTTTGCGGTTTTCAAATATTGCAGGTTTCGGTGATCCGTAATCACAGTAACGGTGTGTCGGGCCCCCAGCAGATAATGCCGCCAAGCCTTAAAGGCAGACTTGATAGCCAGAAGTTCCTTGTCAGTAATCGTGTAATTGACTTCAGGAGGCGAGAATTTGCGGGACCAAAATGCCACGGGATGCAACTGATTGGTTACCGGGTCCTTTTGTGATAGAACTGCCCCCATGGCAAGGCTTGAAGCATCAGTTTCCACGATGTAGGGGAGTTCGGGGCGAGGGTGTTTTAAGATTGGTGCAGAGATAAATTTAGTCTTCAAATCCTGGAAAGCTTGTTCCGCCTCGGTAGACCATTCAAAACGTTTGTTTTTCTTTAACAAGGCAGTGATGGGCTGGACTATTCGAGAGAACTCGGGGATAAACCTGCGGTAAAAGTTAGCGAAGCCTAACATGCTTTGCACAACTTTTACAGAAGATGGTGATGGCCATTTGAGAACTGCATCGACCTTCTTTGAATCCATACGCACTCCGCCAGGCGATAATATGAATCCCAAGAATTCAACTTCAGTCACGTTGAAAACACATTTTTCCAACTTAGCGAAAAGTTTGTGTTGACGCAATCTTTCGAGGACCATTTTCACGTGTTTCCGATGTTCAGATTCCGATGAAGAATAAACGAGAATGTCGTCGATGTAAACAACAACACACACATCTATGAGCTCTCTGAGGACATCGTTAATAAAATATTGAAAGGCGGCCGGGGCATTGCAAAGTCCGAAGGGCATGACCTGATATCGAAATAGCCCATACTTGGTGCGGAAGGCCGTCTTCCATTCATCGCCCTCTTTTACTCGTACCAAGTGGTAAGCTCCTCTAAGATCCAGCTTTGTATATATGCATGCTTTTCTGACTTGGTCCAGGAGTTCAGGGATCAAAGGTAACGGATATCTATTCTTAACGGTGATCTGGTTCAGGGAGCGATAATCGATACAAGTTCTAAGGTCTCCTTCCTTTTTTGGAACGAAGAACAAAGCTGAAGAGGCAGGGGACTTGGAAGGACGAATAAACCCATTTGCCAGGTATTGATCCAGGTATTGTCGAAGGTGAAGGTTCTCAGGCTCGGTGAGGGCATAAATTCTACTACAAGGAGGAGTAGATCCAGGTATCAGGTCTATCTGGCAGTCATAAGACCTATGAGGAGGTAGAGAGTTAGCCTGCTCCTTCCGGAAAACATCTTGGTATTCTAGGTATTCGGGAGGTAACTGGGGAGTCTCTGAAGAAATTGCTGCCAGTGCAACACCAGGTGGAGGGTGACAAGTAGAGACACATTCTGGAAACTGGACCGTTCTTGCTCGCCAATCGATCAGAGGATTGTGTTTCTCTAACCAAGGTATTCCTAGAATAATCTGGAACTGAGGGGCCTTGATCACATCGAACACGATCTTCTCATGGTGTCCATCTTGACTTACTAGCGTCACCTCTTGAGTGGTATGCGTTACTGGCCCGGAGGCTATCTCCTTACCATCCACCGTAGTAATGACGTCCTTTACAGCCTTGTGACAAAGAGTTAGATTCATCCTCAAAACCATTTCATGATCCACATAATTGCCGATGGCACCGCTGTCGACGTAAGCTTCAATTGCATGCAATCGATCCGGATTATCAGGGCTAATGAGGACCATAGGTATCACGAAATGCGAGGTCACGGAACTGGTTTTCACGCTCGGCAAGAGGACCTCTATTCTTGTCGGGCGAGGTCGTTTCCCTGCTCAGAGTTTGTAACTGGGGTAACTGCAGCTCCTACTGCCTTCTTGGCAGGTTTCACCGGACAGTCTCGAAGAAAGTGCCCTGAGATTCCGCAATATAGGCATAATTGCAACTGTTTTCTCCTTTCCCGCTCCCTTTGTGTTAGAGGACCTTTCAGACCCCCTATTTGCATGGGTTCCCCGGAGTCTACTCCTTTGGAAGGAGTTGGCGGTTTGGAAAATACTGGGGCATCAAACTTGGAATGATCGGCCTTCCTGTTCTGCAGTCTGTGATCTATTTGAACGACCAAGTCTATATAATCCGAACAGTCTTGTGGGGGATTCACTACTTGGGCTAAAACGTCTTTGAGCTCTCCACGTAGACCTCTATAAAACAGCGTAATCCTTTTGTCCTCAGGCCATTGAGTTTCCACTATTAGTCTATTGAAAGATGCAATATAAGCCAAAAGGTCTTGATTACCCTGTCGCAACGAAAGAAGCTCATTGTCCAAGGCCTGCCCCTGTGCATGTCTTGCGAACAGTTTTTCCATACTAAGCTGAAAGGCTTGAAAATCATGGAGAACCGGATCATCTTGATTAACTAGAGGGATCGACCAGTCTGCCGCATTGCCACTAAGGTACGAAAGTACAAAAGCTACTTTAGCTTGATCAGTTGGAAAGGCTGCTGGCCGGCATAAGAAGTGCAACCGGCACTGATTGATAAATACCGCAAACCTCTTTGGGTCACCAGAAAATCGTTCGGGCGGAGCCAGAGGTACATTCCCAGGTAGGTTGATCTGCACTGGATTCATAGAGGATGTTGAAGGAAGATTTGCCCCTGATGCGGGTAGCGGGGTCTGTCCGGCTTGTGACTGTAGCAATTGTCTAGCAAGATCATCTGTTCTCTCCTTGGAAATAATTAGTTCCCTTCTTAGAGCGTTCGTTTCCTGACGAGCTGCATGCACTTCTGCCCTTAGTTCCCCAAGTAACCGGGCTAGGTGGTCAGTATCCGAGGTTTCCATAGCGCCTGGGCGAGAGTTTTGCGGTAGGCTTTGCGTTCTGTAACGCTCACCTGATTCTCGCAGAGGCGCCGGTCTTGACTGGGCGACTACCGTATCTTCAAAGGTGATGTGCAGCACCCGGTTGGCTCTTTGGGCTGGACCTCTGTGCCCTGTATGCCTGACGTGCAGAGTAAGATGTCTGCAGATAGAAAATACGGAGTTAATGAACTGGGGTTATTGGGGTGTCCCTATCTCTTCCCTCTTCTCCTCTCCTGTAGACCCCCACAGGTTAACGCTCTCACCTTAGGTAAGTGAATGCCGAGCTCTCCATCTGCCTCGGGGCAGGGTGCTGTAACCAGTTTCTTCACCGGATAGGTAGCGCAGGCCTCTTGACTTCAGAGGACTGCTGTCCGTCGTTTACTGCGCGAACGGTAAGTTTCGAGTAACTCAAATGTCTTTAAAGTCTTTAATAATGATGTCTCTTGTTTTGCAGGGTTCCGGCGATGGCGGATGACGGGCTGAAGTGCCTTGAAGATGGAGCCCGTGTGATGAATAGAAGCGCCTGGAAGCACGTAAGTAAGCGCTTGTTGCCAGCTTCACAATGCGCTCGAACTGTCTTTTTATTTTGCAGGTACAAGTTCGGAGCGGCTGCAGGGTGCCGGGATACCCACTGGGTTAGATGTGGAAAGGAGTAATGGCACGTGAGTATTAAAGTTCCCCAATGTCTTTAAACGGACCTTGTTTTGTCTTTCAGATGCGGGATGCAGCGCCGACGGCCTCCGGAGCGTGCAAAGAGTTGGTAAGCTTTTGTCTTTCAGATGCCGGAATACAGTGTGAAGACCTCCGGAGCGCACGAAGAGTAGGTAAGCCTTTGCCTTTCAGATGCCGGAATGCTAACCTGTTCTTTCTTGTCTTTATAGGTGTTGCTGAAGACTGGATTCAGGATGGTAAGCCTTTTTCCTTAGGCCCAGGATCAGATGCAGAAGACACGATGAGCGTTCTGCTGCAGAGGATGCAGAATAACGCAAAGCAAGATTCATCCACCGGGTGTGGTTTAAATAGCCTCCTGTAGTGCTTAGGTGTCTCCTTCCACAGCCACGCCTAAGTAAGAAAAGAGTTCCTGGTAAGAAAAGAGTTCCTGCCTTCCAGAAGAGTTCCAGTGTTCTGCATCTAGGGAGTGGCTCCAGCCCCACCCAACAGGAAAAGTAGTTCCAAACAGAAGAGGATCAGAGGCTCAACTGGCAGGCAAGTAAGCAGCATGGTCTGCTGCAGGTAAGTCCACCCAAGCATTATGAGCCCGGCGCTTCCAGCGCTGGGACTGGGCATATTTATGAGCCTGGTGCCACTGGCGCCAGGACTGGGTCCAAAAGGTCCCCATTGGGACTGGTTGGCACTCGGAACCTGGGTTATGGATCTGCTTCCAAGGGAGTTGGGAAAACCCTGACCTTTTGGAAGCAGAGATCATGACAAGATCCCCCGCTCACCCAGCGAAAGTTTACCAGGCCAACTTCCCCCCACTCTTCATGGAGTTGGAAAAGGACCTTGCCCGTTGGCAGACACAGGAGATCGCGTTGCTGGGTCGCATAACAACATGCAAAATGAACCTCCTCCCCCGCTTCCTTTATGCCTGCGCTTTGTATTTGTATTTATTTTATTTATATTGCGCAACCTGCCCAAAGGCATCAGGGCGCATGTTTAGAAGGGATTACAAAGTTTTACAGAAAGATAGATTACAAATTGCATAGTAAATAAGCATACATAGAGAGTAGTCACAATAAATACAACAGTGGACGGGGTTGTAGAGCATGCAATGGATGATTACCACATGGTGGTCAGCTCTTCGTCTTGCTCATAGAGCCATTGTTTTGTTCTGTGTTTGAAGGATTGGAGGGAAGGGACGTTCCTGAGGTCATTGGGTAGTGAATTCCAGAGCTTAGCGGCCAGTACCGGGAAGCTTGAGCCTCTGGCAGTCTGTAGTTTAAAGCAGGGAATAATTAGTGTATGTGCTTGCGCAGCTCTTAGTGGTCTGTGGGCTGTGTGTTGTGTAAAGCGCTCTGACAAGTACGCTGGTGCTGCGTTGTTCTGTGCTTTGTAACTTAAGATAAGAGTTTTGAAGGCAATACGCTGTGGGATAGAAAGCCATCGCAAGTTCCGTCTCGTGGAGGAGATGTGGGTGCGCCTAGGAATGTTGAGAGCAGCCCTAATGGCGTTATTCTGGGTTACCTGAAGTTTGTCGATGTTTCTTTGATTAGTTCCGAGGTACAGGGCATTACAGTAATCAATTTTGGATAAAATAAGGGTTCTGGCAAGGATCAGGCAGTTGTCCAGAGTTAGGAAAGGACGGCAGGCAGTGATTAGTTTGCACGTGTAAGCCGATGCTGAGGCTACTGAGTTAGTTTGTCTGGTGAGCGAGAGGGTGGAGTCTAGGTAGATTCCCAGTGTTTTAGTAACGTTGGAGACCTTAATAATGTTGCCATCAATGTTGAAAGCCTCATATTTGCTGCCAAGTTTTGCAAGTTTAGATTGGGAGCCTAAGATGAGTAGCTCAGTCTTCTCGTCGTTGAGGCAGAGACCGTGGTGGGCCATCCACGCCTGGATGACGGTGTAAACTGCATTAAGAGCTTTAACGTCAGTTACGTAGTCACCCGTTATAGGAATGAGTATCTGGGTGTCATCCGCATAATTTGTATAGGTGACACCCAGATGGTCAAGAATATCAAAGAGTGGTTTCGTAAAGATATTATAAAGCGTGGGTGATACGCATGAGCCTTGTGGGACACCGCAAGGAACATGTGCTGGGTCAGCGGCGGCATGAGATGAGAAGACTCTCATGGATCTGTTTGCAAGGAATGAACTGATCCAGGAGGTAGCTGCTTCAGAGAAATGGGCAGCCGTTATAAGGTGCTGGCAAAGGATTTGGTGATCTACCAGATCAAAAGCGGCTGATAAATCTAGGAGGAGTAGGATCGCTTGTTTGCCCTTGTCTTTCAGATCCTCAATTTGTGTTTTTAGGTCTATAAGAGCGGTCTCTGTGCCGTGTCTCGGCCGAAAACCGGATTGCCTAAGTCCTAGTAGGTTGTTCTTGTCAAGATAGCTTTGAATTTGGATGTATGCCGCCCGGTCCAAAATTTTTAGAAGGTATGGTACCGTGGTGATCGGCCTATAGTTGGTAGGAATGTTAGGGTCTAGGTTAGGTTTTTTGATTAGGGGGATTACCCAAGCATCCTTGAGGTTATCTGGTACTATGCCAGATTTAAAGGAGGAGTTGATAAGGGTGGTGATAAAGGGGGCAAGCTCGAGCGCTGCTTCTTGTACGATCGGAGCTGGGCAGGCATCGCCTTGACAATTAGATGGCTTTAACTTCTTGATGATAATTTCCACTTCCTTAATGGTTAGGGGAGAGAAACTGAAAGGTTTGAGGTGGTGATTGTGGGAGGAGAGATTGGCGGGAAGGGAATTACCTACTGAATCAAGGAGATAGTTTTTCTTTGTGTTGATTTTGGTTTGGAGAGTGGTGATTTTGTTGAGTAGAGCTTTTTGAATGTTGGCGCACCATTCGGTGTCCGGGGTGCAAGTGTCAAGGGGAGCAGCTGGGGACTCTAATTCCTTAAGAATTTTAAAGAGTTCCTTGGTATTGGAATGAGCCTGCATGATTCTATTATTGTAAACTTCTTTTTTTGCTGCTAGTATGGCTTCTTTATACGAGAGGGTGATGGTTAGAAGGTTGATTTTATTTGCTGGTGTGGGTGAATTTCTCCAGAGGGTCTCGGCTTTACGCTTGTCTTTCCTAAGTTCACGTAGGTGTGGGGTGAACCAGGAGTTGAGGTGGTTGCGTGGTTTTTCTTTGCGCTGTTTGAGAGGTGCAATGGTGTCCAGTGCTTTTAACATAGCACGATTGTAAGTGTCCACAAGGACGGTAGGGTCCGCACAAGTTGTGGAGACAGAGTTTAAAAGTGGGAGGATGAGTGGGAGTAGTTTCGCAGTTGTAATATCCTTCTTGTTGCGAGTAAGTGTGGGTGGCACAGTACAAGGTTTGTGCACAGGTGGGCAAGAATTGAGGGAGAATGTTATTTTGTGGTGGTCAGACCAAGCACATGGTAGCACAGAGGTTATGTTTAGTGCGCAATTCAAGTCTGAGACCCAGTCTAATGTGCGGCCTTTGATATGGGTGGGTACCTTGACATGCTGGGTTAGGCCAAAGTCGGATAGAACGTTGGCAAGGTCACAAGCTTTAGTGTCGTTTGTGTCCAGATATCCTAAGTTAAGGTCTCCAAGTAGGATAATTTGGGATTTAGGCTTGGTGCTAGAGGCTAGGATGGAAGAGATGTCTTCTATGAATGTGGACGTGGGACCAGGTGGCCGATAGATGAGGTACACAAGGGCGGTTTGATTGGGTGAGATTGGGAGTTTAATTGTGAGTAGTTCAGCAGATGGCAGCTGGTGATTGTTAGCAACTCTTAGATTGAGAGAACTCTTAAATATAAATGCTAAACCACCTCCTTTGGATTGACTGTTGTCCCTATCGCATCTAATGATAGAGTAGTTATCTGGTATGGCAAGGGATAGGGCGGGGCCAGACGCTGCATGTAACCAGGTTTCTGTGATAGCCAGAAAGTCCAGGTTTTCAGTCACAATTAAGTCAGCGATGTCTAGCGCATGAGCAGGGACTGAGCGGGCGTTAATGAGCGCCCCTTTGAGATTAGCTGGGGGCTTGGGTATGTTGGCTGGTGGGGCCTCTGCCTCTGATGGGACATCTATGGTCTGGGTAGAATTAATGGGGTTGAACCTAATGACTGTGTTCCGGTGGTAGGACCAATGGTGACATCTGGTTGCAAGTCTTTGATTCCTGACTGTGGTGGGACAAGGTTTGCTCAGTTGGCTTAGGGATAGGACACTAGGTGAGCATAGTGGCGAGGGATCGTTGGTGTTGATGTTGTCTGCGTGATCACCGGTGGTACGGTTAGGTGTAGTGTAACCTAAGGTGGCACTAGCTTTAGTGCTACGGTCCGATGATGCACTGAGTGAGAAAGGGGGTAGGGAGGGTAGGAAGGAAGTGGGGCAGGGAATGGGGTGGTGTCTAGGGCAGGCAAGCTTTGCTAAACCATTATTGAATGGGACAAAGCCATTTCTGCTGCAGGGTGTGCAGTCGGGCATGATACAGAAAGGGAACATGATGAGAGCTAGCCAGGGTGGCATAGTTCAGATGGTGGTTCGGGAAGTAGCTGGCAAGTAGCTATGAGTCACAGTACAATCAATGTGAACTGTTGGTGACCAGCTCAGATCAGTGAGGTTTATAGTGACCAGAAGTGCAGGCTCAGATCAGCATAAACAGTGTGGACTATGGCGAGCATAAGGCACAGTACAGTTAAGGTGGTCTGATGGCGACCGTAAGGCACAACACAGTTATAATGGTCCACAGGCGACCATAAGGCACAACACAATTATAGTGGTCCAAAGGCGACCATAAGGCACAATACAGTTAAGGTGGTCTGATGGCGACCATAAGGCACAACACAGTTATAATGGTCCACAGGCGACCATAAGGCACAACACAATTATAGTGGTCCAAAGGCGACCATAAGGCACAATACAGTTAAGGTGGTCTGATGGCGACCATAAGGCACAACACAGTTATAATGGTCCACAGGCGACCATAAGGCACAACACAATTATAGTGGTCCAAAGGCGACCATAAGGCACAATACAGTTAAGGTGGTCTGATGGCGACCATAAGGCACAACACAATTATAGTAGTCCAAAGGCGACCATAAGGCACAATACAGTTAAGGTGGTCTGATGGCGACCGTAAGGCACAACACAGTTATAATGGTCCACAGGCGACCATAAGGCACAACACAATTATAGTGGTCCAAAGGCGACCATAAGGCACAATACAGTTAAGGTGGTCTGATGGCGACCATAAGGCACAACACAATTATAGTAGTCCAAAGGCGACCATAAGGCACAATACAGTTAAGGTGGTCTGATGGCGACCATAAGGCACAACACAATTATAGTAGTCCAAAGGCGACCATAAGGCACAATACAGTTAAGGTGGTCTGATGGCGACCATAAGGCACAACACAATTATAGTAGTCCAAAGGCGACCATAAGGCACAATACAGTTAAGGTGGTCTGATGGCGACCATAAGGCACAACACAATTATAGTAGTCCAAAGGCGACCATAAGGCACAATACAGTTAAGGTGGTCTGATGGCGACCATAAGGCACAACACAATTATAGTGGTCCAAAGGCGACCATAAGGCACAATACAGTTAAGGTGGTCTGATGGCGACCATAAGGCACAACACAATTATAGTAGTCCAAAGGCGACCATAAGGCACAATACAGTTAAAGCAGACTATGTCTGATTGTCTGATGTATTGAGGGCAGTGTCTCAGCGGCCTAGCAGTGTCCAGTATGGACTATTGGAACTGGATAGTTAATGGAGGTAAAAAAGCCTAAGTGGTTGGACAGTGGTGGGTATGGTAGGAGCCACTTGGTGTCAGATTATGCTAATTTTTCTGAAGTTGCTAATATCAAACATCCGGGCGCAGGGATATTCTAGCAGTATCAACAGCGAATAATGCGTCTGGTAGTAAGGGGCACATGCTTTGCTCATGCAGCAACAGCCGATCTTACCCGTTGAAGAAGGGTGCGCAGGACCTCGGCTGCTCTTGAGGGCATCGATGCGATTTGGCCGCACTTCAGAGCCTCATGCAAAAGTTGAAACATCACGCAGATGACAAGGGACAATACACGGCGAAGGAGTGCAAGCTATGAGTGATGTCGGGCAGAGTTTGTGGGCGAGGGCGACTGGAAGAGCTGGACAGGCTGGGACAGGCGAAGTGCCTTCCTTCTCGTGCCTTAGTTGCTCGAGCCGGCTTCGCCTTCCGGCGATTCGCGATAGGCTATTCAAGCCTCGGTGGCCCAATCAGCTGATGGGGCGGGCTGCAAGCCTGCAAGAGGCAGGATTCCCGGGTGGATGATGGCGCCGGCCATCTTTGACGAGATAGACTCCTCGTGGATTCCGATGGCGGCGGTCCCAAAAGAATTGCTTTTCCTTCTTGTAGCAGCTTGCTCCATAAGGAGCGTGGATGGCGATATTTCGGTCGATAATTATCAGGAAAAGGCTGGATTTATATTCATGTGCACTCGATGCACGGGATGAGCCCAGAATTATAGTGCAGCTGCAGGGTGGTGCTCCGCCAGCATAGCTTCCCTCCCAACTTCAATCCCTCTTCCCCCTTTACAACGGCTCCAAAGGAAAATCATCGGCTTTATTTGGAAAGGCAAGCAACCGCGAATCCCTCGGAGAACGATGATGGCCAGCACGAGACTGGGAGCACTGGGCGTTCTGGACCTCCGAAAATACCAAATAGCCGCACAACTGGCCCACTTTCAAGCATGGGGACTCGCCACTGGGCGCCCGAAGTGGGTAGAGATCGAACAATCCCGCCCCCCCCCTTCGCTTTCTCCCGTTTATCCCTACTGAACTACGCCGGATTTGGCCAGGAGTGTTGACCTCCACGAAGCAGTCGATAAAGGCATGGGAGTGGGCCCGCAGACACCGAGGAATCCCAGGAGGCTTGAGCGCATCCTCCCCAATCTTCCTCAACCCCGCCTTTTCCCCGGGCACACACCCCAAGAACTTTAGGAACTGGGTAGCAGGAGGCTTTGAAACTCTGGGGCAGCTCTTCGCAGGGGACGCCCTTCTCACCTTCGAACTCTGTAAAGCGAGTTTTCAGCTAGGGGAGACAGAAAGATTTACCTATGCGCAACTGAGGCACTGGTGCTCCCATCCTCAGACTCGGGCGGCTGCAACACGACCCTTTGCCCCACTAGAGCTCACAGTGAAGAACCTGCCAGCCCGGGGAAAGATCTCGGCTCTATACAAACTATTGCAGGAAGACCCCCTCCATACTAGGCCCTCCTATATGCCCCAATGGGAGGCGGACCTGGGTCATGCTATTGAGGATCACACATGGATGGACGCCTGGACAAGAACGCGCACAGTATCTCGTTGCATCGCTAACCGGGAATGCGCCCACAAACTGCTCTTGCGCTGGTACTCCCCCCCCCCACCCCTGCGCCTCCATCACTTTCAGCAGGCCCTGGATCCCCACTGTTGGCGTCGCTGCGGCCACCCAGGCTCCTACTTTCACATGTGGTGAACTGCCCCAAGAAAAGGGAGTTCTGGACCCAATGCCTGGCCACCTTAAAGGACATCACAGGTGGAAATTCCGCTAACGCCCGTGCAAGTCCTCCTGGGGATACCGCTACCGGACTCTTACCCGAGAACTGGGAGGAGGGCAACGCTAATTTTCCAATTTATGTTAGCAGCCAAAATCACAGTGGCCCGCACCTGGAAGACTGCGGAAGGACCCCTGATGACCCTCTGGTGGGTTAAACTTTGGGACATCTTGATAGCCGAAAAGGTCACGGCAGCGAGAGCGGGACTGCTCCACCGATTCGCCGATATTTGGGCACCAGTCTTAGACTATGACCGGAGCTATCCGGCTCTAACCTACAAGCCACGCCTGATTGCGAGAGCCCTCCACTCTATGGGCGACAGCTCGCCGCCTGGTCAGGCTGAATGAGGCCCGGAAACAATGCCCACTTGGGACACAGGGGTGGGGGGACGGGACATTTTGTCTTATACGCTCTGCGAGGTTAAAAGCAATGTTACTGTATAGTTTCTCCTGTGCACTGTTTATAAATAAACAAATAAAAAAATAAAAATGTTTACACCTTGCGCATTCATGCACAGGTACACTCGCTTATCCTTTTACGAGATTCTCCACTCTTCTCAACCTCAGAGTCTCCCTTTAAACGCCAGTTACCTACACAGCACGAAAGCAGCGCCCTGACCAGGCGGACCTCAGGGAACTCGGCGTACGCAGGCCTCCTCGATATTTGTGCTCTTTGAACTGGTCAGCAAGTGCTATACCACACTCCTACGGGAGCATTGCTGGAATACCCACGTTTGGTCGGGAAACCGGATGAATCTCGCTATGGGGCCCCCAAAAATGTTCAAGGGGTCTCCTTCGACTCGCCAGTAAAAATGACAAAAGTAGTCAAAAAAGGAGTATACGCCAGGCAAGAAGTAACGCAGTTTTATTCAGGGGCCCCAGACGCAGCTGGGACAGCAATATTCAAACAGAATTGCATGAAAAGGCGCTATCAAGGAAACGCCCCTAAATCAAAAGCTTTTATAATTGTCTAAGCTAATTAACATTAGTCACTTTGCAACATAAAAAGCCTCCCCGCGAGTAGCCGATTGGTGATTGCTTAACGCACCCCTATAGAGGGGCATACATTACTTTCTGTGATTGGGTCCCTCAGACCTTACTAGACCACCCCTATGATGACACAATCCACCCCCCCCCCCAATTCCCACATCATAGTGCCAATTCATTGAAACATTTGAGATGACCAGCAGAACTTTATTCATCTGTCCCAGTCATCTCATCTTCGTTCTCATGAGAAAGTCTTCTACCATGACACTATCAGAGCCTTGAACCAAGAACAATTTACTATGTAAATGTAGCACATTAAGAACTCTTCCACCTTCTTCCCAGGCCGAAATGTAGTCAGGGGCAATTTGAAACCACCATGGGCTTTCTGAAACCGTCAGAAGATCTCTTCCCAGGCAGAAATGTAGACGGGGCAATTTGAAACCGCCATGGGCTTTATGAAACCGTCAGTAGATCAGTCTTTGTAAATTAAATATGCTAAATTAGGAAATGTTTGTACATTCATTGCCTTTCGATGGGACCCGTGAGCTCTGGTTTATGACCGTGAAAATATCAAACGTTGTTTGCTTGCTATCGTGCAATCCGTAATCGTGGGATTTGCAATGTGCTATTAGCTACGGTGGCTTCGAGCAAGTTACTGAAACAAGCACACGTTTCTGAAAAAGAATGCTTGGATGCCAATTTGCTGTGCCTCAGGCTATTGCTAAATTGTATATACATACCTGTGATCCATCTTTATTATCTATGTTTCTTTAATGTGGAACACTGTTATTTAGGGCATTCTCGAGCTAAGTTCAACTTACTGTGTGGCCATCAAGAAAAGCCCCTCCCATTCAGAGCGCTACTCCTGCAGCTGGTAAGTTTGCGCCTTTGTACTGCGCTGAACTTGCATCTTTACCACAAATACATGGAACGTTGTTGCAGCAGAGAATATCCAGGATTATCATTGGTGCTGTTTCCTTGGCTGGAAGTGGAAGGGGAACTGAAAGCTGAAGAATTGTTACCAGTGGAGTTTTGTTTGGTGACATTTTATTTAATTTGGAACTTACAAGATCTGGTTCAAGACTTTGCTTTTCGTTTTGAACATTTGGAGCAATTGACTTTGAACAACCTTGGGGAAGGGATCTACCCACGACAAGTGAATGTCATCCAAATCACTGGTTGTTGGTTATTCACTTTTTTATGTTGTTTCTGATTTACTTTGAATGTTTTGTTGTTTAGTGTGAGGTCCAATTTTGTTCATGCTAGGAGAAATCCCTTTAGACCTTAGACTAGGTAGGGAACTCCCTGAAAGAGTAGGTTTAGCAAGGATATATTAGAGTGCTTTGTTGGAAAAAAATGTCTACTACTGAGGAAAACACAAGCAGTTGTCCGCCTTGCATTACTGACTGCTCACACCCCCCTGTGTTATGCAAACTGTGCAACACAACTTGTATACATTAGCACTCCGCTGAGTGATCAAAGCAACACATGTTGAACTGGTGCATAAATCATCATTGTGTTTGAGCCAACGGCGGCCCTTAGTTGAATAACACATGACAGAGGCGTGGCTAACTCCCAAGCTGAGCTGATGTAGGTTCCACAAGCTCCTGCTTCCTCCATTGATCTGGAGTTCTATACCCCTTTCCAAAACTCCAGTCAACTGGGCTTAATGAAGACAGCCCCTGAACAAGAGTCCTCTGCTCATGTTCCCCAGGCACAGCCTTGATGCTATGCATGCCAAGTTGCTGAAGAGATCTGGTGCTCTGGTTGGTGCACTCTTCCCACTCCAGGAACCAGTATTGCTGCCAGGCCAGAGCATTTCTGTTAGAGGAGCAGAGAGCTGGAACATACGAATTTCTGCAACGGGAAGGCTTTAAGTGAGCTGGAACGGTGCAGCATCCTATATGCCTGGTAGAATGCTCTCCCCTTCAAATCATAAGGTGATATTTTGCAGGGACAATGGTGTCTGTGGCATGGCTGGGATCCACCGGCGCACTCATGGTTTTGGCTGGAGGTCCAACTTCCCTGTGAACCTACCTGAATGGGGCTCTACTGGCAGTGAAGGTGACAGCTTGCAGTGCAGACACAGACATGATCAGGCAGGAGAGCTCCAATGCAACAAAATATGAGCCTGGCTGTAGAGTGTTGACAGTGGGCACTCTTGACTATATGTGGATTTCCGCTGCTGTGAAGTCACGTGGTAGAGCTCCAACATCAAAGTATTTGTATCTGACTAACCCTTAGAGGTGGCCTGTTTGGGACTGTTTGGTGCTTTAACCTGTCACCTGACTTCTGAACAACAGTTGTATTGGGCGGCTGGGGAGGGAGACTTCATATTCTATAAAGGGGTCCTATCCAAGCCAGTTCCCTGGTTCTTTTCTTTGGACCATCCCCACTATGCAAGATGGATTCATGTCCACTTATGCAATATGATTTCACTTCAAGGGTGCCATTCCAAAAGCCATGAAGAATTTATGCTAAGAAAATGTGTCATAAAAACAAAGTCAAAATATGCATGCTATGCCATTGCCAATGATCAGGCCAATGAGCGGAATAGTGCATCTGTAAAAGGTGATGGTGAGTGGAGCTGCAGGCCTGACCGAAAACACAGCAGCTCTGCATCGTCCGATTGCCTCTTGTCCTGAGATCGGCCACTTAATTGAAGAATTTGGGAAATCAAATAAGAAGAGAAGAGAAGGGAAATGGACGAGTGCACCATGAGGACAAAAGCACCAGGAGGACAAAAGCATTCACAGATGGTGCAATCAATAGATGTCAATTCTTGTACCTGAGCAGAAGATGATATGGGAAACCCATTCACTGAAACCAACTGTGATATTATTGCATTCAACAGCAGAACAGTACCATCTAGAAGAGACACACAGTGCTCATAATTGAGGAACTTGGAGTTAACAAATATGAGACCTATGTCAAGGGGAGGCATATTAACCAAAATAAACGTATCACAGATCTTATGAAACGGATCCACCTCTATCTCTTCAGCCGTCCTTTAATCAGAGAAAAGTCAACAGTAGCAATAGATATCACTACAGAATGGCTGTTTTTTTCATTCCAGACTTTAAATGGCATCCCTGATACATAATGTTGAGTTTTCTGTCAGTACGATAATCATGCCTATCCACTAGCACTTTCAAACATCTGCAACAACGTCCGATTTATTGCACTTCCTGGAACAGCTCACACCTGCAAAGCAAAATATCTCTAGCCCCACAGTCGAGGTTGCCATTCTTGATTGTGCAGCCATCATAAACATACTGCAATGAGGTTTTGTCAAAACATTCCAAGATTATGTGACTAATGTTTTCGTGCCCAAAATCACAGTTTTAAACTGTATCAAGATTAAACATTAGCTGGAATGTGTTAAGGCCTGAAAGCTTGACGAGAAAGAAATGCAGCAAAAGAGAGAAAGGTGCTTGGAAATGTGTTGAGCCAACAAGCCTGGTTCCCAGAAACTGGCAAGAGTTTCTCGGTGTTGATGAAAACAAGACTAAATTGTTCTCCTTGACAACAAATGCAGCAGCCATTGTCAAAAATAAGTGATTACCACATACAATGCCAATGTTCTTTGTATAAATCATCAAGATTCTGGAGACTGGCTCCTTGCTCAAATGAAGAGGCAGATGATTGCATCCTACTCCACCTAAGCGATGCAATGCAGCAGCTTTATAATAAATCCATAATACGCAGTGTAGACACCAATGTTGCTGTTCTAGCCATACCTTTGGCACATCGCCTCAACATTGATGAACTATGGGTGGTACTTAGTGTGGGGAAGAACTTCCGGTTATTTGCTGCTCATGAGTTAGCAAGAGCTCTGCGTCCTGGACACTGTATTGCCTTACCAATGTTCCAATAACAGAATTACTGGGTGCAAATCTTCGCAGCTTTTTGTAGGCAGAGGCAAAAGGACTGCATGGGACACTGGGAATGCATAGAGAGATGTCACCTCAGTTGTATGTCTATTGACTGATAGGCCAATAAAACAGTCCGAAGAATTGTTGATGCCATAGGAGAAATTCGTAGTTTTGCTATATAACCATGCCAACGGCAAAGAGCATGTCAATGAGGCAAGAAAGTAGCTGTTGGCACAGAAAGGTTAAGCAACGGACAGCCTATCTCCTACACAGAATGCACTCATTCAGCAAATCAAAACTGAATAGCAGGCTTCTCACTGCTGAGCTCAAATGATGATCGCACAACCACAACTTTCCTTGCTGAGTCATTGGGGATCAAAGAAGAATAGGATGGAATAGAACAAATGCTCTCTCAACTGAAGATCAAGATGGTTACAGGGAGCTTGAGGTCCGGTGGAACCCCAGAGCTGAATTGTATAATTGAAGTTTATAAGACCTACTCTAGCTCTCTCTTTCTTTCTCTTTAATTCTTATATAGCACTACTCGCCCGTGGGCCCCAAAGCGCACAGAAAATAAAAACAAGACAGACAAGACGGGAAGCCAGAGAGAATGCAGCAGTCATAATGTAAGCAGAAGAGGGCAATGGTTAGGCCAAACACGATTGTTTAGTCTTGGTCAAGATTGAACACATAGGTTTTGAGACTTTTCTTGAATTCGCGGCAAAACTGTGTTCAGGAGGAAGTTTGTTCCAGTGCAAGGGAGCCTGTGCATAAAAAGTGGAGCCGCCAAAGGTTTTTAATGCATACCTTGGATGAGTATGTTTTAGTGGATCATAAGACCGCAGATTACGACCCACTGAAAGGGTGGTGAGACGGTTCATAAGTGTGTGACACTTTGTTTAACAGGAAGCCAGTGCAATCAGCGTCTGGCATCTGAAACATGTTCCCTGCGAGATAGTCCGTAAACCGCTCTAACAGCTCCATTCAGGGCAACCTGCAGGGACTGAAGGTTCGCCTCAGAACTCCTCACCAACAGATTATTGCAATAATCAAGGCGCAAATTGACTAAAGCAGTGGCAAGGTGAAATCTGTTTTTAATGAGATGTACGGGCGGATTTGATTCAATAGCTCAGAGACATATCCACAAGAAGCCCGGACAGTGGCCACATTGGGTTTCATGGACAATTCTGCGTCCAATACCACCAACAATGTTTTTTTCCTTACTGGCTACCTGAATTTGGTTACCAGCCATAGTAAAGATCTTATATTTCGGAGACAGTTTTTGTAATCTTTGTCCTGATGCTACGATCAGGAGCTCCGTCTTTTCTGAATGGAGTGCAAGAGAGTTCGTTATAAGCCATTCTTGGAATGGCATTAGATATACGATTAATGTTATCAGAATCCGTGCTATAGCAACCGGTCAACTCAAAGATGATTTGTGTATCATCAGCATAATTCGCCAGCTGAACACCAAGGCCATCGAAACAGATGGTTGCATAAAACTTATAAGAAAGCTTTTGATATGGGGGAGGGCCCGGGAATGGCACTAGTCATTGCTGATTGTACTGCCATCACTATGTTGAATGTAGATGTTAAGATTCTTAGCAACCTGATTGTTGCCAGGCTTCAGCGTTTATTTTGCCGAAACTGATCCAACATGATCAGTTGGGTTTTGTTCCATGCCATAACCTGTTTTCTAATATACAGTGACAACATAATATATATGACGATGGATTTGTACCATAATGTCGCCACCATTGTGACATTACTACAATTGTGCCGGAGCGCGGTACAAAAATCCTGACCCCCATTACTGCGCCCAAGCACAGCAGGGATTTCGGGGGTGTCCCACGCTCTCCTTGGGCTAAGTAACGGGGGTCGGGATTGTGGGGGTGTCCCCTGCTTACCATCATGTTAAGCAGGATAAGATAATACAAAAGAAAAGGACCCTGTGCCATCAGCACTGTCCCACATAAGTGGGAGGAGATGACGCTGCAGGGGTACAAGGATGCCAGCGGTGCACACAGGAGTGTTCGGCAGTAAAGGTCAGTGGTGAGGAGCTGAGGTTTGTGGTTTTAGGGAATGCGGGCCGGGGCAGGTGGGCATAAGTGATCTATCTGATCACTGCGCCGCGCTGTAATTGCAGTCGACATTTTCGTCGGCAGAATTACGGGCGGCGCAGTGCTCACATAGATCCTATGAAGACAAGAATATTGATGATTACATGGCAGTCGTGTGATTGGACGCAGAAAAAGCATTTGACTATGTTCATTGGAAATGTGTGTTCTGTACTTTTGAAGCTTCTGCTTCATTGTATCCAACTACTGTATGTCTCCCCCAGAGCTTGGTTGAAAACCAGTGTGTTAATATCAGAGTTCCCCTCTTTATAGAGGCACGATGCAAGGTTATACACTCTCGCTCTCTCTTCCCTCCTCTTTATCTTGACCATAGAGCATTTGGCATGCATCCTTCTGGCTTTTTTGTTGGAAGGTGGAATTTGCTCATCAGGTACAACACATGTGTTATCATTATATGCTGATGATATACTGCTACATGTGAGAGATGCAGTGAATTATAGTCTGTGCATGCTCGAGGATTTAGACAAGCTCAGGGAAAATTCATTGGGGTAGGTCCTTTGTCTTCCCACATGCATCTTTATTTGGCCCGGGCCTCATGGCAAGATTTGTTATTGCGCCTCTGAAATGGGAAGTGGACTCCTTTCCTAATTTAGGTACACGTGTACAACACAAGGTGTTTGTTAAGTACACCCATAAGCAGGGCAGGACAATGGAAGCAGTTAGGCACTCAAAGACTTTTGGGTGTGTCTCAGAAGGTGTAGGGAGCATATTGCCAGAACAAAAATGGGCTTTCCCCCTCTAGAGTGTTGTATTTTTTTTAGTAAGATCCCTTATGTGATCACAGTCCCTTTTTAAATGGTCAGATTGGTAGATTACAAGTCAACTGTGTCGGGTAAAAGGTTATGAGTGCTCCTACCTACTCTGAAGACACGAGCCTAGCAGTCCCTAATAATGAGGTCTAATACTGGACAGCCCAACTTCATTGGGTCTTACAATGGTTCAATGAAGGGGATACGGATGAACATTGCTTACTCTCTTTGTGGGTGTCGATTATACCGCTGCTTACCATACTGTGGGAACTGGGGGAAGAGTTTCTCAATTTGATTTGCACAGCCTGGGAAATGTGGAAAAGTGCTTGGTGCAATATTAAAGCTGAGTTCTCTTATTGCCTGCACATGGAAGTGCTCCTTGGCATATTTAGAACACATCTTTTGTCCACAACACAGAGAAAGAAGTGGGGAAGGGCTGGTTGTGCCAAGATGGATGATGTGTTAGAAAGTCTCAGGTTGCCCTTCCAGGAGTGGAGACTGAAATATACGATATGGCAGCAGGCATGTTGGTTAGTTGTGCCAGAATAACTGGGGACCTGCACTCCAGGAAGGAGGTGATCCTATAAGAGCTCCCATGTTCTCCCTTGCTACATGCTTTCTCCCAGCTGTGTGATGATGGTAGACCTGTATCCAGCCTTTTTAGTTGACTATGGGCCTCTTGCACTTTCTCACCCACAGGAATGATGGGAGAAGGATATAGAAGATCCCAGAACAGAACATGGCAGAGAATTTGTAGAATGGTTGAATTAACTTCCCAAAATGCTCCATTCAAATTCATACAACTTGGCATATTGCATAGGATGTACATAACACCTTACCAGATTCATAAAATAGACCCCACAATCCTGGCTGCTGCCACTGCTCTACTCTGGAAGCTGATTTCTGACACATTTAAGACTGCCTAGTGACCCAGGCATTCTGGGAAGGTGGGATACAGGTGATTAGTGATGTTTTGGATAAACGCCTTGATTGTTTCCCACATGTGCCTGCAGGACTTGGTTATGGGAGGAAGGAAAGATAGGCCAGTGCTCGCAATGGCTCATTTTCTGGTGATTCTGGTCAGCCGTAGAATGGCTCATTCATGGAGAACTTCAAGTGGCCCATCTATCACAGTACAGCAATCTTTAATTTAGAAGAGGAAGACAAATGAAGGCACCTAAAACTAGAGCAGTGGGCTCTTTGCAGAAGTTTCAGGAGGTACAACAAGAAAACCTACACAATTCTAAAAATAAAAAAAAGTAATGGGAATTATTAATAAACAAATTAAGTCTCACCACTGTCTGTAAAGTGATTAGAGTAAAACATGATGTGAATGCCAATTGAGCTTTCCAGAATATCTGAAATGTAATAATTGAGGAAGACGATAGGACCAAACCCTAGGTGTACGACAGTAAATAGGCTTCTAAAATATCCTTTACCTATAAAACATACACTGATGAGATCGACATAATATTCAAGGAGACTCTCCCAAAGCAGCCTCCTTTACAAAGAGATCTTGAAAACTGTTGAAGCTATCACAGGAATCTATTTCAAAGAGGACCCAAAGTTTGAACAATATCTAGCCCCTCAGTTCTGTGATTAAAAAAACTCAAACAAGCTCACTGATTGCCCAATGTTTTTCAGATAATGCATACAGAACTGCTCAAATATATTCTTTTAGGCAAAGTTGCACAAATAACCATGAACATAAGGAGAAATTACTTACCAGTAATGTTCTGTCTATGGATTCTGCTCCCACAGATCCATCATCTTGATAGTTATACTGCACCAGCTGCTCAGACAAGGTGAGAAGTGGCGCTCGATATTATTGTCGACAACTCCCTCGTATACGGCTGTGCCATTCCTAGACAATGGACGCGACGTTGGTAGCATACAGCACTATCCAGCGAGAGATAGTTTGCTTAGTAAATGCTTGCACCAACCTAGATTGTGAAAATGCAACAAACAATTGGTTGTCTCTTCTGAAAGAGCCCATTCTAGCCAGGTAAAAACTCACTGCCATCTTGGGATCCAATCTGTGGAGCCTCGCCTCGCCCTTTGAAGGATGGGGTAGAGTGTAAAAACATTATTATGTCGATGCTCTGGCTCAAACAAAATTCTGACACCACTTTTGTCAAAAACCATCGGCGCACTTTCAGGGAGACTTTGTCCTGAAAGAACTTTAGGAAAACAGTTTTACTAGAGTGCCTGCAATTCACTGACGCTTCTAGCAGACATGATTTCCACCAGAAAAGCAGGCTTCAATGTTATGATTCTGATGGGAGCTGAAAGCAAAGGCTCAAACGGAGCCACCATCAGGAATGTGAGAACCAAGTTTTGATCCCAATCAGGGACCACAAAACGTGAAGGAGGGAAAGAGTTAACCAGACCCTTGTTCTGGCGTTCTTTTAAAAAGGGAAAGAGCTGCCAGATCCATCTTCACTGTGTCCATTTACAGGCCTGATTTGGCAGGGGCGAACAAAAACTCCTTCATTGAGGAGGTGGGACACAACATGGGGCCCACTCCTTTCGCCTTGCACAAAATCATAAACCGTCTCTATCTGCACGTATACAGGGACCTAGTGGACGGTCTGCGTGCAGCCAACAGCACCTAAACTACCTCTTAATCAAAGTCCCAGTCCCCGTAATTCAGCCTCTCAAGAGCAAAGTGTTATATCCAGTTCCCTTCCCCTTGGTTTGTCTGTGTATGTGACCCTGTGAAGCTGTGATGTTATGGAATGTATTTCATGTGCATATACAGGAGCTCAGAACCTTGTGATTTGGTTTGGGAATGAGAGATGAAGCCTGTGTAGTGGGAGCCAGTGGGCTCTCCCTGTATTACTCAAGATCCTGCCATCTAACTCCTGTACCTGATGTCGTATATGTATCCTGTGAACGTGCAATGTAATAAAGAAACTTAAGGATTTACCAAGATGACTGCAGGAACTTACTTTGTATCACTGGCGATGAGTTGGTCTTCATGCGAACAGGAGAGAACACGTACCTGTTGCGTGACGTGACTGGGCCCTACCCACAAACCAAACAGGCCCCGATACCCATCAAAATAATAAAACAAAGGGGGCACAATATTTAGCTGTTTTGCCCCCATTTGCCCCAAGGAAGGCACACAAAAAACCACAGGAGAGCCAGAGGTTCAGGATGGTTGGGAGTGATGTCCCCAGCCCTGGGCGCCTGTCCCCCAAGTGGGTCGACCATCCCAAAGTCCAGCAACAGTCCCAATGAGCCCCGACAGGGTCCATATCCATCCCCGGAGGGAAAAGCCGTAATGCAGTCTAGCCAGAGCTCCACGACGGTCAGGGCTGCTGCCCCCGGCCTTGGGTACCTGTCTCCCGGTCAACCGTCCCCAAGTTCAGCGGCAGTCCCAGGGAGCCCTGGCAGTGTGCCAATGCCTCCCTGGAGAGAAAAGCTGTAACACAGCCCAGCTAGAGCTCTAGGATGGTCGTGGGTGATGGCCCTGGACTGGGGCACCTGTCTCCTTTGTTGGTCGACCGTACCCAAGTTCAGCGGCAGTCCTAGGGAGGCCCCAGCAGGGACATCATCCCTTCCCGGAGGGAAAAGCTGTAAGGCAGGCCAGCCAGAACTCTGGGACGGCCGGGGGTGCTGCCTCCGATCTTGTGTGCCTGTCTCTCATGTTGGGCGAATGTCCCCAAGCCCAGCGGCACTCCCAGTGAGTCCTGGCAGGGTCCCCACCCCTCCTCAGAGGGAAGAGCTGTAACACAGCCTAGCCAGAGTTCCAGGATGGTCAGGGGTAATGGCCCCAGCCTTGGGCACCCGTCTCCCTTGTTGATCGACCGTCCCCAGGTCCAGCAGTGGTCCCAGTGAACCCACGGCAGGTTCCCCGTCCAATCTCAGAAGGAAAAGCTGTAATTCAGCCCAGCCAGAGCTCTAGGATGGTCGAGGGTGATGGCCCTGGCCTTGAGCATCCGTCTTCCTTGTTTGTCAACAGTCCCAAAGCTCTGTGATAGTCCAGGGTGCCCCAGCAGGGTCCCAACCCCTTCCTCGGGGGGAAAAGGTGTAACGCAGCCCAGCCAGAGCTCCAGGAGGGCCGGGGTACTGTATCCGAGCTTGGGCGCCTGTCTACCTTGTTGTTTGACCATCCCCAAGGTCAGGGGCAGTCCCAGGGAGCCACTGCAGGATCCCCATCCCTCCTTGGGGGGAGAACATGTAACACAGGCCAGCCAGAATTCCTTGTTGGTCGACGGTCCCCAAGTTCTGCGGCGGTCCCAGGGTGTCCCAGCAGGGTCCCATCCCTCCCTGGGGGGGGGAAACCTGTGACTCAATCCAGCAAGAGCTCCGAGAAGGGCAGAGGTGCTGCCTCCAGGCTTAGGCGCCCGTCTCCCATTTTGGTCGATGGTCCCCAAGTCCAGCGGAAGTCCCAGTGAGCCCCGGCAGGGTGCTCATCCCTTCCCAGAGGGAAATGCTGCAACGCAGGCCAGCCAGAGCTCCGGGACAGCCGGCGGTGATGCCTCCGGCCTTTGGCGCCTGTCTCCCTTGTTGGGCGACCATCCCCAAGTTAAGCGCCCATCTCCCAGGGAGCCCCGGCAGGATCCCCATCCTTCCCTGGTGTGAAAATCTATAACGTAGACCAGCCACAGCACCGGGAAGGACAGCGGTGCTGCCTCCTGGCTTGAGCACCCGTCTCCCTTTTTGGTCACCCGTCCCCAAGTTCAGCGGCGGTCACAGGGACAGGGAGCCCTGGAAGGGTCCCCATCCCATCCCGGAGGGAAAAGCTGCAACACAGCCCAGCCAGAGCTCCAAGATGGTTGGGGCTGCTGCCCCCGCATTGGGCACCTGGTCTCCCATGTGGTTCGACCATCTCCAAGTACAGCGGCAGTCCCATGGAGCCCTGGCAGGGTTCCCATCCTTTCCTGGAGGGAAAATCTGTAACACAGCCCAGCCAGAGCTCTAGGATGGTTGGGGGTGATGGGCCCCATACTTGGGCGCTCGTCTCCCTTGTTGCTTGTCTGTCCCCAAGTTCACAAAGGGTGGAGTGGGGGCAATGGGAGGGACCCCAGTCCTTAGCCTACCACAGTGGGTGAAGATGTGCGGGGCACCTGGTACCAACGTCTCTACCACAATAACTTTCAGACCCTGTCCTAGCCATGACTCTTTTCCTTCTGTTTCAGAACACAAAGGGCCTATGAACACCTAACCCTGCAAAGCTTCACAGAAATCCCACAGCTAAGGAAACAAGAGCAAGCAACGGAAGACTGTAACCATGGGAGTAACCGGAAAACCCCAGCCTGGAGCGAGGGGAATAGAATCATGACCAGAATTAGAGTGGACTGAAATTTCCCTTAGCAAAACAAATGAGCCAACCAACCCCACTCACAGAAGACCTCACCAAAATTCACCTCACAAGGACTGATTGACCTCAGATGAACCAGGACTACGACTCGCTTCTCCAAGATCCCTACACCACCCTGACAACATCAACTGCGATGTCTTAGTTAAACCAGGCACCCTCAAGCCTAAACCTTCCTCACCCTTGTATACTCAAGAACTCAACTTCAACAAACCATCTATCAGAAAACAATAAAATATTTGGGAAAATTCCTACAGCACATCCAACCTCACCCTGCTTAAGGAACTCTGTGCTACACACAGACGAATGATCACAATTGTCAAGGCTAATACTACCAAAACACCATAGCCAAGTCCAACAAAGAAAGCAGAGCCCTCTTCAAAACCATCAAGCATTGCATTGCCCTCTGCCAGGCCTACCTCTACTGCACTCCATTTTAAAATGCACCGCCATCAACTCTTTCTTCATCAACAGGATCAGCATGAAGCGCCAACGCAGACACCAATGCCACAACAGACCGCACACTACACGTCCCAACTCACAAAACCACAACTACATGGACAACTTTATGGAAGACCCCATCATCCCTCAAGGCCACATTATACGCAGATGATATTCACCTTGCCTCAGTACTCAAGACTCTTCCGACTTGAGCACTGTACTCCCTTATCTTTACATTACTTGCCTGCATGGAGCTCCCCTCCCCCTCATGCAGCTCAATCTGCCTACCCTGAGCTGCTGGGTGCAACGCTGCACTTGGTAAGCACAGATCACTTTCTTTTATACAATTTGCGAATGGCGCGCTGATTTTGTCTCAATTGCATCGGAAAATCTCCATTGGTTGCCTAAGGCTCGAGATGTGCATTTTATCTACCCTGCTTGCCGGAAAAAGCCTTCCTGGAGTCTTTAAAAAAAATGTGGAATCCTTTTTCAATCTACTGCCTCATCGTGTTTGTGTGTTGAACATGGCTGCAATTCTTGCCAAGAAGTGAGCTGACTAGTCCATCCCTCACTCCCTCCTCCTATTGGCTGCCACTGGTCTACAATGGCCAAATACTGCAGCCGGGAGGCGTTAGCCGGCTAATCTACGAAGGCCAACAACAAAGGCCCCTGTCTGCTCCCTGTCCAATTACAGGATGCTATTTGATTTGGGGTCTTCCCTGCAAACCAGCATCTCAACTATAATGATGCTGCCACCTCACTACTCTAAGAAATCCGGACTGCCTCGACACTGTAACCTCCTGAACTATGGGTTAGTTCCCACCTTCTGGACTCACTTCTACCAGCTTTGACCATCACTGTTATTTATGCTTGTTACTCCCATGTTATCATTCCGATTCGCAGTGCTTCTTAAAACCCTTTGCTAACATCTGAATCCCTAATTGGAAAGTCATATTTTGCTGTTTTTGCTCTTAGCTGCAAAGTCAAGTGTTGCTGTTTTTGCTTTTAGCTGCAACGTCAAATTCTGCTGTTTCTGCTTTTAGCTGCAAAGTCAAATTCTTATGTCTTTGCCTTTAGCTGCAAAGTCAAATGTTGCTATTTTTGCTTTTAGCTGCAAAGTCAAATGTTGCGGTTTTAGTTTTTAGCTGCAAAGTCAAATCCTGCTGTTTTTGCCTTTAGCTGCAAAGTCAAATTTTGCTGTTTTTGATTTTTTTTAAACAACATTTTATTGAGTTTTTGCAAAATAATATATTCATTACAACAATGCAATAATTATCAGATAGATTATAAATAGTAGTCTCTGAAAGTGTTTATAGGCTGGGGGAAGGAATGATGCTGGGCTCTTCGTTGTTGCAGCTGGGACCTCCTGGTCACGGATGACTGTCCGACATGATTCTGTCGTGTTTGGGGGCCGCTCGGAGTTCAGTAAAGTGGGCTGCATTGAAGCCACCTGGTGAGTAGGGGTCTCCTGGTGAGGGCAGGGAATTTGGCCGCGTAATCCAGAAATGGGTCCCATATATTCAAAGTTCTATTTAGGGAGTCTGAACTTATAGCCGTGATTTTTTCGGCTACTGCTATGTCCCAACCTTTGGCCCACAGGAGGGCAATCGAGGGGCCACTTTCGTCTTTCCATAGTCGGGCCATTGCGATTTTCGCGGCTAGTAGTAAGTGATTGCATAGGCGAGGAATTTGTCCTGATATCGGGAATGCGCCGTCTCCGGTTTCGCCTAGGAGGACAATTCCTGGGTCCCAGGGGATGGAGAGACCAGATATATCTTTGATATGTTTCAAGACTTTCTTCCAATATACCTCTGCCTTTGGACAGGCCCACACTAGGTGGAATAGAGATCCGGGGACCGGGCAGCCGCGCCAGCATATGTCAGGAATGTCTGGATTGGCCTTGTGGATTTGAGTCAGGGTGATATAGTATCTATAGCACATTGTATAACCCCCTTCCCTGTTCGAGATGCATTGTGAGCTTTTGTGCAATCTAGCCCATGTTTTCCCCCAGTCATCTACTGCTATTTCATGCCCAATATCCTTTTCCCATTCTGTCATATACCTTTCTTTCTTTGCAGGGTCTGACCTGTCGAGGCGCCGGTATATAGTGGACATTCTGCCTCTGCTGGTTGGTGTTGAAAGTGTGAGTTCGAGTGCTGTTGGGTCTCTTGAGCATTTATCTCGGGTTCTCCTGTGTGACATCCAGTGCCTAATTTGGGTGTACCGGAATCTTTCCCGCTCACCCACTCCGAATTTTATTTTGCACCTCTCGAATGTGATGGGCGAGCCTTCTTCTAGAAAGTTGCTAGTTCGCGCCAGGCCCCCTGCTATCCAGGCTTGGAAATCCCAAGGAGGGTTTCCTGGTGAGAATTCCGGGTTGTTCCAGATGGGGGACATGGGACCAAGGGCACCTCGTGTTCCCCATTTCCGCACTGCAACTTTCCAGCAATGGGTCGTGACCGTCGTTGCTGAGAGGGGCCCACTGTTTGCCTGTGGTTTTATGGGTGGCAGGTGTGGGAGATCATGTAATGGGACCGGGCACCAGGACAGTTCGATTTGTCACCATTTCGGGGGGGATCTGCTTCTTGCACCCAGGAGAATGCGTGAGATAATTGGGCGGCAAGTAAGCAAAGTCAAATTTTGCTGTTTTTGCTTTTAGCTGCAAAGTCAATGTTTGGTGTTGCTTCCCATTGCCAATTTCTCTGTACTTTGCTTGAAAACAGTTGCTTCTCTGAAACTTGCCGGCCCAGTGACCTCACCACTCTCTTTTGTTCCACACCTACATGCCTTAGCCCCCCCCCCCAATCGCCCTACCCACTTCTCCCTCCTCTCCTCGCTTCCACTCCCATGGCACTTTTGGTTTCTCCTATCTTTTCCAACTGCATCTCCATTGACAATCCTTCCCTTCTCACTAAGTCTGACGGGAAGAAGTTCAAAAAGGATATTCTGGCTTCCAACCCTGGTCTTCCTATCGCTGACACCTACTCCAAGGCTTCCTCCAGTCAAACCCCCACCAACATCCTCTTTGTCGTTCCTTCGCCAGATCTATGGACTCTTCATATGGTCTCTGTGATCTGTCCTATCTCCTCCTCTCCCATTAATGGTGGCACTCATTGAGAAGATCTCATGGCTCCCTTCGACTCCTCTAAAGTCAACATTAATGTCTACCTTAATGGCACTGCCATGGTCCAAGTCCCACAGGCCAATCTCCTCCTCCTCTTTGATAGGCGCTTCCCTCAACTCCTTTTTTTCCCTCATCTCCTGCTGTCCCATCCTCTCCCCCCTTGGCTACCTTGCCCTCTCTCTCCTCCTCATTTTCCTCCTCCTCCTCCTCCCCCTCCTCCTCCTCCTCCTCTGCCCCGCCTAGGGCTCCTTTCCCTCGGCAGGGTGTACCTCTCATCTGTACCCCTACCCGGAAGGTCTTTAAGGATGGCAAACTTCTTCATTGTGCCACTCTCAATTCTCGCTCTGCTGTCAAACACTCCTCTGACATCTGCCACCTCCTTGAAGAACTAGACCTTGATGTCCTTTGTCTTACTGAGGCATGGTTCACGGCCAGCTCTGTCATGAGCTTTGACACTCTACTCCCTGATGGCTACAAAATCCTCTCCGCACCCAGATCCTCCGGGTCCGGTGGGGGTAGACCTGATCTTTCCTGGGTGGATTCCTGCCCCTAGTATTCCCACTCAGACCTACTCCTCTTTTGAATGACTTGTCTGTAGGCTCTCACTCTCGCCTAGCCATTCTCTTACTGTGGTTACCATCTACCGGCCTTCTGGTCAAATCACCTAATTTCTCTCTGATTGGGCGGACCTCTCCTACTCCCTCCTGACCTCTACCGCTCAACGTCTCCTCAGTGACCTCAATATCCATCTACTCTCCTTGTTCCTCCGCTTCACTCTTCTGTGACCTCTGGGATGCCCCCTCTCTGTCCATCCTCCCCTCTGGCCTGATTTACTCTGCAGGGCACACACTTTATGTCTTGATCTCCTCGGACCTCCCCCTCTCCATCCCTCTGACCACTCCTCTCTCCTGGAGCGATCATTCCCTCCTCTCCTCTCTTCTCCGCAGGCCAAGCCTACCCCAACATTGCCACCTACCTTCTCGGACATCCGGCCCATGAAGCGTGTGTCAGTTGAGGCTTTCACCAACACCTTTTCCCACGCCCCCACCTGTGGCTGACTCACATCCTGATACAGCCCTGTCTCTGCTCTACTCTTATTTCTGATACTCTTGATGCTCTTGACCCTGTCATGAGGATCTGTTTGAAGTTCAAAGCCAAGTGCAATTCCAGGAATGACTCCGACCTAGCTACACTTAAACGTAAGTGTAGGGCGGCTGAGAGGAAATGGAGGGCTTCTTATTCATCCTCCTACAAACCGGCCTGTTGCCTGCTCCAAAAGCAATACCGACTCTCTGTCCTCACCAAGAAGAGTGCCCACATTCAAGCTTGTGTCTCTGCGGCATCTAATAACTCAGCTGAACTCTTTAAAATCTGCAAGGAGCTGGTCAACCCTGCTGCGGTCTCTACCCCTCCTGTTGCCTCCCAGGCTCTTTGCAATGCCCTTGCCTCTCACTTTATCTCAAAAATCCATGACTTCCGGTCCACTCTCTCCTCCCATCCCCCTCCTCTCTCCTCTCCATTTGTTCATGCTGACCCTCGTTCAGCCACCCCCACCCTCTTTCTCGTCCTCACCTCTTTTCTCCCCTGATGAGGTCGCTAGACAAGTCCAATCTATGAAAGCCATGTCAAAACAGGTTCATCTCTGTTCCTCTAAAACTATCGATCCCCTCTCTCCGACCCTTGCCGATTTATGCAACCACTCCTTTCCCTCAGGATCCTTCCCCTCCCCCCTGAAGCACTCCCTTGTGCATCCTCTTCTCAAGAAACCCACAGCTGATCCTTCTTGTCCAGCTAACTATTGCCCAATTTCCATTACTCCTTTTCTGGGCAAACTCCTGGAAAAGCTGGCCAGCTCTCATCTTAACCTTCATTCCAATTCTGTTGGCTGTTTCCATGACCACCAGTCTGGCTTCAGAGCTGCCAGAAGCACGGAAACTGCTCTCCTGAACATCTGTGAAGATCTGCTCTCCAACCTTGACTCCAACATTCCCTCTGTCCTCATCCTACTTGATCTTCTGCCTTCGACACGGTCAACCATACCATCCTGCTCAACCGTCTCTGTGATAACCTGGGTATCACTGATAAGGCTCTGCCCTGGCTCACCTCTTTCCTCTCTGATCAACCCTAACAGGTCCAACTTGGGTTGTTCCTATCATCTATCTTCCTCTCTACCTGTGGTGTTCCCCAGGGGTCTAACCTCTTGCCCTGGCTTTTCAACCAATACCCGGCAACTCTCGCCCACTGCATTGCCATTTTCTGCTCCAATTTCCAGTGCCATGATGATGACACAACTCATTTTCAGGCTGCCCTTGACCACTACCTCTTCTTCTCTCATTTCTGATTGCCTAACAGCCATTCAAGATTGGTGTGCCGCCAACAATCTTTGTCTGAATGCCAGCAAGACGGAAATCCTCCTTATCGGCACACCTTCGCCCTCCTTTCCCCTCACTCTCTGGCCGGCCTCCCTTGGCCCTCCTCCGACCCCCACCTGTGAGGCTACAAACCACAGGGTCATCTTTGACTCCACACTCTCCTTCTCCGCCCATATCTCTGATGTCTCTAAAAAGTCAAACGTCCTACTGCACCTGTCAGAGGTACTCTGCCTTTCCTCTCCTTCCCCCAGAAGCTCACTGTCTCCCAAGCTCTGGCTCTCTCTAGGTTGGACTATTGTAACAGCCTCTTTCTAAATCTACCAGCCTCTACTCTCCGCCCTCTGCAACTAATCCAGAACAGGACTGCAAGACCTGCGATCGTACCTCTCCAACTCTGAAATCTCTCCATTGGCTCCCAGTGGATGCAAGGATTAAATTCAAAACCCTCTGCATTCCACAAGGCTTTCTGGGGCCTGGGTCCAAAATACCTTCAGCTATCCCTCTGCAAATACCTCCTCTCTCCTCTACCTCTAACTCCTCGGGGTCAGTAGTTTCTCAAAAAAATGAGCTGGGGGTAGATCTCCGTCTTCGGCTGGGGCCTCGCACTGGAACACCCTCCCTGCCACTCAAACTTGAGGAGAACCATCCCTGGTTCCGGAAGCGCCTCAAGACCTTCCTCTTTGCTTCAGCCTTCGCCCCCTCCTCTCCCTTGCTGACCTGTTCTCTCTCGGCACCGTGCACTTAGCCTACCCTCTGTCTTCCGGGCCCATGTACCTGCTCACCTTGCCACCCTCCAGCACTGCCTCCGGCCCATCCCTTACATTGGGGTCTGTATTTATACCCATACAGTCCCCCTCTTTTTGCTTCCTGCACTTATCAGAGCTACCCTGTCTGCTGCCTTAAACCCAGCACTTGCCACTTGGTTGGCTGCACTTCCACCGTTTGTTGCCTTTATTATTTATTTATTATTATTTTCTGTTTGCGCCTTTGATCTGCACTTTCCACCTCTCCCCTCTCCCATGCACTTGCGCGTTCTCAATTTAACTGGGCCTAATAAAATCGTTGTTTTGTTCTCCCCTGTTCCCCTCCCTTGTCGTTCTCTGAAACACTTGTGTACGAATGCGATATAAATAAAATATCAATATCAATCACCTGATAATCGTGAACAGCTCTCTAACTCAAGGCACCTTCCCTTCGATCCTCAACATCTGACAAATCCTCCTGCTTCTCAAGGAACTTACATTGGACCGTGACTACCTTAGCAACTACCACCCCTTCACAGTTTTCCCTTCCTAGGTAAGATCCTTGGGAAAGCAGTAGCCACGCACCTTTCCCAACATATTGAAGCCAACACCCTCCTTCAGTCATAACAATTGGGCTTCAGATCCAGATGCAGCACAAAATGGCTACCATCAAGGTGATTTACGGTGCCCTTAAAATCCTCCATGATGGCCATACCTGCCTCCAGGTTTTCCTTGACCTCGCAGCAGCATTTAGCACAGTAGACCACCAGACATTCACCAACATTCTACACGACTGCATGGGGAGCAGGGAGATTGTCCTCAGCTGGTTCAAATGCCACCTTGCAAACCACCGCTGGTTTGTTCAAATGGACTCCTTCAAATCATCGGCTCTATCCATCATCAGTGGAATCCTGCAAGGATCCTCTCTCTTCCCTGTGATCTTCAATCTTTACATGGAACCACTTAGTACCCTCCTGGCTCCACACAACATCCACATCCACCAATACACAGATGACACACGCAGCTCTACCTCAAGATATCCTCCATCAAAGAGATTCACAGACTCAAGCCCTGCCTCTCATTGATACAATCCTGGATGTCCAGTGCATACCTGAAGCTCAACCCTTCCAAGACTCAATTCCTACCTCTGACCAACACCACTGAACACCCTGACATCCATACCTGGTTCTCCACTACAAACATTGAGGGCTTCACACGCAAGCTGACCACCTGCGCCAAATGTTACCGGTTTCTATAAATGCTGTCATTGCAGAGTGTGCAAACATGTCTAACACAATACACATGTAGTAGTGACCGAATAAGGGCTTTCCATCACTATTAAACAATTTCTCAATTGTAGAAGTAAATATGTGAGATATGTAATTATCTGTAAATTCAAAAGACACTATATAGGAAACACAATATGAGAACTGTGATTAAGAATCAGAAAACATTTATATGTAATCTGAAGCCAGGGTCCGAAGATGACTTTGGCACAACACTGGTAACAGCATCATCAAATGGATGATAAAGCAGAGATGACATTTCTAGCAATTGACCAAGTCAAACTATTACCAGGGGAGGCAACAGAGAGCTGCAACTAAGGCAACGGTAAGCCAGACCCATCTGTGAACAACGTACTGTATATACAGGACATAACCTAGATGATGAAATGCATTATTTTTTAAATCTTTCATTTCAATGGATGTGCGATTATATGTTTTTCAGTAGAAGATTGATGCACGTGATGACGTTATACATCACATGATAAAGCATCACCCATTGTGACGTCACAATATAAATAACCACAGACACGATTAGACACCTGGTATGCACTTGGAATACAGGGAGAAACAGGCTAGTTAGCATGCATACTCTAAACTAGACTTTACTACCAATTTCAATCAAGAAATTAGATGCATATTGAGTAAATTCACTTTATATTTCTAGAATTTACCATTGAAAGCACATTATAAGAATTTCACGAATGCTAAACAATGGACCAACCTTACACATTTACCAATAGGTAAGCAGAATCTTGTACATATTTTCAGAATAAACTCAGTAGACAGACCTTTAAGATATTAGGATTCACAGATTGTTTTATGGATCATGCAAGGAACAACTCAATATGGGCTATCAGCCGCAAGAGTAACAGGTAACAATTTTTATTAGATATCAATTTCCTTTGTAAATTAGACACATGAATTAGAAAACACATAAGATTGTATATTAAATATCACCATACTGCTTTTTCACGAAGGATGATTTATGTCACTATGTTACTAAGCATTAAACCATGATTGAAGACGATGAGGATTTTAAAGTTGATATTAATAATCAAGCAGAAAGAAACATTTTGATATATCAAAATTACTGAATATGTTTCCATTTCTTCTCATCTGCTTTGGTTTGTTCATCCCCCTTAGTTAATTTTTCATATTTTATGATATATGTTTGATAATATTATTTCTTTTGACTATTTAGTTGTAGCCTTGAAAAAGCCCAGAAAGGTTGAAACATGTTTCGGTATACGACACATAACAATAAATCAATGAGTGTGTAATTATATATACTTGAGTGGTTACTCAAATGTATAGGGAACATCATTGATGAACATTTATATTCAATGTGAATTTGCCTAATACTAATATTTTTGGGAAGAGCTCATGCGACTTGGAATAATTGTAACAGTACTATAGGATACTATGTGGTTTGAATAGTAACAACAAGTCCATAGCATGCTAGACTCTAAATCTCTAAACTAATGCAGACTGTGTGTGGAGTGAAACAGTACTGTTCAAACTGAGTGACAATTGTACAAACGCATCCGTTCAGAAAATAAGTCATTTTACTATGCCCATGCTTGGTGTAATAGTATGCAAACCCTAAGTTGGACACATTTTTCAGAGTTAAAGTTCATATTCCCAGTAAATATCTTTTAAGTACACTGTCAAATTGCAGCACGTTCGGAGTTGGTGACGTCACCATCTCAAATTTGTTATAATTTCACAAAGAGTGCTTAAATAATGCCCACATACATAGTGTCAGGCTCTGATGATGGGCTGCAGCGGCCCCACACAGATCTTATGAGTGTCTAGTGTGACCAGAGGACAATAAAACAATAGTCAACTACCGAAACCAAAAAGGTGGAGGAAATATGAGCCCTGCACCATTTCAAATAGGTGAAGTAAAAAAGCCCAAACATTCCAGGTATGACGTACAGAAAAAGGTACGCTTACAATAGACCAAAGAAAAGTACCTGAATTCCATAATGCCGAAGCCATAAGTGAGAAAAGACCGAGCAGAAAATATGAGCTCTGGGGAAGGTGCAGGGCCAGGGAGAGAATGGAGAAACTTCACAGGTGGAGGGGAAAAGACGAAACAGGCAGCAAACAGTGATGACAAGTCCCAACGAGGCGAGGACGGCGGTCCTGGGAAAAGTGTCCAGGGAGATACACATAGGCAAATCCAAGGAAAAAGCCTAAATCCAAAACCAAAAGTCGAGCCAAGCTGCATGCCTAGCAGCCAAAGGAAATAAAATAGAGCTAGTTCAGTGTAACAAAACCTGTTGGTGCACAAGCTATCCAACAAAAGCAGGAAAGGGGTTAGGGCAGCAGAACAGACAGCTGAGGTCCAAGATGCAGGCTGGGAAGAAAAACTGTAGGAAGGAAAAATCTGTGGAAGGCTCAGTGAACACAGGGTGGGAGGAGGCACAGTAACAGAAAACTCTGGAGAATTCACTGAGCGGAGCTTAAAGGGCAGACAGAAACCGCTTGAGGAGCAAAGTGCCCAGTTTGCAGGCTCCATATCACAGGAGTGCTACAATTGAGCATTTTATCTTTATTTGATTTATTGGGCATTTATAATGCGCCTATAAGTGTTTCAAGGCGCGACAATACAAGAGGGGTGGGGGGGAACAAGGATGAATAAAACAGTCCTAATAGGCCTAGTGACATTCGGATCGTGCAAGTGCAGTAACAAGAAGTGCGGGGGAGACGGGGGGAGTGCAGGTCAGGGTGGCATGCCCTGTGGCATGCACCAGGATTCTGAGGAATGTAGTTCCCCAGGGTCTCATAGTAGGAAGCAGTTACACAGCACCGAGCTTTCAATCTGGTCAGGCGTATATCTCTGACATGACCACTGGAATTGTGGTATGAAGAAACAGTGATGTCCTGATTCTTCTGACACCAAGTAAATACATTTGAACACTAAAAACACGTAAGCAAGTTAAGATTACACTGTTTGTATAAGCATAGCCATAGTAAGAAGACTTCCGTTCACTGCAGTGAACTGAAGTCTCTTTACTAAGCATTTTTAATGTAATTGTTTTCAAACATTAACTTTTACTTGCCCACTTAGCCTTGTGACTCTTGCGTCTTCATAGAGGTCCAGGACAGACAGCAGGTTCTAAATCTGTCTCCCAAGCTAGCACAATGCCTTCTCAGAATTGGGCTCCCTCTGCCTATAGGACTCAATATGAGGTGTGATTTTTAAATTGATTCCGATCGCTGGGAAGTTTTCGACAAAAAAAGAATGCAGATCACAACATAAGGCTCAACAGCTTTGCTGTTGGTGCCTAAAAAGAGAAGCCGATAAACTTTGGGAACCACAACAAACTAACACTCAGTCAAATTAAGCATTTCCTTAATAAAAAGTCCATCATGCTACAAAATGAACCTCAACTCACACTATGTCCAACCACACACTGGTCAGATTACTACAATCTTCCACATGAATGGGAATGAATTCACTCTTATTGTTTGATTCCCCCCCTCTCAACGAATCTGCTCTGTCTGTTGATGCCTCACCCTCAAACCACTCATTGACACACTTTATTGCCCCCTTTGCCCCTCCACTTTGGCTTAGACACCCTCATTAATCACTGAAAGAAAATGTTCACTTGTCTTCATGTCCTACCTTGACAACATCAGGACTGTTTTTTCCTAGACCTCTACCGCCTTCACTGAATTCAATATTGCACTTGCTACCCACTTTTGACCTTTGCTATTTATTTATTTTTCTTTTATTTATAAATGTGTAATGCGACAACAGCTGCAGGCATCGGGCGCAACAAGAACACAAAAGGACAACAAAAGGATGGGACAGTGATTATCTGTAAAATTTCAAGTCACAGGAAAGCATATCTAGCAAGGCCAGGGAATTACCTGAAAAGATATGTTTTCAGGGTTTCCCTGAAAAGCTTCAGGTTAGGTTCTGATAGTTGGAGGTAAGGCGTTCCAAAAGGAGGACTCAATGACCGGGAGAGATCTTCTGAGACCCCTGGATCGTGTGAACTTAATTCCCTGCAACTGAGCAAGGGTGGAAGATCGTACATTTCTTGTAGGTTGATAAGGTAAAACCAGGGCTTTAAGATATTCTGGAGCTTTACCATAAAGAGAGTGGTGCACTAAAGTGACTATTTTGAAATGGATTCGCTCCTGCACGGGGAGCCAATGAAGATCTCTCCTGGAATAGGGAATATTCAGGGCCACGTAAACAGCCTGATCCAGTCTGATCCTTCAGCCCCTCCCATGGACTGTCCCAGCAATCCAACAACTGAGCATCTCTACGTACTCTCCTTACTACTTATGTAGGATTCTCTCATTGCCCTCAAAAGGTCTTTCGTCAACTCTTACTAAATCAACCTCATACCATCTCTCCGCTCACACCCTTGCAAGAGGTCCCTGACCATCAAGTCCATACTTGCCACACTTAAACATTGACAACCTCCTACTTCTCTTTCAAGATCATCAAAATACAGAGCACCCTGTCCACCATCATATCCCTCTTCCGATCCTCCTTCCTTTTCCCTCAGTCCCCCCTCAGCCCCTTTTCCCTCTTCTATATCTAATGTTGCTCCCAAACCAAGCTGGCACTTCCTCCCTCTTCAGTTTCTAGTATCGCCCCCGCATGCTGCAAGGTCGCTACAAGCATATCCATCTTGAGAAAAAACAATCCCTCATTTTACCTGCAAGTCACCTCTTCTACGCCACAATGCCAAAATCCTTGCAAGAGTTGTGTTCAATTATATGTTTAGCTACCTCGAAGACCATGCACTATGAAACCCTCTTCAATATGGATTTCAGAGTTAACATCCCACAAAAACGGCTCTCACTATTTTTGTTTTCGCCCTTTGTTTTGAAGTCTCTGTGGCTTACAGAGGGCGCTGGCCCCTTTAAAAATCATGGCTCGAGTGAACAAGATCACATGTCTACAGCACGTCAGTACGTGCAGTATAAATAGACACAGCCGCGTTCCAAATTTTCTAGGACACCCACATCGCGGCAACCTTGAAGCCACGTCAGTATGCTACAAAAATAGAAAGGTAAGTGATTCCGTTTCGTGTCCCAATAGATTGTTCCCTGGCTTTGGCGGTCACACTGTCCTTGCCCCCTTGACTGGCCGCACCGCTACTGCGAGTGTTTGACAGCTGGTGTTAATAAGCAAGTTGGTCCCCAGTTTAAAAACGCTAAACTCTTTGGGATTTATGACTTTCTGGCCGGTGAATCAGCTTTTGTGCTTGTCTGGTGGAGCCTTGGGAAATACGAGAGTGCGGTCGCCCTGATTTCGTGGTTTTTTGATGCACATGTAAATAAGTTGCCTGGTAAAACAAGTTATCTATACCCGCCTCTTCTGTCGTTTTTGCAGGCTAGGAGTGCTGATTCTAATGCATACAAGCCTTGGCGCATATGGATTTTTGTGATCTGATGCGATTAACCTACATATGCCTAAAATGAATACACGCCTTCCTGAACGAAGATAAGAGGGCTGTGATCTTCCTTGGAACATTAAGACAAACAAAAATATAAGATTTGAAACTAGGGATAATATTAAACTAATAATACTCTCACTAAAGTAGATGGGATATAAAATAACGATTACAATATGGACTAATGGCTAACTAGTACTTAGTTATGAACATTTTTTCCAATGCTGTTTGCAGTCTTCCCAATATATATAGGGATGTGTGTGAAATAAATTAAATTGAGGGTGGACGCCTCGTTTGAAACATATGAGGCTGAAATTAGCAAATATAGCATAGATTATTGGCTAATTTATCTAGTCATCATTTTGTCCTCGCTATGTTTCTTAGGTTACAAAATACATTTAGGGATGGCGATGAAAGAAATCAAATTGTGGGTGGAATAATCTATATCCAATTGAAACTAGAAATTGTACTGGCCATTTTTGAGTCGGATTTCTATTGAAATTACAAACTTTACTGGCTACAATTGAGCCGGTCCCTACTCATGCCTATACTGGATGTAAGTAATGGTTGGGTGATGTTCTTCTTCTTCCTGCAACGTAGTGCATGCAATAATTTTGCTTTGTTGAAGCATGCACAATTCTTAAACATTGTTGAATAATGAATTGTATTCAAATGAGAGATGAGCCTATGTAATAATTAGAAGTTTAAAAGGGATGTGTAGATTGTTTAGAACCACTATCTTATGTAACTTTTTAGATGTTTTTCTTTAGATATGTGCAAATTTGTAATGGGGTATACAAAAGTATTAATACCATACTGAAGACACTTTATTTGTCCTAAAGAAGGACATAAAATCAAGGGTTCAACAGGCACTAGACATAGTGCCCAATTTTACCTAAGGGCCGAAACATGTTGACTACTGTTAAAAGACAAGAGAACAACTGAAGTCTATTGTTGAACATCTACAATTCCATGTAGTTTGTTGTATTTATTACAATTAACCCTGGCACAGATAAACCTGTGTTTTTTTTAAAATTATGTTGAAAATAATATGTATTGTTTTTATGTTTATAAATATTTTTGATATTGAATAAAAATTGTTGATGGAATATTGATAAGAGTGGTTAATAAGATATATGGTTACAAAATAATGTTTTGAATGTCGTGTAGCAGCAAAACCAAATTGTGTTAAAACTGTGTGTCAATTTAATGAGACAATCACGTTTTCTGTTCTATTAGAGAACATCACCTAACCTGACCTCTATGGGCATAGAGCGGGGTCATCTTTTTCTCATTTTTGTTATAGTTAGTCTCACTTATGTCCCCAACTTTCTTACCACTACTTACTACTCTCACCTCTCCATTCTTTTACTCAATCTCTTAGCATTCTTTGACTCAGCTGCCCATCCCTCCCTTCTCCAAACTCAAGGACAATATACGTGACTGGGAGCATTCCTAACTCTCTGACTGCTCCCTCTACATCTCATGAAACATCTCAATGGCGCCATTCCTACGGCGAGCTGTAGCGGAGCGAAGAGTTACCTAGCTGCGGACCCCATCCTAGATACACAGGACCAAAATCAACAAAAAGCACACAATAGGCGCTTGGAGTGAAGAATTCGCACAGTTTTCTTCACCACCTGTGACACTGCAAAGAAATGCCTCAAATGTGCCACCACTGTGATACATGGCAGACACCACCAAGTCCCCTACATTTGTCCTGAAGACGGCACCTGAACACCAGCCACCTACAGGGTGCCAGAAAGACCACTAAGTGTCGACTAGAGAAATGTGAAGACAATCATACCACATTTAAAAGTCACCAGATGTACTAACTCACACTGCATAAACTGTATACAATTTTCCATTGTATGAGGTTGATGTGATAAGCCTTGAACAGTGTATTACTACCCAGTAATTAAGGGCAACAAAAGGTTTCGGATGATAGCTCTGTAACACAATTTTTATTTTTAATAGTCACATGAATAAAATTGTTGTTGTATGAAAAGTAATCAGGGTGTTCTCTGATGCACAGATCACCGATAGGGATTTGTACAAAGTGTGTTGAATCCATTCCAGGCCAGAGTCAAACAGGTGGGGTAGCCTAAGTCCCTGTGACTTAGGCCCCCCTTATCAATAAAGAGGGCCACACTACTCCCTTATTACAAAACCAATACATTACCATACACTAACATGCTTGCCTTCACAAATACAACCAATGCAACTATTTAAAGACAACTTTCAAGGGACCCTCTTTGCTTTCTGCACTATTGTCCTATGTACGGGACTTGTGGTTGATGAGTCAGACCAACCTACCAACAAAAAACGACAGATGTATCAATACAAATCCTACTGCAGCAGTATTTCACAACATTTGCTTTCCGCACTTAGCAAGTCCCACCCACTTGGTGCTTTCCTGGTTGCTGCTCTTTTTCCCTACTTAAGGAGCTCTCAAGCCTCTTTTCCTTTGCAGATTGGGAGCAGGTGCAAGTGGCTCTAGGTCACCTGGCCTAAGCCCTGCCCACCTGGCGCCTTCCAGGTTTCCTCTTTTTCCCCACTTAGCAAGCCCCACCCACCTGGTGCCTTCCTGGTTGCCGCTCTTTTTCTCTACTTAAGGAGCCCTCGAGCCTCTTTTCATTTGCAGATGGGGAGCAGGTGCAAGTGGATCTAGGTCGCCTGGCCTAAGCCCTGCCCACCTGGCACCTTCCAGGTTGCCGCTCTTTTTCCCCACTTAGCAAGCCCCACCCACCTGGTGCATTCCTGGTTGCCACTCTTTTTCTCTACTTAAGGAGCCCTCGAGCCTCTTTTCATTTGCAGATGGGGAGCAGGTGCAAGTGGATCTAGGTCGCCTGGCCTAAGCCCTGCCCACCTGGCACCTTCCAGGTTGCCGCTCTTTTTCCCCACTTAGCAAGCCCCACCCACCTGGTGCATTCCTGGTTGCCACTCTTTTTCCCTACTTAAGGAGCCCTCAAGCCTCTTTTCCTTTGCAGTTGGGGAGCAAGTGCAAGTGGATCTAGGTCACCTGGCCTAAGCACCACCCACCTTCTTAGCCCTGCCTCTTCCTTCCTGCTCTTAACTCTTAGATCAAAGGTGTGCCTCGCCCGGGTGTCCGGAGCGAAAGGCAGACAGAGAAAAGGGCAATTCCTGTTTGGACCTGCTCAGACCAGGAGGACCCAGTACCCAAACCCCTTCCCACACAGCAGGTAAGCATGCACCAACATGTGTTTACTCACTCTGTCCCCACAGGCCGTCCCCAAAGGCCATCCCCACCCCCTCTGCCCCCCCCCGTGATGTTCCCCTTGTGCCCCCCCACCCTTCTCGAACACAGGTTTTGCCTGTTTTGTTTGATTTTTCTACCCTGCTCCACCTCCTTCCCCCTCCAGCCTACTTCTGCAGGATTCTGTCCTGATACATTCTGGTTTCACCATCACCGTCTTGTGGCCAATGCTGGACTTGACTTTTAAGGACTTTATTGTTCACGGTGAGTCACCCTTTCTCAGCTCTCGTGCTGGACTTCCTTTGCATCTTGTACTCATGGTGCCCCTGAATCATGCTGTTCCCATCTTCATTTTGTATCCTGGCTTGCAACGTTATGTGTTACTACGACTTCTGCAATTGTATTCGTTCTCCCCTCTTGCTTCTCCACTCTTTTTGACTACTTACTCTCTGTTCTCTCTGATTCCTTATCTCCTCCCCTCCTCCCTTTACTTTCTTCTATGCACTTACGCTATCAGAATTGTCCCTGGACCTAGTATGATAGCAACCTCGTCTGTCTCCTCCCTCCCTCCCCTTCCTTGGCCCTCCCCTCCCCCCAGCACTATCTGAAATGTTGTCAGGCCTAGTACGATAGTTGCTTGTTTTGTTCCTCCCCTCCCTTTCTGCATCCCTCCCCCTCACCTTTTGTTTTTCTCCGGCTCTACCAGAAATGTCGTCAGGCGTAGTACGGTAGTCGCCTGTCTGTTTCCATTTCCTTCCCACTCTCCCCCTCCCTTTCTTATCTATATGTTAGCACTTGCACTATCTGAAACGTCGTCAGGCCGAGTACGATAGTTAATTTCACATCCTTACTGTTCATGGCCTGTAAGAATGTCATTGTATTTTCCCTTGTTCAATTCCTTGACTTGAAGCGCTTTGAAATACATTGTGTATAGGCGCTATATAAATAAACTATCATATCATAATAGCAATGATTTAAGCAACCTGATATTAAAAGCAAGTGTTCTGGCAGTGCTAAAGTGTAAAGGTTTCATTTTTAGTGAGATGGATTTTGTATTAGGGAAATAATTCATTTGGACGAAGTATTTTGACCTTAACATTGCCACTGACCAAAGTTTGTAGACTTCGCTTTTTTTATTAGTAACTTATTTTTTACCACTGATGAAAAAGAGAGAGGGGAGAGAGAGAGAGAGTGAGAGAGAGAGAGAGAGAGAGAGAGAGAGAGAGAGAGAGAGAGAGAGAGAGAGAGAGAGAGAGAGAGAGAGAGAGAGAGAGAGAGAGAGAGAGAGAGAGATTGTTTCCAGGTGAGAGAGAGCGAGAGATTGTTTCCAGGTCTTCAGTCTCTCCAGCACCTGACAGGACCGGCCCCGGCAGGCTAGCAAAACTTAATTCTCTATTGCTCTATATCTTTCCGCTGGTTGTCTTACGATTACCGTCAGGGTCTGGGCTATAGCCCCCAGTAGGCTAATTACGCTTTCCACTCTCAGAGCTCTCTGCCTTTTACCAGCTTCTGGATTTTAGCACGAGCAGGCTCTTTGCACCAATTTGCCCTAGATGTATGATCAACCTCATGGACTAGGCTAGATTGCCAAGCCAGCTGCTTTGCTGTAATTCTGCTACACTCTCCAATAACATATCAACTATCAGGAACCTTGTCCCATCTCCCAACCGACTGGCTGCCTCCTGCCTTGTTTTGTATGCTTGTAATAGATTCAATTGCATTAATAATGCCAAGGATTATCGGGCCCTTCCTAATTCTGTGCCATGGTATTTGTTAACGCCACATTGGGCAACTCACCCTAGGTGCTTCCCCTTTCTTTCCTAATGATTTCAGGTGCTGTGCTTTGCTTAATTTCAGCGGCTGTCCTTTCCTTAATTTTGACATGAGTGCCTCCGGTTTCTTCGGGTGGAAGGCCTAAGTAAATCTGTGGCCATCTTGGAGTTAAGCAAGATGGTTACATTCGTCAGGCAGTTCCCTCTTACTGGCTCAGTAATCTGCCAGAAACACTAGGTTGCAGCTAATGCTTCCTTTGCTTTTTGCACCGATTCTCTGCTTAGTTTCCCATTTGCACTCTTTCACGTACCCAAAGGAGTGAAAACTCCCTGAGCGGTACTGTGGACAGAACCTGAGGTGAGTGACGTGTTCATGGTCTCATGTCTCTTACAAATCCTTCCTCTGGCTGATATTGTTATGAATTTCTGCCTCCTGGTTTTGTCACACCATCAGTGTTCTGCCTCCCATATAGTAACGATGCAGATGGGCTACCAAGGGAGGGTTCTACAATTGCTTGGCTGTGAGGGTCACCGTAGGTCTGGGGAGGGAAGGATGGGTGGTCCCTGGGAGATACCCCATATTCCATCCCCAGTTGTTACATCACATATGGAGTTGCTTTTGTTGGCTCAGTGTCACCCAGTCCCTCTCCATGACCACACTAGAAGTGACTTCATTACACCCCCTACTTTTTTGAAGGAGATGTACCCAGACACCCAGTTAAAGATTCAATTGATCTACATATTAATTAAACGAGATGCCCCAACGAAAGAATAAGTCATTAAGTAAATGCATGAGAATGCTAAAAAGAAGCAGACAAAGAGCGCCGTTGAATGTTTATAGGCCATGTCATCTTACTTGGGCAGATGGTTGCCTGTATTAAACCACTGTCTCCTTTAGCAAAATAAATGTTCTTGGTACCACAGAGCATCACATTCATGTTGAATCAAAAGGGGCAAAAACAATGAGTAAAATAGGCACGATGATAACCCCAGATTGCCTAATTGTGTACATTCACCGTCAATCTTGTTTAAAAGCACTGTCTCAGCGTGAAGTGGTTAGGTCCAAACGCCAAAAAGTAATGCGTCTATAACGTGATGCTCCCTAGCTTTTTCTGGAGGGCGGATGCCAAAGTTTACAGGAAGTTTTTCTTCAATATTGAAACACTGGCTACAGTCCAAAAATGATAGCAGATTAGTAGGGTAAAGTGCAGGTGAGTGATAACATACTGTTCTACAAGTGTGGTTAATTCTCTCTCTGCTGCAACCCACTCACTACCACAGCTTTCGATACTGTTTGATGTTGTGCATGTGGGTGGCAGAGTTTAAAAAAGGACTGTGGGAAAGGCCCGCTGAAGGAATCCCCAAGACAAAAAATAATAAATCGACAAATACCCAAGGGGTTAAGTTAAACCGAGCCCTCTGTTAAAAATGTGTGCAGTTTACCTTCCTATCAGAATGGGGGCAAGAGGGAGAGTTTGGCTGTGCGTCAAGAGCAAATAATAATGTTCTAATTTGTGTTTAAAAGCCAACTCACAAACATCAAAAGTAAAACAATAAGTTTGCTTTGTATTAAAAAAAAAGGAAATAAATTGGTGAGAGCTTTGCGTGAAATTTTCAATTCAAGGTGCAACACTGACTTTTTTGTTTGTGCTTTTGGCCCAGCTATAAAATAATTTGTGAAGCATAATCTCGGAGATGGTAGTTAATTGTTAAATTCACAGAAACACCACCAGTAGAAAGTCCTGTCTAAACATCCGAAAGAATTACAAAAACAATGTTCATACGAAGGACTAGGGGAAGGAAGTGCTTCAAGAAAGCAAAGTCATATCCCTAACACACTGTTAAATAAGAAGAGGAGGCAATTCACACCCTATTGCCACGACTCGATTTACGGCCTGTAAGAAAGAACACAAAGCAGCCAGGGAAATTGTGCAAAGGAAGTCGTATGCATGTTGATTTTTTCGAACATAGTTCTCCTACTGGAGATTTCACCGAAAAACCACTTTTTTATGCGGGAGGAGACCCCCGTACACCCCTAACCCTTCCCCACCCTAACTCATACCCTTACCCCACCGAATATGCCTTACACATATACCATTTCGCGACCATTTTCGGTGAAATGGATTTGGTGAAATCACATTAGTGGAAATGGTATTCGAATAAATCTGCGGTAACAAAGAAAGTCAGCCACTGTGACCAGCAACACTAAAAATGTGTTTGCACAGAATGTGCTGTGTTGGAAAATCGGGTGCAAAGGTACGAATAGCCTAGGGTTTCCTGGAAGTGAAGACAAAAGTGTGTAATGCAAGTGCAGGTCAAACCCACAAAGGAAAAAATCCCACAAAGATGCTGTTGATTCACAAAAACAAATGCTTTATTTGCTGGAAGATGCAACTATCTCAATTTACACCTGTCCGAGACAGGCGCAAAGTTGAAAAGGATCTGGTACTCTCATGCTCGCTATTGCGGGAATCTCTGCAGAAGACATACAGGTACAATGCATGCCCAGATTGTTGCACAAGCATTTAGCTTCTTGTAGCCCACCTTGGGTGATAGCTTCTCTCGCCCAACCTTTGGATATACTCGTTCTCATCCCGCCCTGGGAAAATTGTATGGACATTTTATGCAAACATGTGGGGCAAGCCCAAGAACACCGACAGGCTAATGATATCAAACATGTGGTCCCACGTACCTTCTCTGTTGAACAATTCGCATTAGTCCTATTACCCACTTTGGAAAATAAGATCGTCTCCAAGTGGTTTGGACCCTATAAAATACTAGAAAGTAAACGCCCTCTATTGCAACCAGACAGGATACAAAAGGCACAGGTATATCACCAATATCACTATGGCCGCTCTCCTTGTAGACCACAATACCGAAAATACCCTAGTTTACCCCGAGCTGTCACCTTCTCCACAGGCAGACATCAGGGATTTATTGATTCAATTTCCCGAGGTATTTGTAGAACAGCCAGGCAGAGTCACTAATATTTTTCATTGTATTAGGAAGCTTCCAGGGAATCTGAAACCCTACAGAATACCCGAAGCTAGGAGAAAAATAATGGACAAAGAAATAGAGGAGCTGCTTTGAGTAGGCTGCTGGTCATGTGACTAGGCCCTGCCACTCAGTTGCTCCATCCACCTCCAGTTTTCGCCCCTTCCAAGTTTCTACGTAAGACTGTAGGCCAGCTCCAGGCAGACAGCATTGAGTAGGCTTCTGGTAACGTGGCTGTTAGGCAGAATTATATGCAGTACCCTTTGGAAACACCACACACAATTAAGACAAGTGTCAGTACAAATTCACCTTTGGTACAAGCCCATACTACACTGTTAAAGTGCTAGCAGTAGCGCAGCAGCCAGACTTATCTCAAGAATAAGTGAGCAGTACAAGATAGTTACACAAAGGACAGCAATTACTATGATTCAGGCAAACACTGACTCAAGGTTTTCAAGTAAAAACATATACATTTATTTCACTCTTTATTTGTATAACATTGCACTATTATAAGCAAGTCAAAAATCAGAACCTTAATACACCACACCACTTCCCTTAAATTCCAGACAAGTTAAGCTCACAAAATGAAGTGGGAGCAAAATGGCACTCCAGCAATATAAAAGGCAGAGAAAGTCAAATGTTATTAGAAATTAGATCAACCCAACACGTAAGTACTCAGGGCAGTTGAACAAGAGGAACTTCAGTGAGGAGATCAGATAGAAAAAGCTTAGGGCCAAAGTCAATGGGTCAAAAGTCTTTTGCTCAAGATCACACAGTTCAGGGTAGTTCACAGTAAAGTTTGTGGCACGGTTTCCGGACGAGGTTGGTTGATACAAAAGTTAGTTCATAGAAGAGAGAAGGACAAGCCCTCGGAATGGAGAAAGATTTCGAACACTTTCAACGCGGTTGAACGAAACGGACAACCAGATTTGCACAGTACTTTAAAACGGAGAGGGAGCTGTAGCTGAGGCAGACATTCCTGGTAGTTCCTGCAGGCTCATGGTTCCTGAAGCGACTGTCGGACTGATCAGAAGTAGGAAGACTGGAGGGTCCTGCACTACCCAGGGAAGAAACCAGCAGCAGAGCAAAGCAACGAATAAAAGGTGTGCTCCTTAAAACCCAAACAGGGTCCGACCTTCCTGGCTATCCGGCCCACTGTAGCTCTGTACAGCGAATTCGACCAGAGGAGGGGTCCTGGCTTGCAGTTTGGTCCCACCAGCTCAAGGGAAGAAGTTTCCTGGAGGATCTTCTCTGTCGTCGGATTCTGGAGATTCGGACCTGCAGCAGGGCTTCACCGGGTGGTTCAGTCGTTGTAGGGGTCCTCTTCAGCCAGTTCCTCATTAGTTCTTTCCTTCCAGTGGCGACTCTGCCTTTCCAGTCCCAGAGACCTGCTTTTTATGCAGTTTTCCCCCATTCATACAGCCTGGCTGTCAATGACACAGCAGGGTGGCTGTCCTGGCAAGGACAGTCCCCTCAGCCAATCAAATAGGAGTGCGACTTGGGTTACCAAGGGAACCCATGGCAGGGGTTCGAAGACCCCTCCCTCACATCCTGCCTACCTAGACTTTCAGGCGCCTTAAGAAGGCCTTCTGTGCAGAAGCCGGCGAAAAAGACAGCAAACAAAGGAATCATCCCCGGTTTGGCACGCAGAGAAAAACACGAGAAAGACTAACAAAAAGAAATGGCGACTAAACCCAACCGGAGCCAAAATAAAATGCATTTGGTCAAGCGGGTTTAATGTTCGAGGCTAATATAATAGCCTAAAACATTACCACATTTATATAAGATAATCGCGGTAGAAAGAATGTCTTAATGTAAAGGGAGCGAAACAATGCCCCAAGAGGTACAGACAAAAAGGGATAAGAGTTAACCCTTTCCAATATTCCATGTAAGATGGGGTGTACTGGGTCTGTGGTTTTAAAGTGACTAAAGTAAAGTTAATGGCAACTTTACCCTTTTCTGGGGGACAGTAGTCAGCCCCAGAAAATGGAGTCGGGGGGAAGTCTCAAAGACAACCCTGTGTCACTGCGCTGAAGGCGCTGTGTAACATGCATGAAAATATGAGGCCATGGAGTGGGTGAGACTCCAGTGCTCAAGATCACACAAAAAGTGAAAACACACAGAGCAAAACACAAGTAAGAGTGGGAAAAAGGCTCACACTCTTACCAGGTGGAAAAAATAAATCCTAGAAATCCAGCAAAGCTGCTGAGGGACTCATTAGGTAAGGTAAATCAGCCATTTATGAGAATTCTCCCTAACAGTGTGACCAGGCCCTGCCACTCAGTTGCTACGCCCCCCACCTAGTTAATCAGTCCTCCTTAGGCGTCCTTATCACCGGCATCCTTAGCAAAGGATGTGCAAAGACCATTATCCCACCTGTTTGTGCCTGTTCGAGCTTGATAAGGCCAAGGGCCGGACCCGCTATCCTGCGTTTCACCTACAAACTAATTGTTACTACAGCTACCCACCAAAATACATCACCATGCGTCTCCTAACTCCACAGCCCATCCCCACTCTCACTAAGGGTCAAATTGTCAAGTGCCCGGCGTAGCTCCGACAAACTACCCTAGCGAACCTCATCAATATTGCCCTTGCCCCTAGCCAACATCCACAGACCATATGCACACACCTTCTCATGTTGAAGAATGCTCGATCAGCAGTCGCTCACGCTGCAGAGATCGCCAACCTCATCTTGAACAACCTTGATGCCCTGTTCATCACTGAAACATGGTTTATTCCATTCTCTCCACATGTTTTCGACATCCTCCTATCGCAAAGCTACTGCATCCAACATGCCGACTGGCTAGGAAGGGCAGGAGGAATGGCAATCAACCACAGGATCTATTGGCCATGTTCCATCATCCCCTCTCCCAGAACAAGCTAATTTGAATCACCTGCCTGCCAATTCCCTCTATCGCAAAAGCAATCCCTCACCTTCCACCTCATCTACAGACCACCTCACAGAGTGACTCTTTCATTACAGACATCTCCAACTTACTCTCCTATGCCAAATTAGCACATTCACATAATGTCTCTCTCAGTGATTTTAACATCTTCGAGTCGCAGGGTGACAACCACACTCGAAGTAGGCTTTTAGCACTGACCGCTGCCTTAAGCAAATTGTGCTCTACCCCAAGCACAACAAAGGCAACACCCTAGACTTAGTCTTAGTCTACACATCATCCCCCTGCATCACGTGTGCAGTCCCTATCCCACTTGAATGGTCTGATCATGCTGCCCTCCCATTATCAGTTACCCACTCAACTTTGTCTCACAAAGGTCAGGCTAAACGCCCCACACTCAATGCCACTGATTGAAAACCTTCCCAGTCAATGAGCTAGAAGCAAACACTGCAGACTTCCCCAGAAACAGGGAATGCTGACGGCCTCTTAGAATTATTCAACAACTCTGCTATGAAACTGGTGGACACCCATGCCCCCTAAAATCCAGCTGGGCTAAGACCATACCATCTGCCCCATGAAACACCTCAGAGCTATCCTCGAACAAACACTCAATCACAGCCCTGGAGAAACAATGGTGCAAAACCCATAACTCTGGAGACCTCACCAACCTCAAATCTCTGCATGCAAACTGTATGATTCTGATTAACTAGGCCAACAGTGCTTACTGCTCCATCATCATTGCAGCATCCTTTAACAGGAAAGAAGCCCTCTTTGAAGTAGTAAAGAATTGTACCAAACCCTCACCTGACCTTGTGGTATGAGCAACTCAGGAAAAATGAGACCGAATCAACACATGTTTTATTGAAAAAACCGACACAATCAGAGAGATCATCAAATCAACCTCTCACGGCATTAGCATCCCCTGCACCCCGGCATGCACACTGCCCCTCAGGACCAAATTCTCTCCTCTCTTTTCCGTGGATCTCCTAAAAATGCTTACTTCTTACTCTGATGATGTATTTGTCACGATCCATGCCCCTGACCCCCTGGCAGCAGTGGGGCTAAAGCCCTTCACACTGGCCCCAAGGGTCTTAAAACTCCATCAAAAACATACATGGAGTCAGTCCTGGTGCCTTTGGCACCCATCTCATTATCAGGAATAACGCAATACCAGTTTTGGACCTTAATCCAACATGGAGGCCTACATAGCTCAGTTCTTTAGAACCAAGCCATGCAGTCTAGTGTTTTGGGTGTGGCTGGGCCTAAAACTACTTTACCTGGGCTATTTAAACCACACCCAAACAGCAGAACACGCTTCGCGTTAATCTGCACTCCTGCAGCGTAACGCTCACTGTGTCCAGCTCCTGCTCATCTGCTTCTCCGTCGGCCCGATCCTGAAGCCCTAGATCCGGATTCCATCAATAACCTAGGCTCTTCCTATCATTGTGAAGCAGAATTCACCAAGCGTTGGATTGTTCACCCACTAATAGGGAACGTGAGCTGGGATTAGACCGTCTTGAAACAGGTTAGTTTTACCCTACTGATGATGGAAGAATAATAACAGCATTAGCGAGCAAGAACACTTACCTGTGAAGTAACCGGTGTTGAATCCATCCTGCGCTTCTCTTACCCCTCGCCCATCTCTGGGTTTCACCGCAACCTGCAAGGGAGAAGGAACAAGGTCAGCATTAACAAAGCACTTACCTGGGCAAGCAGCGCTTTGATCACTCATCACTACGGAACATCACCGCAACCTGTAAAAAGAGAAGAGAACACAGGTTAGCAATTAACACCAATAAACAGCGCTGCGCTCCGCGCATCAATAACTCACCGTGGTCTTTGCCATCGGCATAGCAACTCAGAGATCGCAGCCATCCCTGTGAAAACAAAGAGAGACATTGTTAGGGAACGGCGTAGTGGAGCAAGACGCCTAGAACACAGAAAACGGAGGGAAAGAAAGAGACAGAATAAAGACGGAAAAGACATTATACCTCATCTGGAAGTCCGCAAGCAGAGTCGGAGTCACAGCTGGTCTGGACCCGACATAAGGGCACACGGACCAGTGAAACAACTAGGTCCATGGAACGCCCGCACCAACCATGCGCCCCTGCACAGAGACGCAGGATGGAGAGTTCAATGCACAAAAACCTAAGGTGAGCAATAAACCCAAAGGAGGGGATTTGGACCAGAGGGAGGTGGGAGTCCACCCATCACAGAACCAGTATCTTAAACCTCCATTCTCCTGTTATAGGCGCTACCCAACGTCCGGCACATAACCAAGCAAAGAGGGGTCCGGGATAGCGCTTAGACCTCCATCCAGTATCGTGTGGTGCCCCCGTGGATACCAGGTGAGTGTAACAGTAATTACGGCCTCCATCATTAAACAATTGATGGGCCCGGTGCTCAATGCGCTCAACATTATCAATACCGCCCGCACAGAAGGATCATTCTCCCTTAAGACTGTCTGACAACGTTGGGCACTTGCTGAATCACCCACACTAACAGTATTTGAAAAGTAAAAAAGCTCTTCATACAGAAGAGCAAGACTGCAGCAGGTGACAGTGTGTAGGTGAGTTCCGGTGGCCAACCAGACTCAGAAAGCAACACTATTGAAAATAACCCACTGCCTCACAGCGCTGTCTTTCAATTAGTTTCTTAATTGATAAACAATATTTCAGGTAAAAGTCCCAATAGACATTCGCTGAGAGTCACACAGCCAACACATGTTTTGACCCTATAGGTCTTTTTCTAGGCTGTATACATATTATTGACATAAAAGACCATGGGCCTCATTACAAGTCCAGCGGTAACCCTGCCGGTACTACTGCCAGATACATAAAGTTTTACCGGTGCCACCTGGAGATTCCAAGTCCGGTGAACAGGGGCACTGCCAAGGTGTAGCGAGGGGGGGCCACGGCCAACCTTATAAAAATGCTGCCCCCCCACCACTCCCCTTCGGCCATCCCGCAATGTTCTGGAGTCAGGGCCGGGCGGACCCGGAAATAAACACAGCCAGGACGCGCGCATTTCTGCTTTGGCTCGCACTTCCAGGCTGTGTTTATTTCCGGGTTTCCTCCTCAGGCTGCATGTAGGTTGTGCTGGCCCATGCGCAGCAGATCTGTGTGTACACACAAGCTGCCAATATTTTTGGATTGGCAGTGGCACTGCATGCAAAGGAGACCTAGGCTGCGGTGCTGACAGATTCCACCAGGCAGGCAAGCAAGCACTTCAGAGCTGAGAGGTAAGCAGCCAGCGCCAAAATAAACTGGACAGCACGTTTCTTTTGTCATTCAGCAGCATAGCCTTTCTTATGCAGGATGATGAATTTCCAACTGCACGACCACCAGTCACCTTGCAAATCTGTGACAGTTAAAGTATACATCACAATAAAGCACCCTTTGAAATATTTTTTCATACCCATAATGTCTAATATCTTGATTTGCTAAAAAGTAAAGTTTGCGTTGGTGTCCTTAGTTGAGTTCTTAAAGCTATACATAACACGCTGGCTGTTTGTGACGAATTTCCAAATCTAAGTGAGTTTACTACACAACTTCTATTCTATTATTGTGCGTCTTAAAGTGCTGAAAATAAAGTGGGTAAATAGTTTGACTTTTGCATCTTATAGTTTTCCATTCAGGATGTGGAAAATAAAGGTACTCTGATATTTTATCTCAACATGCTGCAATAAGGATTTACATGCTGTCATGATGCTTTATTATGCAGTTGTGTATTTTGCAAGTAAACTCTATAAAACAGTATTATTGTAGGCCTCGACTCCCAAAACTTTATTATTTCTTCCAAGTAAAGCGTGGAAGAAGGTGGTTGTACTTAAATTGGAGAGTGGGTTAAAATCTCTGCTTCGCGTTTAGCATAAGCGTGTGATCCTGGGCAAATAATGCAATCTCACCCTGACTTCAACTGCAAAAATTGGAGTGCTTATCAGTGATTATGTTTCGCCTTTAAAATAGGACAATTTTAATAAGTGTAGGGACAAATTGGTGTACCCTGGTGCTCCTGTGCTAGTGGGTCCAATACTGTCACATATTATTGCATGATTGCTGCACTGCCCCTACTCCAGTCTTCAATCACTTGATTTGACAGGCAGACAGTCTCACAAGCCAGTCAGTGCACCAGAGTTTCTAGTATAGCGCCCCTGTTGCTCCCAGCCACTGAAGTTGGTTGTGCCGTCCAGAGTACTGCCCCACACTCTGCAATGGCCTGTTATGCTATGATATTGAGTCTTTCATTGCACACCATCTGCCATTTTCCCACTTTCTAGGAGCTTCAGCATCTGCAAGTAATAGGGAAGGGGACGAATGCAGAAGCAGAGGGATCAGGTCAAGATTGCTTTGTTACAACATTGATGTTTGCAGAACTTAAAAGATATGGCTCTGTATGTTTAACATTTTAAATATTTTGTCAGCTGTGTGGAGCACTGCTTATGTTAGTTTCGGGCAGCTAAGGTACTTGTTTGTATGGTTTACAGAACATCGGAGCGCTTTGCTTCATGTTTTTGCCACCAACTCACCAGAGAGCCAAAGACCAAAGGAGGGATGGACCAAAGGTCCACCTGCAAGGGAGCCAAGGACCAGAGGAGAGTTCACCAGAGCAGCCAAGGACCAAAGGGGCAATTGACTAGAGAGGTTCATTTTTACCTTATTTTTACTTCATTCTATTTTTAAATTTTTGCTGTAAGCTGAAACTACTGAACTGGAGCACAGGCGGAACACTTGAGGGTGTTTTATTTACCAGCCCACTGAATGCCCATGGACATGCTAATTCCTATGGCCAATCCCACCCACTACCTGAAGAGTAAGAGTATTCCTAAGAATGTCTAACTTTTGAACTGCCAGGGTTTTTTTATGCACACTGGCAGGTGGTGACTTTACCTGGGTTGTGCTCTCAGTGAAACAGAAAATAGTAAAGGAAAGATGTGTTGCTCAAACTTACAAGAAACATTGTGAAAACTAAATTGGGGGTAGCAAAAGAGCTGCCATTTCAGAAACTGAAAATAAACTTTTTGGTAGACCCTGAACTTACCATCAACCTGACTTCCCTAAGATTATTTTGTGGAGACCAATGCGTACCACTGGGTGCATTCCCATAGTAAATGCAGTCCAATGGCAAGATGCATCTAGTATTCTATTCCTAAATAAGTCAAACCCTGCTGAGTACCCCATATTTGATAGACATGTTGGCAATTAAAAACTTGTGAGTGGGGATTTAGAGGATTCGCGGACTATGATATTTTATTTGTATCGCGCTCATACATAAGTGTTTCAGAGCGTGACAAGTCAAGGGAGGGGAAACAAGGGAAGACAAAACAACAATCTTACTAGGCCCAGTGACATTGAGAACGCGCAAGGGCAGGGGGGACGGTAGAGAGGAAGTGCAAGGGAGAGATGAAAAGTGGAAAGTGCTGAGCAATAGTTACAACAATACAAAAGGTAGTGCAGCCAGTAAGGTGGAAAGTGCAGGTTTTGAGCGCAGACAAGGGGTGTCTGGTATGTACAGGTAAGGGGACTGTAGATACAGACCTAAGTGCAGGTGTTGGCAGGGGCAGTGCGGGTAAGTGGCTGTGTGGGCATGGAACTGGGCCCGAAAGCAGTGGGAAAACCAGGTGCATTGTGCCAAAGCAGACAGCTCAGCAGGGGAGAGGGGGAGCGAAGCTAGAAGCAAAGAGGAAGGTCTTGAGGTGCTTTCGGAACCGTAGATCAGGGACGTCATTTCACCAAAATGCCAAGGGTAGCGGAAGTGACATCACACACCCCTTGACCTCTGATGACATCACATGAAGTGATGTCATTTGACCCCACCCTGAAGTGACATCACGGGAAGCGATGGATCACGGCCTTTCACCCCTTGACAAAAGAGAAAGTGGCATCACATAAGATTGTTTCTAAGTGCACTTCGAAAAATATGGTTACAATATCACTGTAAAGTGATATGCATTTATACACGAATGGATCACCATATGCATCATTAATATCAGCGCATATAGGCCCATATTACTGTGAATGCAAGCAGGCGTCCAAGGCCAAAAGATAATGATGTGTTATTATGTAGCACTTACACTTAAGCACTTCATATAAATCAAATATACATACAACATCACCCAACCTGTGTTGGTACTCCTTTATCAACCTCACCAGGATGAAAGGCTGAGTTAACCTTCGCGGGAGTCCAACTTGCAACCTGCAGATCACACATACATTGCAGCAGCGAGCGCTCAACCCACTGAGCTATCTTACCAGTTATAGCTATCAGAAACACAGCCACTCCAGAAACAAAGAGCCACATGCTGCTGGCCACAGCACAGGCACCTCAGTTTAATTTGTATTTATTTTTTAGAAAAACACAAAAAAAGGTACTTCTATTTTTTTATTTTTAGAGCTAGCAAGGAAGACCACAGGAGTAGCAAGGGAGACCTCAGAGGTAACACTGCGACCCCTTAATGATGTTCCTGCCGTAGATGGTTCGCCTCAAGTTTCAGAGTGGCAGGGAGGCTGTTCCAGAGGAAAGAGATCTGCCACCAACTCGTTGCTTGGAGAAGCGACAGAACCTGAGCGAGTTGGAGGTGGAGGAGCGAAGAGCTCGACTGGGAAGGTATGTAGGAGGGAAAGTTGAAGGTATTTTGGACCCAAGCCCAGTTATGTGTTTGTTTTGGTGTGCCACCCCAAGATTTCCTGTGGCCTCATCAGGCCACACCAATAAAACATTTCTGGGGCGCCATTGCCCAGGAAGTCAGGCGCCAGTAAAATGTAAGTCCCCATTCCCAGAGAGTCCCATATGACTCTATGGGAGTGTGAACATGGAAGTACAAGCACCAATGCTAACAGTGCCGGTGCTTCAGTGACTGGTCTGCCTACCATGGCCACTGCGCCTGGCAGGGTCAGACCCGTCAGGCACAGCAGCTCCAGCAGGCAGACTCATAGTTTGCCGATCTGGAAAAAAGGGTGCCGGTGAGCTTACCAAAACCCTTGTTTCCGGATTGGCAAACGTATTATGAGGCCCCATGTATTTACATTGTTGAATCAAACATTGATATTTCATGTTCTGATAAGGAGTGTACATATTGTGGGACCGTTCACATGTGTATGTACACTGTCATCCCAAAAGATTGACAATTAAGGTGCAAAAAAACCAATAAATGAAAACATGAATCCATTAAAGCTTAGTAAGAAAAAATAAAAAACAATGAACAACATTGAGACCCTAACCCAGTGATTAAGGGTGCTCTAAAAAACCCTGGATGTATACCAGCCGCGCTCTAGAAATAACAGACATTATAACTTCCAATGATCTGGATTTCCTCGCCATTACGGAGACATGGCTCCAAGCCGCATCAGGACCTACCCTTGCACTGGCCATACGTGATGGATACTCTATATATCGCCTGTACAGAGACTTAGCAAAAGGAGGCAGAGTTGCATTTATCGCCAAAGTCTCATTAAACTTAAGACCTATACTTAACCAAATCTTCCCATCAGGGGAATTACTCTCAATCAAACTACCCATTACTGACACAAGAACACTCGCCATCCATCTCATAAACAGACCTCCCGGGACAACGTCCACCTATGAAGGTTACATTGCTCATCTGCTCTGCAACAACACTAAGCCTAACTCACAGATCTTAATTCTAGGAGATTTCAACTTAGGCTACCAAGACCTTAGAGAGGATACAGCATCCACACTTGCCAACACCATCTCCGAGCTAGGTTTTACACACTGCATTACGCAACCAACTCACAACAAAGGTAGCACCTTAGACTGGTTAGCCGACCTGAATTGCCACACCAACATACGATCCAACACACCTTGTGCATGGACTGACCACCGCCTCATCACATTCACCATCAAAAAAAGACAACCCCTCGCACCAGCATACACCTAATGCACCACCTACACTCATGAGAAACAACAAAAACATTATGAGAAATGAGTCCCATTACTTCAGCCCATCATTGACTACTTGCCCACAAACGCTGACAGTACAACCTTAGTAGACTTATACAACACTAGTGTGCTCAAATCTATCAATACCATCACACCTCAAACTACGCAAGGCTAAACTAATCTCCTATCTTAATTCATGGTTCACCCCGGAACTAAAAACCCTATGTAAGAACAAAAGACATGCAGAATCTGTGTGGAAAAACTCCCCATCAGCCACCAACAAGATCACCTACATAATAGCATCCAATAATTACAAATCAGCAATCACCCAAACAAAAAAAAACATTTACATCGATAGAATTATCAAAGCTAAATCTAATACCAAAGTGCTCTTTAACATTTTGAGAGAGCTTGAATCCCCCACCCCCATACCTGACACGTGCAACAAAGACACTTCTTGGTGCATCAACATCCAAAAGTCCCTACTCGGCAAAATATCTATGCTACAAACTAAAATGGAGTCCAAAAAAGCTAGTCTAACCCTTGTCGAAGGCCAAACTCCACCTTTAAGTAAACAGCTTAACACTCACACCCTATTCAACCTCTCATCTATATCTATTAAAGAGGTTGAGGATATAATCTCTACTCTGAAACCATCAAGATGCCAGGGAGACACATGCCCTGTTCCGATAATTAAAGACATAGCTAAACAACTGGCTCCATTCATCACAACATTAATCAACGTGTCATTTACGTCAAGCACAGTACCAAATAACCTGAAAGACTCCTGGGTTCTATCCCTTCTAAAAAACATACCCTAGATCCCAACATCCCAACTAATTATAGAACCATCACAACAGCACCTTTCTTCTTAAAAATCTTGGACAGAGCAGTTTAACTGCAGATCAGGACCGTTTAGAAAAGCACAATCTACTAGGGCTAAGACAATCGGGTTTCTGACCAAAACATGGTACTGAAACCGCCCTGATCGACCTCAAGACACAAATGGAAAAATTAAAAGACAACTACAAACTTGCCCTCCTACTTCTACTAGACCTCTTGGCTGCCTTTGACTTGGTAAACCACGAAGTTCTATGCAATCACCTATCCTCAGCAGCCCACTTTTCTGACAAAACCAATGCCTGGATCCAGTCCTTTTTAAACAGATCCATGAGAGTCTTCACACCCTCTGCCACCGCTGAACCAGCTCTTGTCTCCTGCGGTGTCCCTCAGGGTTCTTGTGTATCACCAACACTATACAATGTGTTTACTAAACATCTGTTTGACGACATAGATCATTTGGGTGTCAGCTACATGAATTACGCAGATGACACCCAAGTACTCATCCGTCAACGGGTGATTACTCCAAAGATTCTAAAGTCCTCAATGACATTTATTCTATCATCCAAGCTTGGATGGCTAAACATGGACTCTGCCTTGCCTCAACGACGACAAGACTGAATTACTTCTACTAGTCTTCCAATCCAGACTTTACAATCTTGACAAACTCTATACATCGTTCAACATAGACGGCAACAACATGACAGTATCCAAGGACGTCAAAACTCTAGGTATTTACTTAGACTCTTCACTTACCTTGAATAGACAAATCAATGCTTCATCTTCATCCACTGCCTACACCTGTAAGCTAATCAATGCTTGCAGACCATTTCTATCCACCACTAACTGTACAACCATAGCCAGAGCGCTATTACGCTCCAAAATTGACTATTGCAACACACTCTATCTGGGCACTGGTCAATGCAACATTAATACGTTGCAAGTGATTCAAAATAATGCCTTGAGAGCAGCATTGAACGTCCCAAGATCTCAGCATATTTCAGATCTGAGACAAAACACCCAGTGGCTATGCGTGTCCCAAAGGATAGAGTACAAAACGCTCTCTCACCGATAAGTGCTTGGCCAATTAGGCACCAAGATATCTAGCTGACAACTTCACTCGCAATACCACTATACGTCCTACTAGATCGGCACAAGCTCACTGTCTGAAAGTCCCCAGGTTCAAGCTCCAGAAAGCAGGAGGCACCAGCTTCCCTGTGTGTGTCTCTAAACTTTGGAACACTGTACCGATGACCCTTAGACCAGAACCGTCCTTCCACCTCTTCAGAAAAAATTCCAAAACTTAGATTCTCTCGAAAGAGGAGTAAGAAACTCAGTTGCGTTGCTCATCACCTCTCATCACACTAATCACTTTCTCTGCTATTTTTATCTCAACTATGATGTGTTCACCTTATGTTACCTCAATAAGTTATCTACCGCACATGTAATCTATGTAAATAACCTTCCTGTCTTATATTGTATCGCTTTCAACAGTAAATCTATTGCCTCGTTACCTACTTCATATACATCTGTAAATGATTCTGCCTCTGTAACTACTCATTGTATTTAACTGTATATAGCTGTAATTTATATTGCCGATGCAACCACTTTTGTATGTAATTGTAATACAATACCTATGTAACCAAGTAATGTGCCCAGATGCCTTAGGGATAGGTAGCGCTATATAAATAAATAAACAAATAAGATAAATAATCATGAACATATAACAATGAGACAAAATGGAAACAAGAAAAGGGACGAAAATAAAAATACATTAGTATGCCTATCTACACACAGGGATGAAGAACAAACGCAAGGTAAAAAACAAAAAACAGTAACTGTGTATTAATAGAATCCCCAAAAGACTATCAAGGGATGGTGCCAGAGCCATTGTTCAACTAATATAAACATGTGAATTTGCCAGCAACCACGGTGTGAACATTGTAACAAGTACCCGCTGAAGTCAAAGGACACAAGATCATGCTTGAAGAAATTTGCAAAGTAAAGCCGAGCAAACAAACCTCTATCAAGCCTGAAATGGGAAAAGTTTCAAGTGTTATGATGGTGTCAATAAAATTTGAATATGGCAATGGGTGAAGAATTCATGCTGACCTGAATGGGAAGAACACCCATCACCAACCAAGATCTGTAAATCTCAAATACATACTGTGATTAATACAATGGAGTCGTCACGAGTTTGCCAGCAGTGGCCCCCTCCCATGTGGCATGGGGACGGCAGCCGTTACCTGATCCTGGGGGCAGTTTTATGAGGGAGAATAAAATGGGAGGAGACAACTACCAGGGAAATGTTTTGGCTCCATTGGCCAAGATGCGTTATTCCCCCTTTCCCATGAGGAAGAGCCTCCGATACCAGAGTTTTCAAAGGCCTACTGCCATACCAGTCAGGCCTCCACCTTCAACGCAAACACCCACAACTCACACCTATCACCTTCTGTTTCTAATATACTTTATTGTAAAAGTCCTGGGAAAAAACTTTTGAGAATTAAAAGCCTAATGACATTCATGGACTTCAACTCCCATAAACACTCAGGTACTGAGACAAGGAGGATGATGAAAGAGTTTGTGAGTGACAGATGCTCGAAATACAACATGCAAGCTAGTTGTTTTTTCAAAGCCTACCTTGCGCAGGACATTTAAAGATGGTGAAGGCACTAACAAGGTGAGAGGTGCACGAGAGGAAGGTAAACTGCAGGCAGAAGCTCGCAGACGGGAGACACAGGAAGAGGGTTACCAGGACAGAAGGGGGCACGCCGCCGATGTGCAGGAAAAGCCATGCAGCGATGAGGAGCTGCTCAGAAGCTCCTGGTGCCGGGTAGCTTGTGGAAGTAGCGTCAATTCAGACCGAGAGAGGAAGCCCGCGTTTGACCGTAGAGCTGCACGAAACACTGGGATACGCTCTGTGGACTCCAGGGTGGAAAGCGAAGGAAGCAGCTGTTCCAAAAACGCGCAAGCATAGTCAGAAATGGCTGGAAGAGACTGCCGAGACTACCCAAAGCTGCTGGGCACCCTGGTGTGTTCAGACAAGCGTACCAGCCCGCATTTGATAAATATGAGATTGTGAACGATGAAAGAAGAGTACAAGAAGAATATGTGAATGCAGTCAAAACAAAGTATTAATGCAAAACCCAATAAGAATAATGTTTGAATGCGGACAAGACACAGTACTAAGGGAAACCCCAATCCAGTACAGCTGCATGAGATGCCGTTGTGGGGGAGAAGTTTGAGCAAGTGCTACCATAGGCAAAAATACCAAGTACCTCACTGTATAGGCCATTTTTATATAACCAATAAACTGTGAATCAATTAAGAGAAGTCCTGGTAGGGAAGTACAACAGGGAGTTGAAGCTATGGAAAGATTCCTTGCAGGAGAGTATACCAGGTTATTGAGATTCATCTAATGAATTATTAAAGAAATACTAACCTGATGAGGGGCAAAAAAATGCCTTGAGGGCCATGCCCACTGCCTTGAGCTCGAGCAGATTGATATGCAGGAGGGCTTCCGTCCTGGACCATGTGCCATGCATCATCTAGCGCTCCACAGTAGCCCCCCCTAGCCTGAAAGAGAGGAGTCTGTCATACCACCAGGGTAGGCTCTGGTCGGGTGAAGGTGGCTCCAACTGAAACATTGCCATTCACTGTCCACCAGCAAAGATCGGGCAGTTGGAGCAGGGGTATTGGGATTCTGTCCGACTGAGACCCCGTCTCCTGATCCAAATTGCCCACCAGGTGGAGCTTGAGGGGCCTCATAATGAGGTGAGCTTGCTGTATAGTGAGTGCGCAGGAGGCCATCAGGCCCAGAATATGCTTGAACCACCATGCCGAGGTGGTCGAGTTGGCAAGAAAGTGCCCCACTACCTTGTGGAGGGACAGAAGTCTTTTCGGGCGTGGGGCACATCTGCTGAACAGTAGTGTTTCAACGCACCCCTTTGAAAGCCTGGATCCTGAGATGGGCACAATTGTGACTTCCTCTGGTTTAGGGAGAACCCTCGCTGATGAAGAATATCCGCCAATCTCTGGCATTAGAGCAACACCCCCTCGGGTGATGCAGTTGTCACCAGCCAGTCGTCCAAATAAAGGTACAGATGATGGCCCTCCAAGCGGAGAAGGCCCGCCACTGCGTACATCAAGTTCGTGCAGACACGAGGGGCAGATTTCAGGTCGAAGGGCAGCACCTTGTACTGAAAATGGTACGACATAATCATGACAGCAGAAACATCCGATGCGGTATCTAGATGGGTACATGCAGGTACGCATCCTTGAGGTCCAGGGAACACATCCAGTGGGAGTAATCATCTTGTAGCGCTCCAGCGGTAAGGACAGATTAAGAAATGTCAGGTCCAGGACAACCCTCAGGCCAGCGTGGTTGTTATTGGGTACCGCGAAAATCCTGGAATAGTACCCGCAGTCCCTGTCTGAAAGAGGAACGGTTCTATCGCCTGCATCTCCAAGAGCAAAAGGACCTCACGTAAAAGAGCTGGGGACCCAATCTGACGAAGATGAGAAGACTATGGTAGAGGGAAAGGAAGAGGAAGACTTAAGCTTGTGGAGACTAGGGATAGGATCCACAGGTTGTTGAAATGCGCTTCCAGGTGTCCTGGAAAAGAGTCAAACGGCCCTTCACAGGCGAGCTGTGTTCCCCGACCTTGACGTCACTGCTTCTTGGCATCAGAGGTGGGGGCACAGGGGAGCGGAAAAACCAGCACAAAGTCCTCTGCTGCTTGCTCCTGTTGTCACTGGGCGACATGTCAGGCCTCCATGTACCGCAGTCCCGAAACCCCTTGAAGCCGGAGAAAGTGCTGGGTTTGAACTCGGTCCTGCTCTGGGACTGAAGAAGGATTTCTGTCCAGGTTTTGTCAGGATTTTTTCTACTTTGTCAACTCGACATCGGCTGATGAATGAAAAAGGTCCACGCCCTCGAAGGGCAGATCCAGGATCCGCTCCTGCACGTCCTATGAAAACTTAGTGATGTGCATTGACACCGTCCTTCTCATCTCAACACCAAAGCAGAGCCCTCTGTTGGTTGTGTCGATGTGGTTGACCGAACAGTCCATGAGGTCCTACGCAATGACCCAGGCATCTGCCAGACCAACCTTGAAGGAGGCTTGCTTGTTCGAAGGGAGGTCGGGCAGAAATTGCCCAAGTTCCCGCTACAACTTCTGGTAAGCCTCAGCCAAGAGGGTGTCTGCTTTGGCATGCCGCAGATGATGTTCTGCAATGCAATAACAGCACTTTCCCAAAGACTTGAGGACCTTGTCCTCCTTGGAGAGACAACTGCAGGTGGCTCTTGTGGAGGAAGACAACAAAGATGATGGTTTAGAATATAATGAGGCCGCAGCCACCGTTGCAGAATGCAGACGCAGGTAGGAGGCCATGAGGATTGGCTTGCCGTACGTCAGCCTGAACCTGTGGTCCTGAGGTTCTCCCAAACCTTTCAGGCCTACTGTAGGACATCCTTCTGGAGAGGGATGCCAGACGGGACCGTGGTACACTTACCCAAAAACTCTGCTAGCACTCCCAACTCATGGGGGTCTTCCTCAGGCAGAGGGACCTCCAAGAACTCCACCAGGCCCTGAAGGCGGTCATGAAAGGCCTTAACAGATGCTGAGGGTTCATTGTCCTGTGCTTTATCGTCCCCATATTCATCGTTCCCCCTCCCCCTTTTTCACAGACTGAATCCGGGTCCTCGGACACAGGTGCCAACAGGGTCCCCCCCCTAGGTTCGGAGCAAAAGACAGGTCCAATAGCTGTTGCGGGGGAGGTGTTGATGGAACAGGGGGAGGTCAAGGGGTCTGAACAACCGGTAGGACCTGGACTGGTGGGGAGGGGGGTTCATCACTGGAACCGGTAGAGCTGGAGGAATAGGAGGGGTACCTAGAGGAAGGGGCTGGGGAGGCACCACCTGTGGGATGACCTCTTTCAATAGATCATTCAGGAGGCCTTTTATCTGAGGGGAACGCATGAGGAATAGGAATCGCTTGAAGAAGCGTCCTCGCAAGCTACCGGGTCTCTAGGGCCCAGGTCCCTAGGGACCCGCCCTCCAAGGCACTGGGTCTCTGCTCCTGGTCAAAGCGCTGAGGCGCTTGAGGTGTGTAGCCGTAAGGCTGTGATGGGTAGATGTACCCCTGAGGAGACCAAATGCCTGTAACGTACAATCCGCTACCGCTTCCAGAGGGAAGGGGAATGGGATCTTCTTGCAAAGCCCATTTAATGTGCGAGAGCACGAGTGGGCCTGAGTCCGATCCAAGATGGCCACCGGCCTAGCAGGCTCTGCCACGTGACCCTATGCCATTTTGCAGCCTTTGCGCCACACCATGGGCGGGAGGAAGCAAAGGCCCTGAGCCACGATAGGCCTTAGACATGGGAAGATACACCTTGGGTCTTGCCCATGCAGTGGAAGCATCAACCTCTGGTAGGGGCTGAGCCCTCGGCCGGATGGCCGTAGTTGTACCGCTCTGACTCCCGACCTCGGAGCAAGCTCTGGTAGGCTGGACGCCCTCAGCATCTGTGCCGGTAGCCGGGCTGGATCGTGCTGAGAACAGACTCTTTGAGGTGGAAATCGATGATCCCTTACCCCTTGGGGTCGAAGAGGAGAACGAACTTGATCGCCTTTCAGAGGACAGCTCAGTAGGGCCCCTGAGCCCCTCACATTGGGAGCCGAAGCCTGGATGGCCTCAGGTCTGCCCTGGAGCATCCAGAAGAGCTCCTGGGCCCCTCGGCTTTGAAGCCGGTGGCCTTAGACGCCTCTGGCCTGCCGGAACCTGAATCTGAGGAACCCCGGGGAAGGAGTTCCTGCGCTGTGGAGCCATGCTGAACAGAGGGTCTACCTTGTCTTGACAAGAGGTCCTGGAGACAAAGTCCTTAAGATGGGATGGAGCAGAAAAGTGGAAGATCTCCCTCCACCGCGACAACCGATTCTTCAATGCCCTGTGACCGAAAGCACTGCAAGCCGAACATGCATCCCGTCGGTGGTCGGGCCCTAAACACTCAAGTGCATGGGGGTCCGAGGCCGGGAACGAGAGGTCACATGAGGCACATCTTGTGAATCCTCCTGCGGCTGACATGCGCCGAAGAGGAGCTAAATAAGATTGAAAAAACAAAAACGGGGAGCAAGCGGAAAGCTAAAAAAATCTCTGTGCTGACTGCCAGGTTCGTGTGGGAAAAGGGACTGAGGTGAGGCACTGGAGGGCAGGGTCTCGGCAGGGCGTTCCGAAGCCTGAGGCCCCACCCCTGCACGCTATACTTAATTTAAAGAGGAAGCTCCATGTTTCACTGCCAAAGATTCTATCGTCTCCATGTTGGGTTACGCCCCGCAAGGATGGAGGAAAGGGGACGGGACGTATGAGTATTATTAGTTTCCTCAGAACAAAACCTTATGCTGTGAATAAAAGTAAAATTTAAAGTAAAGGCAAGTCTCTTCACGGAGCAATAATAGTGCCCAAAATGGTAAAAAATTCAATGAAACTTGTCCCCAATACCTGGTGCAATGACAATATGCATGTAAGAAAATGGCAGAATTGAAACCGACAATTGTCAGAATCGATAAATCAACCTTCTTGCAATCCTGAAGTCAAAGAATATAATTTAGTTTAAAGAGCAGACTTTCAAAAAATCACTGTGTTTATAAACAGGAAAGAACTGTTGAAAAGTTACATGCTGATCTGAAATGCAAATAAAGACTGACAGTGCGGGGAGAATTCTAAAACAATATTTGAGAGATATATTAGCAGGCTTGATGGCAAGAAAACTAACATGTGTGGACCATCCTGACCCTCAATTAACTTACTCAGAGCTGTTTCCAGCTGAAAAAGACAGCCTTTCGGCAGACAAACAAACTCAGCCAAGCACAGAGTGGCCCCTGCTAAATACCTGAATGCTTGTTGCGACCGGAAGGCTACCGGTCGTGTCCGCATGTCCGCCATATTGGAATGGTGGCTTGATATATCAAAACCATGAATTAAGGTATGAAAAGAGCATGTACAGAGATCACAATCACTCAAAATGCATTCTACTATATCAGAATGGGAGTCATTCAAAATTGATTACGATATATGTTGAGATACTGCCCGTTATCAGGACTATACGAGATATCCATATTAATCAGAACATGACAATAGTCATGTTCGCGCCTAGTCGATAACTATTATGCATGTTTCAGTGCATGTAGAGCGAAACCTGAAACCATTAGGGTGGCTCTAGACGGGCTTTGTGATAAACTCACTTGAATGTCTGTAGGAAAACTGTAATAAATGCGAGACAGCACCCTGAGCAGTTACTAATATGGAATGAAACAAGTGTACATTGCTCACCCACGTGCCATATTGCAGTTACACTAATTTGTACTAATAATGGCATATCTGCTAGTCAAAAGACTACCCAGAAGCCGGCATGATAGCACAAATGATTTCCTCCACTTGCATGGTAAAAATACATAGAATTACAAAAATCATAATGAGTCTGGCTGACTTGGAGTATACTACCCTCTCTGGCAAAATCAATGCTGAAAGTAGCAGAAATACACAGAGAAAACTATAATAAGAATTAAGTCTGGCATGGTAGCCTGGGCAGAGGGGTCCACGAAACAATAAAATGGAAGACAAAATAACTCAACAAGAGAGAACTCAAGCCAATTGGCAAAGTCTATCCTGCAGGTGAATGAAGGACAATAATCCATGTTGGCTATATATGACCGGAACATGAGCAAAGTGCTAGGTGATGGTTGATCAGGGAATTCCTTAAGTGACATGTAGACGGTGAGAAGCGAGAACCATCCTGGCCACGATGTAAAGCTAAAAACAGCCCGTTCAAAAGGATACGGCCATTTAATTTAGACAAGAGCAAGTCCCAGTGAGTGATCAGTCTGGACATAGCCCAAGCACCATATCTATCAATCAGTGGTAAGGCAAACAAGTCAGACAAGCAAAGACAACAAAAGACAGTTGCAAAAAACATAAGGCATTCAATGAATCACAAAAACATATCAAACTCGTGATCAGTAATCAGAACATTCATAACGCATCTAAATTTGCAGATCAGTTTAGCCTAAAGTTGTTTCAATTTCATCTTGTGATCTCCTCCTCTGTTAGATGGCGTGACAGTTAAAATTCCAACAAATCCCAAATCCTCTTTCTTGTCCATCTGATGATTGGCTTGCCAATGAGAGGGCAGTGGATATTTAGAATCTTGACTGCCAACGGTGCTGAGATATTCACAGATCAAGACTGGTCTCATACAACTTCTTTTGGGGAAATGAAAAACTAGATGCAGATGACCTGGCCAACTTCAGGTCCATTACGAACCTCCCATTTATAGGCAACCATGTAAGGTTTAAGATACAAACCAAATGCATTTAAAAATAAATAAATAAATAAATAAATAAATAAAATAGGCATAATCTTGGAAAAAGCAGTTCCTACACAACTACTCGTAAGAATAAAACAACTCTACCTCCTAAATAACTATCATTTAGGGGTCCGCCCAAAATGTAGCATCGAGATAGCCACCATCCAGGTGGTGGATGATGCTCTCCAAATCATGGATAAGGGTGACTCATGCCTCCTTGACCTCTCGGCTGCATTTGACACTGTCTACCACTGCATCCTTCTCTACCTCCTGGCTGACAGGATGGGATTATCTGGCACTGTTCTGAATTGGTTTACCTCCTACTTCTCAGACAGGCACCAGGCTGTCCAGATGAACATTCTGCATTCTAACCAACTCCAGGTCTCCTGCAGAGCCCCCAAGGTTCCATCCTCCACCAATCCTTTTAACCTGTACATGGAGCCTCTGGCCACAAATATCCCAATATAGCCATCCACCAATACAGAGATGATACTCTGTTGTACATGAAAGGAAATAGTGCACAGGACATCATTCGTCTACGCGATTACCTAGTCATCATCCAGTCCTGGATGTCTACCTCGAACTAAACCAATCCAAGACTGAATTCGTCCTCTTCGGTTCGTCCACTAAAAAAACGTGTCCAACAATGGCTCAATGATATGCGCCTAGAAGGATTTGATCCACAACTTTCAGACTCAGCAAAATCTTTAAGCTTGACCATAGACAGCAATCTGCCCTTGCAGAACCACACAGCCAAGAATGCCCAAATAGCCTGGCTCAGAATCTCTACCCTTTGAAAAATCAAACCCTTAATCCCGCCGCAGGAATTCCGGACCATAGCGCAGGCCCTTGTGGTCTCGCACATTGGGGGTGGAAATGCTCTCATGACAGGGCTCCCAGCTGCTCACTTGGCTCCCTTAAAAGCAGTCCACCACGCTGCAGCACGTCTTATTACGGGAGCACAGAAATTTGACCAAATTAGCTCCATCTTCATGGACTACATTGACTTCCACTCCAAGCTAGGATACTGTTCAAGATGGAATGTATCATCTACAAAGCAGTCACGAGCAGCACACCAGCATACCTGTCGGCTAAGCTCCACCTATCAGGTGGCACATGCTCCTCATGCATCAAATCGACCAACCATCTTAAATCACAACCTGTGCACAAAGAGAGGACCCAGAAACCTTCCTTCTTGTGTAATGCACCCATCCTCTGGAACTTGATCCTAGTGTCGGCTCAGAAATGCCCCCACAATTCTCCAATTTTGCAAATCTCTCAAACCATATCTCTTTCAACAACACCTGACCAAGGCCTAATTCCAATGGACGCACATATTGTAACACAGACCCACAGACCTCACAGTACTGCGCTGCTGTTAAAAGATGCCAGACTAAATGCTGGCTACCCACACTCTGTTTAGCACTCCACTGCTCTCGAGCTTGGTCTGCGCTTCAAACAATAAAATAAAATTTAAAAAAAGGCCTAAGCCAATATTATTGAAGCATCTGAAAGCCCCTGGTCCTCTCCCATTGTTTTGGTCGCAAAGATGGACCAATTATTGCAGTTTTGTATTGACTTCTAGAAGCTCAACTCTATATCTATAATATCTATATCTATATTTGATAATTACCCAATGTCGAGAATAGTCAACCTGATTGAAGAACTGGGCTCGGCTAAATATATATCAATTATAAATGTAACCAAGGGCTACTGACAGGTCCCACTAAATCCATAAGACTGAGAAAAAACAATCTTTTCAACACCACAGGGATTGTTTAAGTGTCAGGTTTTACCTTTGGGTCTTCATGGTGCACCTGCCACCTTCCAATGCCTTAAGGACAAAATGCTAAAACCTCACGCTGCATTTTGTGGAACATATCTAGACAGCATTCTCATACATAGTAATAGTTGGCCGGAGCATGTACATCTATACGAAAACACTTGTACCCTAAGAAAGTTTGGTCTGACTGCCAGCCCCAAAAATGTCAACTCATCCAATCTGCAGTTAAATAGCTTGGCTTCTTCGTGGGGAAAGGACTACTCTGACCGCAGAATGAACAAAAATAAAAGCTGTCCAATAAACTCTCCTGCCTAAGACCAAGAGGGAGCTTTGTGCTTTTCTTGGTTTAACAGGCTACTATCGAAGATTTATACTGAATACCTCAGATACTATTTGACTGGAGAAAATTCATGCTAGTTTCAGATCATTCTCCTGTGACTTGGATGAGCCTATGGAAAGACACCAATGCCAGAATAATGAGGTGTTTCTAAGAATTACAACCTTTTTGCTTCACAGTTGAACATCAAAAGGGACACGAACAAGGGAATGTCGATTTCCCAAGTCGTTTTCCAAACTATGGAGAAGGGCAAGCCACCGAATTGTGGGGAAAGGTATGTATTTGTATTTTATTTAATTTATATAGCCCTTTAATCCAAAGTGCTGTACATAAGAACTAGAAGAAATACAACAAGCATAAGATGGTAATTGAATCACAACTCCAAAACAGTATAAGGAACAATTTACATTATTGCTGATGTGAGGAGGGAGTGGAGAGGGACAAGGGATAGGGGAGAGACAACAACAGGTAATATTGAAACATAAATTGAAACAGTGAAAGGAACAATTAACATTATTGGTAAGGAGGGAGGGGAGAGGGACAAGGGAATAAGAGGGAGTGGGAGGTACAACAATATAAGATGATGATTGAATCACAACTCAATGGACGAGGAACAGTTTACATTATTGCTGGGGAGAGGAGTGAGTGTAGAATGACAAAGGAAAGTGAGCGAAAAGGAGGGATAAGAGGAGATGTCAGCGGAGTTAGAGGGCTTTGCTGCAAGCGGGAGCCCCCCATGTGAGGCTCCCCAACACCCTCCCAGGGCCTCCCCTGGACGGACAAGAACTATGATGCCTGTGCGTAACTCCCTAAAGATCATTCCAATATTACCTCTTCAAACATTCTACAGGGATTTATATGAAGAAGATATAAGGATGTGGTATTGCAAAACAGAAAATGTGAATATCCCTTTACATGGAAAAAGGAGGAAAAAGCCGGACAAGTGGTTGCAGCGGACACACACACACACACACACACACAGCTCTGTCTCAAATGAAAAGGGAAGAGACTGGGCACTCTGAGAATCCGGTGAGTTACAAACATGCTGCCGAGCTGAAACAGGAGCGCTGGAAGCACAGTCTCATGTAAACTGAAGAGTGAGAGTAGCAGCAAGTGGTAGTGTGACCACGAAGAGTCTGTGGTGGACTAACTATCCTTGCAACTATGCCAAAACCACTATGCGTATTGAACCGGATAATGTCCCAGTACCTTGGATACCAGAAGGCCATCCCACATTAAGAGAAGAAGTACGAGAGACCGCAGGAAGAAAAGAAGTCGGTCAGGAGAAGAGGGAGAGCCCAACCCGAACAAAGAGAAAGCTTGGTGACGTTATCCCAGAGGTTGACAGGTAACAGGGAAATGGAAGATCCGGGATGGAAACAGAGAATCGTTATCAGAGCATTCATACTTGTCTCAGTCAAGATAAAGAGGTGATAATAGAGAAAGCAAGAGAAGTGAATGAGAATCGTTACAAGAGTAGTCATACTCGTCTCATTCAAGATAACGGGAAGATAACAGTGAAACCAAGACAAGTGAACACTCTACATAAGGAAAAAGTAATTAGTCTAGAACCAAAGAAACCCTGTTGTGACAAGAAACTACAGCATAAGGAAGTATTGAGAGAACTGTCAATTAAGTCACAAGAGACTATTTAAAACATAGCTACTGAATAAAAGATTGCAAGAAGTAAAAAACACAGGGGAAGGGAGTCATTGCTCTTGTATTTAGTTGTTAAGATAGTGGTAGTGTCAGTTAGGGCTAGTTTGGAAGTTGGACAGATTCTTTTAAGACATTCACTGATTACGAATGAGTACCTTAGCTAGTTGTTAGGTAGGGAACACCCCATAGAAGTAGGGAAAGATGGCATTCTACTTTTCTTCAATAAAAACACACTTGACATGTTTTACAAGAGTCTGCGTCCTCCTTCTGACTCGCCCCATAGGGTGTCAGTAGTGGGATCAGTACCAACTGATAAAAGGTGGGACCTGTGCTATTTACCAAGTTGAGTCCTCAGGCCAAAGCTACTATGGTAGCCACCACAAAATGCATAGGCTTTGACATACAAAGCACTACTGAAATTGTAATATCACCAGGTAACAGACGCCTGATTCCCACTGGCTTAATATTGGCTACTGCTAAAGGAATATACATGAGATTAACGTCAAAATCTGGGTTAGCTTGGAGACATGGGTTACATGTTATGGTGGAAGTCATTGATCGTGATTATCTAAGCAATGCTAAGAGCCTCCTGCAAAATCACAGGAATAACCCATATATACCGTAAAAGAGGGTGAGCAGAGATACTGAAAAAAGCATGGTTCCCAATACCCCAATAGGTAATGACCCAAGATAAAACAGGGAAAAATAGGCATTATCCTTTTCTTTAATAAAAATAAACTTGAAATATCTTACAAGAGTCCACGTCCTTCTTCTGACCTGCCACTGTCAAGGAGTTCCCCCTTCTCACCTGAGTCTGGTCTTTGCTGGATTTCTTGGTCGATGCCTTCTTGCGGGCGGATCGGATCTTGAATAAGGCTGCATGAGTCTCTTCCGACTCCAGCGTGCGTTCAAAGTTCCGGGATGCAACGATCCAGGAATCCGGGAAATTAAGAAAGTGCACTACTCAGCACACAAGTCCAGGAAGTAAGAAAGAAAGGAGAGGGACTAGGAATGGAGTTAGTAGGGACAGAATCAGGGAAGCAATACCGCGAGCTACGGAGCACACGTCTGGTCGCTACTTCGCAATAGCATTGAGACGCTCGGAGCCGCGGGGGGCGTGGTCTATTAATAGAACACGCTACGTCCAACGTGTAGAGCGAGGAAGGTGTTTCACGCTAGATGGCCTTGTTGGGAGTACCAGGGAGTGCAAGCCCCGTTGAGACAAGGACCAGGAAGTCCAAAAGGGGTGCGTTCTGTAGGTCATGACAGCCACACCCCAAACAACAAATTGCCTTCATTTTTTGCGTTTTCATTTCCAATTCCTATATAGACAAATATATGTTAAGAGAATTAAGGGCCTGCTGTAAACCAATTGATGAGTTCAAATAGAAGGATGTCATCCGCATAAGCCAGCTATTGAGCATGTGAACAACCAAGGCTAGGAAGAAAATAATTTATGTATGCGAATGTGATATCGCAGTCTCATAAAGATTAAAAAAAGAGTAAGAATGCACGCCCATTTAAGGCCCCATGGGTCAAAAATGGGTTAGAACTAGTCCCTTCTTGTGTTAATTTAATACTCACAGAGGTCAAAGTGTGGAGACTAGCATTCAAGCACCACAAAGCAAGCTTCGACCAAAGATGGGAGCGGCTGACATAGTCAAACGCTGCCGAGAGGTCTATGCTGGCCACGTAGATATCAGGGTTTTCTTGTGACAAAGCCTGCATTTGTAGGCAAACTACAATATAGCCATTCAATTGACATTCCACATTTGTCCTGAACCGATTGCTGTCATACCAATTTACCAGATGTATTAGTCCACTACTTCTCTTAGGATAATAGACACAAAATCCTTCCTATAAAAAATAATTTAGCAGTGACAAATGCACTCTTTATATATTGGGACAATTATTTCCTCCCACCATGACAGCAGAAATCCTTGATAGTAGACGAGCGCATTGAGGCCATACAAATGGGGAAAGAGCGCTATATAAATAACAAAATACAATACAATATTGAGCATCACAACCCATAAATCTGGTGAGCTCTTCAAAACAAGGGTTGATAGCCCATCCAGTCCCTTTGCTTGAGAATTCTTAGCTTTGATTATTTGTTTCTTTATATCGTCCTCTACAATAGGCAAATACCAAGGTGCCCTCCTGCATCTCTCTGGCAGCAGCACTGTGGTTTCAGATTTACAATAGAATTGAAAAAAATGCTGGGACCAAACATCTTCCGCTATTGGGTTATACATGAATGGAAAGCTGATTGACCGTCTCTTTACCTAGCAATGACCAGGAATCACTGCCCTGTCAAGACAGTAAGATTTCCAACATATGCAGACCATCCATGGCAGAAATAAATCTTTCATATCCCGAGTATCTGTGTAAAAAGGATCACATTAAGATTTGAATTATAATTTTTGATATTCTTTGGACGCCACAATAAACAATTGCCACTTGATGTCATAGTAAGTGCATTCAATGCTATACTACTCTCCCCAGAAGCTAATTCTATGAAAAAGGAAGCATCCCACCAGTTGTGATCACTTAGGTCTTTATAGATAACCTGAAGGTCCTTACAACAATGATATAGAGGGGAAGAAAGAGAAATTACTTACCAGTAATGTTCTTTCTATGGATTCTTCTCCTGTCGCATGTTCCTCATCAGATAGATATACCTTCCAGCATCAGCTGCTTGGAAAATTTCAACAGGGAGCGTAGTACACCTCGACTCGGCCATCGACCCCTCTTGACTCGCAGTGCTCATCAACTCCAGACTTGACGTTGGTCGTCGTACATATACTGCATCACTACTCCCCCTTCCCCAGTTCCCCTCCCCTTTCCCCCCCAAGCTCAGTCACTAAGGAGGAAGACTAAAAAAGATTGGCTAAAACAGTCAGAGTCATCATAAAACACTGAAAAACAAATATTTTTTGGGGACAAGGAACAGGACTGCAAGAAGTTGCCGATAATGAATTACAAAAAGGCGAATAATTTAGAGATCATCTCCTTTTCTCACAAGAGAAGGTCCGTCAACCAGGAAGACATGCACATTCATAGAGGGGCTGGATGGGAGGGTGATGAGGAATCTGTGGGGGAAGAATCCATAGAAAGAACATTATCAGTAAGTACTATTCTCCTTCAATGGATTGCTTTCTCCCACAGAATCCTCATCAGGTAGAGCCCCAAAGCAGTAAGTAGTCTGGAAGTGGGATGAAAGTCCCTATACCAGAAAGTTCGAAAGCACTGCTCTTTCAAAGCAAGCATCAGTCCCACGTAACACATCCAAACAATAATGTTTGGTAGAAGTGTGCAATAACATCTAAGTTGCTGCCTGGTAAATGTCTCTAACCGGTACTCCTCTTTGTAGTGCTGAGGATGTCCCTAAAACCCTTGTGGAGTGTGCCTTGATGCCTGGTGGTAGCCCCTTTCCGTGCGTGCTGATAGCACTCCGATATAGAGAGGGTTATCCAACGAGATAATGGGCCTCATTCCAAGTTTGGCGGTCCGGAAATGAGGGTGCCGGTCACACCATACCGGCACCCTTTCCGGACTGCCACACTCCAACTATGCCTTCTGGGGATGTTGCGCCCAGCTGGTATGACATGTCAGGTGCAACGTCCCCGGGCGGCAGAGTTCTCACGGAAGCACCGGCACCGTTAAAGATGCCGGTGCTTCCGTGAACCTATTCCTGTGGAGTCCTATTGGACTCCACGGGAATGGGGACTTCCCAAATCCACCGCCTGATATCCTGGGCCGCGGGACTTGTAATGCCCCAGTGGAACTGGGATATCAGGCGGGGGATTTGGTATTACAAGGACGGCTGCAATCCACAGCTAGGACCGATGGGTTACCGCCGTCCTCATTATGAGGTCCATTGTCTGTTTAATAACAGCCAACTCGTTTTGTTACAGGGAAAATGGTACCAACAGCTGATCAGCCTTCTTGAATTCTAATGTCCTTGCGGCATATAAACTAAGGTTTGTCTTAAGAGTCTAAGCTATTGAACCTTTCCTCTTCTTTAGAAGGATGGGGAGGTTAAAACAAAGCTAAATCTATGCCCTGGGAGATGTGACAATCCAAAAGGACCGTGGGCAAAAACCCTAGTCGCACTTTCAAGGATACCTTCTCCTTAAAGAAATAGTAAAAGGGAGGCTTACATGACAAAGCCTGCAACTCACTGACCAAACGGCAGTTTTCAGCATGAGCAATCTCAGTGAACAGGAGTGCATAGGCTCATACGGAGCTGCCATAAGGAAAGACGAGACCAAATTAAGGTCCCAGTCCGGGACAACAAAAGGAATGGGCAGAAACGTATTCACAAGACCTTTCAGGAATTGGGCTATAACCGCTATTGTGAAGAAAGAACCTTGATCCGGGGACCATTTGAAAACAGACAAGGCTGCCAAATACCCTTTGACTGTTTGTACCTGAAGGCCTGAAGAGGCCAGTGACAAAAGGAACTCCCATCAATGAAGTGGTGGAGCAAGCAATCGGATTGATCTCGCATTCCCTGCACCACGCCTCAAACCTTCTCCATCTGCACGCATACAACAATCTCATAGATGGTTTGCGTGTAGTCAGCAACACCACCACCATCTCTTCCGAGAGGTCCCAGCTATCATACGTCATCCTCTCAAGAGTCACACGTAGGTCGAGGGACTCCAGGTTCGGGTGGAGTATCCGACCTTCCGACTGGGATAGGAGGTCCGGGCACTGAGGCAACCAGAGAGGTGGGCAGATGACCAAGTCCAGAAATTCTGGGTACCATGTTCTCCTGGCCCAATCTGGGGAGATCAAGATCATGGTTGTCTGAAACCACCTCAGCCTCCTGAGAACTCATGGGATGACAGGGATCAGAGGGAAGGCATACTGGAGGTCAAAGACGCACTCCACCAGGAATGCATCCCCCAGTGCGCCTCTCGCCCGGAATTCCCTCGAACAGAACCGTTTGCACTTCCTGTCGGACAACGTTGCAAACTGTTTCACTGACGGGGTACCCCATTGAGCGAAGATCTCCTCGAGAAGTTCCCGACAACTCTCAATCATGGGAGACAGTGCTCTGCCTGCTCAGAGCATCCACCAGTCCGTTCTCTGTCACCACTAAGGTACTGCTAAGACTGAGATCTGGTTCTTCAGCAACCAAAACCACACCTGCATTGCCACCTTGCACTGGGGCAGCGACCAAACACATCCCTGCTTGTTCAGGTAGTCTACAGTCACTCCTTTGTCTATCATAACCAGGATGTGCTTCCCCATGAGAGAGGGCAGAAAAGCTTGCAGTGCTAGCCAGACAGCTAGCCGCTCCAGACTGTTGATATGTCAACAGCTCTCCATAGCTGACCAAAGACGGTTCACCTGCAGATCCAGCAGTGAGCATCCAAACCCTTCAATGACGCATACGTGATTATTCTGACCTGTGGCCACAGAGGCTAGAAGGGTTCCCCCACCATCATGTTGTCCCTGCTAGCCCACCAAGCAAGATAATTGGCCACCGACCTCGATGCCCTGAAATCATCCTTCAAGTTGCCGAAGTACTGGGACCACTGATTCCTCAGTAGCACTGCAGAGAACGCATTCTCAGTCTGGCCTCTGGCGCCAGGAAAATGCAGGAGACGAAGCCCAGAAGGCAGAGGAACGAGACCGCTGGCAAGCTGGTGTGACTGTGGAACAGATCAACCATCTGTTTTACACTGGTGACTCTTTTCTCGGGGAAAGAAGGGGGAGAGGGTATTCCCCTTCCGAGGGTCCAGGACTGCTCCGAAGAACTAGAGCCTCTGCATAGATGTTGTCCGAGACTCCTGAAGATTTAAGGAGAAGCCCAGCTTGTGCAGTAGCGAGCAAGTGTTCTCAAGGTGAGACAAAACCTGCTCTACTGACTTACCTCTGATCAGCCAGTCATCCAGATATGGAAATACATGGATGCCGGATCTCCTCAGGTGCGCCGCTACTACTGCCATTAGCTTGGTGAAGCCCCTCGGTACGGAGATCAACCAAAAGAGAGCACCTTGAACTGGTAGTGATTGTTCCCTATGAGGAATTTCAAGAACTTCCTGTGCCAGGGATGCATAGGCACATGGAAGTACGCATCTTGAAGATCCAACACCACCAACCAATCCTGTACATTTAGAGCCTGGAGAATCTCTCTGAGCGTCACCATCTTGAATTTGCCTTTCCTCAGGTACTTGTTCAAGGCCATGAGGTCCAAAATGGGACGCAGTCTACCTCTTATCTTGGGCACCACGACATACCGGGAATACCAGCCCGATCATCTTTGCTTAGGGTGTACTTCTTCCATGGCACCCTTCAAAAACGAGGCTCGCTGTTTTTCCTGGAGCTCCTGTTCCCGTTTTTGAGGGGCGGTAGGTGGTCTGTCTGGAGGCCTGTGTAAGAAAGGCAGACAGTAACCCCAGTGGACGAGCTGTAGTGCCTAGGCGGCTGATGTTATCTCTCACCACTGTGGCATGTGCTCCAACCAAACCCGGGGCAATGTGAGGGGAGAACTCAAAGTGGTTTTGAGGCTAGTGCCAACTCCACCGCTGCTGCCGAAGGCTGCTGACCCCTAGAAGCACCCCTACCCCTTTCGGAGTGCGGAAAACACCTCTGCCCCAGCCTGGGTTTTGGGAGAGGAGTCTTCCTTCTGAACGGAGCAAACCGCTAATAGCCTCTACCCCAGAGCTGAATCTGAAGGAAGGTTTCGGTGGTTGTTGAACAGCCAGGCCCAGCAACTTCGCAACCACCTTGGACTCCTTACATTTTTCAAAGGATGCATCGACCTTGGGGCCCAAAAGATGTTTGCCATCAAAGGCAATGTCCAAGAGCTTGTTCTGAATATTAGGGGCAAACCCAGAGCAGGCAGGCTGACCCCATCACTCTACCAACACTAAATGCTACATCCAGGCCGGATTGCAGAGCTTGGTGGGACACCTTCTTGCCATCATCAACCAGGCGGATACAACTTTCCTGCATTTCCCACTGTGGGGCACATTCTGCTGTTTCATGAATTGTTCTCCAGAGAACATGTGTGTACTTGGCAAAAGCACAGGAAGCGTTGATGGCTTTGAAAGGCATACTGCTTTAAGAAAACATTTTCTTTGCTAGGGTGTCATATTTTTAGACTCTCTATCCAGTGGTAAGTTAGAGGTGGATGTAGAGCATCTAGTAGTGACTGTAGCCGGCTGGACTAACCCTTCTGGTGTTGGATGGGTGGGCAGGTAAAGGAGGTGCCCTCTTGGTGGTTTGCACTTTTTTCTAAGCACAGAATTGTGAGAAACCTGAAGGTGTCCCACTCGCTAGTCCCCAGAGATCTCTCATTCAGGTGGCCAGGACACGGGCGTTGATATTGGATCCAGTTTCTGGAGGTGGACCAGTGGGGGCGGATCACCTAGATGAGGGATCTTCGGCTAGTGGAAATGGGACACCGAAGGGTGAGCACAGTAGCCCCTTCCTTGTGACACCTTTTCCCCATCCTCCTGAGCAGGATATTTAGAAACTCTAACCCCACCCCCTTTCTCACTACATGAGCGAAAACAGATTAACACCAGGGGCCTCATTATGAGTCCGGCAGTAACCCTGCTGGTGCTAGCGGCGGGTTGCCGTCAGGATTAGTAAAGTTTTACCGGCACCTGACTTCCCATTGCCACCGGGAGTTTCCAAGTCTGCTGGCCCGGGAAGTCAGGAGCCAGTAAAATGTAAGTCTCAATTCCCATAGAATCCCATAAGACTATGGGAGTGGGGACACGGAAGCACCGTCCCCGTTGCTAACAGTGCCGATGCTTCCGTGACCGGTCTACCTACAGTGGCTGCTGCGCCTGGCAGGATCAGACCTATCTGGCACAGCGGCTCCAGCTGGCAGACTCATAGTTTGCCGGTCCTGAAACAAGGGCACCGGTGAGCTCACGGGCACCTTTGTGACCAGACCGGCAAACTTCTAATGAGGCCCCTAAGCCGTTTTCCTGACATGTCCCAAACACAAGGGTCAGGCAATTGCCGATAGCCACACACACCTGACTGCCCTTTCCTTTCCCCACAGGGATAAAAGACAGCGCACAAGAGCACACTTTGAGCAAGTCCAAAAGCACGAGGAAGCAGCTATTCGGGGACGGCAGTTCAAACGGAGGAGAAAGGCGGTGGAGACCGAAAGGACAACAAGGAGGGAATTGCCCTTTTCAAACCAGAACTGCCTATCCTTTGATAAAACGTAAGACCGGGAATCGCAGCTGGGGAATGGTGTGACAGACGTCAACGGTACACAGGGCCTTCCCGCACTGATAGCCAGGGTAGGGAGAAGCGTTTGCCACCATGGTACCGTCCTTGAATCCAGCGGCAAAAGAGAAGCAAACGAGTTTAGCACGACCGGTGAGTCGGAGGACGCTGATAGCAGCACGAACTGTGTTAAGCTCAGGTTTACAGCAGCAACATTGTATGAAGAAACAAGATAGCAGACAGAGGTCTTTATGTGAATGAACTTGGTACCAGAGACAGAGTGGTCCGGTGCCACGTGGGTGCTCATTCAAAGGACTCTGGCTGGTACCCCTCGCCTGAACAAAGAGAATGTATTGAACTTTGATTTGTTGAAACTACAAGTACCAAGAGGCCCTGGGGGGGCCGGCATAAGGGGTCAAAGTGGTCATACGAGGGTCAAGCCAAACCCCTTGTACAGTCGAAAGTCTGACACGTTGTGGAAGCAAAGTGAACTGTGTTACTGGGGCAAACGTGAATCCGACTGTGAGATGCCTGTGATTTGGGGTGAACAGTAACACAACCGAGAAACTTTTGAGGATAAAACTGTGTGAAGCCTGACTGGGGCTTAAAGGAAAGCCTGACTGGGGGCTGAGACTCGGACTTAGGTAAGGGAAGAACCTAGAGGGTGTAGAGTGACTTTCTTTGAACTATGTTAGATGGCAGTGTGAACCCGACAGAGGGAAGCCAGGAGAAAAGCTAAGGGACGTGAATCTCGCATTGTGTTAAAATCAAGTGAACTGTGGTATTTGGGCAAATGTGAACCCGACTCAGGGATGCCTGTGTATTAGAGTGGACAGTAATACACCCGTGAACATTGTGTCGACAAGCGTGAACCCGACTGAGGGATGTCCACAGTGAATGGTTGGTCTGAGCCCGACTGATGGAGGATATTGTGGAGAGAAGGATCGGAGCCAGGCTGAGGGGGATCCAACAGCGAAGAGTAATCGCCCAACGTGGCGATTTACCGAAGGACCTTTTGTTTGTTGTTTATGATACATCAGGCCCTCTGCAGCAACAGACTTTGCATGAAAGAGACTTGGACACAAAAGGCCCTGATATTGTGGAAGGGAACTGTGTGCTCAAGAGTTCCGTCTTGTCCCATTCTAAAAATGTGGGGAAGGGACACCCCGGCCTTAATATCCTGACTTATCATTTTGTGAACACTCTTTCTTTTCTTGTGAACATTATCCCACAATATTTTGTAGCATAGCGGTAAGGAATGGCAATAGTAGTTTTTTAGTATAGGCCCTTTTATCTGACTAGACTCCACTTGGACTGGATTATTATTATTTGATGGTCTAGCTTGCTCACATCTCAGATTTAGATCAGGCATTTATCTCACCCATTTTTACAGTTTAATAAACACCCTTGAACTGTGATCACTTGTGTCTGTCTTACTTTGATACCATACCTTCCTTACAGAATCCACCGGGGGAATCGAGCAAGGTCTTTGCGACAATGAGGCAATTAGGTCAGCAATTGCCACGTTATATGGCATTGCCCATTCTGTTGCTGGGCCCACATCAAGGATGTTGGTGAGCTCATAAGCCAAAATAGGCTTTGCTGGAGCGGATAGGCTCAAGGCATCTACCAACCTCCCCACTGTCTGTAGTGAGCATTGGCATGGCCATAAGGATGGGCTTAGTGTGTCTCGAGATCTGGTGAGGTGTCCAAGCTGCTGGCGTTTTGCAATTCTCCGGCTATTGCCAGGAGATCCATCTGATATGAGAAAAAGTCTATGCCGCCAGAAGAAACAGGAACGTCTGGAATTCGTCCCCATGATGTCCAAAAATGGAGAGCATTTGTCGAAGAACGAAGTCCTCAACTCAGGAACAAACGGCTTTACCAAGATGGGGATCAATAAGGAACAAGTTACTTACCTGTAACTGTTGTTCTCCAGCATGGGTCTGGCATGGATTCACATGCTCATGAATATTCCCCGTCGTCAGGCCGGGAACCCTCGGTATAGAAAAGATCAGTATCAGTTTCATTTCTGATCTGTCTTTCTTAGTAGTAACCAATCACTGGTCTCTGGGTCATACTGCCCCCAGCCAATGACTGCCCTCTCCCTAAGCCCCGCCTCTGGCAGCCATCCTCAGATTTGGTAGAACGTAAAGTGGCAGTATGACCAAGTGAAGAGCCGCAGAGGGGTAGGCGGGAGGGTTCGCATGTGAATCCATGCCAGACCCATGCTGGAGAACAACAGTTACAGGTAAGTAACTTGTTCCTTCTCCAGCATGGGGTCTGGCATGGATTCACATGCTCATGAATATAAGAATACATAGCAGTATACACATGCACAACCACGGGAGGTGGCACAAGGCTCAACATTAAGCAACTCTTACCTCCTCACCAGGCTCACCTTAGGCAAACAGGTTGCGCAGCACTGCCTGGCCGACTCTGGACTCCTCCCTGGAATCCCGGTTGACGCAGTAGAATCTCGTGAAGGTGTGCGTCGACCTCCACGTAGCAGCCCTGCAGATGTCGAGCAGGGGCACACCAGACAGGAACGCCGTAGTAGCATCGATCTCTCTGGTCGAATGGGCTCTCGGACGGCCGGGCAGCGGTCGGTTTGCCAACCGGTGACAGTGCATGATGCAGCCGGAGAGCCATATGGAAATGGAAGTCTTCGAGAGAGCCTTCCCTTGATTCACAGGTCCAAAGTTCACAAACAGCTGTGATGTCTTCCGGAAACTCTTTGTGCGGTCCACGTAGAACTTCAGCGCTCTAGCTACATCTAGCGAGTGCAGAGTCCTCTCAGCCGGCGACGAAGGTGACGGGAAGAAAACTTGCAACACCAAGGGCTCGTTGAGGTGGAACTCTGACGGCACCTTGGGCATGAAGGAGGGGTACGTCCTCACCACCACCCTTGTTTCATGAAAAGTCAAATATGGAGGCTTGCAAGACAGGGCCTGGATCTCTCCCACTCGTCGTGCAGATGGCCACAAGGAATGCTGTCTTCCACGACAGAAACTTCAACGGCACTGAATGCATAGGCTCGAATGGGGCACCCATGAGCCTAGTTAGTACCACGTTGAGCTCCCACGCCGGGGCAGGGGCTTTCACCGGCGGGAATGATCGGAACAGTCCTTTCATAAATTCCTTCACCGGACGATGAGACCACAAGGACGCCCGTCCTGTAGTTCTGGTGTAACGTGAGACGGCAGCCAGATGTACCTTGATGGAAGCGTGAGATAGGCCAGCCTTGGCCAAAGACAGTAGGTACGGCAATACTTGAGGGGCCGTAATCCGCAGAGGGTTAATCTTCTGTGCACGGCACCAGACAGAGAACCTCTTCCATTTGTGTCCGTAGCACTTGAGAGTTGAGGATGCCCTGGCCTTTGCAAGAACCTCTCTGCAGTCGGCCGGGATGTCGTATCCTCCAAACTCTAGTGCTGCAGGAGCCAGGCCTGCAAGTTCAGCGACTCTGGTTCGTGATGAAGAATGGCGCCTCCTTCTCTGGAGAGAAGATCCGCGTCCGTCGGTAGCTTGACTGGTGTGGATGCTGACAAGTCCAGAAGGTCCGGGAACCAGATCTGCCTCGGCCACACCGGTGCGACGAGGATCATCCTGCACCGGGACCTCTTGAGCTGGTTGACGAGCCGGAGTAGCAACGGCGGGAATGCATACAGGAACAGCCGTCCCAGGGGAACGAGAAAGCATCGCCCATGCTCCTCGGTTGAGGAAACCTGCTGGCGAACCTCCGGCACTTGGAGTTCGCCACCGTCGCGAAGAGATCGATCTGGGGTTCGCCCCATCGTCGGAAGAGTCAGTCCACTTGATCCTGGCGCAGTTCCCACTCGTGGCACGAGTGCAGCTCCCTGCTGAGTGAGTCGGCGATGGTGTTTATCCCTGCCAGATGAAAGGGTACCAGAAACATCCCTTGTGCGATGGCCCAATGCCACAGATCCTGGGCTTCCTTGGACAGGGCAGGGGATCTGGTTCCGCCCTGCTTCCGAATGTAAAACATCGTGGTGGTGTTGTCGGTGAAGATCCTCACCACCTTGCCCTTGAGGGACGGAAGGAAGGACCTGAGGGCCCAGAACACTGCGCGGAGCTCCAAGATGTTGATGTGGAGAGTCTACTCCTCCGAACACCAAAGGCCTCTCGCGTGGAGGCCCCCGGTGTGCACTACCCAACCTTCCAGGGAGGCATCCGTCGTCACCTGTTGGGCCGGGGCTAGGAAGCCTGTTCCCGCTGTCAGATGAGCGCGGACACCCCACCATCGTATCGCCTGACGGAATGTTTCGTCGAGCGAGATCCTGTCCTCGAAGCTGCCTGTCGTCTGGATCCAGTGGGCGTCGAGGAATTCTTGCAAGGGCCGCATCCGAAGTCTGCAATGGGGCACCAGATAAATGCAGGAGGACAACATTCCGAGGAGGGACTTGATAGACTTCACTCTGGCCACGTCCGTGGCCAGTAGATGTTGCACCTTTCCTAGGATGGTCCTTATCCTTTCCTCCGACGGTGAGATTTTGGAAAGTTGATGGAGAACCCCAGGTCCGTGAGCAGCCGGACGGACTTCGCAGTGTGTTCCACGGCGAGCTCCCTTGTCCTTGCCCGTATGAGCCAGTCGTCCAGGTAGGGGTAGACGTGGATCCCCTGCAGGCGCAGCCGCGTCGCCACCGGTGCTAGGCACTTGGTGAACACCCTGGGCGCCGATTTTAATCCAAACGGGAGGGCCTTGAACTGGTAGTGCCACCCTTTGACCACGAACCTGAGGAACTTTCGGTGCCTCTTTAGAATAGGGATGTGGAAGTAAGCATCCTCCAAGTCCAACGACGACAGGAAATCGCCCTCCTCCAGCTGTCCCAGCGCGTGCTGGAGGGTGACCATCCGGAACTTCTGTGCCTTGATGTATTTGTTTAGTCGTCGCAGGTCCAGGATGGGACGCCATCCTCCTGTCTTCTTCCTCACGAGGAAGTATCTTGAGTAAACTCCGGAGCCCCGAAGCCTCTTCGGGACAAGCTCGATGGCACCTTTCCTGAGCATCAACCGTACTTCCAACAGCAGTTGAGGGATGTGATTTTCCTTCCTGGCCTCGGGAGGAATGCGGGGGCACCTCTTCTGGAACTCGAGGGCGTGCCCCAGGGCCAGGGCATCCAGCACCCATACGGTCGGTGGAAATGGACTCCCACATGCCGACGAACTTCGGCAGCCGGCCTCCCGCCGGGGTGCTCGGCGGGGGCCTGACCCGACAGACGGTTCAATCTTGCTTGGAGGCCGCTTTGCCTCCTTGACCACCTTGGCGACGACGGCGGGATCCACCTGACTTGCCGCGTCCCCTGTAGGCCTCCTGCGACAAAGACCTTGCCGCTTGACGGTAAGTAGAGGAGCTGCTGCCGGCTCCCTTGGAGGCACCCTGTCTGCCTCCAGAACTCCGAAAGGGTGGCCGTCGTCGTTGGAGCACACCCAGTGCACGGGCCGTCTCCGTGTCCGTCTTGATCGCCTGAAGGGATTCATCAACCGGCTTGCCAAAAAGGTTGTTCCCATCGAAGGGCATGTCTAAAACCTTGGTCTGAACGTCCTGGCGGAAATCCGTCGCCCTGAGCCATCCTCGGCGTCTCAGGCAAACGCCGTTGCCCAACTGACCGAAACCGGTGTCAGCGATGTCCGTAACCACCGTAATGGCGTGGTCTGAGGCAATCTCACCTTCCTGCAAGATTTCCAGGGCCTCAGCCCTCTTGGCATCCGGAAGGAAGTCCAACAGAGGGGCGATCCTGAACCACAACTCCCTGTCGTAGCGGGCTACGATGGCCAGGGCGTTGGCCGCCTTGATGGTCGTCGCTGCAGATGAGATGACCCGTCGTCCCATCGCATCCAGTTTCCTACCCTCACCGTCCGGAGGGGAGGTTGAAGTCGAGGCCGATGCCCCCCCGCTTTCTTCTTGGCGGCCGCCGAAACGACCGACTCCGAGGTAGGTTGCGCCCTAAGGCACAAGGGGGCAGCGTCTGTCATGATGCCCGCTCCCGGGGAGCCGGTTCAAGCCCTGCGTCCCCGAAAGCGGACATCCAGTCCCCAAGGAAGGACCCAGCAACCCCATATAGGGGCCCTTTGGACAGTGTCCTGGCGCCATAGGCGCCAGGCTCATTATGGAAGTGCTTGGGTGCACTTACCTGATGCAGACCATGCTGCAGGATCCCGGCCTCCTTGAGCCTGAAAGGAACTACTTTACCTGTGGGACTAATTTACCATCCGGGCGTGGTCGGGGAAGGATACATACCTGGAACTTCTTCCAAGGCTATTTAAACCCCACCCGAACAGCCACAAGTGCTTCGCGTTGTTCTGCATCTAGCAGCTGGACGCTCACCGTGTCTGCTCCTGCATCCTGACTTCTGCCACGCCTGCCAGCATCCTGGATCACCTGCAAAGGAAGAGCAGAAGAGAACAGAAGAAGGAAAAGTCCTTACCTGCTAAACCCGCATCCCGGAGACATCTCGCCGACAATCCTGAAAAGGAAGACTTATTTAAAAGCTCATTGCGTCGATCGCTGCATCGCCGCATTCCACTCACCTTTACAGGGCGCCTCCATGTTCAGCAGCGATCATCCGGATTCGCAGTCACGCCCCAGCGCCTAGGGAGAAAAAGACCAGAACAAAAGGCGAGAGAGAGAAGGGAATAAGGAAAGCGAAATCTCCATGTTAAGACTTACCTGTTGATTCATTCCCTCTTCATTTTGGGTCCGCGCCGCATCCTGGCATTTCCGGACCCCGGCCCCTAAGGGGAAAAAGAGACATCAGCGTTAATGAGCGAATGAAAAGACATTACCAAAAAAAAACGCTCATTAAAGACTTACCTGATTTCTACAAGGATTTCACCTCTCATCTCGGGTCGGTGCCTGTTCCCCGGCATTCCGTACCCCGGCCCCTATGGGGAAAAAGACACTAGCATTAGTACATTAATGCATGGACACAAGGGGAACCTCTTATCAAAAAACTTACCTGGAAGCCAAGCAAGTTTGGTTCTCACCAATCCGAAAATCCAGTGAAGTAACTGGATACCAACGCGCCCCTGCATCAGAAGCAGGATGGAGAGCTCGTCCTTCCAGACCCTAAGGTGAGACGCTACGAGGAATCACAGAAGGGTTTTGAGGAGGGTGAGAGGGGAAAGTGGGAGGCTGATTGCATTACCCCGCAGACAGTTAATCCCCTATTTTCACCTACAGAAGGATACTTCTGCGAGCCAGACAAACCAGATTTGGGGGCCCGGTCCAGTCCGTCTTCCGAACCCTGCGCATCACCTTAGAAGAGGTCACAGCAGCGCGAACCAGGCCAGCGCCTCCGTGGGAGTCAGGTGAGCGTTACAGCGTCAGGGACCCGGTACTTCTTCTCGTACCGGTCCCTCTTCGCAGGAGCCGTGGCAGGGTTCTTGAGGAGGGCAAGCCCCTCATCCCAGATGTCATCAAGAAGCGGTACGGCGAGGACCGTCTTCCTTTTAGCCTCGTGCCGCCGGTAAAGGAACCCCTCCTTCTTTTCCTCGGGGCAGAGCTGGAAGAGCTCGGATGCCCTGGAGATCATTGCATGGAAGGATCCAATCTCGTCGGGCGGGGACGCCCGGGTAGGGGGCGACGGGGGTCACGTCCCGTTGTCGCCTCCGTTGTCATTCGTATCCGTCGTAGTCGTGTCCATGCCTGTATCATCCCCGTGGGTAGTGGACCGGGGGGAAGGCAGAGAAGGCCGCAGAGGCGGGAGAGGAGGCCTAGGATGCGTCCTCCTCCTCTTAGGCGGTGGGCTTCCCGAAGGTCCTGGCTCCGGATCCTCCGTCGGGTCTGGCTCAGGCTCCTCCATCGGGGGAAGGGGCAACCTAGTCCTTATTTCCAAGCATAAGGACTGGATGGCTGACAAAATGGCCGCCGAGGTGTCCTGCGGCGCCGGAAACAACGGGCGTGAGGGCTCTTGAGGAGCCTCGTCTGCGTCACCATCGCCCTCGTCGTCGCCCTCGTCGGGATCCCTCCCGATGGGCTGGGTCTCCTCCACGACTTGGATGAGCTCCTCTTCAGAGGTTGTGTCTGTATCCACGACGGCCACAACCCCCTCCCGCCCCCCCCTTTCCAACGAGGACTTCGTGGGGGTCTTCTCGATGGGCCTGAAAGACTACTCCCTCCGCGGTGGCAGGGAGACTCTGGTACCTGAGGGCGCCTCCACTGGTGTAGCCTCCACAGGCTGGGCCAGGGCCGCGGCGACATCCTCAATCGAGGTCCTAGCAGGGTGAATCACGGCCAACATCACCTTCTGTACACCTGGGGCCTTCACCTTCGGGGGAGGGTCCGAGCCTCACTCCCCCTCTGCCGGAGTCTTCGAGATCGACCGGGGCCTCTCCAGAAGCTTCGCCGGGTTCTCGGACTTCCTCTTACCCGAGCCAGAGCGTTGGCTCGTGGTCGATGGCGCCGGGGAGGGTGCACCCTGCCTGGCAGCCAAGGAGCCCGACCGTTCGGCGCTCCCGGTGCCCGAGGACTCGCAGTGCTTAGCCTTTTGTTGGGCCCCTGTCGCCGGAGCACCCTCAAAGGACTTAGAAGACCGCTCGGACTTCTTCTTCTTCTTCTCGCCTGGCGGGCTCTTACCTTCCAGCCAGTTGGCAAGACGGAGGTGGCGATCCTTCATGGTCCGCTCCATGTTTCCACAAACGCGCAGTCCTTTTCCTTGTGCGTCTTGTCCTCATGGAGACAGTAGAGGCATAACGAATGCTCGTCCTCCTTGAAAACGTTCTGAAGCTGGCATCCAGGGCAGGTACTGAATAGCTTCCCGGGCGTTGAGCTCCCTTTATCCTGGGCCATGTCCGGGGTAGGCCTTGGAACTTCTGGAATCCTCCAAAAGCGTAACTCGATGAAATCTTCACCCTTGAGGGGCGTAGAAAGCTCCTAAACGGATCCCTGTTGATCGGAAGTAGAAACGGTGGAGCTTGAGGCTCTTTTAACCGAAAAAATGAGAAAATCTCCTGAAAAAAGCGCGAAAACGCAGCAAAAGCTCGAGAGCTAAGCACGAGGACTCCCAACACTTGAACGTGCGGTAAAAATCTGAGGATGGCTGCAAGGGGTGGGGCTTAGGGAGAGGGCAGTCATTGGCTGGGGGCAGTATGACCCAGAGACCAGTGATTGGTTACTACTGAGAAAGACAGATCAGAAACGAAACTGATACTGATTTTTTTCTATACCGAGGATTCCCGGCCTGACGATGGGGAACATTCATGAGCATGTGAATCCATGAACCCATGCTGGAGAATGACTTTGACGAAGTTATTGGGTGGAAGGCGCCGAGCACATCAATGCCGTGAGCAGCTTGGAAGGCTTTGTCACTATATCGACAGTCGGTGTTGGCCCACAGGCCCCCAGGCCCCACTTAGTTTCCTTGTCGTCAGTTGTACCAGGTGTAGCTGGGACTGGTCTGCTTCGAGGGTTGCCCCGTACCCGCAGTGACTGCCTTCATCATGTCGAGCATCTGCTCTTTAAAGGTTTCCCACTCGGCTCTGGTTGCACTGTCGCTGGAGCGGGATTTACCTTTTTCATCAGACAAATCAGATTTGTGCCAACGGTAATGCCAACATTTCTTGTGTGCAGAGGACGATGAGGAATGACTCCTGAAGTGTGACCTCTTTTTAGCCTATCTACAATGCCTATCCTCTTTCTCCGTTGTGGGGTCCTCCCTCTCGTGACCGGACAACCTCATAGCCGATCAGGCCGGCAACTTGTACTGCGGACATCCCAACTTGAGTTCTGGGGCCCACTCCCTCAAGGACTTTGGGTTCATCTTTTGACATGACCCACAGTCCTCTGTCATGTGGTCAACACCTAGTCACCACACACAGAGACCTTGCAGGACAGTCAAATTCGAGTTGGAGCATCTCTTAAAACCTGATGGCTTGAGAGCTGACATCACAATCGCCAATTTTTCGAATTTGACTGAAAAGTGAAATTTGCAGTTGAAAAACAATATTTCTCTCCTCGAGCAGCGTGTGGAAAAGAGGAACTGAGGTAGGGGTGTAGTGATGCAGTATAAGCATGACATCACATCCAAGTCGATGACCGAGTCAAGAGGGATCAACGGCCGAGTCGAGGTGCACCAACCCCCTGTCAAAAAGCTTTCTCAGCAGCTAATGCTGGAAGGGATATCTATCTGATGAGGAATCTGCAGGAGAAAGCAATCCATTGAAAGTAAAATAAAGTCAATATAAAAAGTATTGGGGCCATTATGCCAAGTAAAACCTGGGTATACATGCCCCTGGAAATTACAGTTGTGTTTATAAAGTCCCCAGATATTAAAGAAATAAGCCCAACAAAAGCCCCTAGACTCTTTACTAGAATGAGAGGATTTAAGCCTAATACTGTCGCACAAATCAGGGTAAGTACAGCACAAATACCCTGCTAACACTATATTTGATGAATGACTGTTCGAACCATAAAAGGAAGATATCTGCAAAGCATTCCAAGAAAGTGTCAACATTTGAGGTTCTTGAATTCCAGTATAGATTGACAACCAGTATGTCTATAGGGGATGAAAAGCACTTCAAAACCAACTTAGCCACAAAGTGCCCTGGACAAGGGTCAGCCCAGATTTCTGCATTTGAAAAATAGCATTATCAGCTGCAATCAAAAGACAATTATCAGGCCTGCTTTTACCAATTTTTGTAGCAGAGAAGTATGACATGATATGATATTTATAAGGCGCCTATACACAGGTGTTTTAAGGCGTGACGAGGCAAAGGAGGGGGAACAAAGGGAAGAGAGAAAACGATCCTACTAGGCCAGGTATCATTCAGATCGCGCAAGTGCATGGGGAGGGGGAGAGGGAAAAATGTGCGGGGAAGGGAGAGGGGAAAAGTGCAGTACAAGGGATAGTAGAATAAATGAGATAAATTAAAAAAGAAAAGGAAAACAGCCATTTGTGGAAAGGTAAGTGCAGACATAAGTGCTGGTAGGGGGACTGTAGGGATACAGAAAACAGTCCCCGGGTGCCAGGGTAGCAAGGGAGGCAGTGCAGGTGGGCAACTGGCGGGGCATAGGGCCTGAGAATCAGAAAGGGAAACCGGGGCCGTTTCTGCCAAGAGTTTAGCAGGGGAGAGGGGGAGAGAAAGCAGAGGCAAAGAGGAAGGTTTTGAGGTGCTTCCGGAACCGGAGATGGTTCTCCTCAAGTTTCAGTTTTACAGGAAGGCTGTTCCAGAGGGAGGCCCCCTGCCAAAGAGAGAGATCTGCCACCAACTCTTTTCTTGGAGAAGCGACTGACCCTGAAGGAGTTGGATGCGGATGAGCAAAGAGCTCAAGAAGGAAGATATTTAGCAAGAGAGAGTTGAAGGTATTTCATCCCCAGGCCCCAGAAGGCCTTGCGGACAATGCAGAGGGTTTTGAACTTAATCCTCGCAGCCACTGGGAGCCAGTGAAGAGATTTAAGTCCTGGGGAGATACGATCCCTGGGCTTGAGGCCAAGGACAAGTCTCGCAGTCCTGTTCTGGATAAGTTGCAGAGGGTGGAGAGTAGAGGCAGGCAAGGAGAGGAAAGGAAGGATAGCTCTGAGGAGGTGCAGCTGGTAGTGAGACTTCTTAGAGACGTCGGAGATGTGAGGAGAGAAGGAGAGAGTGGAGTCGAAGATGACTCCAAGGTTTTTTTGCCTTGCAGGTGGGAGCAGGAAGAGGGCCAAGAGAGGCCGGCCAGAGAGCTGCAGGGAAGGAGGGAGCGGGTGTGCCGATGAGTAGAATCTCAGTCTTACTGGCATTAAGACAGAGGTCATTGGCGGCACACCACTCATGGATGGCAGAGAGACAGTCAGAGATGGGGGAAGGAGTAGGAGGAGGCCGAGAGTAGCCTGAAAATGAGCTGGGTATCATCCGCATAGCACTGAAAGTTAGGGCAAAGAGCGGCGATGCGGTGGGCAAGGAGTGCCAGGTACTGGTTGAAAAGCCAGGGAGAGAGGTTAGACCCCTGGGGGACACCACAGGTGGAGAAAAAGATATCAGAGAGGAAGGACCCAAGTTGGACCTGGGAGGGTCGGTCGGAGAGGAAATAAGTCAGCCACGCCAGAACCTGACCAGTGATACCCAGGTAATCACGGAGACGGTTGAGCAGGATGGCATGGTTGACAGTGTCAAAGGCAGAAGAAAGATCAAGCAGGATGAGGTCGCACAGGGTGTTGGAATCAAGGTTGGAGAGCAGGTCTTCACGGATGTTCAGGAGAGCAGTTTCAATGCTTCTGGCAGCTCTGAAGCGAGACTGATGGTCATGAAGACAACCAACAGATTCAGTGTGGAGATTAAGCTGGGAGAGGGCCAGTTTCTCCAGAAGCTTGCCCAGAAAGGGAGTGATTGAGATTGGGCAATAGTTAGCCGGGCAGGAGGGGTCGGCAGATGGTTTCTTAAGATGAGGGTGCACAAGGGAGTGCTTAAGGGGGATGCAAAGACTCCAGTGGCGAAAGAGTGATTGCAGAAATCAGCCAGGGCAGGAGCCAGGGTGTCGATGTGGTCCTTGATAGTTTTGGAGGAACATGGGTGAACTTGTTTTGACGAAACTTTCATATATCGGACTTGTCTAGAAACCTCGTCTGCAGAGAAAAGGGGAAAGGCAGAGAAGGGGGGAAGCGGGGGTGGCTGCAGAAGAGCCAGAGGAAGAGCAGGGAATCGAGGGATGGAGGTGATAGGAGGGGAGTGAGGACAGGATGTCCTGAGTTTTAGAAATGAATTGAGAAGCCAGTGGCGTGCAAAGGGCCTGGGAGGGGACAGGAGAGGTAGAGACTGTGGCAGGATTGGCCAGTTCCTTGCAGATTTTAAAGAGTTAAGCCGAGTTGTTAGATGCCGCAGAGACGCGGGCTTGGATATGAGCTCTCTTCAAGGTGAGGATGGAGAGCCGGTATTGCCTTTGCAGCAGGCGGCAGGCCAGTTTGTCAGAGGATGAACATAAAGCACACCATTTCCTCTCGGCCACCCTGCACTTGCGTTTAAGGGTGACAAGATCTGAGTCATACCAGGAGTTACACTTGGCAAGGATATCAAGAGAATCAGATATAGAAGAGTGGAGCATGGAGACGGCTGTGTCAGGGTGGGAGTCAGCCGAAGAGGGGGGGGGGGGTTGAGAAGGTGGTGGCGAAAGCCTCAAATGACACGCGCTTCATGGGTCGGATGACCGAGAAGGTGGGTGGCAGTGATGGAGGCGGCTTGGCCTGAGGAGTAGGGAGGATGAGGTGGGAGGATAGGAGAAGGTGATCACTCCAGGAGAGAGGAGTGGAGCGAGGGATAGAGAGAGGGAGGTTTGAGGAGATCAGAACATCGAGAGTGTGCCCTGCAGAGTGAGTCGGACCAGAGGGGAGAATAGTGAGTGAGAGAGAGTCGCAGAGGTCGCGAAAGGGTTCAGAGGGAGGACCGGAGGCATCCAGGTGAATGTTGAAGTCTCCAAGAAGGAGGAGTTGAGTGGTAGAAGCCAAGAATGAGGAGGAGAGGTCTGCCCACTCAGAGGACAGAAGAAATCTGACCAGGTGGCCGATAGATAGTAGCCACAGTAAGGGAGTGACTAGGGGAGAGCGAGAGCCTGCACACGAGGCATTCAAAAGAGGAGTAGGCCTGCGTAGGAGTGACAGAGGCAGGAATCCACTCGGGGAAGATCAGGGCTACACCACCACCCGAGCGGTTGGATCTGTGCACGGAGAGGATCTTGTGGCCGTCAGGGAGAAGAGTGTCAAAGCTAGTGACAGAGCCGGCTGTGAATCATGTCTCGGTGAGACCGAGGGCCTCAAGATCAAGTTCTTCCAGCAGGCGGCAGATATCAGAGGCGTGTTTGACAGCAGAGCAAGAGTTTAGAGTGGCAATATGGAGAAGGTTGCCATCTTTGAAGGACTTCCGGGGAGGGGTACAGGTCATAGGTACGCCCTTCGGAGGTGTAGCAGGAGCCCGAGAGGGGGCAGAGAAGGAAGGAGGAGGCAAGGTAGCCAAGGAGGAGGCAGAAGGGGGAGGCGTGGCAGTCCTGGAAACGCAGGAGGGGACAGCAGGAGAAGAAAGGAAGTTGATGAGGCTCAGAATTACCAGGTTACTCACCGTAGTGACCACCTTACTCCTAGTCCATAGTCCCTTTCCTCCATACTTGTGGGACATCTCTCCGTCCTGTGGGACGGGACCGGAGCACTTTGTAAAAAGCATCCACATTTTTCCAAAAATGTGTCCTTCCTCTCTTTCCTGCACGGGGCCCGGCACGCGGCCGTAACCCCGCCCACCTTGGCTCCGCCCCGCGCATCGCCCCCTCAGTCCTTTTCTTTGCCAGGTCAGAGCCCCATTACCAATAACAGAGGAACCTTATTAGAGGGGACGGCGGGCGGGCGTATGGAGGAGAGGGGACTATGGACTAGGAGTAAGGTGGTCACTACGGTGAGTAACCTGGTAATACTCCTACGTCCCGTCCCCTTTCCTCCATACTTGTGGGAGATTCCAAAGCACTCCTTACAGGAACTACGGGTGGATGGAAATACCCCTTACTGAAAAAGGTTCTTCAGCACAGCCTGACCAAACTGAGCATCAGCTCTAGAACTCATATCGAGGCAGTAATGCTTACAGAAAGCAGATGGAGAGGCCCAAGTAGCTGCCCTAGCGATGGACTCCCAGGGAACATACTTCTGAAAAGCAACCGCAGCTGCCTTGCCCCGCACCAGGTGTGCATGTATACCTTTAGGAGGTTTCAGCTTTTGGATAGTGAAAGACTCCGTGATGCAGGCGGCAATCCACCTAGAAATAGTTGCCTTAGACGCCTGCTTGCCTTGAGGGTTGCCGAAAGTCACAAAAAGTTGAGAAGAACTTCTAAGCTCGGAAGTCCTATCCAGGTAGAATTTAAGAGCTCTTCGGACATCAAGACAGTGTAGAACCCTCTCCGCCTCAGAGGCGGGGTTTGGAAAAAAGACCTATAGGGAGATTGATTGATTCAAATGGAATTCGGTCACTACCTTCGGCAGAAAAGCCGGATTAGTTCGAAGGACTACCTTGTCCTTGTGAAAGACCAAGAAAGGATGCTCCACCGACAATGCTTGGAGCTCACTCACTCTCCTTGCCGATGTGACGGGGACCAAAAAGGACACTTTCCAAGACAAGTACTTGAGGTCCACAGTAGCCATTGGCTCAAAGGGTTTATGGCACAGCGCCGTCAGGACAACATTCAGGTCCCATGGCGGGTGCGGATTACGAACTGGAGGGTAAAGGCGTGTTAAACCAGCGAAATGCCTCTTTACCACTGGGTTAGTCAGAGAAAACGAACACTGATCCGTAGAAAGATAAGCGGAAACCGCTGAAAGGTAAGTCCTGCATGACAGAACATGAACCCCTGACTCTGCTAGGGAGGACACGAAGGACAACACCGTGTCAACCGTGGCCCCCCTTGGATCCAATTTCTCCTCTAGACACCAATGACAGAACCTGAGCCATTTACTCTTGTACTGAGATCTGGTCGAGGGTTTTCTGGCTGCCTGGTTAATACGCATGTTATACGCAGACAAATTCAGATGCTCTAAAGACCTGAACTCAGGCACCATGCCGCCAAGCTGAGCGATTGTGGGGAGGGGTGCCACATCTGCTGATCCCTTTGGTGAAGAAGATCGGGAGTCACTGGTAACCTGATCGGCGGACACACCGACAGGTGTTGAAGTTCTGAGAACCAAAACCTGGCCGGCCACCACAGAGCTATCAGTAGAAGAGAACAGTTGACAGAACTCTTCAACTTCCAAACTGCTCGATGAAGCAGAGGAAGAGGCGGGAAGGCGTAAGCTCTCATGTTGTGCCATGGGATCTCAAGTGCGTCCCCCAGAGAGGAGGCTTACAGCCCCCCTCTGTAGGCGGACTGAGGAAGCTTCTTGTTCATCGCTGTGGCGAAGAGGTCCACCTCTGGTGTGCCCAAACGCGAGAAAATCCAAGATAGGATCTCTGCCTTCAACTCCCACTCGTAGCTGACCACTGTCTGCCGGCTGAGGGCATCCGCAGTGACATTCAGCCGGCCCGGGATGTGCACTGCAAGCAGCCAGACCCCATGAAGCACGGCGCACTCCCAAATCTGAATGGCCAGATCCACGAGAGGGGGAGACTTCGTTCCCCCCTGCTTGTTTATGTAGTACATTGACACCACATTGTCCGTTCTTATGCGGACCACCTTGTTGACAATGAGAGGTCTGAACGCCTTGAGCGCCAGATAAATCGCCAGAAGCTCCAAATGATTTATGTGCAGGAGCTTGTCCTGAGGCCACCAGAGGTCCAAGAACTGAAAGAGATCTAACGTCGCACCCCACCCAAGGAGGGAGGAGTCCGTCGTGATCATCACCATAGGGACCGGGTCCTGAAACCCGCGCCCCCAGACAGATTGCTGAGAGATGACCACCAGTCCAGGTCCACTCTCATGGAATCCGGAATCATTATCCGCATGGAGTCTGAGTTCACTGCCTAACGCCATGAATTCCGAAGGGCCATCTGAGTCCGTCTCATTTTGAGACGAGCAAGAGGAAGAGCCAGCACACATGAGGCCATGAGGCCCAGAAGCCTTTGGAACCACTAGGCCGACATACTCTCCGACTGCGCAAACATCTGACACGTGGCCAACAGATCCGCCATTCTGTCCCCGGTTAGGTATACTCTGTAGTCGATCGTGTTCCAACAGAAACCCAGAAAAATCAGGTCCTGAGAGACCGTCATGGAGGATTTCCGCCAGTTCACCGACAGCCCAAGATGGAACAGGAGCTGAAGGAGAGACTGGAGGTTGCCCGCTGCCGCCAGCAGACAAGGGCTGCGTAAAAGCCAATCGGCCAAATAAGGATACACATGGATACCCTGAAGACGAAGATAGGCCGCAATCACCGACATCATCTGGAAAACTGGAAGTGCTCCTCTCCCAAAGAGAAACGGAGGTACCTCCTGTGTGGAGCCCAAATCAGGATATGCATGTACGCGTCCTGAAGATCCACTACGCTGAGCCAGTCGCCCATCTGCAAAGAGGAGCGTATCTGGCTGGGCGTGATCATCTTGAATTTCTCTTGAGGTAGAAAGAGGTTGAACTGGGAAAGGTCTAGGATGGTGCGCAGGCCAGCCTGGTTGGGTTTGGGCACCGTAAACAGCCGGGAGTAGAAGCGCTCCCCAAAGGGAACGGGTTCCACAGCCCTGAGGTCCAGGAGTTTCTGAACCTCGGTGCTGAGGGAGGGCGAGCCTAACGGCTGAAAAGGAGGGTTGAGGGGTGGGGTAGGGGGTAAAGGTAAGCGGAAGCCCGCCCGAGTGACTGACAAGACCCATCTGTCTTCTGTGATGGTCTGCCACGCCTCCCAATGAGACGCAATGCGCCCTCCCACCGGGGTCTCGTGCGAGCGTGGAAAACCCTCATTTGGCAGGTTCATCGGTGGCGGTGCCATCTGAACCTGATGAGGAGGCTGAGGAGCGGGAGAAATACCACGTACGCCGTTGTCTACGGCGGTTATTCCCCGCAGGAGTATCCACTCTGCGATTCTTGCGGTCGAGGAATCCCTTAAAACCAGAGGAAGGTCGCCCTTGCGACAACGGCCTTTGAGCCTTGAAGGGAGGTTTAACCAGAACAGACAATGATTTAGCCGTCTGAGTGCTATCCTTGGTTTTGGTGAGCTCTACATCAGAAGACGAATGAAAAAGCTCCTTACCATCGAATGGAAGGTCCAATACTTTGTCTTGCACTTCCTTCGAAAAATTAGTGGCATGCAACCACGCTTGCCTCGAGGTATCAACCCCGAGCATCATGCCCCGAGCCGAGGTGTCTACGTGATGAGCCGCAGCCTCCAGGAGATCCTGGGACAAGACCCTGGCATCGGAAAGGCCACCTCTGAAGTCTTCCAACTTCTCGATCAGAATGTGCTCCTCAAACTCCGACAGACCTTTCCACATCCGCATGTTAGCTCCCGCCAAAATCAATTCGGCATTGGCCTGCCTGAGCTGCAAGGCCGAATTGGCAAAGATCTTCCTCCCTAGGGAGTCCAGGAGCTTGTCCTCCTTTCCCAAGACCTGAGTAGCCGTCGTGGAAGAGGTTGCTGCAGGTCTGGACGGCAACATGGCCGCAGCCACCACTGTGGAGGAGGGAGGTGGACAAGATGACAAAGCCACTTCCTCCAAAAAGTGTAGCCTGTACCTCGCGTCAATCTTTTTATTGACGAAAGGTCCTGAGTGTGGCTTCTCCCAGACTCTTCAGACCTCGGCCAAAACATCCTTCTGCAGGAAAAGGCCAGTACGCTCCAAAGGAGACAGGGTGAACGCCCCAGAAAGCAGGCCCTCCTGTGGAGCCGGTGCCTCGGGAACTGGAACATCCAAGAAATTCATCATGTCCAGTACCCGGTCATGAAATGCTCTAAGAGCGGGGAAGGTCCTCGTTGTCCTGCTCGCCTTTAGGGTCATCTGACAGGTCAGGATCCTGCTGAACCGTATCAGGCACTGCCTTGTCCACTGGGGACAACGGTGGCAAAGGCGGAAGAGCAGGGGCAGGCACCACGGGCAAAGGAGGCGCCGGCGGAACCACCAGAGGAACGGGTGGAGCCGGGGGCGCTGGTGGACAAATTTCCTTAAAAAGCCCTTTGAAATACTCCCTCATGGGGTCGGTGCGCATAAGTGCTTGAAATTTACTGAAAAAAGCGTCCTCAGGAGATTGCTTCGGAACCTGAGGGGGCCTCTCATGAGGTGGACAAACCCAGGGACGTAACAGAGAAGGGTGCCACGCCGGGTCCTCCGCCGACGTATCCACATAAATCAAAGGGGCCGCCCCTGCAGACAACGAAACATTGTGTGGAAGAGGCATCCGGACGTTCCAATCATAAACGGGCCAGTAAGGATACGCACAAGTGACCTTAGGTTCACCCAAAGGACCGAACCCTACACCAGGGGCCGATGGCGTAGTTGTAGGGGTAGTACCTAAATTGGCCGCCGTGGTCATGGCGGGAACGACCGCCATTTTGTCTTCATCTGAGGGGAACTGCGGCACGTGAGGAGGTGAGGCAGGGGTCCCCGTCGATGGATCAGGGGTCTTAATTTTAGCCTTAACATAAGGAACCTCGGCAGAGCCGGTACTGTGAGGCCTGGAATGCTTCTGCGACATACCAACCGCCAACTGAGCCTTCGAAGGAAGGACCTCGGCACTGCCGGTAAAAGAAGAACCTTGCTTCTTTGCCCCCTCAACAGATCTGGTATCACCACAAGAGCGGGAACGGTGATAAACCGCTTTCACCGACAGGGCCCTGCCCGGCCCCTCAGAACTGTTGGTAGCCTTAGCCTCGGTACGAGGGACCTCGGGCCTAGGCCCGGTAATAGCCTTATCGGCATGGGCTTCGAACATCCGTTCGGTAAACACAAGCCCAGCCAAGGCCTCGGGGCGCACCCCGGTCTTGTTTTTGAGGGAAGCCGAAAGAGGCCTCAGAGCAAGCTCCGGTACCCTGTGACTCAGCAGAACTGGGTCTACACACAGCCCCCACAGGAGGGGCCTCGGAAGTTACTCTGGTGTACACAGGCCCCTTACAGAGACCCTCGGAGAAAACTCTGGTAGAATTATTAGGCCCGACAGGCACCTCAGGGCGAACCCCGGTGACAGAGCGATCAACGCCCCTCCCGGCTCGAGAGGAACCCGGAAAGGTATCCTCCGGCCGGGGTGCTCTGAAAAGTAAAGAACTTACCGGGCGTTTCTTCTTCTCGTCGATGAACGCCTGAAAATGAGATGGGGGAGTGCGTCGGAACACCTCCTCCCACCGTTCCAACCAACGTTGAAGAGCCCGGACCGAAAGGGAGTCACAGTAAAAACAGGAGTCCCAACGGTGTTGCGGACCCAAACACTCTAAACAAAGAGGATGGGGATCCGCCCTCGCGAAGCGACGATGACACGAAGAACAGTCGGGAAAGTCTAATTTAAAAGACATAGGGGGTCATTCCAAGGTTGGAGGTAAGGAATTTCCGGCACCGGTAAGGGTGCTGATGCCAGTAATCCCTTACCTTCATATTCCGAGGTCCCTTTGCGGGTCCTTCCTTACCTCCTGCTTTTAGCAGGAGTAAAGTATGGGACCCGCAAAGGTACTTCGGAGGTAATTACGGTACCGTAATTTACGGTGCCGTAATTACCTCCTTCCCCATCCCCATTGAGCCCTATGGGGCAGAAATGGGAATGGGGAAGGGCAAAAGGTGAATGGGGAATTACCGGTCCCTCCAACCCTGGAATGGACCGGTAATTACTCCATTCACCTTGCCGGATTTTGGACGGTTTCGGAGGCAACCATGGAGCTAATTACTCCATGGTTAGCTCCAAACCCGGAATGAGGCCCATAGACAGACCAGAAGACGAACGCTAGCGAGAGCCAGAGAGGAAAACAGGGAAGAAAGTCTTCCGAGGATGCAAGTGCGTCCGGCCCCGATCGAGCAGAGAAAAGGACTGAGGGGCGATGCGCAGGGCGGAGCCAAGGTGGGCGGGGTTACGGCCGCGTGCCGGGCCCCGCGCAGGAAAGAGAGGACGGACAAATTTTGGGAAAAATTTGGATGCTTTTTACAAAATGCTCCGGTCCCGTCCCACAGGACGGAGAGATGTCCCACAAGTATGGAGGAAAGGGGACAGGACGTAGGAGTAAGCATCTATCAAACAGATGAAGGTTGGCCTGAGGGCCTTGGACCAAGACGGTCCCATTAGAGTAGACATTAATGATGACCTTAGAGGATAGGAAGGAGGACAGGAGGGCATCCCAACAGGTGCCACCATTAATGGGAGAAGAGGAGAAAGGAGAGAGCACAGAGACCATATGAGAGGTCCATAGATCTGGTGAAGGAACGACAAAGAGGATGTCGGTGAGAGTTTCCTTGGAAGAGGCACTGGTGTAGGTGTCGGCGATGGGGAGGCCTGGGTTGGAGACCAGGATGTCCTTTTTAAACCTCTTCCTACCAGACTTAGTGAGGAGAGCAGGATAGTCAATAGAGAAGCAGTTTGAAAAGATAGGGGAGACAGAGAGCACCATAGAGTAGGTGGGAGAGGAGGGGGGGAGCAAGGGTAGACAGACAAGGCAGCGAGAGGCAAGTGAGTAGAGCTATGGGACAAGACGACAGCACTCAGGATGCGAGCTCAGAGAAGCACATTCTAAGACAGGAGAGAAGACCTGCCTAAATTTGAGAATCCTAAAGAAGGGAGAAAAGGCCTAGGTTTCAAATGCAATTTTAGTGGTACAAATACAGGCAAATTTATAAACCAGTGGAAGCCACCAATTTGAGAATCCTAAAAAAGGGAGAAAGGTATAACCATACAGTGAAGCAGTGTAGTTAACCCAACCTCTCTTGCAACATTATAATGCCAAAGGAGTTGAATTCAGGGCCAATACTACTAGAGGGAAGGAACAAACACGTACAGCCCTGCAAATTCCAAGACAGAGCAGAAAGCAACAGTATGTTAAAGATTCTCTGCCCTGAAGCCATTGCATGAACTCTCGGCTAGAAGAGCAGAATGAAGCCAGGACCAGTCAGTTAGTTCAGATGACGTGTTAGAGTTGACTTTGAAAAAAACAAACTGCTTGTTTATGTATGGAATGGTGTCAGGTGGCAGGAAATGTGTAATGCTTGAGGCACCTCCTATTGGTCGGTAGGACCAGGTTGCACAGACCTTGTTTGTTTGTTTTGTTTGTTTTATTTATTTCTAATGGGCACCAAACCCAGAGGTAACAGGGTGCAGCAATAAGAAGATGCAAGGCTTACAAAGTTTCAGAGTAGTTGACATTATAACATCAAAAGTGTACAGTAAAGGTTACATACAAAGTAAGAGGGTTTCAGATAGAATACAAATCAATTATATACAGTTCAGTTCCAGCTATAATTTACAATGATGGTCAGCGTCAGCATGATGTAGGTAATTCTAACAATCGAGCTAGCTTACAGTTTGGTTGAGATAGGCGATTAGACTCTTTCTGAAATGTGGATAGGGTTGGTCAGCTCAATTAGTGGGGCAAGGAGTTCCACAGTTTGGCAGCCTTCACAGGGAAACTGTTGCCATCAATCTTAGTAAGTCTAAATCTCGGTACCACAAGACAGTTTGTATTACTAGCTCTTGTTGGCCTGTTGGAGGTTCTTCTCATCAGTTTGTCTGTTAGATACTTACGGGCAGCATTGTTTAGAGCTTTATGTGTCAAGGAAGCGGTTTTTAACTGAATTTTATTATGGGTGGAGAGCCATTTGTGTTGGTGTCTGATCGGGGCCATGTGTAATCTTTGTTAATGCCTAGTGCAGCTCTTAGTGCATTATTTTGCAGGATTTATAATCTCTGGATGATAGCTTTGTTAGCGCCACTGTAGAGAGCATTACAATAGTCTAGCCTAGAGAGAATTAATGCTCTAGCCAGGATGATGCAGCTGCCACTCAAGAGTTACGGCTTACCAGCTCTGATCAGCTTGCATGTGTAGGCTGTGGTCGAGGCCAGAGATTTCACTTGTTTATCGAAGGACATAGTTGAGTCCAGGTAAAAGCCCAGAGTTTTTACTTCCTTAGACACTCTAGTGATATTACCATCAATCGTGAATGATGAGTATCCATGACATAGTTTAGTTATGTTTGAAGGGGTACCTAGAATGATCAACTCTGTCTTATCATCGTTCAAGCAGAGCCGTGGCTGTCCATCCATGCCTGAATGATGAGATAAACCCTATTCACCAAAGCCAAGTCCCTGTCATGATCCCAAGAAGGCGGGAGGAGAATCTGTGTTTCATCTGCATAGTTAGTGTAGGTGATACCCAGAAGTTCCAGATCATCGAACAAAGGTTTGGTGAATATGATGCAAAGAGTAGGAGAGACGCATGAGCCTTGAGGTACACCACACAGGATCGAGGTGGGGTCTGCTGCTGCCGATGGGGAGAACACTCTCATGGTTCTATCACTCAGGAATTATTCTATCTATTTGATAGCCTCCTTGGAGAAGTGGGCTGCTGATTCCAGGTGCCTGCAGAGGACCTTGTGATCCACCAGGTCAAATGCAGCTGAGGGATCCAGTAATAACAGCAATGCTGTTTTCCCTTTATCTCTCAGCTCATCGATCTATGTTTTCAGATCAATCAAGGCGGTTTCGGTCCCATGTAGGGGGCAGAAGCCTGATTGTCGGGTCCCTAGGAGCTTGAGCAGCTCAAGGTATTTTTGAATTTGAACATATGCGACTTTGTCCAGTATTTTAAGTAGAAAAGGTACTGTCATGATGGGGCGGTAGTTCGTAGCAATGAGTGGATCTAAAGTTTGCTTCTTTAGGAGTGGGACAACCCAGGATTGTTTTAAGTTGGTCGGATGGTGCCGGAGGAGAATGAGGCATTGATCAGTTTGGAGATAAATGGAGTGAGGTCTCTGGCAGCATCTTTTATGATATGTGCTGGACAGATATTTCCTTTGCAATTGGTTGGTTTGAGGGATGAAATGATTTTTCTACCTCTAAAACAGATGTTTTAATGAAGTGGAATCTATTATTTTGGGCAGTAGTTAAATCGCTTTGTGGGAGAGAGTTGGCCGGCTGAGATAAGTTCAGAGAGTTTTTCTTAAGTTCTATTTTGTTTTGGAGAGTGTTTATTTTATTGGTTAGTGCCTGTTGAATGTCAGAGCACCAGATCTGGTTTTTGTTGCATAAGTCAAGTATGGGCAAGGGGTATTCTAGTTCTTTTAGTATGGTAAATAATTCTTTCATGCTTGATTTAGATTTGGCAATGCGTTCTTTGTAAGAATTTAGTTTTGCTAGGCAGACTTCATTTTTATAGTGCACTGAGGTAGCAGTTAGCTTATTTTTATTCAGACTGGAAGGACATATTCTCTAGGCAGTTTCACACTTTCTTTTCAGTAGACGTAGGTCCTTTCATTGTGGAGTGAACCATTTGTTGAGGTGGGCTTTGGCTTTACTTGGTCTCAGTTTGAATGGGGCAATTTTATCCAGTGTGGAAAGCATGATTTTGTTGTATTCCTGCACCATGGTACTCGGGTCAAGATTGTCAAGCAGAGAGTTTAAGGTCGGAAGGATAGCAGGAATCACATTGTCTACTGTGATGATCTTTTTATTTCTGGTTGGACAGGGTGGTACTTTTTGTAAGGTCATATGTTGAGGTCTGGTAGTTGATAGTGTGAAGGACACGAGTGAGTGGTCCATGGTTGTGGTGTGATGGAGGCGATAGTACCTGTACAATTGTAATCTGCAACCCTGTCTAAGGTTCTACCCTTAATGTGGGTTGGTTTGTTTACTTTTTGCGACAAGCCAAGTGCATTAAGGGAGTTGGCTATTTCCAGGGCATGCTTATATGCTGGATCATTGAATGCTAAGTTAAAGTCACCTAGCAGTAATAGTTGGGAGGTGGGTTTGAGGTTGTTGGCGAGTATACTATGCAAGTCCTCCTCAAATGTCCCGAGGGGACCAGGAGGTCTGTAGATTAGGTGCATAGTAAATGATTGGGAGTTATTTAGAGGGAGTTTAGCAGAGAGGATTTCGCATGATTGCAGGGTTTGGTGAGGGACTAGTCTCAATAGTACTCTCTCTTTAGATATGATGGCGAGTCCACCACCTCGGGATCCGTCTCTATCTTGTATGGAGATAGTGTAACTGTCTGGGATGGCTAGCATGAGCGAGGGTCCTGCGGCATTGTGTATCCAGGAATCTCTTATAGCGAAGAAGTCCAAACTACCTTCTGTAATTAGGTCAGCTATATCTATAGCATGGGCCACCAGGGATCTCGCGTCTAGAAGAGCTCCTTTGAGGGGTGGTCTTCTAGTTTGGCTGAGGTGTGGAGTGGAGTATGGGTATTTTGAACCCTTGGCTTGTTATTGGGAGTCATGGTCTGATTCGCAGTAGCACAGTGAGCAGATGGGGGATTAAGCTGGTTAGTGCTGCTGACGTTCATACTAGGGTGATAATTTGTTTTCTTATTAGTTGGTGGTAAAGATCTGGTGAGTTCTTCGTACAGTTTGGAGAGTCTAGAACGCAGTTTGAGATTTCTATTTGTCGTTTGAGATTTCTATTTGTTAAAACGTGATTATTAGCAAAGATACTACACAAATCAAAGCCCAATTAAAAAAGATTATGAATTTCTTCTATCAACAAAGAAATCACAATTCTAGACTTAAAATGTATATGAACCACATTCGTCTTGAGGTCGTCCAGAAATTCCACCCAGTCAATGTCATGAGACTCAGTTCTAAATATTGGGACCTCGTGAAAATAAACATTGAATTGATTCAGCAAAATTGTTGACTAATGAGAAAAAAAATCGATTCAAGGCCCAAAACCGAAGGGCCTAAAGGATAGTTCAAAGAACAAGACGATGGAGTGCACCAAGAGTGCGTAGCCTGAGGAGTTTGATGAAGGGGGTGAACAGAAGGTGTCAGTGCAGAGGCCTGAGCAATTGTAGGCAGCAATCGTTCAACCTCTCCCATCTCTGTACAGAACCAGTGGTCGAAGTGAGCAGGAGAGGTTCTCCTCTACTTTTTTAATTATCTTTTACAGCTCCTATACTTTTATTTTAAAAAGGAACCGTTCCGGAATGGTTTTGTTTTAAAATAAAAGTTTAGGAAGATGTTGAAATTCGCACTTTCGGTCCACTGCACTGAACGTTTCCTTAAACAGCAGGTGCAAACGTTTGTGGGTGTGTACTGTGTGTGGGAGGAGACATGGTGATGGGGCTTGTGGGAGTGGGTGCAGGCCAGCAGGGAACATAGTTCCACTACTTCTTTTCGTACACTGTACAGAAACCATCACATATCTCAGCTACCTCAGTCAAACCAAAGGAGTCTTCCTTGTGCAAGAGGCTATTCAAAGAAGTCTTCTCAAAGTAAGCTGTAATTCGGTTCCCTTTAGGTGGCTGAAGGTCGTACCCACACGTTCCCTCAAGTTTCCCTTCTTTTTCAACTTAATAATTTCAAGTCAGATCTCCTGAGGGCATTTCATTAACAATGTCATACACCGGCTGACTTGAGTCAAGACTAACACTACATCATTTTTCACACGTAGCTAAAAGGAATTTTCTCAAATATGTCCATCCTCCAGCTGGCAATTTGTTTCTATTCTTTGATTTTGTTAGCTTTCTGTTTGCCTTTGGGCTTTATATCTAACCAAGGCATTAAACCCTCAGCAGGTAGATTTACTGCAGACACAATGCCTTCGGCCAACAGGACGCTGCATAGAACTCCTGTAGAGTCCACAAACCAATAAATCAACCTCTTCTAAAACAACAGGGGTTGCATCCTCAATCTCTTGAGCTTTTATGTACAGTTGATTTACCCACTGCTCAAGACGAGATTCAATAGCACACAAGATGGAGGCATGGAGTTTGTGTTCTGTAAGATTTATTTGCAAAGTTTTACTAATTAATTGAGAACAAAGGGTAATGCAGTGAATGAGCAGGGACCCTGTTTGATAGAGTCTCCTAATGATTCCAGGATACCACAGAAGGTATTGCCCTTCTCCAGAGAAATCAATGAATCATTCACATGTGCAGGAGGGTCAAGAAACAAAGAAGGTGATGCTGATTAACAGCCATTCGGGCTAATCCCTGCAGACTTTAAGCAATTGGGGGCACAGACTGGGGAGTTAGTCGAACTCAGAATTTGGAACAATTAACTTAGCATTTGATCCAAAAGGTTACCAGTGCATCACTTGGGCCCCTTATCTCTACAAGATAGCTGACGAAATGAATGGTCATAAGATATACAAATAGGCCTAAAAGTCTCCTGTTTACAGAACCGAAAACAATCCGTACATTTTTCTTTTATTTTTCTGTCCCCAGATTGCACAGCCAAACTGGTTTTTGTTACCCCTTCAGGGCAGAGACCATCATTGACTGCAGAATGTCCCCATCTGAAAGAATGGAGGGGTGAAAAGTGTTGGGGGGGGCGTTCCGACAGCCTGCCCAGGAACTGATTGGGCTGGACAAGTAGCTTGCTGCGTAAATTGTACATCACCCAAAGCCTCTGGCAATTAAAACAAAAGCTTTGATGGCTGGATGCAAAAATAAACAGTAAAGTGCCCAAATAAGGAAATAATAGTTCAGGATGAACTTTAAACAGGAGCTCTCTACACTCGGCTCCAATTCAGCCACAAAAAATAGAATCTTGGATGTCTAACAGTGCAGGCACAAATAACTGAGGTAAAGCGATCAACAAGAAACACCTGCATGATGTTTACTGCGTGACAGCGCTTCCAACAGTGCTTCCAGCCCCGAAAACCTCCAAAGAACCTTGTGTTGTAACTGGACAACCAGATGCACACAGGCAGGCAGGGGCACACTCATTTCTCCAATGGCTCCTGTCAACACCACTTCTGCGTTCTCATTCCTGGGTTCTCTAACCCACCTCGCAGTCATGGAGTCATGGTGTCCGTAGTGGCCTGGAGTGGTCACGTGGGAACTTGAGAATCACGTACCACACATCCATACTGCACTTCACACAACTCAAGCCTCAAACCGCACTGAACAACTGCCCAGACGCTCAGCCACTCCCCTACATATTGTGTGTTAAGTCTTTACATTGCTGTCTCCCTGATGGACAAGACTCGGTCGATTTAAGAGAACTACAGTGATGATGTGCGCAGCATAAAAGACAAATATTTTAACATATAACAGCAAAGAATGGCAGCACATGGAAATGTGGGGCGCCTTTAATCATATAATGACTACACCTGCTATGTGAGCTGTATTGGCATATAAAGGCAGTGCTCCTGACCTATGAGGGTTTTGTTGAGTGTACTCCTGTCAAATCATGAACCCATGTATCAAGGTAACAACCTACTTAAAATATGGCTGGTAACTAAATTAGAGTTATCACAGCTTTACCAAGTATTATTTTATAAATAGTTTGCCTTTTGAAGATGCAATGTCATTTATGAGTGTATGGCAAAGGTCATGTGACATCACTTACTGTGATGTCAACAGGGTCAATGATCATGTGATATTATCTGGCGTTTGATGTGCCTTCATCTACCCCATGGAATTTTGATGAATTGAAGTCCCTGCTGATTCTCAGACTTTGGAAAGATAGAAGGAAATCGGACATTGAGAACCAGCTCTCTAAACAACTAAATTGGTGGCACATCAAGTAGCAGGAGAGGAATTAGGAAATCTTGAAGGACTTTCTATATCGATATGATGGTTAGAAATTGATGGTGTTGGGCAGTGACCACCATTCCTCCGTCCTCCACTCCTTAATTCACTGCACCCTTTCTTTTCATTCCAGTCTTTGGCTCTGTGCATTCTATTTCCTCCTACCTTATAAAAGTTAGGACATAAAATGAATCAATCACATTGTATACATGTGTGTGGAAATTGACTGGTACAAGGGCAAACAGGGGGCGGGGGTCATATGGGGCTATCCCATGAATATTTTGTTTTGTAACATTGTCTGCATGTATGGGGCCTTGCCTCTGCTTGTTGTTAGGCTACCTGCTGTTTTATCTGCATTTTGAAAAATAAGAATAAAATAAGAATATAATGGAGAAGAGAACATGTTATTAATAATTTTTTTCCCATCATGGGATCTTCAATAATTTTCCTAAACCTTAAATAGTGAAGTAAACTCATCCTAAAAAGGAGGAAAGACTAGAACATAGCAAAATAAAAAAGTATGAAAAGTAGATTAGACTACAAACAAAACAAATTCCGTAAGGATGCCTGGCCTACTTGGGGCTCATCTGTAGCAGCCAAGTTCAAATAGTGTGAGTTTGGTGCTCAAATTCACTCACGCTTCAGTTTTTGGCAATCTCAGATGTGCTATGGATCTCTCATGCCTGGCTCCTTACTTGCTACTGTACCTTTAAGGATTTGCCTCTTCCACATAACGTTTGCTGGGAGCTTAGCACCCCTGCGCGTGAGTTTGGTGCTTGAGTTCAGTCATGCTTCAGTTACCCTAAGGTAAGGCTCAGGGAAGGCCAATATCCTTTGAGAAGATCTTTGGAGGGGGTGAGAACTTTGCGTTGATGCTACCTGCTGATGGCGTTTGTGGAAACGGGGAGGGGGGGCTACGTACTCGTCGACAGTTGAGGCTTCATGACTCGACTATTCAGGCATTGTAATTCGGGGTGAGTGCAACAAACTCCTATTTGTTAGGCAAATCTGAGCTATAGGGCCTGCGTATGCCACGGTCACCCGCTCAGTGGTCTTTGTTATCCAAGGATCTAGATTTAACAGACGCTAAACTCTTAGAAGTTGACCCTGTGTTTGTTGATCATGCCACTGAATTAATACTTGTGGAGAAGCATGAGGAGAAAAATTTGAGCATTTTGATGACATCTGATATGGGCAGTATGGGAGAGGGGACGTGTACTGATCCCATTACCCCACTGAGGTTTGAGACATCACCCTTAGGGGTTGGGTCGGAGGACCTTGGTGCTCAATCTGGGCGTATTACTGACACGTTGGAGAGGTTTGGGCCAAAATCTTCTGAACATGATCTAGCTAAGGAAGGCTCAAATTTATTGTTGGTGGCAAGATTGTCCCGCAACATTGCAGGGACCAAAATTTAAATGGATCAAAACGTGTCGGGTGGGGGGTGCTCACATGGTACACTGTTATTACCCTTAAAGTTTTTAAGAAAATAAGTCCACTTACTTCGGTGGACCTGGTATATGCTTCGCTACCCTCACAGTCATCTCCGGGATCAACTAACCATTCTAATTTAAACCAAAGTGTAAGCTGTAACCATCTAAGGCCTCCCTTAGTGGCTGATTCAGTGGTCGAGTCGTGAAACTCTTCCACTTCTTTGGATTCCTTGACACCGAATGGATCTGTTCTCCCCATCTGTGAATACACTTGGCGCTCATCTCCCTGCGCAGGCGGCCTTTCAACTTCAAAATAATACCATGTAGGCGTTAACCATTTAATTGGTGCCATTTTTAAAAATGTATGAGACTCTGAATGGCAATTTTAAAGATCAGGCAACACTACTAGCCATGGTCAATTCTAAACTGATCTATTCGGAGTCATTCTCTACAGTGGTCCAAATGAAGCAGAAACATCCGCCAAGTGGCAGGGAAGACTTTGTGATTTGGTGAGAGGTGAACTCTCTGACAAATCTCTTATGATGGATGTGATTTTTGAATCCCTTAAATGGCTACCTTCTTCGGATAAAATGGGACACAGTGGGTGTAATATGAAATCTAAGATGGAATCTCCTAATAAACAACACAGCCCACTTAAGAATCAGCAACATAAAGTGGGCAATGTGGATAATGAAATACAACATCTTAAACGGGTTCCATTCTTGATTACCAGTGAGGCTGTGTTTGTAAGAGACATCAGCAATACAGGTCTTTTGTATCAGGAATTACATGTTGGAAAGGAAGATCAACAGTCTAACCTTAGAAAAAAGTAACAGGCCTGCTGGATGAGTCCCTTGTTTTTGTGATTTCATCAGGAAATACTGATGCCCAGCATGCTTCCGAAAACAATTTTCTTATCTTTTCTAAACAAAATAGGACCCTATACTATGATTATCGATGACAGCTAAAATAAAAAAATTAAAACAAATATGCAGAGGGCGAATAAATCGAAATCTAATGGATCAAGGTTTTTTTCTTACGCAACTTGAGAACTCCTACCCCCCAGAAAGAGATGCTGTTGGTAATCTACGTGGAGATGGCTCAGTATGGTCTTCCTTATCGTAGACAGATAATGTTAAAGACCATGAGACTCACTTGCTGTCCATAGTTTCTCTGCGGGATGGAAAGGATACAATCCTAGAGGTAAATGACGTAGAAACAAATATCTTCTTGGAACTATTGATCTATTCATATATGATGGCCAGGAGGATTTGGACAAAGTCCTGAGAAAGACCCATAGATTGAGATATCCTTGTTAAGGCATCCTGCACCTCTTTTCAAATACTAGCACAGAAATGCTGGGCGTCAGATGAAAAATATAAAGCCAAAACTCGAGATTATGTATCCAAGGATAAAGACGAAATTGACACTCCCAAAAGAAATGGAAATTACCAATGGAATAACTTTATCTTTGGAAAGATTACTTTTGGGCAGGATGACCCAATACTAAATTGGAGGAATGTCCTACAACTGCTTTATCATATTCCATAGCTACGTCTGATTAAATCAGAAGATATACAGGTTGTAGAGTTTGTGCAACAATCTCAGACAGATTGGTTTATGCTACATTTAAGATCATCTCTAATAAAATCATCTCTTTTGGACACTACTCGTGCACTGCTTCCTTTGGGGTTTGAAATGAGAGAATGTGCAGAACAAAATTACGCCTCCTCCAGATTTGATAAACTGCTTCTAAGCTCTACATTTTAAAAAGAGATGATTTAGAGCAAAAGAGGTGTGGGAAAATCCTACATTGGGAAAGGAAAAACATGTACCATTGCCGATGGAAAAAAACATGCTTAACTGCCAAAGTGAAAGGAAAGCTCAATTGAGAATGACATTTACTTCAGGCAATGACTATGATAGGAACGTTTTTGGAAATCAGGATTGTCATTCTTTAGCTAGAGAACAAGAAGACTGGTCATGGGTAGCTGGGGTGCTAGTGGCATCTAATAATGAACAGAATGAGGCTGTGCAAGACTCAAGGTACATGGTAGTGGCTTGTTGGAACACTCAGTGATTCCTACATTTGTTCAATGATAACCAACTTGACCTGGCCTCTTATCCCTAAATAGGATCCCTAAAAAAACTAGATGACAGATACAGCTCCTTCAGTATTGAAACACTGTTATTACAACCTCCACTGCAGTGAAAACCCTTGGTGTCTACTTGGACTCCACCTTACCAATGGATAGGCAAGTCAGCACCATATCATCAACAGCAGCACTTACCTCAAAAATCATAAATGCTGTCAAACCCCACCTGTCACCAAAGAACTGCTTCAACATAGCTAGAGTCACAATTGGCGCAAAGCTAGATTACTGCAACATCCTACTCCTAGGTACTTCAGCAAATAACATCAACAAACTGCAGATTGCACAAAACAGCGCCCTTAGAGCTGCACTCAGCATCCCAAGAAGAGAGCACATCTCCCAGGCAAGAAAAGAGGCCCACTGGCTACCGATCAAAGAACACATAACTTTCAAGCCCCTCACAATCACACACAGATGCATTGTCCAGACCACCCCAGCCTACCAAGCGGAAAGAATACACCAGGTTCCTGCCCACAGACCAAAATGTGACCGAACTCTCACCTACTTTCAGTCCCAGCATTCAACAGAGCTAAAGCTGGTGGCACTAGCTTTGAAGTACTAGCCCCTAAAGCTTGGAACGCGCTTCCGCTCAGTTTAAGAAATGAAGAATCCTTCACAATGTTCAGAAAGGTACTAAAAACAAAGCTATTTAACTAAAACCTCTACCATACTGCACTGTCTCAAACATTGTTCCCCTGTAACCTCGGAACACCCATTCAACACTGTCATTGAATGTCTATAATTGTCTCTATAACAAATGTCATTGAATGTCTATATTCGCCTCTGCAACAAGTGGCATAACATGCATTAAGTGAATATTCTGTAACAGCGCCACAATGCCTCCGGGCCGCTGGCCGCTTTGTAAATCCAATATATATATATATATATATATATATATATATATATATATATATATATATATATATATATATATATATATATATATATATATATATATATATATATATAGGATACATTACTCACCGTAATCGTATTTCTGATGCTTGTATCTGCTTAGATTCACATGCTGTGCATAGGCCGACATCTAGTGGAAGCTGCGGAGTATTACAGTTTATTTTTTGAAACTCGAAAATGGGCATCGACACAGGGCGTGCCAGTAATACTATCCCTAGTGTGACGTCCACTGTACCCAAGATCCCTCACGCGTCTAGGATCCTCAGATTGTATTTTTTCTGACATGAGATAGCATGAGGAGTAGCGTGAGTACAGATAATCCAAGCAGATAGACAGAAAGGTAAGACTACAAGCAATCATGCGCCTTCTCTCAGAGGGGAGGAAGGGTGGGTCGCATGTGAATCTAAGCAGATACAAGCATCAGAAATACGATTACGGTGAGTAATGTATCCCTTCTGAGGCTTGTGGATCTGCTTAGATCACATGCTGTGCATAGATTATCGAGCAGTACCTGAAGAAGGAGGTGGGATGTGAGAAGGGTCATGAGCAAATAAGTGTCTTAGAAACGCTTGTCCCACTTGTGTATCTGCCTTGGAATGGGTGTCAATGCAGTAATGCTGAGTAAAAGTGTGAATAGAGCTCCAAGTAGCTGCTTTGCAAATGGTGTCAAGGGGTACATTTGCAATGAAAGCCAGAGTGGCCCCAATGCCTCTAGTAGAGTGGGCTCTTGGCGTGAAAGGCAGAGTTTTTTCAGAGAGTGAGTAACACAGCTGGATACAGTTAATAATCCACTTCGAGATGGCACCTTTAGAGACGCGATCCCCCTCTCTGCCTGTAGCTACGGAGACAAACAGTTGATCTGTTTTTCTTAGCGGTCTGGTTTTATTTACATAGTAGAGGACCGCCCTACGCACATCTAGCGTGTGTAGTTTCACCTCAGCCGAGCTTTGCGGGTCCTGGAAGAAAGCCGGAAGCTCGATGGACTGGTTTACATGGAATTTTGATATAAATTTAGGTGAGAACCTAGGGTGTGTGCGTAAAACCAGTTTGTCTTTATGGACAGTAAAGAAGGGATCCTGCACTGACAGAGCCTGAATTTCACTGACCCTTCTTATAGAAGTAATAGCTACTAAGAAGGCCGTTTTATAAGTCAGGTGTTTGAGACTGCTTTTATGTATGGGTTCGAAAGGGGGGGCCCATGAGCTTGGCTAGCACCACATTAAGGTCCCACCCTGGTGGTGGGTTTGAAATAGGAGGGTGAAGTCTCTTTACTCCTTCCATGAAGGCTTTAACTACTGGTACTTTCCACCACGAAACCTTGCTATGGGAAGTGGTGTAAGCCGACAGGGGTGCCAGGTGTACTTTCAGGGAGTTAAAAACCAATCCTGCATCTAGCAGGTGGACCATGTATGTAACAATAGTGGAAGGAGTGCAATCAACCGGGTTGATTTGTCTACTCTGGCACCAGATGACAAACCTCTTCCACTTGTCAAAGTAACAGTGCCTTGTGTTTGGTTTCCTAGATTCCTTTTGGATGTCCATACACCTCTGTGGCAAATTGAGATGTCCAAACTCTATGAACTCAGGAGCCATGCTGCCAGGTTCATTGAGATGGGTTGCTGGTGCACTGTTTGACTTTGGTGCTGGGACAGTAGGTTGTACCAGGCTGGAAGTTTGATGGGCTCGCACACCACCATCCTGCGTAGGTGTGGGAACCACGGTTGCCTTGCCCACATGGGAGCAACTAGGACGAGCGTCATCGACTCTCTGTTCATCTTGTTCACCACTTTCCTGATGAGAGGAGTTGGTGGAAAAGCGTACTTAAACATCCTTGACCAGTTCATCCACAGGGCGTTCCCCTGGGAGTCTGGTTGGGGGAACCTGGATGCCAATCCTGGGCATTGTCTGTTTTCGCTTGTGGCGAATAAGTCTATAGTGGGGAAACCGCACTGAGAGAAGATATCTTCTACGACCTCTCTGTGTAGAACCCATTCGTGTTCCTCTGGGAGGGAGTCTCTGCTCAGAGCATCCGCTAGGGAATTGAGCTCCCCTGGAACATGTTGTGATGACAGGAAGATGTTCCGTCTGAGTGCCCATATCCAGATTTTCTGGGCAAGCTTGGACAGATTTGGCGAGCGAGTCCCTCCTTGCTTGTTCAAGTAGAACATGGCTGTTGTGCTGTCCGTCCGGATTTGCACTGACAGGTTTAGTAGGTGGGGCTCGAACGCCTGAAGCGCTCCAAATACTGCCAGAAGCTCTAGCAGGTTGATGTGGTTCTTGGCCACTGAGTGAGACCAGAGACCCTGAGCTGTGTGGTGGAGATGGTGAGCTCCCCACGCCGTCAGACATGCATCTGTAGTGACTACTGCCTGTACTTCGGGATCGTAAAAGGGTTTCCCCTGTGCGAGATTCTCTCTTGTCCACCAGTGAAGGCTTTGTACCAGTGTTGGCGAAACGACCACTAGATCGTCCCACTGACCACTTGCCTGAGACCACTGCTTCGCCAACCATTCCTGCATGTGACGCATGCGCAGGCGCGCGTGGGGGACCAGGTAAATACATGACGCCATCATGCCCAGTAAACGCATTGCTTTGCGTACCGTTATTTGTGACCGGACTGATAATGCGGAATTTGCAGTAGTATATTGCGAATTCTTTCTTCTGAAGGAAAGGTCAACCCCTCTTGAGTATCTAGGATTGCTCCTAGGAACTGTTTGGAGGTGCTTGGCACCAGGCTTGACTTTTTCTTGTTGATTGAGAAGCCTAACTCATGGAGGAGGTCGATAGTCCTTTGAATGTTTGTCCTGCAAATTCCTGGGGTTTCCCCCGTTATGAGCCAGTCGTCCAGATAAGGGTACACTGGGATTGCCTCCCTGCGTAGGTGTGCAGCTGCCACCGCCAGTACCTTGGTGAATACCCTTGGTGCCGAAGCTATCCCGAAGGGCAGTACCTTGAATTGGTAGTGTCGACTGTCCACCTTGAAGCGCAAATACTTTCTGTGCGCTGGGAACATGGAAATATGAAACTAAGCATCTTTCATATCCAAGGTTGCCATGTAATCCTCCTTTTTTAGGAGGGGGATTACCTCTTGTAGCGTGTTCATACGAAACTTTTGGGGCCTGACATACTTGTTGGCAGGCCGTAAGTCCAATACTGGGCGCATTGTCAAATCTTCCTTTGGCACAAGGAAGTAAGTTGAATAAATACCCTTGTTTACCTGGTGTCCCGGGACGAGTTCTATCGCGTCCTTTTCTAGCAGAATGGCGATCTCCTCGAGGAGAATCTTCTGATGTTCTAAAGAGTGTACTCTTTGTCATGGAGGATGGTTCCGGGGACGCTGCAGTAGCTCTATACAATATCCTGTGGATACTGTCGACAGCACCCATCTGTCTGATGTGATCCCTTCCCAAGCCTGGGTGAAGTTGGAAATGCGTCCCCCTACTGGGGTTGCGTGAGAAGGGACCCTGAACTGAGCGTCATTGCTTTGGTGGAGGCGTGCCGCCTCCCTTGCTGGGGCTGCCTCTGCCTTTACCACGACCTCTCCTATTACCCCTGCCGTAACCCTGGGTAGACTGTTGGTTGTAGTTCCACTGTGTACCCTGCCCCTGGGAATAGTTAGATCCTCTCTGGGAATTTTGGCCGCGTGGGCGACGAAAATTACTATTCCCTCTCTAGTTAGGGGGTTTATTGGTTAACTGGCCAAGGGACTTGAGTGTTTCGTATTCGTCCTTGGCATTCTTCAGTGCGTCTTCGACCGCCTTACCAAACAACAGATCGGTTTCCACTGGTTTGTCCAACAATGATGCCTGGGTTTCTGCCTTAAAACCAGACTGCCGTAACCACGCATCTCTTTTGATAACAGTGCCTACTGCTATCAATCTGCCTGCGTTGTCCGCGGCGTCGAAGGTTGCTTTCAAAATGCAACCAGACACGGCTCTACCCTCTGCGGAAATCCGAGCTAACTGGCCCTTTAAAGGTTCAGGAGCAGAGGCTATGAGTGCCGCGACTTCTTCCCACTGATGGCAGTTGTAGCTGGCCAACGGGGTGGTGGAGTTTGCAATCCTTGCTTGATAGGCGGACGTTGAGGCTACTTTCCTGCCGAAACCGTATAGTTTTTTGCTCTCCTTATCGGGAGGAGCTTCGGACGATGACAAGGGTGTTCCAGCCCTCTTACGAGTGTTGGTGACAACTAGGGAGTCTGGCTTCAGATGTCCTCTTATATAGAGAGGGTCAGACTGGGCCGCCCTGAAAAGTTTTTCAACACTGGGACTGACTGCTCTGTGAGGTTCGGGTTCACCAGGGACGGGTCTATTCTTCGCTGAATGAACTTAAGGATAGGGATGGTCTGGGCAACAGGCCTCCTTTCTCCCACTAACTCTTCTGTGAAGTCCCTCTCCTCCTGGACACCGTGGGTGTCAATATGGAAATGTTCTGCTGCGCGTGCAAGAACCTCGTTTAGGAGGGGTTGGTTATCGACCGGGGAGTCGGTAACCATGGCTTCGTTCTCTACCGGGGAATCTACTCTGTATGTTTCCGGGTCTTCCTCTTCCTCTTCCTGGTCCTCATCATCCCCTTAGTAGCCCGTCCCGGTTTGCTCTTCTACCATGCCAAATTCTTGGTCCTCACCAAAGGAAGTCTCTCCTTGATACAGTGAGTATGGTCTTGAGTATGGTTGTACCTCGAAGGGGTCTGACCTCATTGGTGTTTAAAACAGGGGTTTTTACTCGGGGGGATAGGATCATTAGAGCCTGAGGGTGTCGCCCCTTGTGGATCATACGAGAGGAAATGTTCTGGATTTTTATCATAAAAATCAGCCAAAGAAGACATCCTTGACATGACCCTATCTATGTCTTCACTCGACCATGCTCTGGAACTGGGAATGACTCTCTCAGCAACTCTATGGGATTTATCTTGAGTAGATTTGATGGTTTTAGACATATCAGCAGACCTGGTTTTGTCTGTCTGTTTAGGGGGAGTGGTGTGTTTCACAGGTGTGGAAGAGTGCAAAGGCTGCTTCTGCTGTTTTCCCCCCTCCCCGTGAGTGGAAAAATGTTTTCCCTGTCCTTTAGTGGCTCCGGAGGTTTTCGACGCCTGGCGTCGAGGATCGGGGGGTGGGGTCCCTGTCCTTCGAGCGTGGGGCCTCGCTGATTTTGACTGCGGCTCCGACTCCTGGAGCACAGCCTGGGGGTGGAAGTCGTCTTCGTCTTCCGACGATCGAACTTCTGTTAGCCTAGGGAGCGAGGCACTCTTGGCAAGAGTGGATGATTGCCTGGAGTCATTAGGCGATCTTGATCGCGAGCGCCCGGAGGACACCAAATCGGACCGTTCTGTTTGTGCCTCTTTCCGAGAACTCGACGTCGTCGAGTCTCGGTTGGACTTCGTGTGTTTAGTGTGTGTAGTGTGTGAAGCGCTTGTGTCGCCGGGGGTCTTCCCCATAGCCGCCCTGTCGGACGACCTTCCGAGGTCGGGGACCTGCGCTCGGCTGTCTTTCGACGCCGTAATGCCCTCGCCGTCCGAAAGTACGGCGTCGCTGCCGTCGCTGAAGGTGCCCTCCGCTGCCATGGCCGCCTGCCTGGCGTGGTAGGCCCAATTCTTCGCCGAACGGTCCTTAAGTGTCTTATGTTTAAACCTACTACACGCTCTGCAGTTCGCTTCGGGGTGGTCCCTCGGCAAGCAGAGATTGCACGTGGCGTGCCTGTCGACCCAAGGGTATTTGCGATTGCACTTGGGGCAGAATTGAAAAGGGGTACCCTCCATACGCACCTTGAGGCAGCGGGCTGTTAAGTGTAGGAAATGTATAAGGTGTACCTATATACCAAGAGTGTAGAGTATGTACAACCCCCACTCTCCCTACTTGCAGGGCCGAGGCCAGAGGCCTTCCGAGGCCCGGGCAGAGGCCCGAGGCCTTCCGAGGCCCGGGTCGAGGCCAGAGGCCTTCCGAGGCCCAAATTCGTCATGCAGCAGCCGACGGCCCATTTCTTCTCCAGCCGGCGTCGAGTGTCGAAGTTCGACGTTGGGGTGGGGAAGGATGTCAATAGATTAATATTTTAAATATTTTAGCAAAAGTATGGCTAAGGCCAGGGGACTCCGCAAAATGCTTCCGACCAGTATCGCGGAAAAAAACAATCTGAGGATCCTAGACGCGTGAGGGATCTTTGGTACAGTGGACGTCACACTAGGGATAGTATTACTGGCACGCCCTGTGCCGACGCCCATTTTCGAGTTTCGAAAAACAAACTAATACTCCGCAGCTTCCACTAGATGTCGGCCTATGCACAGCATGTGATCTAAGCAGATCCACAAGCCTCAGAAATATATATATATAAAATAAAATAAATACATTATCATATTTTAGGTTTACAGGAAACCTGGTTGAGTGAAACCCCTGTTTTGATGGGTTTTCTATATATCTAAACCCAGCGCTGAAAGGTATAAACAAAGAAGGGACTATTCAGGTTTGTTAACCTTGATAAAAAATGGCCAGGTTTTGTCTGTGATAGATTCAACAAACCTGAATCCCTTTATTCAAATGTTAACACTGAATTTTGAGCAAGGCCAAAGTCGAGATTCCGAGGTGATGATTCTGCTCAATCTATATTGAAGCCCGACTATGATTAATTCAAATATTTTTGTTAAGTGTGTAGGAGACTGAATGGATGAAGCCTACATGCAAATGTGTGATCCCCAAATTATCATCTGTGGTGACTTAAATAGTAGACGCTTGGATCAGATGGGAAGTCCCTTGCCTATCTAAAAATATTGATTCTCCTATTCAGGAGAGGGCGACACTGTGGATGAGAGTATTCAATGATAGGGGTGTGTATATGCTGAATGGGCAGACAAAAGGTGACATACCAGGAAATACAACCTGGGATCATACAAAAGCCATTTTGGATTATTTATTTCACTTCAGGTAATTTCCTCCACCGAATAGACTCTCTCTCAGTTCTTCCAATGGCGAAGAGTGATCACAACCTCTTGAAGATGACTTGGAAGAGACGAGCTGGAGTGGCCAATTTGGAAACCTTGCATATTACGCAAGGGAGAAACAGACTAATTGTTAAACCTGATGATGTGGTTCTAATTCTATCTAAATATGAAGAGAATTTGGCTGGTGGGGGTTCTGGTCTGAATTACATCCCTATTCGCTCCCTCTCTTTGAAGAAGTGCAGAGAAGACCGAGGAAGCCCGATTTCAGCCCTAAGCATCTCAATAATAAAGATCTGGTTGTAGAAAGAAAAGCCCTGCAAGCAGACCTTTGAAAGCTAAGATGTAAATCGGCTGGTTTTCTAAGCCAAAAATAAGGAAAAGGAAACAGCAAAATAGAAAATGGTTAAAACATTTTAAAATGTTAAGGAGTCAGCAGGAGGTGGAATTGATGCTTGCAACAATCTGTAAAAAAAAAATGGGCAAGGCATTTGGGACTTAATCAATAATCATGAATCACTGCAATCTTCTTAGTAACCCATTTTCTTCTACTGGCAATTGTGTCGAGAGAGAGGAAAGGGAATCTAGTAGTGATTGGTCCTTCTTGTTTTCAAAAGATGACATTGAAAGGTTGGTTAGAAAGGTAAGCACTTCTCGTGCACCAGGTCCGGATGGGCTTACTAATAGCATTCTTAAAGAAGCCCGGGGTCAGTGGGCAGACTTTGCTTTTTTATTGTTTAAACAGGCACTGAGGGCAAAGGACATTCCTTCTTCTTGGAAGTCTGCTATAGGAAGCAGAATAGGACAAACCCCAAAAATATACGGCCAATAGCACTGTTGGACATTTTGGATAAACTGTTTGCGTCAGTGTTATTACAAAGCCTGACCAGCTAGGAAGTAGGCCGGTTTGACCCTCTCCAAGCGGGATTCATTTAGGGAGTGAGGATTGATCTCAATCTTTATTTACTGAACGTACTAAAGCTACGGGATAGGTACAAAGCTGTTCTTAGCCTTTATAGACTTGGAACTAGCTTTTGACAGTGTGAATAGAGATAATCTATCGAAGAAGTTGGCTTCTTGAAATTGCTCTAGAGATTTTCTACATGCAATTAAAAAAATACTCCAAAACTCTGATGCAGGTTAAATTGAATTCATTGGGATTGATGTCTAAAAAAATTAAAATCTACAGGGGACTGAAGCGAGGATGTCCCTCTAGCGCCAGCAATGTTTAGTTTATATCTATCGGATATGAATGTCGCATTGGTTAAAGCAAATGCCTTTCCACCTAAGATTAATGGGAAATGATTCCCCTGGATGCTCAATGTGAACGATTTGGTCCTTATAGACCAAACGCCCATAGGACTCCAGCGTAGGTTGTCACGTATGCAAGACTATGTGATAGACAACGATCTAAAGATAAATGTAAAGAAATCAAAAGTATTGATCTTTAGCACATTGAGGGGAAAGACCTTAAATGGTATGTGGATGGTGAAGACCTGGAGCAGGTCAATGCCATGCAGCATTTGGGAGTTCATATGAATAGAAGCCTGAACGAGGAGCCTTGGGCTTTGGTATTAAAAGCAAAGGCTAAGATGTTGCCGATTCAAGGGGGTGCTCTACATATGAGATGGGGCAAATTTACCATGCTGCCTTATCTTGACTTACTATAAATAGAAGGTAGCTGCAATTTTAACTTGGAACCGAGGCGGAATTACATCTCTCATGACAAATGTGGGAAATTCTGGAAGGCGCCTTTTGGAGGAGGGTGTTGCACCGCCCTAAGGGAGTCCCGATCACATCAATATGATATGAATTGGGCCTCCACTCCCTATATTCAGTGATACTTTGGAAACCTTTGTCCCTAGCTCGGAAGGCTGCCATGACAGACTTTTTGATGCCGTATAAAATTAACTCTGCCCTGCTCCTCCTCTTGAACCTTTCTGCTGCATTTGACTTGGACAACCACCAAATCCTTTGCCCCCATGCAAACATGTCCCCACCAGCTACCGCCTGGATCGCCTTCTTCCTGGAAGGAAGGGTCATCAGGGTCTTCTTAGAGACTGCCAAGTCTTCTCCCTCTCACTTGTGGAGTACCTCAAGGATCCTGCATCGCCCAAACCCTATACAATATTTTTACCATGCCTATCTTCAACATCCTAGACTCCCTTGGCATAGCCTACACCAACTATGCTGATGATACCCAAATCCTGATGCCACTCTCTGGCAACTTCACAGATGACTCCAACACCCTCAACAAGATATATGCTACAATTCAGACTTGGATGACAGCTAATCACCTTTGTCTAATCAGCGACAAAACAGAAATCCTTATTGTTGGCATTCTGAATGCCATTAAGGCCCTCAATAATCAATATACCACCTTCCAGATCGACAAATGCACAATCCCCATCTCAACCTCAGTAAAGACTCTAGGAGTCTATCTTGACGCCTCTCTCGCTATGACTAGACAAGCAAGCGCCATAGCCTCCTCAGCAGCCTACACCACCAAGGACCTCAATGCTGCCAGACTCTTTCTCTCCAGAAATTACTTCCTCACCACTGCCCGTGCAATCATTGGCTCAAAAATCAATGTCATATTCACAGGCACCTCTGCTGGAAATATCCACAAACTTCAAGTCATACAAAACAACGGTCTTGGAGCAGCCCTCAATATCCCGAAAAGAGAACACATCTCAAAAGACAGAAGAGAAGCACAATGGCTCCCCATTTATGAGTGCATCACTTTCAAAACACTGTTCATTGCCCACAAATGCCTCTCAAAAACACTGCCACCATACCTCGCCCAAAGAATCAACAAGGTTCACTCCACTAGGCCCACCAAAGCCCCCTACACAGATCGCCTAATTGTGCCTAAAATAAAAAGATCCAAAGCCAGAGGCTCCAGCTTCCCCTACACTGCTGCCAAACTTTGGAATGACCTCCCTCCCCACCTTGAGAGCTGAGAAATCCTACTGGGTCTTCGCAAAACGCTCAAAAAACAGCTTTTCTCTTAACCCCCAACTACACCTAACCACCCCAGACCTATTCCCCTACTATTGCACTGTACTGTATGATTAACTTGTATGACCTTCCCAATATGTTAATGAAATTGTATTAACCTTTGTAAATGTACCTATGCTAACTGTGTACCCTGCTGTGTTACATAACTACAACAAGACTGTATGTCACAGACTGACCAATTGACTTGTATCTGCAACAGTGCCTCAATGTCTCCGGGCTGTGTGTGCGCGATACAAATTAAATAAATACATTATGTCATCAGGTGGAGACTGTTGTGACGGTTCTTCAGCGTCTTGGTTTAGACCCAATGTTTGTGTCAAGACCTGTTTGTGTATTAATGTTTCTTTATTTCCCTTCAGTTTCCATGTTTTTCGACATTTTCTGTGTCCCTGTGGACAAGGATGCCTTAATGTTTTTTTCTCCCCCCACCCCGTTGACGGGGCAGACAGGAGAAGTGTTGGCGACTTTCCATGCATCGTCGCTGCCGCCGTCAACGTTGTTTGGACTTCCATGGACGGTACCGTCGTCGAAGGAACAGCTGATGCTGCCGATGAGGCCTTTGAAGGCATGGTTGACTTTGAAGGGTGTGTTGGCGATATCGTTGTTGACGACGATTGTGCATGTTTTGCCGTCGACAAGGTTGTCGATGACGGTTAGATGGTCGTCGACGATGACAAAACCAACAACAATGTTTTGGGATTTTGGGTGGCAGCAGGTATTGTCGCACTCGTTGGCAGAACGCTCTTTGTCGACGGATCTTTCGTCAGTGAGGTCATTGATGGATGGACAGATTTTTCAGTTGTTCCATCTTTTTTCTTTTTAAAAGTAGCAGAAGAAGACATTCTGTACTCCGATTTGACCCTTTTGTGAGTTTTTGGCTCATCAGATTTGTCCTCCACCACAGTACTAGAGGATTCAGCCTCTGAAGGAGGTTACTTACCGTAGTTCAACCAAAGGGCTAGTCTCCTTTTTCTATACTTGAGGATTTTTCTGCTAAATGAGGCACACATTTCACAATCCTCCTGGATATGATTTGGGTTGTCTCCCTCATGATCATTTTTAATTCCACATGACTGGCATGCCTTGAAAAGAGCGTCACGCTTTTGTTTCATATTTGAAAGGTAAAAGCACTTATCTGTTGTTCTGAAGAAAGGTTTTTGAGTATTGAAGGAAATATGTTGGTTTCTCCTCAGCATGATGTGCGGTTAGAATCTGAAGATGGCCCCCTGGGTGGGGCTCGTCACTCAACTTCCCATTGGCTGAGGCAGAATGCACCCAAAAGGAAATGGATGGCTACTAAAGTGAGCCAAAAAGTTCTATTATAAGCTATAATAAAATGTTACAGAGGATTCTCAGCCTGTCGGCGGGGAATATTCAAAAGCATGTGAATCCATGAAAGATCCAATGCTGGAGAAACCCTTTACATACAGCTTTTAAACATGTTGGTTAAACGTTCAAGAATTTCAAATGCCTGTCTGCTCAATTCAAATGCAGAGGAGTAAAGGCTGGAGAGGGACTCCTCTAACCAATGTTATCAGACATTCTGAGTGTGTGTGTGTGTGTGGCCAGGGGGTGGCTTCAGGCTTTGCCTTCAACATGAAATCATATTTCAGGGTAAAAGAAGAGCCTGAAAAAGGTCTTGGAGAAGTAATTTTGCTTTAAACGCAGGCTTTGGCCATGGCATAGTACTCGTAATATGTATACAAATTAACATTATTAAGCATATGTCCTTTAACGCCAATAAGACAGCCAATTGCTCTAAATGAAAAGCACCTTAAAGCATAGCAGATCTAAAAATATTGCATCCAGTTCTTTAGTCTTTTACCAACTCTTGCTTTTGTTTTCTTTAGAGGGTTCATCATCATTTGCAAAAATACCGCATGAGAGTTCAGTTAGAACACGAGCATCTTTAACACAACTTTTTTTTGGCCAACACACGGCACCAAATTCAAGGTGGTTACGTTTGAAAAAAAATACATTTTAGTTCAAAACCAGATTTTACTTCTTTTGAGGGACTGGGAATCGGTTTCCTGCATTGTGTGTTTATATGAGTTGGATGAGCAAGCAGAGGATATGGTAGATCACTCTAAGAATGACTTAACACCTACTGTTCTCCCCTGTCCTGGAATGTGGTACTGCCTTAGCCACATCCTCCCTAGATCTTAAAATGAAGATGGGCACGACTTTACACCAGCTTTTCACCTATTGTATCATTGCATGTGTTTGAGAAGAGAGCTATAACAGCAGTAATCTAAAAAGTTGCCAAGGCAAGAACGATAAATGCAAGTAGTATCTAGGAGACCCACCGATGGAAGTGCCCATTCATGTTGACATTTTGTATTTTTTGTTTACACTAATTGCTTTTGACTTTTTTCCAGAAAAAGCTGTACATCCTACTTATATGCATTGCAGGTGAAAAGCAAAGAATCACTGTTTAGCTCTGACTATTGGAGTACCGCTAAGGGAGCTTTGCAAAGTGAGAAAAGACAAAAGGCCTGATTCATGGAACGTTTCCCTATGGGATTGTGCCATGATAAAACACTTCCATGAATCAGGCCCATAGCATGTGGGTTTTGTTTGGTTCTTTACCCAACATAATAGAAAACATAAGCAGATATGGCATGGGCGGGGAAGGGGGGAGGCTCGGCAACAATATGTTTACTGGGGGGTGGCAGGGCTCAGGATAAAAAGTTGGAACACCACTGATCTAATCCTTACCAATCGTCTCCTATATGATCAAAGGAGTGTTTCCTAAAAGCCTAATCAACAAATCAAAAACTGTTTGCAAAGAATACACTGAATGCACAGCACATAGTATGCAGCGTGGTGGTAGTATGCGTAGTGAGCCATCATGGCCAAATAGATGAAAGCCTACTTTTTCTCTGAACCCCAGGGTTATGTTAGGAAGCCTTGACTCGTCAAGGATTAGCTGTGGGAGCAAATGTGCTTATATTGCATCAAAAGTTTAAATATTTGGCAAAGAGCTTCGGGTTTCAGAGTTTAACATTTTGGTCCAGACGTTATTTTATGTATGGCGTCGTGCAGTGGGCACTACACGCTGAACTGTATAAAGGGGCAGTAGGACAAGAAGACGAACGTACAGCACAGGGGCAGGAATAGAATGGTGAAACACATGAAACATGGGGTGTGTAAGAGCGGAGAGTCGTATTGAGAGCTCCCCTGGAAGGCAATAGGGATCAAATGCTTCAGGTGAAAGGTTGGTGGAGGGGCTTCAAGAGAGAAGCACCTGTCCACTATTCTGGTGTCGTTGCAGAAATCAGCACACCATTGTGTTTGAAAAAACAAAGAGCGTGTACCATGTAAATCTACTTTCACAGGGGTCAATTGATGCAGAACATTCGAGAATCTACCACACAAAGGAGCTTGAATTTAGACACGTTTTCAGGTATGGAACCTACTGTGGTAGCATATTAATGCTGTAACGTACATTCTCTAGACTGACTGAAGGGTGTTGATTATCATACATAGCAAATCCATCAGAGTTTTCTGGAGTTTGATGAAGGTATGAGTAAAAGCACAACAGATGTACACCACCATTTCTAAATCGACATCTGGGATCAAAACAAAAGATAAAGGACACATGAATACAAGATTTGTGTGAAATGTAAGAGTCTACACCCACAATCATCTAAGAGGTCGCCTCCAATGTTCTAAAATGTGGGACAGAGAGGAAGACGCAGGTAAACCATCCATTCCCCATCTCACACTCCCATTGGTTAGATTCGAGCTCGTGCTGTCTCTCTCTTAATTCGCACAAAGGTAAGAGCCAGAGAAAAACCTCGGTCAGCTACACACACTGCAATACATTGAATGTGGCCGTTCAAAAAAGGTAGCATGTGCACGGGATTGACCAAAGTTCCAAATGCGTACAATTCTACAAGAAAAACAAGAATGCAAAAATAGAAACCCCCTCTACCACATTCCTATACACAGTTATCAATAACATTTGCATATGAAAATTATCCGTCAGATCAGGGCAGAGCGCTCACCACTTTGAGAGGCCAGAGACTGGTGGGGGATCAGCGGAGTGCCCAGAGGTCCTTGAAATCTCAACTTAGAGTGTGGTGACAGCAGCGCAGGGGCAGCGTGTGGAAGAGAAGGGCCGCTCTGCAACCGGAAAGGCAAATTAGAAGCAGTCAGTTCCTGGGTTAACAGTGCCACATTTGCTTACTCAACACGATGGTACAATACAGTGAGGCATGCGCACGTAGAGTAACCACTCAGTCACACCAGGCTCAGATAATGAACATAACTTAATCCGGAGCACACGACGGCAAACTGAATTGTCTCCAGGTGCTTAAAACAGGTGCAATTATTAGCGAGATCAATGGCAGTCATTTATTTTACCTCTGGAATATGAAAGTCTGAGTTGGCCCTGCTGGGATATGAACCTGTGACCAGCAATCTTTGGTCTGAACAGACTGCTGGCTCATTTCAGATTCAGACTATGCAGCAGAGATGTTACTTTAATGGCATTGAGGAAAAATGTGACACTGATGGGTGCAAGCCCAAACATTCAGAAGATTCGAAGAACATAGTCCATGCAAATGCGCAGTTTAAAATGATGCTCAATGCTGGCCATTAACCAGATCCAGGTGCCAAGAGCTCCTGCTGCTGGTAAATCCGCGTGCAAGGGCACAGTCAAGAAAGTGCTGCTCACATAGCAAAACAATTCTGGTCGAGGGTGGAAGCCAGGAGTATAACTCTGCAACACTGCCTCTGCGGGCCTGGACTTGCTGCTACACTAGTGACCCTGGGCTGAGATGGTCTGCAGACGGATGTTTAGTGCAGTTTTGGCAGTAGGCCAGAGCTTCTGCTGGATGGCGCAGAAGGGATGAAAGGTGGGACAGCTTGGTTTGAGCCCAGAGACGAGCCCCAATCACAGATTGTTTTAACATTGAATTAATAGTTTGGCCATAATAAGCCAAAACCATTCCACTGGAGTACATCCAGGGAGAGATGGCATATGAGGAGAAATGCAAAGCTTGTAGTAGATGTTTGGTTGTTTACCCACCCATTCACTGCCCATGTCCATGCTAATCCTTACAGCCATTCCTACCCACTTCTTGCCCTTGCCCGCCCAAAACACATCCTCTTTGAGCTTGCTTTATCAAGCCTTAAAATCAAATTTTGCACTCGAGGTGCCTGCCAGGGTTTTCCCAATTCAGTGTTTTCCGAGAGTTAATGGTTTAATAAACCCTCCAAGTGCGCTAATGGTGTAATAAACATGTGTTAACTAGGTCTGCCTCAGACAACTGATTCATAAGCAGTATGAGTGTTCTTCACTGAAGTCCTGGTAAAAACAAGCATTTGCTATACCAACAGTTTTGGCTTTTGCATAGGTATTAGATACGCATTTTCTAGCACTTCTATCATATGCACAGGTACGTGCTACATATTCCAGCTGCTATCATTAATGTCCAGTTAGTACCATTACGACAATGCCTGGCAAATACCATGCCCATGTCTACACAAAAGCCAAAACCATTGGAACTGCCGATGCATGTTTTTAAAAGACATGCACCTCTCTCCCAAGCCAGGCCTCCCTCGCCCCAGAGGTGTTGCTGTAGACTTGCTGCACTAAAAGTCAAAATCTCTTGTTGGCAGGATATAAAATCAGGACCATTGGCTCCACAGTCAACAAACATTGTCAATGCCAACAGTTTGGGCTTTGGTGTAGGCATGGGAAAGTCACTTGACAAGCACTGTCGTAGTGGTACTAACTGGCCGCTGATGGTAGCAGGTGCAAATTGCGGGAGTAACTAGGCAAATGCCAAAACTGTTGGTTTTGCCAATGCTTGTTTTTAAAAGGACTTCAGTGAACGACACGCATAGTGCTTATAAATGGAGTGGCTGAAGCCAGACCGGGTTAAAAGACATTTTCATTACATCAGTAGCACGTTTACAGCTCCAAATAAAAGTCATTAACTCAGGAGACTGCTTTGAAAAAACACTCGCAGACACTTCGAGGGCAAAGTTTGATGGTAAGGCAAAGTTAGATGGTAAGACTTGATTAAAGCGAGCTGAAGGAATACCTGGCAAGAGGTGTTTTGGGAGGGTTGGGAACTGGGTGGGAATGGTCAGAGGGATTAACACGGGCAATTGATTGGTGGGCAAATAAACAACACCTACAAGCTTTGTCTGCCTCCTCGTATGCCATTTCTCCCCATCTGTACTCTAATGCAATAGTGGCGGCTTATAGGTGGGCCAGCTAATAGCCCAAACTAAAGATGGAGACACTTAAACCATCCTAACCCCAGTTAGTAAAAGAAACAGCATGCAGAAATCGCTAGTGGTGAATAGAGATCCGCTGCCGCACCTACCCGATTGATTTTCCAGGACTGGTCCCTCCTTGAGCCCCCCCGTCATAGACTCAACCCAAGCCAATTGTTGGGTGTCACATGGATGTGGACTTTGCGCCTCAAGTTTTCACACAGTTGTTTGTGTTTCGCATGGTGCAAAAGCAAGCAACAGCCCAGTTTGGGCCCGTAACCAGACAGAAGAGCATCAGTGCCCCACACGACTGTGGCTGGCCCTGGGCCCCCAGAGAGAACACCCTATTCTAGAAGTGTGATACATGTGTGGTCTGGGGACACCGTCTTTAAGAATAACCACGCACACTCCCTTCAAACAGCCATTGAAACACAAAAGCAGCTAGCCTTGAAGAAATGGTTGCGACTGCTCTGGCATAAGCCCCGCAATGCCACTTGCCCGGGTACCTTCCTCCCTTGGGGTGCCAAACACCAACTATCCCGCCACCAAAGGTTCTAGATCAGGGTTGGCCAACATGCGGCCCGAGGACCGCAGTGCGGCCCTCCAAGCCATTTTATGTGGCCCTCCAAGCCCAAGAGCACAGACAAAGCATTAGGGTTACTTTTGTACGTTTTGTATTTATTTTATATGCAGTGAGCATTGTGGCTGTGGTTTCAGGGTAGGAATTGTAGTCCACACACATTACAATTTCCATTGGCTGAGAAACAGCCAATGGAAATACTGTTACCATGCAAGGCACATTGTAGTAGTGGAAATAAATAAAATAAATAAATAACTGCCTTGCATGGTAACAGTATTTCCATTGGCTGTTTCTCAGCCAATGGAAATTGTAATCACGTAATGTGTGTGGGTGGAGTGACGGGCACACAGCGCCACCTTCACACATCTGCGTTGCCGAGCCAATGGCAAAGCCTGCGTGAGCCAGCAGCTCAGCCCAGCCCAGGTTCACAGTGCTACGTGCGGTGCACACTGAGGCTTAGTCCTCCTTGTCTCCAGCAGTGGGAAGTACTGCCTGCCATATTTTCCGACATATGTTTGCGGCATGCAGTGCTTTTGAGCCTCTGAGATACTGCTGGCCAGATAAACCGAAACACAAGTATCTGGCCAGCAGTATCTCAGAGGTTCAAAAGCAGCGTGGGCTGCCTTAATGTTTGAACATTCCGCCTCGGGAGGGAGGGTACAATTTGCATCACTTTTTGAAAAAAACCTGCCCCTTGGGTACTGTTCAAATTGTGTCACAAAAGGAATGAATTCCCACATGATTTTACTGCATGTGGGAATTAATTCCTTGCCAAAATGGCTAGGCAACACAATCATGCCATCCACACCCGGAAAATCAACACAGCAGGTAAAATGCCTGGGCCCTATCCAGTTTTTGTTTTTGTGACTGACAAGTGCTAACCTGGACAAGGCAAAACAGCCCTTGGGAGGTGTCCGTGCCCCTGTCGGAGGAAGGCCAGCTGCGGGAGTGTATTTTCAGAGCGCATAACACTGTAGCCCACCAGATCCAAGACACTGTGGGCTTTACAGCAGACACCATGAGGTCAATTCCCTCCCCGGTTCCTACAACATGGCCCTCAGCTCAGCTGGAGTGATCCGAGTACCGACGCACTGGCCAGCCCTGGGCAGTGGGAGAGGAGGGCACCCAGCCATGTCTAGTTCTTCATACTTTAAGATTGTGTTCACATTGTATTTCTTCAATTAGGTTCACCTTTGGGTGATCGCTTTTCCCCATTTTATCTGTTGAATTGGATTATGCTTCTTTCATTAACACAGAAGTAATGAATGTGTATTACAGAGTTACGCTGCCATATGTATTAGGCACACTGCACAGGCAGCATCACTCATTAACACAGAAGTAATGAATGTGTATTACAGAGGTAAGCTGGCATATGTATTGGGCACACCGCACATGCTCAGGCAGCATCAATCATGCTTTGGAAAGGACAATGTTGGCCTAAATTGGGAACAGCCAGGATAGACATGTTGCTACAGAGGTATATTTTGGGCACAACCAGCATGACAATGTGTTACATCAGTGACAGTGCTGTCTTACACTGTGGACACATAGATCAAGATTAAAATGTACTGTGTTGTAAAATGTTCTTGTCTGCTGTTGGTGACATGGAATTTTCAAGTTCCCCTTTAGAACTGATTATAAACGTATGGCTTTTTGGTCAGTTTTTCTGCTGTAAAATGCACCATTTCAACTCCATATTTGAAAAAGAATTCTTGGAGGGGGAACACCCCAAACCCTCCCTAGATCCTTATAGCTTCCTCGCTACGCTCGGTCGCCCCCACTATTTCAGGAACATATTAACACATACACACTGAAATAAATCACAAGCAACTGACCTCGGATCATGGGGCTCCCTTAGATACTCACTGCCCCTGACACCAAAAGCTATTATTGGGTCTGCATGGCGCACCACTGCATGTGATGCTATTGTGTCAAAGGTCACACAATATTGATGTTTAATATACTGCTTTGGGTGAGGTTGTCTTTTGGCTCGCTGGGCCACTGGGTGACAAAAAGTTAATGCTTTGTCCCCACATTCAAAAATGTTGGACACGCCTGTTCTAGATGAAGAGGGGGACCAGTGGCTCCAACGTGGTGTGTATGACAAAGGCGTAAAACGATCTCTTTAAGACAACAGGTCACACATCAATACGTAAAGAAATAAGGTTAAGATTTAACATTAGGCCGAGTTGGCAACAGATTTCCATGAAACAATCAAATGCACAGTTGGGCAATAAGTCTGAGCAATCTTTACCAAAGGAATGTAAAAACAGCAAAAAAAGCAGTCAGCAACAGCGTTCCATGTAGACATGTGCTTAAACGCTAAACTTGGAACATTACGCATGACGTTTGTGGTGAGAGAAGCATAAAACAAATGAATAAACAGTGCCAAGGTAAGTCCCACACTGCGGTGTCTGGGTTTCTACACTACACTGCCACAATCTCGACACAAACCATCCTTTCTTCTCAAAGCCCACCTGTCTGAAGGTGTGGGGATTGTTACTTGCTCTGTGCGGTGCTTACAACAGCAGACGCTTCCCTTCCACGCACTACACAAAAGGCTCCTGCACCAGATGTGCTCATTTCCATAATGGCCAGAGAGCCAAGCGAATCTGCACCGCCACGTAGCTCATTTGCATGCGCGCAAGGCGTGTGTGTGCGGCGTTCCTGCATCCTCCTCACCTGGCTTCAGCTCAGCTCGTGCCGATGATTAAATACACAGCAAATAAAGGATCGACTTGCAGCAATGACAATTTCCATGCTCAAATAAGATTCAACGAAGTGTGACATACTCAATGCAGGTGGCAAGTGTGCATTGCAGGAATGAACGTGAATTGAGAGCACAGGCAGGTTTGATGAATTGGTGGTCATTCTTATGCTCCCCTAAATGCACTTTGCTTTTTTGCAAAGCAGGCGGCATCCTATATTCAGGTCATGTACATCATTCGACATTTAGCCCCCTCCCCCCCTCAGACACGCCCACACCACTGACATTCTGGCCCCAGTGCGGCCCAGACCTCAGTAACCTCCTGCCCCTGCCCCCCTCACGAAAGGGGTAAACAAGGGGTGTTACAGTGGGACGAGCCTGCCAAAATGGGTATCTTTGAAACACACTTTTCTGCAGTATTTAAGGGGGAGCTCCCGCTGGAGGGGGCCCAAGCCCACTACTTGAGGGACGCACACTTGCCTCCCCTCTCTCTAGAAGCTCGGGAGGCCCTTGAGGCTCCTATTTCATCAGTGGAGGGAAAATGGACTATACAGTCATTGAAAAATAGAGCCCGATGGCTTTATGGCCCCTTTTAATAAGAAGTTTTGCAATGGCCTGGTCTCCCCGTTGGTGAAGCTGTTTAACTCTTTCATGATCTCCAAAAGAGTGCCCTGTCTATGGGAGCCTCGACGACCGTCTTGCTCCCGAAACTGGGTAGGGACCCGTCCCTTCGTGATTCATATTGTCCTATTGCAGTCACTAATGTGGACTTGAAGCTTTTCTCAAAAATACTGGCCTGTCGAGTGAATGGGGCACTGCCCGGGCTCATAGATGGCGACCAGGCAGGGTTTATTACGGTATGGGGCGCAGGACAACGTGAGACATACATTTGGTTTGCTAGAGGTGAGGAGAGATCGGGCCTAGACCTGGGGATTATCACATTGGACACCCATAAAGCCTTTGATAGGGTAGACTGGGGTTACTTGAGGAGTGTTCTAGAAAGTTTTGGGTTTGGGCCTGGGTACATTTGCTGGGTTATGGCGATCTATCAACATCAATCCACACACCTCCGAGTTAATGGATCATTGTCCTAAGTCTGGCTATTTCCAGAGGCACAAGGCAGGGCTGACCTCTATCCCCATTAATTTTCGCCTTAAGCATGGAACCATTTGTCAACCGCATTAGAAGTAATGAGGCAGTCAAGGGCGTGAGGGTAGGTGGTACAGATTATAAGGTGTCCCTTTATGTAGATGACGTCCTGCTTACCTTAAGCAACTCTGCCTCCTCCCTGGCAGCAGTATTGGAAGAGCTGGACGAGTTCGGCCAGGCCTCGGGCTTTCAGGTGAATTATAGCAAGTTGCATGGACTGGACGTGTCCCTCAGGCCCCAGAAGAAAGAGGCTAAAGGAGCTCTTAGCCCAATACAGTGGACTCGGGACTCTATCCCATACCTGGGGGTTCATATCATGAGCAAGCCACCAAAGGTACATCGAACTAACTTTCCCCTGCTGTTCTTGGAACTGATCAGGGATTTGGCCAGTTGGGGGCACCAGGAGATTTCCTGGTTTGGCTGCATCGCAGCAGTCAAAATGAACCTGTTCAGCTCTGGCAGTGAGAGTCCTGGACTCAGACCCTCGTACACTTCATGGGAAGATTTTCAAATTCATTTGGGGGAATAAAAGTGCTAAAATATCCAGAAGGGTCTTGCTAAAGCCAACAAGTGTGGGAGGTCCCAGATGTGTTCCTCTATAACCTTGCAGCGCAGCTATCGCACGCTTTCACCTGGGCCTAAGTGGAAAGTAATTGAACAGGACCTGTCGGCAGTCGACCTATTTCGGTTACCTTTTGTGAAGGTCGAGACACCAGTGCAGGAATGGGGCTTCTCCTTGCGCGCAACAATCAAAATCACGCTCTAGTACATGGGGAGGGCTTGCCATGGATGGGGAGTATCTAGGAGTTTGGGGCCCCTCCCACCCTTGTGGAATAACACGGAATTCAGGGCCAGGATGCAGGGGACGGTGAGGCTTGGGCAAACGGGTCAAGGGTGGCTTGGCAGGCCTATGGCAGCATTATAAAGATAACAGGCCATTGACATTCGAAGAATGCAAGCGTACTTTCAACCTGTAAGAGTCTGAATGCTTTAGATACACGCAGCTGAGGCACTGGGCCTCCCACCCGCACACGAAGAAGGGGGCAGTTAGGCCCCTCTCTGCTCTTGAGATGACACTACAGGAGGTCACCATGGGGGGTGGCTGACCTCAAAGCTAAACAAGGTTTTGGATAAGGGAGATCCTGTCACACGCTTGCCATACATGACTAAATTGGAAGATGATTTGGGGAGCCCCATCGAGGATGAGGAATGGTTGAGAAAAAGGGGTCGGATGCTCAAGTCCTCCCGGTGTGTCACAGACAGGAAACGCTCCTATAACTTTTGCTACAGATGGTAGAACTTTGGCATGGAAACAGACCTCAGAGAGGCTGCATCACATGGACAGTGATTACTCTGCTACATGTTGGTGGGGCTGCAAAGCAGTGGGCTCCCTCTTCCACATGTTGTGGTCATGTCCCAAGGTGGACATTTACTGGAAGGAGATGTTGGCTAGAATAAAAGAGATCACAGGGTTGACCCTGCCCATGGACCCACGCATCGTGATTCTGGGGGACACGGGTGGTGGAGTGTTCCCCCTTACTGGTCTAATGGCCACTTTAATTGAACACCTCCTACTGGCAGCGAAGTTGGTCATCGCCCATACCGGAAAGGCGAGTGAGGGCCCTGTGGTTCAAATGTAGTGGGTTAGGGCCTGGGAGATTTTGGTGGCGGACAAAATCACTGCACTGTGTGAAAGGCGATACCCAAAATATGTCTTGTGTGGGCTCCATTCATTGACTTTGCAGAGAGATACCCTGCAATGGCCACTTGGCCACCAATGTTGCAAAATGTTTCCTCTCTGTGATCCTGCCTTGCTCTTGAAAAAGAGAGGGTGTGGCTGGTACCAGGGGGTGAGGGGCAAACAGATTCGAGTGCATTCAACCCTGGTCTGCACAGTATTGATCTCTAGCAAACAGGTGGGTCCAGGAATCGGATCCCGAAATTGGTTACATTGGATTGTACCTGTTGATATGCTCGTTTCTGTACTCACAATATGTTAACTTAAATAAAAGTTTTGGCGGGGAGGGACGGTTTGGGGGGGGGGGGGAGAAAACGAAAAAACACACCCTTTTCCAACAGTAAAAACCAACTGTGGCGTAGCTAGAGTTGTCCATGAGGTCACTCGGATCTTCGAGGTGAAATACACCCTGGAGTTGTAGGCTGCCATGTACATATTTTACATTGGACTCTGAGATCTTGTAATCCGCGGTTTGGCAAGTCTTCGTAAATGGAGGAAATAGTTGCTCTCACAACATTGGTGTGTTGTAAAATCTTACCATATGCAACAGCAATCGACCAAATGTGGTCTGATATAACCATCACATGAAATAAAAGACAATGCTAGAACTGCAGTGATGCAACAACAACGCATGTAGTTCTTTCTAGTAGAATTTAAAATTACTCCCTGCCCACAAAATGAGAGACGATGGACAAAGCTCCACTTTCTGTTGTCTCACAGGGTGAAGAGCACAGCCGGGGAGAGGAGCAGAGTTGAAGGTCGCATTCGTACAGCAGTTAGAAGCAGCACAGGCACAGATGGTAAACAACATGCGTCAAACAATGACATCAAATTCTCTAAAAATAATTTTCATTTTTACTTCTGTATTCCAGAAGAATGATTCTCTATGTGCAGGGAGTGTGTTTAACAGCAACCTGACAAAGTGTCGACTAGAAACTAAACAATAGGACTTTGGCACAGAAACGGACATGGTCGTAAGAAAATAATCGCATGGACACATCATCCTTGTTCATATGAATGCACTTAGAAGCTGCATCCCGCTACAGGTGCAGTCGATGACATTTCACGCGGATTCTCGAACTGCCTGTGTATAAATTACATTCGAGGAGCCGTTTTTAACAGAACGGATGAAAAAACATTTAGCACAGGCGGAACAAATTCTTATTTTCACTAGTTTTCTAAAAGCGATAATATATGATATATGTATACATAAATAAAATTCCCTTTCATGAATTTCAGTGAGGCAATCACTATTTTTGAAATATGTGCTGTGGAAAGGGATTGCGTAATACCTTTCCAACAGCAAAGAAGGTTGGTTAAGATGGACATAACTAAGCTACTCATTTTCACAACACACTATTTCCTTGCTTCATGCAAAAACCGCAGCCCTGCCAAGGATACGGTTTACTACAGCCCCTTTGAGCTAATCAAATGACACACAAACAAGAGTATTTCATGAATTTTCGACAATATAAGAAAATAAAGCACACTGTCCAAGCAATCCCTGCCGATTTAGTACAAAGCTGTTTTGCGTCCCCTTGTTTTTTCTGATGGCGGCTCCATGCAAATTACGCAAATAAACCCCGTTTACGGAGCCTAATTTTCATGTTAAAAAAAGTGAAGTGCATGTCGGACCAAGCGATGAGCTAGGGCAAGCCTTGACAAGCTAGCACAAAGTCGTCCTTTTTTACTGACTGCTCAATTGCAAGGCCTGTGCGGCAGATAATCCTCATTTAAATATTTGCATGCGAGTCAAATAAGCTTGGCACATTCTGCACTTTATCATTTACCCGAGGTTCTGTTTTTTTGTCAGTGAAAGTTTAAAGCCCGCAGGGCATCCTGTTTTAAGCAAGCCACTTTTCAAAAAGGTCTTTGATCAACATTCTAGGAACCCGAAAAACTGGATAGACATTAGGGAACATGCATTCATTACTCGATATGTATTCCTGTTCCTAGCTTGGCGTCTGCACTCACCGTCAAGCGGCCCAAATGGCCATGTCTGTCCATGGCACAGGGGAGCCACCTTTGCCAAATCGTGTCTTAATGACACGATACATGTGCGGGCCGACAAGCGCGTTTTGTGGCACAGGGTTCGAGGATATGTTGAGCATGACATACTCCTCCCCCAATTAAAATGTTAGTACATTTAGACACACATGACTTTTTAAAATGTATGTTGATGTTCATAGTGTACATAGTTGTATTTACAAGGCTTAACAAAATGTAAGTCCACTTTCTCATCTGAGGACTCTACGTGATGTATGTACTTCTAAACACAGATGTGCATGCGCCAGGGTACCGGGAACGTCCATGTGGATGGACCCCTGGGCCTGTCCAGACCTGATTATGTCTGATCCATGAGGGCGTATCGGGTGCCAGCCATAAGCTCACATTGCTTGCAGCAGGAAGGGTTTCCCAGTGTGCAATGGAATGAGAGAACTGGCATTCAAACTCTCCTTCAGGACCATTCAGCTATAGATGGCGATTGAATACAATGTGCTACTTGGATGTGTTTCCTTCTTGTTTTGCTTCACCTGGAAACACAACCAAGAAAGTTGGTGGATCTGGCATAGGCTTCTAGTCCCAGTCTCTGGAATCGGTCTCTTCACATGTGGCACAGCCAGTCTGAAGTTCACCCACAAGTGTGCAGTCCGGTCTCTTTGTGACCCAGAACAGTTTTGGTTTTGAATTGAACATTGGAGACATAACGTGGCCTTTAAGCAGTGTTTGCAACACCGCTGCACAGATGAGTTTTAAAGACTGTGAGGACAGTATACTATTAATAAAGAGAATATGTAGGTTAAAACGCGTTTGCTCACTTAATACATACGAAGCTTGTCGAAGGCCTATTTGCATTACCAACAAGTTTTTACAGGCTTGTGGTCGTCCCGGAATTGACAGCTCAGCATCAGAGTCACAGAACTGTCCTTTTTAACCTACACAATCGAAAAGTAGAAAAAAAAACAATCTTTTTTTAAACACATCACTTCAGGGCAGACCGTTCCCACTTCTAAATACTGCGATTACAGGGTGTTCTTAATAGAAGGACGCAAGAACGAAAGGTTTCAGATTCTCCTCTTCAAATTAAAATGTGTCCTTCAGGATGATAGCAGATGTCTGGCGTAAGTGCTTCATTCATTTTTGCTGGCTTAGTATAACAGGCACAGGTCATTCCCCCAACCCTGCAAACATTCTCTCCACCACTGCCCATTTCTGTTCGGAGTCCAGGCGCTGTTAGGCCATCTCCTGCACACTGCAGGCCCTGGGCAAACAAGCAGAGTGGGCTGAAGTCTGCTGACAGGTTGAGGTCTGTTGAGAAAAAGAGGATGATCAGGAGAGGAGAGACCGTCCTTCCCAGTACACATATAGGGGTGAGTGGGGTGAAGGCATCATGAAGTAGACACAGACAACAGGTTCCAGATTGGCTCTTAATAGTTTATTAACTTAAAAGGCAGGATGGAGTAAAGCCTAACTTGCCCCATGCTAAGGTGGGATTTCCCTACCCAAAGGAAACTAAGGATAGTCTGTGTCAGTAAGTCCAAATCAAATGACTGTGTCCAAAACCTATACTTGTTCTTACAACTAACTGTATACAATGTGTAGGGATGTCAGCATCATAACGTTCTGAGCTTCTTCCAGTTCTTGGCTTGTAATCGGCTTCCCCTTCCCCAAGTTCCAAACAGTTCACAAAATATCTGGGTTCCCTTCCTCTGTGTTGTCTCATTTAACATCAGTACTTTTCACTGGTTCACATAGATGGTTGTGTTTCTTGACTGCAAAAATCACGCTAGGCACAGTTTTCGGACCACACGGTCCACCCATTACAGGTCAAGCAATCAACACCCCTTCTTAAGTGCTTTCTATTAACAATTGGCCACTGCCTTCCTTTGACAGTGAAGCGTGTTTCTTTCATCAGTGTCACACTCTACTAACACTTTACCGTGGCTTGATTGGCCACCATAAACTTTGTTACACTTTCTATATTCTTCTAGATCTTGCAAATGCAGGTTTCCTGTTAACCTGCAGTTCCTTGGTTTCTCAACTCATACCCTTCTTGGTATTTTCTTGGCTTTGCCAACACTTGTATCTCAGACAATTCATTCCATGGTATCTGCTGTATGCACCACCTTTCACTCTACTGACGAGTGCGCAAAACCTGCTTTTTCTCTGTGCGGCATTCAAAAGTGCTTATAATGTCTTTCAGTTAGTTCAGTATTCAAAAGTGCATGTTTCAGGTTCCCAGAGCGCCCTGGTATGAGTGTTACCCTGATTCCACTCATCGGTTGCATATGGCAGCTCCTTTTGGTTTCTTTCAACTCCTTACGCTGCTTTCTGCCTTCCACTAGCTCAGCTCTTCCATCGTGGCAGCCACAGAGCACCGCTCGCTCTCCTAATGTCCTGTAGCGGTTGAGGTGCTTCGGTGCGCCACAGCTCCCACCGTGTGCATCCAACAAGGAGAGCGGCAGGACCTCCAGACCCTCTTGCGGCCAGCCTTGGTGTGCCTTTCTCCTGCTTTTTCTCTCTAGCGCACTTCTGTACAGCTTGCTTCGCTCCAGTCCGCTCTGCTCCAGTACGCTTCTGCTTGTGCTCTAACGATTTTTATACCCATTGGCAAATTACCACAGGTGTGGGTCATTAAGTTTAATTGCCCGACTATGGCAGACCCATTAGCTGGACGTGCCTGGCTGTTCCACTGATACACCTCCATTGCCCTCTTCTTCGTCTCAGTACCAGAGTGGTGTTTGGGGCTATTTGAATTAATAAAGGAAGTGTGTATAACTGTATATTGTCTCCTACTTGTCTTGGTACCTGACTGATGTGTATCTGCATTAACAATATAAGGCTCATATGCGTTTATCTCACCCAAATGAGGATGTTTCCTCCAAGTTGGTCTCTTCCTCGTCTCAGTGTTGAGGTGGTGTTTCTGGGGGACATTCTGGAGAACAAAAAAGGGAAAGGGCTGGTAGTAGCCTACAAAGGCTTGAGGGACAGAGGGTTTATTCTGAAAAGAGAATGGGGGATACCATGTCTCACCTAATGACGTCCTCTCCCAACTCCCCAAGTTCCCTCCACCCAGGTGATCCTCGCTCGCATATCCACCCCCAGAGTCAGGTTCCAAAAGCGATGGCCTTTTCCTGGCCACCTGAGAGGAGGATTCCAGGGAAAAAGAAATGAGGACGGTCTCAGGCTCCTCACAGTGGGAACACAAAACTCCTCTGTTTAATTTGCTTTCCAGACAGACAATCGTTTTAAAAAGAAAATAACTCTTGTGACACTGATTTGGCAAAGGTGTGGGGCAGAGTCTCTGCCATGCCCTAGCTACATACCTGAACCGGGGCACAGACCCAACAAGTACAATAGTCCTGCAACATATAGGATGGCTGTCCATGCTACACATTTTCCGTCAGACAAAGGCACCCATGTAGTAAAGAAAGCTATCCGCCACTAATTGGAGTAAGCATTATAATATAAAATCTCTGCTAGATTGTGTGTTTCCTACCCTTTTCCTTAACCTATACTGTTAGTTTGCCTCCCAGGGTTCCAAAATCTCTCTCCCTTGTCAGAAGTCCAATATTATCCATTTCTTCCAATTTAATGGGCAACCTCGTAACAAGAGAAGGCATTGAGAGACTGGCGGTAGATGGAGGGGATCAACAGACGTATCTAAATAACGCCTAAGACCACGTACCAATTTGACCCCCATTAATTATAATTCAGCCCGTGTTCTGCCCAACAGCCTAAGCCCAATCCTTTGCCTAGCAACAAACATGAGACGCCCTCTGGAGTCACTGCCAAACATCCCGCTAGTGCCATTGATGATCAGTCTCCATTCATCACCTTAGAGCCTCTAATAGAGCCATCATGTAACATTAAAGGTGCCCTTATTAATGCCTGCTCACTAGGAGCCCACGCCATCGAAATCCATGACCTCATTATCGAACAACTGGACCTACTAGTAGTTCCAGAAACCTGGTTGCACCAAGCTTCTGGACCCCTACTAGCTCTGGCCATCTCACCAGATTACAACATCATCAGGACTGACAGATCTAATGCACAAGGAGGTGTTGTGGCCATTATAGCCAAATCCAATCTGCAAATTAGATCCTGCTCCATCGAAGAAATAATAGGTTACAAACTCCTACTAGCCAGACTCGCTACCGACCAGAAAATAACCTCCAACTTCTTGGTCATTTACAGGTCACCCAATAGCAATAACCATCCGGACCTAGACATTTCCTTGCTGCTAGCTCCGCACATCAAACCTAATACCCAAATGTATCATCCTTGGCAATATCAACCTAGGCTTCTATGACAAGCAGGACACCAAAGCAGAAGCCCTACATACTGCACTCAATGATATGAACTTCACACAATTGGTGAATGCCCCCACCCATATCAAAAGTCGAACTCTGGATTGGATACTTGCGCTTAATTTCAAAATATCCATCAAGTCGGTTGTACCCCTTGATTGGACCGACCACCATAGCATCAACCTTTCCCTTACTCGAAAGGAGATAAGCCCTTCAATAACTAAGGCAACGGATACTTACGAAACTAAAAGTATTTGCAAGCTAACAGCTGAGAATCTAGCCTCCATCATAACCAATGCGCTGTCCTCCAACATGGTCACTAGCAACAACCCCAGACCTACCACAAGTGCCTTACCGCCATTATTGACACAGAAGCACCTTTAATAACCAAAACACAACGTGCTGACAAACAAACAAGTTTCTGCTTTAATGAGAAATTTGTCTTGCTTAGACAAACTAAAAGATCGCTTGAACATATCAACAAAAAATCCCCTACACCACACTACCAACACCTTCAGAGCTGCTAACAAAATCTACACAGCTGCAATTATAACTATAAGCCAAGGCATATAACACGCGTATTAGCAACGCCACCTCTAACTCGAAAGAGCTCTCTACATTCTTAAAGAATTGGAAAACCCAATCCCAGTTACTACGCCTGCTAACTCCAGTAAGGAATGGTGCACTACCATCCAAAATGCGTTAGCCTCCAAAATTGAGCTATTCCAAAAGAAAATCTTCACAAAAAGAAAAATCCTAGCCAAAAATAATGTGTTGAATACCAATCTCAATAAAACTAAGGAAAATGTGAACCTGAAATTCCAATTTACCCCAGTGACCCAAGACACAGTGGCAGACACTATCTCATCTCTAAACTAAAAGCTTCACATTGCAAAGGGGACAACTTTCCAGCCCACCTAGTTAAACTCTGCGCCTCCCGTCACCCCTATTATTACCAACTTTGTGAACGCCTCTTTCAACACAAATACAGTCCCAGCAAGTATAAAAGAAGCGTGGTTGACCCCACTGCTGAAAAAACCATCTCTTGATGCAACAGTACCCACTAAATACCGACCAATAACCACAGTACCATTTTTGCCCAAGCTTATTGACAAAATAGCTTACAATCAAATTCAAGCCCATCTTGAACAAAACCAGCTCTTTAGAGCTAGACAATCTGGATTCAGGCCCAACCACAGCACAGAAACGGCTCTCCTGGATCTGAAAAACCAGATGGATACGGTTAGGGACGCAGGTAAACTCCGTATACTACTGTGGTTGGATTTATCTTAGCATTCGACTTAGTGGACCATGATAAACTATGCGCTCCTCTAGCCAATGATTTCTGCTTCTCTAAAGATGCCACCCTCTGGGTGAAATCCTTTCTAGCTGAACTTAAGTCTAGAGTAAGCACTGGTAAATAGGCTGCCGATCCCATACCAGTCCTCCTTGGGGTACTCCAAGGGTCCTGTCTATTGCCCACCTTATACAATGTGTACACTAAGCTTCTCTTCTCGGCTTTGGACGCCATGGGTGTCAACTACACTAACTTCGCAGATGACACCGAGATCATCATACCGATCTCAGGGGATTATGTCCAGGACACAATGATCAGCAACAATATATACGCAATAATGCAAAATTGGATTGCTCTGAATAGCCTCTGACTTAACGATGAGAAAACAGGGATTCTCATCGTTGCTCCCAAACCAGAATCAGCGCCCTCCATTCAGACTATTCATCTATCAACATTGATGGTTCCCTGATCCCAGTATCGAAACAGGTCGAAACCCTAGGAGTTTATTTAGATGCTTATCTAACAATGACCAGACATGTAAGCGCCTTATCAGCGTCTACATCCTACACTTCCAAGTTGATTGCCCTAAGTCGCCAGTACCTCACGCCTACAAACTGCATCACTTTAGCCAGAGTGTCAATATTATTCAAGTTGGACTATTGTAACATACTCCCTATTAGGGACCTCCAACTCCAACCTAGGGAAACTACAATTAATGTGAAACAAAGCGCTACGAGCAGCCCTAGGAATCAAGAAGTCTGACCATATCTCCAACATTAGGAGGGAGACTCATTGGCTACCCATTAAGGCTAGAATCAACTTTAAATCCCTGTGTGTTACCCACAAATGCCTTACCAGTAAAGCTACCATATACTTAAATAACTCAATAAGCAAAAACGATTCTAATAGAACACTCAGATCCAATAAAAAGTTGCTCCTTGCTGTCCCCCGTTTCAAAAGCTCCAGAGCAAGAGGCAGCAGCTTCCTAGTCATGGCCCCGAAACTCTTGAACGAGCTTCCACTAAACATTAAAAATGAAGACTCCTTCCAATGTTTCAAAAAACGACTAAAAACCTGGCTATTCAACCAATACTAGTTTAAACCACACATTATCTAAAATGTCCACCCTCCGTAGGCCCAGATAGATGCCTCCCTAGGATAGACTATTACCAGAATCTGTAAATAATGAAAGTGACCATGCAATGTATCAACCTATGTAATGTTTTGTACGAGTGTTTTTTTATGTAATTGGAATACTGTTGAATTTTATTGTAAGATGTCTACAACAACGCTGTGCTACCCGAGGGTTTGGGCGTTTAACAAATGTAATAAATAAATAAAAATAAAAGACTTGCCACAGATGGCACATAAATCACTCAAACTGTCTGAGATGGTTCAAGGTTTTTTTTTTATTGAATCTTGAACGGCCCCAAGGCCTTCCCTGTAGTGTAAAGATTGACTTATGCACAAGATGGTGTCTAAAGTCATCTGTCCATCTCCCTCTGTGATTGCCTGTTATAATCAGTCAAATTCACTCTCTCCTTTTCCTTTCCTGTCTTATCACTACACTCCTCAAACTCCACCTCTCTCAACTCTCCACCTTTGCCTTCTATCCCTTCGATTTTGCCAAGTCCATCTAGAACTTAGCAACACCCTTAGTAGTTACCACTCTCTCCCCACTACTATTCTTCTTACACTCTACTACTCTCTCTTTCACACTAATGCGCCCTCCTCCACACTACTGCTCAAACATGTTCCTTTTACCAAGTAAGTATCTTCCACTTTACAGACACGCCCTTTACTAATTCACCCGACCACATGCACCAACCACACTGTCACCCACACAGCAGTACCACTTGCATTCCCCAACCAATACCCCACCTTATCCAATAATAGCCTCCACAATCCCCTGCTCCTTCCTTCCTCCTGCTGGTCTCTTGCTCCACCCCCTCTGAGCTCACGCAAACAACCAACATTTCCTGTTTCCTGGCAGCTCTTTCATACTCCTCCTTCTTCCCCCTAGAGGTTCTTTTGTCCCAAGCAATTTGGCTCTGCCTGCCCCACCCTGGAGGCCTTACAATCTGCAAAGGTGACAAATATCAGGCTAAGCCCACCCACTTTCACCACGCAGGCCCACCGCAGAATAGCGATGGCCGCCCAGAGAGATGATTTTCCCAGTTCATGTCAGGCAGCGTTGGCACTGGCCTTGCCAAGGTAAGCTCAGCCCCGGTGGGGGTTTGCACCCCTGTTTCTTCCCTGGTGCTCTAATGATTATTCCAGATGAGGATTGTGGGACACTGATGATCAGGAGTGGTGCAAAGTCCCTTTTACATCCACATAGAGCTTGCAGTCATTTCACCCCCATCTTGTTTTGCTGGCTCTCTCTGCTGATAATCTGACCACTGTTAATGCAGGAAACTGGAGGGTTGTTATCTTTTAGGTTGATGCAGGTCTCTGGTTTCTCAATGCGGCTACCGGGTGGCACTGGAGGGCTGCTATCTTCCTGTACAAGAATTCTAGAAGAGACAGGAAGACAAGCATTATGACTTAGAGGCCTGGTGTGAGACATGTTTGCACTGCAAAGATACATGCTGGCACAAGGGGGGGGCGGCAGGGGAACTAGCGCTCCCCTACTGCCATTGTCCTCAGAGTGAGGACTGGCTGGAGACTTTGCCCAAGATCCCCATCCCTCTGCTGAGAGGGTTCCCCAACCCTTTGTGACAAGACTAGGGTACTGGCCTTATCACAGATTGTATGAGATCCCAGTTGTACGGATTTGCCTGCAGTCAAAATGATCCTAGGGCATCAGCCTCGGCTCCTATCAAAGGGAGCATTATCTTTTGTATCTATTAGTATGTTTGTATGGCACCACCTGCAAAACAAAAGAGGTGATGGCTGGAAGATATAGAATAAATCTTAACCTCTGGCATTGCTCTGGCAACCCTCCAGAGCATCGTTCCTCACCTGCTAATCCATTACAAAAGGGGAAATGCCATATGCAAATCAGGCTTGGTCCCACCCCCAAAGGGGTAGTCCAGCCCGAACTGCTTGGTCACATCCCTTCTGCACGAGACCACAAGCATCCCTAAACATGTTTCAGCCGTGTAGGGCCTCAACGGTGAGGAGTGGCTTCAGTCTCTAGGCCCTGCAGGCATGGGATCCACATCTAGGCATACCCGTCCAAGTCGGGGCGACTACAGCAAAACAAAAGAGGTGATGGCTGGAAGACAGACAACTTTGTGGCTGCTCTATGCAGGAGAGCGAAGGAGGAGAAGCTGATAATTCTCATGCCAGGAACATTCCTGAGGGATAGGCTAAGAGGGGAGACAGAATGCCTACAGAAAGGTTCAAGGCAACATGACAGCAGTAGGTGATGGCCCATAGCGGAAACATGCTCAGGTGGCAGGAGAGCTAACGCGATCAAGTTAAGCACCAGTTATCTCAGCGGAGACAATAGCAGAGATAGATAGTCCAAGCGTAGCACCAGTTAGTTTCGTAAGTTCAATGCTTCCTTGAAGAGGTGGGACTTTGTTGTGACTCACTTACCCCCTTGTATGTCTCTGACCTCGCACTTCGCTACGTTGCTGGCGCATTTGCATAGAAAACGAGTTGCCATGCCTGTACACTCCCAGCACAGAGCAACTTGAGGGACTACAGTTCCAATGATGCTGAGAACAAGGTCACGTGATGCTTTCATGTCTTCGCATCATTATGCTGTCCGGAAGTCCATTGATTATTGCAAAGGCTTGTATTTCTACAGTCGCGGAAAGCCGTGCAGTGCTCCTTAAACGTTTTTCAACAGGCAGCGAGCTCAGTTTTCCCTGTTCTGCTCTGTGACTTTGATCCTGCAGTTTTGACTCGTTTCTGTTGCCTGGACTGACAGCTCTTGCTCCTTGCCTGCTGCGACATCTGGGAGTTATCGCTGGACTGATTCTTTGGCTTTTGAGATTCATGATCTTTTTTCTGGATTGTGCTGCCTTCTGTAAGGAACTCATGGCAGCAACAGTAAAGACAGACACAAGTGATCACAGTTCAAGGGTGTTTATTAAACTGTATATGTAGGTTGCAAAAATGCCTAATCTATACCTAAATCTAAGATGGGAGCAAGCTACGACCATCAAATAATAATAAGGCAGCCCTAGTGGTGTTTTGTCAAATAAAAAAGGCCTATACTAAAAATAACGATTGCAAATCCTTACAACTAAATACAAAAAACAGTGTGGGATAAGGTTCACAAGAAAGAAGTGTTCACAAATGATAAGTCAGGATGTGGTAGCCGGGGTCTCCCTTCCCCACATTCTGGGCACGGGACAAAGCGGGACTACTGAACACAGACCACTCTCGAGCTTTCCCAGCACGAGACAACAGTTCCGCTCTCAACTATCAGGACCTTGGATGGTTAAGTCTCTTTTCTACAAAAAGTCTCTTGCCTCCGAGGACCTTATGTGGTTAAAATAAACAAAAAGTTCCTTTCCGTAGGCACATTGGGTGATGACTCTTCACCCCTGCATCCCCCTCTTCTGGGATCAGATCCACAAAAAGTTCCTAGTGATATCAGGACCATCGGTAGTTACATTTCTTGCAGGTAGGTCAAAGACTTTTGACTGTACAGGGGTTTTTGCTTATACCCCTGTGTGAGCACTTTGACTGTGCCTTGTGCCTCTCCTATGGCCTTCTGGTATCGGTAGTTTCAACAAAATGCGGGATCAACCAGAGTATCTCGAATGAGCACCCAGATGGTGCTGAACCCTTCTGCAGCTGGTTTTCCCTTAATGTTCATAGAACTTTTATTAATTTGCCACTTTGCGACTTTCATTCAACACAGTTCGATTTCTTATCGGCTCTTCCCTCGACTCACTGGCTGTAATGAACCACTTGGCTTTTCTTCTATCTTGAATCAAGGACGGTACCACGGTAGCAGGCGTCTCTTTCTGTCCTTCTTATGAGAATAGGCATGCTCCCTGTACTGTTGACATCTGCTGCAACACACGCTGCCTATTGTTTGCAGTCTTACAATTCCTTCCACGGAGGCTTAGCGTGTCTGGGTTGGAAAGGGCAAGGTCGCTCCTCGTCACCCTTTCGATTCTCACCGCCTTTCTCCTCTTCTTGAACTGCTGTGTTTGGATAGCTGTATCATTGTGCCGTCTGCCTTCCTCGTAGTGTGCTCTCTTGCTCTACCTTTTAACCCTGTAGGGAATAGAAAGTGCGGTCAGGTGTGTGTGATTCTGGTCAGTTGCCTGACTTTGCCTGACCATTGTGTTGAGACATGTCGGGTAAACAACTCTGGTGTTAGTCCGTTGTCTTTCATACTGTGCAAAAGTGGTTGTGTCGGAAACGGGCAGGGGGAAAGAGGTAGAGTTTCTGAAGTTTTTTAGTGTCCTACGTGGTAGTGTGGGGGAAAGGTGTTAGAAGAAGGGGGATACGGCTTCTCAACCGTCAGTGTGCCACTTCCACTCCCCGAGGACCCCCCATCCAGGTGGATCCTCCCACACTGGTCCACTCCAGGAACTGGATCCAATAGCGATAGCCGTGTCCTAGCCACCTGGATGACAGATCCCCGGGGACTAGTAAGTGAGACACCTCTAGGTTTCTTACACCTCCCTGTAACTGCTGCAACGTTTGGATATTTTGTGTTTTTTTTTGGGGGCGGGGAGTTCTTATTTTATTTTATTTATTTATTTCTACCGTGCCGTAGCCCGCAAGCATCAGGGCGCCACATGTACATGCAGAATCACATTATACAAACAAGTGACGGGACAACATGAATCTACAGATTTTCAGGCGCGATTTGGCTTAGATTAAGGGAGTTATCTAAACAAGTGGGTCTTGAGTTTCTTTTGGAAGGTAATGTATGAGAGCTCCAGCCTTATTTGTGGTAGGAGTTTATTCCATAAGGTCGCAGCTTTGATGTGAAAGGCTTTACTGAGTCAGTTGGTTTTCCTGAAACTGGTGGTTACGAGGTTGCCCTGGGCTTCAGACCTGAGTCCCTATCTTGGTACATATGCAACCAGTTTCTTCTTGAGGTATGCTGGGGCTTTCCCATGCATGCACCTGTGGGCTAGCGTCAGGGTTTTGAACTGTATTCTATCTTCGATAGTAAGCCAGTGTAGATTTCTCCTATCTTCACTGGGTTTTTATTTTTGACTTTTTTTGCCTCTTTCTGCGACACTCCAGATAGCCTCTGTTTCTGCTTTTTTTGTGTGTATGGTTCTACGCTGGAATTTTGGATTACCACTCCTGGATCTTCTGGGTGGAATTGCTGGATTTTGGACATTGTGGTGACTTTCAAGAACTGGACACACATCCTGTTTGGGCCTTTGTCCTTTTAGATTGCGCCTTTGTGCCGTACGGGTCAGGTTTGGATACTAAAGAACTCAATTCCTGTATTTTACTTCCTCTGAAGAAAGTGCCCGGAGTAGAACTGCCATTGACACTTCAGTAGGAGTTCTCTGTGTCATAATAGGTTCCCAAATTTTCTATTTGAACAACAGGTAGGAGTTGGGTACAAGGGAGAGGGCGGTGGTGTGTTCCTTGTTCACTGTCCTAGTTGACCGTACTTATGTCTGTTTTTTCAATCTAGCACTGCTAGTTGCTCCTGCCTTTTCACTTGAGCCCTTAGCCTATCAGGTTGTTTCCTATTCACTGCAGGCTGTGCTCTCGAGAGAAAAGTCCCCTAGTGAAAGTAGACCCCAGTCGCTATACTCAGGTGGCTGGGGTCATCTGTATTCAAGCAAGTTCTTAACAGTCTTGAGGTGTTTACAAAAACAAGTGGCTTTCAACTTTTCCAGATTGAGGGGGAGTTTATTCCAGATTGTGGCACCCAAGTTTTCCATGGTGCTTCCTCCTGAAGGTACCTAGCAGGCAATATAGACTGCAAGTTACCAGTAAAGTTCTTACATTGCATGGATTTGCAGCGCACATTGTGTTTTTTATTCACTCACTGAGGACACATATAGAGACTGTTACGCAATGCAGAAAAAAAGGGACTCACACTATACAAGTCATTTTCTCTCCACTTTTTGGATTTCTGTCATTCTTAGTTTGTTGTTGCGTCTATGGAAAGGACAGGAAGAAACACAATCTGTAAGCAGAAAAGACATAGCCTAAGCTGCATTCACCCAGGGATCTGTACAGCTGTGTAAGATACGCTTTTCCTGGGTCTCTGTAGCGATCAGTCGTCGGCTTCTTCCTGGAAGGAGCTGCCATTAGGCAGTGAAGGCCCTTCAGGAATATTCCCTTTAGGTTGGAGGGGAACATAAGAAGAGCTCCCAGCTTCTCAAACTGTGTGCCAGGAAACAGTATTTCTTGTATTGCCACTCTTTGCGTCTTAGAGGCATCATAACACTCACCCATTCCTTCTGATCCCGGACATAAATTCAAATATATCCCCCCTTTGTGGAGGCCATTACCCCTTTCTGTAGGCTCAAAGACCTCGCTGTCTGCAGGGTCAGTGGGAAACAGCACTACTGGTTGGACTGCCGCACCACTGGATTTTCCATCTGCCCGGTTGTGAGGGCGTGAGCATGCATTAATTTCCCATCAGCTGTACCTGCGTACAGCTACTGAATTACTTTGCCCGCCCGCTCCCCCTGGTGCAAACCTCTGCACTCCTCGTTGCCTGGTGATGCCTGAGACCAAACCCAGCAAATAACACGAGAGAGATAAATAAATAAATTATTATTATGCTGTCTAACACATGCCATTCAATGTGCCTCATTACGAGGTTGGCGGTCCGGTAATAACGGAGCTGGTAAGGCAATACCAGCATCCATTACCGGTCTGTAGTATTACGACCCTAGACGCCGGTCCTACTGGCATCGACAAGGATCCGCTGTGGCCGTGCACCACCGTACTGGCATGCGGGCATGGGTGCGGGCGCCGCACCCATAATACCGGCATGACGCAGGGAAGAGGACATCACGAGACGCACGGACATGCACATACTGGCATTGAGATGCTGGTAAGAAGGGCCACCATGATGCCGGCAATACCGGCATCGCAGATCACCTGTTAAGAGCAATCTGCTGTGTAACCAACTGCTACAGGTGCACACAATCAGCACAGGTGGAGGCAATGGAGTCAGGCCCAGCACAAAAGGAGCACACCCACACACCACACCCCTTCCCACACCAAAATGATACCACTTGCACTTGCCATACTGGGGCTGGACGACATGCCTGCACTGCTACTCCTTGAGCAGGCAGTACAAAAGGCAACACAGAGGAGACGCAGGAGGAGAAGGAGGGCGAGACCGGGCCAGCAAATCCCACCAGTGCATGCAGTTGTTCCCCGCAGACAGGGCCAATCCATTTGACTTAACCCCAGCACAGATCCACACCCTGTACCGCCTGGACAGGGACACCATCACCACCATAGTGGAATTAATACAGGAAGACTTGGTCAGCCTGATCAACATCCGCACAGCCATCCCCCTCTGCTGAAGGTGGCATCTGTGCTCCACTTCCTGGCCACAGGCACTTACCAACACACAGAGGGCCAAATGCATGGCATGTCGGAATCATGCTTCTCTGTTGTGCTAAGCCAAGTGCTGGATGCCCTACTAAAGCATGCAAGGGCATACATATCCCTACCACGGACACCACAGGAGGCGAATGCCACCAAAATAGCATTCCATACACTGGCCGGCATGCCCAATGTAATAGGTGCCCTCAACTGCATCCAGTTGGTAGTCCCACATGCCATGGAGGTGGTGTACCGCAATCGGAAGCTATACCACTCCATCAACGTGCAGATGGTGTGTGAGGCAAGCCAGATAATAACACATTGCTGTTATCCACGATCCACGCATGATGCCATGGTGCTGCGGAACTCCTCACTACCCCGCTACATGGAAGGAGACGTCGTACGACGTGGCTGGCTGTTGGGTAAGTCTGCCCTCTGGGCCATGGGAGGAGAGGGTTTGGGGGGGCCTACATGTATATGCCCTCTGGGCCATGGGAGGAGAGGGTTTGGGGGGGCCTACATGCATGTGCAAGGGGAATGCCCTCTGGGCCATGGGAGGAGAGGGCTGGGGGGGCCTACATGCATATGCAAGGGGAATGCCCTCTGGGCCATGGGAGGAGAGGGTTGGGGGGGCCTACATGCATATACAAGGGGAATGCCCTCTGGGCCATGGGAGGAGAGGGTGGGGGCGGCTAAAAGCATCTGGAGTAATCCCCTGCCACACAACCCTCACATGTGCATACATAATGGACCTTGACAATCCATCGGGGTGCCTGGTGGTTCCAATGTCTAGGCCCCTAAGTCATGTACGTCACTCAAGGCTAGCACCATGGATTGGCAAGTACTGTACAGGGCAGATAGTTATGTAGATGTGGCTGCCATCAACGGGATAGTGCATGTGAACATGAAAGATGTACAGGCTGAGCACATAGGGCAACTAAGCAGTATCCTTACACATACCTCCTTCTGCTCCCATGCAGGTGATGCTGGCTATCCCCGGAAGGCGTGGCTCCTCATCCCTGTCAGGAATCCGCAAAACAGGCACGAAGAGGACTTCAATCGTGTACATACACGCACGCGTGTGGTCACTGAGCAGACCTTTGGCCTGTTGAAGGCAAGGTTTCGCTGCCTCAGCAGGTCGGGTGGCGCCCTCATATATGGGCCTGAGAAGGTGGGCAAGATCATCATGGTATGTGCAATGCTGCATAATATGTGCATCCGGCGGAACGTACCCCTGCCACCTGACGGAGCTGCCACCACCTGGTGAAGTAGAAAGAGAGGAAGGAATAGATGTTGGACATAGGCCAGGACGCGATACACTTGAGGGTCGCTCAGTGCGCCAATCGGTCATAGACAAATCATTCTGATGTACTGGGATGCAGAGGGTGCCTTGTATTGGGAACTGTGGGAACTGGGTGTGGGGGTATATGGGCACAGTGCACTATGAATCAATAAATTGACATACACCAAAGCAGCAATGTCCACTCATGTGAGGTTTTGTACACAACGGGTGAATTCAAGTGATGATTTGTACAACATGATTTAACACTCCACGCCCCCAAACACCCCTCCCCCTCCCCCGACACACGCCCACACACCCCCAGTACTACACACCCCACCACCCACCACCACCACCCTCCCACTAACACCCAAAGTCATCAATGGCACAACATGTGTCTGGATGCTGTGCTAAACAGAATGTGCAGGGTGGCCCTGCTACTTTGGAGCCCCCTTCGGAGGTGGGGGTTGCATCTCTGAGCGCTACACACTTCACAGGGTCATGCGCATGGGACTGGTCTGTGCGGAACTTGCTGGCGTGGTAGATGCAGATGAGGTAGATGGTTGTGTCCCCAAAGCCACAGTGTTTGCCGCTGCTCCATGCTGTCTGCAATACTGGTGAGGATCTGGCCCAAAGCATTGAATCCATCGCAGACTTGCTGAGTGTCAGAGTTGATGGCCTGGATTACGGCCGCAGTGCTGTCACATTTGACACAGCGTGTTGCCTCGCCTTCTGCAAGGTACTGTTTAACATAGCCATGCATCTTCTCCTGCCACTAGCCCTCCATCCTGGACAGACGTCATTCAAGGTTCCGTATAGCAGTGTTGGTCGTGGATGGTGGGTAAGGTGGTGTTACTGCAGCCAATACGAGGCTGTGCAATGTTGGAGACCACTCTCCATGGCTGCCCTGTCCTGATGAATCCTGGCGAGGGGTGTCCTGTGGGGTGACCTGCATGCTTGGGGTTTCACCTATAGGCCCTGAGTGGAGGACTCCTGCATTGGAGTATTCCTGAGGGCCACATTCCTCGTCGCCACTATGCTGTGCCGATGCAGACGTCTCCCCTATTGAGCTTGCGGCAGTGGACTGTGTGCCATCATTCTCCATACCAGCATATGTGCTCGTCCTGTGTAGGTTGTGTGTCCAGGGGTAGGTGTCTGCTGGTTCTATGTAGGTGGCAGCGTGGCTGGTAGGGCACTGGTTGTTGTCTTGCGTGCCGCTTGGCCTATCTTTGGTCCCCTCAACGTAGATGGCCTGGTGCCATCATCTTTGCCCCTAGACCTTTTGGCTGGTGGTGTGGCTTGTGCACTTCCATGAGGTTCTTCGGTGTCTGCATCCGTACCTGTGGGGGACAGAGAGTGGCAGGGCATCAGTGATGGTGGTGCTTGCATCATGCATGCATTGGTCTTTGTGCAGTTGGCGCCATGTGATCAGTTGCATGCCTGGATTTGCAGAGGACTGGGTACATGCCAGGTTGGGGGGGGGGTGTTTTGCAATCGCGCAGGTGTTCACATGTTCACCATGGTGTCTACTGTGGGGCCTTGAGGTGTGTTGTGACTTGCATGCTGTGTGACACGTGCAGGTCATCTGTGTGTCGGGTGTGTATTTGTGTATGGGAGCGGCATGCAGCATGCATTGGGATGTGATAGTGGTGGGCCCAGTATGTGTATATGGACATGTGTAAGTGTGTATGATGGGCCATGTCTTGGCTGTCATCGCTGTCACATTTGGTGGTCAACTGTGATGATTGGTTGTCGTGCGTTTGTAGGGACACTCACCTTCATCTGCCTATGTTGGCACGCCGAACTCCGCTCCACCGACTCCTTCAATGGACTCCACATCTATCACTGAGCTGCAAGTTTCCTCCCATCTAGCCAATTTGATAGGTGAGTGAGGTCCGCCACCTGTTGCCAGCCCGTGGCTCCGATTGGCCGACAAGATGTTCCTCACTCTCAGCCTCAGGTCATCCCAGCACTTGTTGTAATCGTGTACTGTGCGTGCGGTGGTGCCGACTGCACTTACTTTCCTTGCCACTTCCTCCCAGATGGCCTTCTTTCTCAGCTGTGCTGGACGTCAGAGGTCACTGCAGAAAACCACTTCCGCATTCTCTACTAGGGTATCGGCTAGCATGTTCAGCTCCTCGTCCTTAAATCGTGGTTTCCGCAGGTGGACAGTGCCTTTCTGGGTAGCCTTTCACATTTTGTCTGTGGTGTGCTTGGAGTTTTGCCTGTGAAGGTCCAGTATGTGGAGGATGGCAATGGATTGTGTTTTTGAAGCCGCCAATGCATTTCCCGTTCCAGTGCGATGACGTTACTTCTGGGGCCGGTAATGACGGACCCGTTCTTACCACTATGTTAATACCGGTATCGCTATTTAGGGGTTGCCGATGGTGGAGGTGTTATGTGCGCATTCGATGATGCTGCTATCTGGGGGTTTGAGGGTCTTTACCAGCATGCCAGTACGGCCGATACCAGCATGCAGGGGTGCGCGTGCTCGCGCACTCGTGATCACCCACTGTTTGCGGGATCAATTCTACACAGACATGAAGGGAGATTCGTAGCTCAACCTCGTAATGAGGCCCAATGTCTCTGCTCGTGGTTTGGCTCTTTGGGCCAAGCCAGACATCCGGCTTGGATCTGGCTCGACTCTCCATTTAATTTTATCGGCTTGCCCACATCTAATATTTGCCACTGTGTCTGGTGGTGCGGGGTTAGGGGGGACTGCTGCAACCTGTAGTCCACTTTAACTCTGGCACTAGGAGACATGTGAAGTGGCTGCAGACCTTCTCGTCCGATCCCTTTTGACTACTGTTTCTTCATGCAGTTTTTTCCTGTGGGACAGGTGGCCACTGGCCAGACATTGGGCACCCTTTCAGGGGGCCAAGGCGTTTGCGTGGGAATCTTGCATTTGTTTGCAACTGCCAGCAAGTTCAATGCAAGCTGCACAGTAAAGGGGATGCGCACACGCATATTTCCTTCAGTGAAGGATTAGTCCACCACTCGCCCGCCGTTCTTCATGGCACAGCCCTCTGAGTCTTGGTCTGTGCTGTCCAGCTATTCTGCTGCTCCTAACCCTACTGAGAAGCGGTGTGCTTTACCAATTAACACACATATATGAAGAGCCTGTGGGAAGACTGTACATGATGATTGTCTGCTGCAGTGGCAAGAAACGCTTGCGCTTCTCAAATGAATAAAGATATTGGAGTCAGCGGGGAGAGATTCACATCATTGTCAGCTGCAGCGCCTAGAAGCAGGTGTGCTTTCCAAATGAATAACAGAATGTATATGTGGCATCCCCACAGCGAGCAGAGATGTACATTGGCGCTTTACAAATGAATACACATTTGCGGTATGGTGACAAAGGGACGATTTTGGGGTTTCAGTGTGTTTGCAATGTAGCAAGGTTTTTTCTGCATCTAGAGCTTGGATCCGGCTCGAGTTTGTCAGGCCCTTGGTCCAGGTGTGGCAAAAAGGCGTTATTGTTTGTCCACCCTGTGGGGATATTTTAGAGCCTTCCCGTGCCTATGTTGGTTGATTTGTTGGACCCCTTACGTTCTATGTGCATTATGGCACACCTTGCATGGTAGTGCTCACTCCTTAATGCTTTATGACGATTTGGTCGGTATGCGAGTATTGGTTCTCTGAATGTATTCTTGGTTCGTTGCGTCTTGGTAATGGTGCAAGGACCTGTTGATTGTTTTAGGAAAGGAGGTGTGTTGTATTCTGTGACCTTGTTGTGCTGTACCAACTGTGGCTGACATGCTGGTTGTTTGTGGAATGCTGAGTGTGGAATGTGGTATGTGAGTGAGGTGACGGTTGGTATGAGACAGGATGGGATCATGGAGATGGTGCTTGCCTTTGAGACTCTTGCCTAACTACCTGTTTATGCCCTGTAACTACAATAAAGACTTACATGTTGTATCCCGCAGAGTTCTGCCAGATGCTTCCATGCTGCTGCCATGCTTTTGGGAGGATACCACACAATCCTGATGTTATTTTTGATCTGATTCCCATTACATTTCTAACATTGCTCATTCCTGTAGTTTCCATTTGTATAACATGCATAAGGCCCGTCCCTTTCTTTCCTTTTACTCTGCGAACAATTCTAATCATGGCCTTATTTTTTTAATTTTCTTTAGAATTTGTTAATCTTCTCTTGTATCACTGCTGTTCTGTCCTTCTGATTGGTCTAGGGGCCTAGCAAGCTAGCAACTCTTCGCTCAATCTATGAGTCTGCTAAACGTGTTCCCTTTCATCTTTCCATTCATGATTCGAATAATCCTTCCCTGGCTTCCTTTTCTTGGCTCCCTTTGATACTCCTTTTCTCTATATTGTCTTTAAGTGGGATGCCTCTGAATAGAGCGAGTGCTTTTTGTAACATGTAGACATGTTGAGGCATCTGTTTTGAGGGAGGCCAGCTGGTTTATGGGATAAGTAGTCTTTTGGGGGTATTTTTCTTACGTAAGCCACGTTGTATATTGTGATAACTAGTTTGATGACATTAACTGCATCACAAGAGTCATAGGGCAGTCTCAGACGTATAGTTCGGTGAGGAGAGATGTACAGAAACAGTGTGTGTTCTCAGGCATACAGTGCACTTTGAGGGTGTAAATATTGAGTGAGGGAATGCATTCTGACATACGCAGCTGCCAGCCCCATGAATTACCCAGTATAGGTGCCTACAAGTATCATCCGAGAGAACAGCTATGGACATGGAATTCCCTGTGCCCTACACTGGGTTAGTCATAGTGCAGTGTGGGACATGTACTGCACATCGGGTGTTTCTACATAGTGAGGCAAAATGTATTCTAGGGCATGTTTGAATTTCTACATCAAATGAGTAGAGTGCATTCTTGGAAATGTAGTCGTGTGGTGCCTGTGCGCTTTGTGAAGGATCAATCATGTGTGCATGTCTCATCATTTGGGTGTACTGCTTATTAAATGCAACTCTATTTTCATTACTGGTGGCAATGAGTAGACATGCCTTGAGTCTGGTTCTGCAAAATAAGTATTTAGCTATGTGAGGATGGTTTTTAAAAAAAAAAAAAAGAACAAAAAGGAATGTTATCACTTTCTCAAGCGTTTACACAAAACATTAAAGCAACAGACACATGAACCCTCCATAAGTAGTATTTTCTGTAAAGTTGTGAATTGACGCGATTCACGGATGATGGTTTGAGGGCCACTTATTTGAGGCGAGGGGTAGGCCACTTTTTTTGGGTGTCCGAGCCCATGTCTTGTCCCAGTCTGACCCTGTTGGGGGGAAAAGCATAGGCAAATCTCCGGGACCATGTTATCCAGAGACCATTCCTTTTGGAGCGCTCGGAGGCGTAATCTAGGCATTGGGCGTTCTCCAGAGTCGTGAACAGTCGATGACTGGAAAATCCCACTCTGCAAAGACGTTGTGTAGAATGTGCTCTTGCAAGCGCGGTGGTGAAGGTTTTCACCTGCTTAAGGTTTTCCTTTAACCACCACTGCAGAGACTGAACAAGGGCTGTCGAGACAACCACTAGATCGTCCCACTGGCTGCTGGCCTGATACCATTGGCTCGAGAGCCACTCCTGCATGGGGCGCATGAGCAAACGAGCGTGAGAAACTAGGAAGATGCAGGAAGCCATCATCCCCAGCAGCCACATGGCCGAGCAAACGGTTACCGGCTACATAATGAGGGATCTGGAACAGCATGTTTGGAACCCTCTCGGAGGGGAAGACACGCCCATCTTCTGGCCGAATCCAGGCCCCTAAACACTGTTGGACTTGGCTGGGGACCATACTTGACTTCTTCTTGTTGATAGAGAATCCTAGATTGAATAGGAGATCTACTGTTTTCTGGGTATTTCCCAGGCATGTTCTGTACAAGTCTCAGGTTATAAATGCCATATCATATCATAACTCACCAGTTGTGCGTGTTCCTTTCTTGCCTCTGAGGCTTTGATTCACGAGTCAAGGTTAATACCACAAGCTGGGCCTTGCCTCCCCAACTCTGTTGTTCACCCGGGATAGTCACTGGTATCCTTGAAACACAATGCAGGTTTCTTCTGGTATGCGATTTGTCTTACTCTGGGTCTCCCTCACAGTTTGCCAGAAGTAACAACTTTCTGTAGGGATCTTTAGGGTTTCCCTACCCTTTTCTCTAGTCACTCAATCGGTCGTCCTACTCCAGTAGGTTCGCCTTTGCCCCACAAGTTCTGCTCCTACTCGTGTTCCACCTTGCTCAGAGTGTGTCTCTATTTTCTGCCTTTTATCCGTGTGAGGAGAGCTAATGGGTATCACATGTATGTGATTAAAGTCAAGTGCCAGACTTTGCCTGACCCAAATAGTGGGACATGTCCAATGATATATGGAAGTGTTAGCCTCTTTACTCTCAGTCGCCGTCTTCCTCGGCCTAGTGTATGTTTAGAAAGGGGGGGGGTGGAGAGTTGGGGTGTTGCAGGATCCTATAAAATAGGATCAGGCATGGGTACAAGAAGGGGGGGGAATACCGCGTCTCACCATCGGCTGCCTCAACCTCACTTCCTGAAGACCCCTCCCCCAGGTGATCCTCCCGCACTGGTCCACCCCCAGGGTCTGGATCCAAAGGCGATGGCCATGCCCTGCCCACCTGAGAGAGAGATCCCCGGGGACTAGAAAGTGAGACACCCTTTGGTTTCTCACAGTACGCTCCAGGGCTCCTGATGAGCTTGAGCCCTTTCCAACCCAACAGCAGCAATCAGTTAACAGTGTCCACGAAACAGAGAACATTGCTCATGAATCATAGGTTAGGTTACCCAATGTAGCACAGATTTGCTGGAATTTACGGGACAGTTGCAAAGTAGGAACAGTGAGCAGGGTTCCGCGAGCCTTGAACACAGGGCTCTTCCAGAACACTTTACAGGATACTTTCCCCTTGCAGGCCAGGACACCTTCCACAGATAACGGCAACAAAAAAAAAACAGCAGAGAAAGTAACGATATTCTGCAGGTCTGCAATGCCAGTACTCAGTGGGACTCTGGCATTGTTCAGCTCATCACCATTGAAAGGATGACACACACTGGAATGCAAGTTTATTCTTTTTTATTTAAGAGCAGATCTATGCCCCACTGGCTTCCTCCAAGCCAGCTCGACTTCTCTAACAGTCTTTTTCTAAAGATGCACATTCCAATAGAAGATGCATGTTATCAGAAGTCTCTGGAGGATAACTCAAGGGCAACGTGATCGCCTTGGAAGCAAGACGACACGGAGCAACGCAGGTGAACTATAGGAAGATCTACTACAAAATCAAGCGTAACCATGTACCATGAGTGCGGAGGCAATGGCATATTCATCAGAAGACCGACTGGTTTACCTGGTTGGCGCTTGCATTGGGTACAGACGGCACACGTGGCAACATATAGATCGACTTCTTTTTTCATCCTGGGCCACCAACACCATCGGCTTAATAACTCATGAGTTTTGGTCCGGCCTGGATGTGCTACCAGTTTAGAATCATGGGACCATTCAAGAGCCATTCTCCTTGTCTTGTTGTCTGGCAAATACAAGAGGCCATGAACATAGGGAAGACCCGACACCAGTGTAGCCCCTAGTTCTTCAAGAGAGGAGGCATGATCCTTGGCCCATCGCCGGACCAGATCCAATACCGATGGAGAGGCTGCACAAACAGAGACTACTGATCCAGTCGGCAAAATCCATGTTACCGGTTTGTTGGGAGTACAATCGGTGCCAATCCAGGACAAAGCGTCTGCCTTCCCATCTAGGGGGCCAGGACGATAGGTCACAGTGAAATCGAACATTGTAAAGAAAAGGTGCCAGCGTATTTGTCGAGCATTGGTACACTTGGCCTGTGACAGAGCTTGCAAGTTCCTATGATCGGTATAAACGGTAACCGGATGTCGGGCACCCAAGAGATGATGCCTCCATTCCTTAAACGCAGCCCGTATGACCAAAAACTCTCTGTCCATTATTATATAATTGCGTTCAGCAGGGGACAATTTCCGGGAGAAAAATGCCACAGGCCGCAACTGTTGTGTAGAAGGGCAGATTTGCGAAAGGATAGCTCCTACAGCAACAGCAGAGGCATCAGCTTCTACAATAAACGGGAGAGATGGGTTTGGATGTTGTAGAACAGGCGCTGTTGTAAAGGCCTCTTTCAAAGCTTGAAAGGCAAACTGTGCATCAGAGTTCCATACAAAAGGAACGGTAGGGCTGGTAAGACGTGTAAGGGGAGCTACGATTTCTGAAAAGGAAACAATGAATCTGCGATAAAAGTTCGCAAAGCCCAAGAAGGATTGTAAGGCTTTTACAGAAGTAGGAACAGGCCACTCGAGCACTGCCTGGGCTTTGGAAGCACACATATGGACTCCTTCTGCTGATATTTGGAACCCTAAGAATTCAACCGAGGATGCATGAAAAACGCACTTTTCCAATTTTGCAGATAAGGAGTTGTCTCGTAAACGTTGCAAAACAGAGCAAACATGCTGAACGTGTTGAGACAAATTATCAGAGAAAATCAAGATATTGTCCAGGTATAACTGTCATGATCTCTGCTTCCAAAAGGTCAGGGTTTTCCCAACTCCCTTGGAAGCAGATCCATAACCCAGGTTCCGAGTGCCAACCAGTCCCAATTGGGACCTTTTGGACCCAGTCCTGGCGCCAGTGGCACCAGGCTCATAAATATGCCCAGTCCCGGCGCTGGAAGCGCCGGGCTCATAATGCTTGGGTGGACTTACCTGCAGCAGACCATGCTGCTTACTTGCCTGCCAGTTGAGCCTCTGATCCTCTTCTGTTTGGAACTACCTTTCCTGTTGGGTGGGGCAGGAGCCACTCCCTAGGTGCAGAACACTGGAACTCTTCTGGAAAGCAGGAACTCTTTTCTTACCTAGGCGTGGCTGTGGAAGGAGACACCTAAGCACTACAGGAGGCTATTTAAACCACACCCGATGGATGAATCTTGCTTTGCGTTATTCTGCATCCTCTGCAGCAGAACGCTCATCGTGTCTTCTGCATCTGATCCTGGGCCTAAGGAAAAAAGGCTTACCATCCTGAATCCAGTCTTCAGCAACACCTATAAAGACAAGAAAGAACAGGTTAGCATTACGGTCTTCAGTGACAGCTCTTCACTTACCTTGTCCATCGGCTGTCACCAACGCCTCGCGCTGCATTCCGGCATCTGAAAGACAAAGGCTTACCAACTCTTCGCACGCTCCAGAGGCCTTCGGCGCTGCATCCCGCATCTGAAAGACAAAACAAGGTGCGTTTAAAGACATTGGGGAACTTTAATACTCACGTGCCATTACTCCTTTCCACATCTAACCCAGTGGGTATTCCGGCACCCTGCAGCCGCTCCGAACTTGTACCTGCAAAATAAAAAGACAGTTAGAGCGCATCGTGAAGCAGGCAACAAGCGCTTACTTACGTGCTTCCAGGCGCTTCTATTCATCACACGGGTTCCATCTTCAACTCACTTCAGCCCGTCATCCGCCATCGCCGGAACCCTGCAAAACAAGAGACATCATTACTAAAAACTTTAAAGACATTAGAATTACTCGAAACTTACCGTTTGTGCAGTAAACGACGGACAGCAGTCCTCTGAAGTCAAGAGGCCTGCTCCCCTTATCCAGTGAAGAAACTGGTTACAGCACCCTGCCCCGAGGCAGATGGAGAGCACGGCGTTCACTTACCTAAGGTGAGAGCGTTAACCTTTGGGGTTCTACCCGAGAAGAGAAAGGGAAGAAGAGAGAGACATTCAATAACCCAGTTCATTAATCCCATATTTTCTATCTGCAGACATCTTACCCTTCGAGTCAGGCATACAGTGCACAGAGGTCCAGCCCAAAGAGCCAGCCGTGTGTTACACATCACCTTTGAAGATACGGTATACGCCCAGTCAAGACCGGCGCCTCTACGGGAATCAGGTGAGCGTTACAATACCACTACATAACAATCCAGCATGTCCCTGAAAATATCGTTGACAAAATGCTGGAAAGTGGCTGGGGCGTTACAAAGGCCGAAGGGCATCACACAGTATTCATATAGACCGAACTTGGTTTTAAACGCGGTCTTCCACTCGTCCCCCTTTCGCATCCTGACCAAATTGTAAGCCCCTCTTAAATCCAACTTGGTAAAAATGGTGGAGGAGGTCAATTTGTCGAGCAATTCGGATATCAAAGGCAGTGGATACTGATTCTTTACAGTGATTTTGTTTAGAGCTCTATAGTCCACACAAGGACGTAAATCCCCCTCTTTTTTGGGCACAAAAAAGATGGGGGACGCTGCAGGAGAGCGAGATGGCCGGATATGCCCCAGCTGTAGGGCATTGTCTACGTATTCTCATAGGTGGTCCTCCTCTTTTTGTGTCAGGGAGTAAACCCTGCCATGTGGGATCACTGCCCCAGGGACTAAATCAATTGGGCAATCATAACTTTGGTGCGGAGGAAGCTTTTCAGATAACTTCTTGTCAAAGACATCGACATACCGCTTGTATATCTCAGGTAACTCCGGGGTAGGTGTTAGCGACGTGGCATTAACCGAGGTCACATTTGCGACCATAGCCAAGCAGGGCGAGAGCTCTGGAATAACCAGAGAGTCCAGACATTGCTTGCGGCAACGTTCGGAATAGAATTGCACTGTTTGCTCGAACCAATCAATAACAGGATTATGTGTTCGCAACCAAGAAAGGCCGAGAATAATCCCGAATTGTGGAGCTGAAATAAGGTCAAACATAATGTACTCCGAGTGACCTTCAGCAGTCGACATCCAAAGAGGCCCCGTCTGTTCCATTATCTGACCTGATATCAGACGGGAACCATCAACGGCATGTACTTCTTCCGGGATCTCTGATTAAAATGGATAATCCATGGCGATTAGCCAGCTGGACGTCCATGTAATTCCCGCTTGCTCCGGAATCGATCATGACAAGGCTGGAAAATGCCTCCAAACCAGGTGCAGAAACGGACATAAGAAGGTATATGTGAGAGGAAGAACAACTGACCCTGAGCCTTGTATCTGCTGACTCGTCCTGCAAGCTCGAGTTAAGGACGAGTCTTGGCGTTTCCCGCCAACTTAGCTGGTCTTTTGGGACAGACACGAATGTAGTGACCTGCCTGGACACAATAAAAACAAAGGTTGTGAAGCAGGCGTCTTTCCCGTTCCGTCTTGGACAAAGGCCCTCTGATAGCCCCTATTTGCATGGGTTCTGCTTCACTTGAAGCGCTGGCAGTACCCGTGTCTAGTTTGCCAGAGGTGCAGAGTTCCGGGTGTCTGCGTTCACCCCGTCTCTGCCGCTGTCTGGCATCAACTTGTAAGACTAGGTCTACCAGTTCTGAAAAAACAGACGGTACTGCTGGTACTACTGCTAGGGCATCTTTAAGTTCGTCGGAAAGGCCCTTATAAAAGACAGCAGCTTTTGTTTGTTCTGGCCACGAGGTTTCAACCGCTAGCTGGTTAAAGCGAGCAAGATAGGTCACAAGTTCCATTTTTTCCTGAGTGATAGCCAAAAATACAAGATCAGAGGCTTGCGCCTTGTGTCATGTCAAACACTGCATCCATAGCTTGGATGAGAGTGTCAAAGTTATACAACACCGGGTCGTCCCCCTCTAAAAGAGGGTTAGAGTGGGCAGCTGCCGTCCCACCCAAATGGGACAGAACAAAGGCAGCTTTCATTGTGGCATCTGGAAACGCCAGGGGTCGGCAAAGACAATGCAAACGGCACTGGTTTCCGAAAGTGCGATACGTTTTAGGGTCTCCCATAAAACGTTCTGGTGGAGCAAGAAGAAAAGGCCTGGGCAATACCAGGGACGGAGCAGGAGGGACAACTGGGGTTCTCGGGGGCCTGCAACTGCTGCAGCCTCACCAAATTCCTCATCAGGAGGTAACGGTTGTACAATGCTCTGTAACACGTCCATACGTTGGTTTAAAGTCGTATGGGCCGATGCCATATCTACACGCAAGGCTGACAAGGCTTGCATGAGCGACTGTACTGGATCTGGCCCCAGATCCATTTCACAGGATGATAATAAAGGCTCCTTAATCTGTCAAAACCAGACAATCTTTGTCACAACCCCCTCTTTGCCTGAAGCCAATTTGAAGCCAAACTTTCCTCACAAGAGCACAGTCTGTAGGAGTATGAGAAAGAACCTAACAGACTAGGGGCTTGAGTGAAAAGGCAGGAGCAGCAGCAACTGAGCTAGAGGAAACAACAACAACAGCTGTTTACTACTTTGATCAAAAGTACCAACCGTATCCGACACCACCCCCTATTTCCCACTCTTACCTGCTCCGTGAAGAACAAGACCCGAAACCTACTTGGCCACAACAAAGGAAATGGAATGAAGAACCAAATAAAGAAGGTCCAGGAGAAGTCCCGTAATCCCAACAGGAAAGGATTGACAATAGTTCTCGTCGTACTGCAGAGCGTCCAGGTAATTGGTGAAAAGGAGTGACCAAAGAAGAAAACAGGAGAGCGTCCACAACAGTCACTCTTGTGTCCAAATCAAATAATCCTTGTGATTCAGCAGAGCGTCCCAGGGTGCAGGTAAATGAGTCCGTGTATGAAGGTATGGAGGAGGGGGCAAAATAAACAAGGATAGAAGGAGTAAAGGAATGGAAATGAAAGAGAGGAAAATATAGGAGCGGGTCCAAGCGGGAGCGGGAGGTACTTGACCAGGTTTCAGAGCGATAGCGCTCCGTTGCAGAGTTCCGGGGTAGCGATGTAACAGAACGGTAGGCAGTGGGAGTCCAGGTAACGTATGCCGGGTCAGGGGTAACAGGAATCAATCCGAAGGAGCCAAATATAAGAAATCAGGGGCTGTTCAAAATGGGCAATCCATAATAACAGGCCAAGGAGTCAAAACAGGTTCAAGAAACAAGATTGCAGAAAACGGACACTACAAAACTGGCTGTAGAACTCAGTTAAGGAGCACTGTTCCGTGTGCACAGCAAGAATAAGTAGTACTCGCATACAGACGTGAATGATGGTCCGTGCGTATCACGTGACCGTAGCGCCTGACGCAAGTACTAACACGGAATGCTGGATGCTGCAGTCCACACAGAACCGCCGTATTTTTGGGGTTGAGCCAGACGCCAAGGAATCTTCCAAGTGATTGGAGGGGCCATCGCAAGTCTTCGTGACTTTAAATAAGGTCGATTCACTACAGTGGGATAACTGGTAAACTTGCGGAGCAAAATATGGTCATGATTCCTCTGCCTATTTAAACAGGTACGTTTTGACTGCTTTCCGGAACTGTGGGAGAGATTCCAACGTCCTAATCTCCCATGGGAGTCTGTTCCATAACTTTCGTTCGAACACAGAGAATCTATGATCACCTCTATATACACAGGACGAAGAAGGAATAGCCAAAAGTAGCTTGTCCTGTGATCGAAGCGCCCTTGTTGGCTGATAAGAAGGAACAAGTTACTTACCTGTAACTGTTGTTCTCCAGCATGGGTCTGGCATGGATTCACATGCTCATGAATATTCCCTGTCGTCAGGCTGGGAATCCTCGGTAAAGAAAAAACCAGTATCAGTTTCGTTTCTGATCTGTCTTCCGTAGCAATAACCAATCACTGGTCTCTGCGTCATACTGACCACAGCCAATGACTGCCCTCTACCTAAGCACTGCCTCTGGCAGCCATCTTCAGATTTGGAAGCACGTGAAGTGGCAGTATGACCAAGTGAAGAGCCGCAGAGGGGTAGGGGGGAGGGTTCGCATGTGAATCCATGCCAGACCCATGCTGGAGAACAACAGTTACAGGTAAGTAACTTGTTCCTTCTCCAGCATGGGGTCTGGCATGGATTCACATGCTCATGAATAAAGAATACATAGCAGTACACACATGCACAACCACGGGAGGTGGCAAAGGCTCAACATTAAGCATTACATCAAACTCAACATTAAGCATCTTACCTCCTCACCAGGCTCACCTCAGGCGAACAGGTTGCGAAGCACTGCTTGGCCGACCCTGGACTCCTCCCTGGAATCCCGATCGACGCAGTAGAATTTCGTGAAGGTGTGCGTCGACCTCCACGTAGCAGCCCTGCATATGTCCAGCAGGGGCACACCAGAAAGGAACGCCGTGGTAGCTGCGATCGCTCTGGTGGAATGGGCTCTCGGACGGCCAGGCAGCGGTCGGTTTGCCAACCGATGACAGTACATGATACAGCCGGAGAGCCATCTGGAAATGGAAGCCTTCGAGAGAGCCTTCCCCTGATTGACAGGTCCAAAGTTCACAAAGAGTTGTGACGTCTTCCGAAAACACTTCGTGCAGTCCACGTAGAACTTCAGCGCTCTAGCCACATCCAGCGAGTGCAAAGTCCTCTCAGCCGGCGACGAAGGCGACGGGAAGAACACAGGCAACACCAAGGGTTCGTTGAGATGGAAGTCCGACGGTACCTTGGGCATGAAGGAGGGGTGCGTCCTGAGCACTACCCTCGTGTCGTGAAAAGTCAAGTACGGGGCCTTGCAGGAAAGGGCCTGGATCTCTCCCACCCGTCGTGCGGAGGTGATGGCTACAAGAAACGCTGTTTTCCACGACAGAAACTTCAACGGGTCCGAGTGCAGAGGCTCGAACGGAGGTCCCATGAGCTTGGTCAGCACCACGTTGAGCTCCCACGCCGGGGCCGGCGCCTTCACCGGCGGGAACGATCTGAACAGTCCCTTCATGAACTCTTTCACCAGACGATGAGACCACAGGGACGACCGGCCCGTGGTTCTGGTGTATCGGGAGATCGCAGCAAGATGAATCTTGATGGACGCGTGTGCCGGTCCAGCTTTGGCCAGCGTCAGCAGGTACGGCAGTACATGGGGAGCCGTAATCCATAGAGGGTTAATCTTCTGTGCGTGGCACCAGACAGAAAACCTCTTCCATTTGTGTCCGTAGCATTTAAGAGTCGAGGACGCCCTGGCCTTTGCAAGAACCTCTCTGCAGTCGGCCGGTATGTCGTATCCTCCAAACTCTAGCGCTGCAGGAGCCAGGCCTGCAAGTTCAGCGATTTCGGGTCGTGGTGGAGGATGGCGCCTCCTTCCCTGGAGAGCAGATCCGCGTCCACCGGCAGCTTGATTGGCGGGGACGCTGACAAGTCCAGAAGGTCCGGGAACCATATCTGCCTCGGCCACGCAGGTGCGACGAGGATCATCCTGCACCGTGACCTCTTGAGCTGGTTGATGAGCCGGATTAGCAGTGGCAAAGGAGGGAACGCGTAGAGGAACAGGCCCTCCCAGGGGAACGAGAAAGCATCGCCCATGCTCCTCGCCTGGGGAAACCTGCTGGCGAACCTCCGGCACTTGGAGTTCGTCGCCGTCGCGAACAGGTCGATCTGGGGTGTGCCCCACTGTCGGAAGAGGCGATCCACTAGATCCTGCCGTAGTTCCCATTCGTGGCACGAGCGCAGCTCCCTGCTGAGTGAGTCGGCGATGGTGTTTTTTATCCCTGCCAGATGAAACGGCACCAGAAACATCCCTTGGGCGACTGCCCAATGCCACAGGTCCGGCGCCTCCTTGGACAGTGCTCGGGACCTGGTTCCGCCCTGTTTCCTGATGTAAAACATGGTGGTGGTGTTGTCGGTGAAGATCCTCACCACCTTGCCCTTGAGGGACGGAAGGAAGGACCTGAGGGCCCAAAACACTGCACGGAGCTCCAGGACGTTGATATGTAGGGATTTCTCCGTCGGGAGCCAAAGGCCTCTTGCGTGCAGATTTTCGGTGTGCGCTCCCCACCCTTCCAGGGAGGCATCCGTGGTCACTGTCCCCTGGTGGGCTGGGGTCTGGAAGTCCATGCCCGCCGTCAGATGCGCGCGGGTGCCCCACCACCGGATCGCTCGTCGGAAACTCTCGTCGAGTGTGATCCTTTCCTCGAAGCTGCCCGTCGTTTGGATCCAGCGCGCGTCCAGGAACTCCTGCAACGGGCGCATCCGGAGCCTGCACATGGGAATGAGGTAGATGCAGGAAGACATCATTCCGAGGAGGGACTTGATGGACCTCACCTTGGCCGCGTCGGCCACCAACATCCGCTGCACCTTGCCCAGGATGGTCCTGGTCCTCTCCTCCGACGGGGAGTCCAGAAGGGACACTGTGTTGAGCCTCGCTCCCAGAAACAGAGCGTCTTGCGCGGGTACCAGGTGGGATTTGGCGTAGTTCACGGAGAATCCCAAGTCCGTGAGAAGTTGGACGGTCCTTGCCGTGTGAACCACGGCGAGCTCCCTCGTCTTGGCTCGGATGAGCCAGTCGTCCAGGTAGGGGTAGACGTGGATCCCTTCGCGGCGCAGCTGCGCCGCCACCGGTGCGAGGCACTTGGTGAACACCCTGGGTGCCGACCGTAGTCCGAAGGGGAGGGCTTTGAACTGGTAATGACGCCCTTGGACCACAAACCTGAGGAATTTTCGGTGCCCCTTTAGGATGGGAATATGGAAGTAGGCATCCTCCAAATCCAACGACGACAGGAAGTCTCCTTCCTCCAGCTGACCCAGGACGTGCTGGAGGGTGACCATCCGGAACTTTTGCGCCTTGATGAACTTGTTCAGACGTCGCAGGTCCAGGATGGGGCGCTATCCCCCCGTCTTCTTCTTCACGAGGAAGTATCTCGAGTAAACTCCGGAGCCCCGAAGCCTCTTTGGGACGAGTTTGATGGCGCCCTTCCTGAGCATCGCCTTTACCTCCAGGAGAAGTTGAGGGAGGTGAAGTTCTTTCCTGGCCACGGGGGGGACGCGCGGACACCTTCTTTGAAACTCGAGCGCGTGGCCCCGGGCCAAGGCGTCCAGCACCCAACGGTCGGTGGAGATGGACTCCCACACGCTGACGAAGCTCGCCAGCCGGCCTCCCACCGGGGGCTTCGGTGGGGGCCCGACCCCACGGCCGGTTCAATTCTGCTTCGACGAGGCTTTGCCGCCTTGACCTCCTTGGCGACGACGGCGGGGTCCGCCAGACTTGCCTCGTCCTCTGTAGGCCTCCTGAGACGACGAGCGGGCCGCTTGACGGTAGGTGTAGAAACCGCCGCCGGAACCTTTGGAGGCACCCTTGCCTCCGCTGCTCCGAAAGGGCGTCCATCGTCGTTGCAGAACTCCAAGGGCCCGGGCCGTCTCGGTGTCTGCTTTAATGGCCTGAAGGGAATCGTCCACTGTTTTCCCAAACAGGTTGTTCCCATCGAAGGGCATGTCCAGGACTCTGGTCTGAACGTCTTGACGGAAGTCCGTAGCCTTGAGCCATCCACGCCACCTAAGGCAAACGCCGTTGCCCAACTGGCGGAACCCAGTGTCGGCGATGTCCGTCGCAACGGTAATGGTCCGAAGCCACCTCACCTTCCTGCAGGATCTCCAGGGCCTCTGCCCTCTTGTCGTCCGGCAAGAAGTCCAGCAGGGGAGCCAGTTTGTACCAGAGCTCCCTGTCGTAGCGGGCCACGATAGCCAAGGCGTTGGCCGCTTTAATCGTCGTCGCTGCAGACGAGATGACTCTGCGTCCCATAGCGTCCAATTTCTTTCCCTCGCCGTCCGGTGGGGAAGTCGATGTGGAGGCCGCACCCCCCCCCCGCTTTTTTCCTGGCCGCCGCGGAGATGACGGAGTCCGGGGTAGGCTGCGCCCGGAGGCACAGGGGGGCCGTGTCCGGGACCCGGTACTTTTTCTCGTACCGGTCTCTTCTAGCTGGCGTCGTGGAAGGGTTCTTGAGGAGGGTGAGGCCCTCATCCCAAATGTCGTCCAATAGAGGCACTGCGAGGACCGTCTTCCTCTTGGCCTCGCGCCGCTGATAAAGGAAACCTTCCTTCTTCTTCTCCTCAGGGCAGAGTTGGAAAAGCTTGGATGCCCTGGTGATCATGGAGTGGAACGATCCAATCTCGTCGGGCGGAGAAGCCCTGGTGGGAGGCGACGACGGTACATCCTCGTCGTATACCTCGTCGTCCGTACCCGTCGCTGCCGTGTCAGTCCCCGTATCATCCCCTCGGGTGGACGGGGAGGAGGGCTGGAAGGGGCGCGACGGATGTGGATCCTTCTTTTCTTGGTAGGGGGAACCCCAGAAGGTCCCGGTTCTGGGTCCCCCGACGGGAGAGGTTCCGTCGGCAACGGTAGTCTCGTCCTTATCTCTGAGCATAAGGACTGTATAGCCAACAAAATGGCCACCGAGTTGTCTCGCGGCGCTGGCAGAGGGGAATCCGACGGGCGATCAGGGGCCCCGTCGGTACCCTCGACGATGTCGTCGTCACCTGCGTCGGGATCCATCCCGACGGGCCGGTCTTCTTCCACGCCGAGGCCGTGGCTTAAGACCTCGACCAGCTCCTCCTCCGAGGTTGAGGCCGAATCTACGACGACGCCCTGCCCCCCCTTTTTCTTCCCCACGGGGGATTTCACGGGGGTCCTATCGATGGGCACAAAAGAGGACTCCCTCCGAGGTGGCAGGGAGACTCTGAGCCCCGAGGTCGCCACCACTGGTGTAGCCTCCACAGGCTGAGCCAGGGCCGCCGCGACAGTTTCGATAGAGGGCTTGGCCGGATGGATTAAGGCCTTCACCACCTTAGGTGCGCTCACCGCCTTATCCTTGAGGGGGGGGGACACTGCCTCGCTCCCCCTCCGCCTTCGAGCTTGACCGGGGCCTCTCCAGGAGCCTCGCCGGGTGCTCAGCCTTCCTCTTACCCGACCCAGAGCGTTGGCTCGTGGTTGATGGTGCCGGGGAGGGTGCGCCCAGCCTGGCGCCCGTAGAGCCCGACCGTTCGGCGCTCCCGGTGCCAGCGGACTCGCGGTGCTTGGCCTTATGTTGGACCCCCGTCGCCGGGGCGTCCTCAAAGGTCTTAGAAGACCTCTCGGATTTCTTCCTCTTCTTCTCGCCGAACGGGCTCTTCCCTTCCAGCCAGTTGGCGAGACGTTGATGGCGGTCCTTCATGGTCCGCTCCGACATGTTGCCGCAAAACGCACAGTCCTTCTCCACGTACGTCTTGTCCTCATGTAGGCAGTAAAGACAAAAAGAGTGTTCGTCCTCCTTGAAGACGTTTTGCAGCTGGCATCCAGGGCAGACCCTGAACAGCTTTCCGGGCGTCGAGCTTCCCTTCTCCTGGGCCATGACCGGGCCCGAGAAACTTCTGGAGTCCTCCAAAAGCGTAGCTCGACGAAATCTTCACCCTTGAGGGGCGTAGACGAATCCGACACGGGTCCCCGTTGATCGGATGGAGAGTCGGTGGAGCTTGAGGCTCTTTTGACCGAAAAAACAAAGTTTTTGAGAAAAAATGTGAAAAAATAGCACTAACGCTCGAGAGCAATAGCACGAGGATCCCAACACATGAACGTGCGGTAAAAATCTGAAGATGGCTGCCAGAGGCGGTGCTTAGGTAGAGGGCAGTCATTGGCTGTGGTCAGTATGACGCAGAGACCAGTGATTGGTTATTGCTACGAAAGACAGATCAGAAACAAAACTGATACTGTTTTTTTCTTTACCGAGGATTCCCAGCCTGACGACGGGGAATATTCATGAGCATGTGAATCCATGCCAGACCCCATGCTGGAGAATTAAATGATTCTGTCAAGAAGGCCGGAACCAGATTATTAAGGCTTTTATATATCAAACAGAGGATCTTGAATTTAATTCTATCCTCCTGTGAGAAACCTGAAGGTGTCTCACCCGCTAGTACCCGGGGATCTGTCATCCAGGTGGCCATGACACAGCCATCGCTTTTGGATCCAGTTCCTGGGGGTTGGACAGTACGGGAGGATCACCTGGATGAGGAGTCTTTAGGGAGTGGAAGTGGGACACTGGATAATAATAATAATAATAATAATAATAATAACAATAATAACAATTCAGCATTTATATAGCGCTATGAACCCTCAGGAATCTGAGAGCTGCTTATTATTACCCACGGTGTGCGGTGCTCATTTATCGACCTCGGAAGGATGAAAGGCTGAGTTTGGCCCTGCCGGGATTCGAACCTGCGTCAGCAGGCTCTGCACAGATGTTAAAGCGAGCGCTCTAATCGCTGTGCTTTGGGACCGGCTATAATGAGACGCGGTATCCCCTTCCCGACACAAACGCTTTCTCATGGAAACAGACTAACACCCAAGCTGCATACCTGATATGTCCCAATACAATGATCAGTCAATGTCAGGCAATTACTGATCATTGCACACGCCTGACTTCCCCACATGGATAAAAGGCAGAGTATGAAAGCACACACTGAGCAAGACAAAGCACACAGGGGGATCAGCAGTACCCACATGGCAGTACAATACGAGGAGAAAGACGGAGAGGCCAAAGAGGGTTGCAAGGAGGGAAGTGCCCTTGACCTTTTCAGACCGTTACTTTCGTGAACCTTGGAAAGTAATTAACCTAAGACCGGGAACGAAAGCTGAACAAACCTGCATTTTACATCGGAGCTACCCGGGGCTCTCTCGCGTAGATAACCAAGGCAGGGAGGAACGATTGCTGCCGTGGTACAGTCCTTGGTTTCACTAACAAAGCAGCGCCAGTAAAGACAGCACAGCCAGTGAGTCGTAAAGACTGTTACCAAACCAGCCTGTGTTAGAAGGAAGATTGCAAGCGCCAACATTGTATGAGCGAATATAATTGAAAAGCAGACGAATGATGTGATTGAACTTTGGGAGGCCAAGCAAGATACTGTAGACAGAGTGGTCTGGTGCCACGTGTGTCCTCATTCTAAGGTCTATGCAACTGAGGAAAAGGAAGTCTTGATATCAAAGTGGTCTTGAAACGGGTCAACCTAAATCCTGTGCACATTCAAAAGTATTCGATAGTTGAATACGATCTGCTATTGGTCTGAGGGAGATTAATTATATAAGAGGAAGGGTCTGAGCCCAGCTGAGGGGGAACCGGGGTGAACCTTGAGTCACCCGAAAAAGAATATTCTCTAAACATTGTAAAAGGGGATCTGAGCCCAGAAAAGGGGTATCTGAGCCCAGAAGAGGGGGATCGACAAAAGAATGATCGTTATATGAAAGGGATCTGAGCCTGGCTGAGCGGGATCCAGGGGAATCACCAGAAGTGAACAACTTTATGCTTTTTGTGTTTGTACATCAGGCCCTTTGAAGCAAGAGACTTTTGAGAGGTAAAGAGACTTGTACCACAGAAGGCCCTGATGTTCATAATGGAACACTATCCTCGTGCTGAAGAAGCCAGAGTGTGTGGTTTGCTCGAGTGAACCGCCTTGTCCCGTGCTGAAAACGTGGCAAAGGGAGGCGAACGGCCTGAACATCTTGACATATCATTTTGTGAACACTTCTTTCTTTTTCATGAACACTACCCCACACTTTGTATAATTAGCGGTAAGGATTGGCAATAGTTTTTTTAGTATAAGCCCTTATATTCTGATGAGACTCCACTAGGACTGCATTATTATTATTTTATGGTCGTAGCTTGCTCCCATCAGTAGATTTAGGGTGAGATAGGCATTTATCACACCCTTGTTGAAGTTCAATAAACACCCTTGAACTGTGGTCACTTGTGTCTGTCTTAATGTTGACACCATGCCTTTCTTACACTCCACTGCCATCCAGTGCAGAAAACAACGTTACCTACAGATAGGTGTTGATTTCCTTACTCCAAACACTGATCTAAGGCAGGTGTTCTGCGCCTTTTGAAGTCGCTGAACTCGTTTGGCCAGAATGCTGGCTAAGAGGCTGTTACAACAGTCCAGCTGTGAGTTTACCAGGGCTCCCCCACTGTCGCATAATCATTCACAGGGACAAAAGGAAGAGCGTTGTGAGCAGACGCAAAGAGTAGAATACAGCCTGCACTTTGGCACTGATTTGGCCCTCACAGCCAAGATAATTCTGCCATATGCAATCAAGATTGTTTTAACCTAGACGCATACTTTAATTCAGTACACAGCAAAACTGGGGGTGGGACGCATCTGTTATCTTTCAGGAGATGTTTTGTTCTGAAAAGAGCGATCGCTGTCTTATTGGAATAAAGTTGGAGAGAGTTAGCATACATCCAGCTGCTGATTTCATCCAAACAGAGCCTTACCCTCGTGAAGGACTCCTCCACATTGTCCAATCTAATAAATATCTGCGTGTTGTACATGTATGACTTAAAACAGACCATATGTTTCCACAGTATGTCCATTATTGGCCGTAAGTAGGAGGCTGAACAATAAAGGTGACAAGGAGGATCCCTGAGGGACACCACAGTCCTGTGATAGGGATTCTCACAAGAAACCTTCCAACCGCACCTGTTGCCGATTCTCTGACAGAAAGGTGGTAAACCACATAATTGCCCTAGCTATAACCTGCCCTACTTCTCTTTGTCCCTTGATAAGGATGCCATTGTCTACTGTATTAAACTGTACAGACAGGTCTTGCATTACTCAGAGAGAGAGTTGCCCTTGCTCTGCAGATTGTAAAAGTTCACCCCAAACTGCCACCAAATTTTGGGCGGAAACCAGATTGAAGCAGGTCCAGAAGGGACCCCTTTTCTACAAACTCCCGCAGTTGGCTTTTGACAGTTTTCTCCAGGATTTTCCACAGCCATGGCAAACGTGCAACCAGGTGATAATTCTGCAGATTGTCAGGGTCCTAATTGGATTTTTTCAGCAAGGGATAAATTACAGATTTTTTTCAGGTCAGATGAAACAAAACCTTGATCCAAGGAGGTTTTAAAGAAATGGGTCATAAAAGGAGCAATATCTGCTGCCAAACAAGTTGCACTCTGTGCAGGTAAACAGAAAAGACAGTCATTTGTAGTTTAAGTGATTTTAATGACACTAAAATGGTTTCTTCTGATACTGGTATAAAACCGAAAAATATGGTGCGGAGTGTGGAGGCCACCTCGAACTAAACAGCCTGATCGGTTTGTGTCAAAGTCTTGCTCTGAATTCAGTTGCCTATTTAAGGGAGCCATTGCCTGGATGCATTTAATTTTGTCGAGAAAAAACATATTAAAGGAATTAGCCTGACTCAGTGATGCATCCCTAACCAATTATGCAGCCCTAGGTCGAATGAAGTTCAAGATTATAGATAATAATTCTATAGAGTGATTTTTTGGTGCATCAATACTTTTAATTAAAAAGTCGAAATCTGCATTTAAGATCACCATCATATTCTTTTAATGCCTTTGTGACCTTAGCAGCCCACTGCAGTGTCCTATATTTTCTCAATTTCCATTCAGTCATTCTCTAGTCTTTCTTAAGGCGGTCAGTCTTGGGGTGAACCATAGATTTGAGATTTTGTGGGTTATTCTTGGCCTTAGCGGAGCGGCAAAGAGCAAATGTTGTCCATAATGGCTGTGCCTTGCTCGAAAAAGTCCTCACAGCCTTGTAAAGGGTCAATAGCTGCTAAAGCTCTCCCCAACTCTGTTCTCGCATTTTCTCTAGGTCTTTGTGCTTGCGAGAGTGTAGCATGCCCTTAGTGCTAGCAAGTTGCTCTGAGGGCATGTGACACTGGTGGGAATACGGAGGGTGTTGTGGGCATGCTTTCAATACGTTCTTTGGATCGGCAACTCCAGCGGTGCGTGGATATGTTTTTCAGGACCATTTCCCAAAACCTCAGGAATTTCCTCAAAGTGAGTAAGCTGCGAGATGCAAGTACTATTCCTCCCTTTAGGGCACCTCAAAAGGGTAGATTCCTTCCCAGGCGTTCTCTTGTCTGGAGGAAGTTCTCGAGTCTCAGTGGCATCAGAAGATTTCTTTGAGGTTCTACTACCAAGGACTCATTACTGGGGTGACCACAAAGCTTCAGGGATGTGGGCTAAGACTCGGCCAGTGCCTGAGAATCCCTTCTTAAGGGTGATGTCCAGAGGTCTGACGTGTCCCTGCATGAGACTAAAGCCAGGTTATACTTGAGGATCCTTCTAAGAGGGCTAAAAGAAAAGGGGAAGTTTTCCAGTAAAACCAAAGGGGTTGGGCAGTCGAAGAATTCCAGCCTGAGCGTTACCGGTCACTGCATATTATGTATATGGGCCTGTTAAAGCTGCTAAAGAGAATGACGTCCGACTTAGCCAAGGGATGTAAAGTGGCACCTAGCAGCGATGTGTCTCAGGTGACTCGGGAGCTTTCCATACCATCTGAGCTATCCTTTCTGAGCGAGCAGGCTCCAGCTAGGGAAACTCCACCTCCCACATTTCAGGGGTTTCAACCCTTCTTCATCAGGGTACAGTGTTCCGTGCCAATCCAGAGGTCTACCTCAGACAGTGGCACTCCTGCCCAATATTTTTCAGCCGTTTCTTTTTCCTGACCTGTGGCTGTCAGAAGGCATCAATGCCCCCTAGCCTCAAAGGCTTAATGGGCTTTTTCTACACCTCCACAACAGCTGACACATTTCAGATACTAATATAGTCTTTCGCCATGAGGGGTTATTTCAATGACATCATTTAGGAAATGTTCCATCGGCTGCACAAGGACTTTGCATAAACGTCAGGGGTAGACTCGACTGAACATGTGCAAATAGAGGTTTCTTTGTATGCTAGGCCATTCCATTAGTGTGTATAAACCTTTGGAATCTCTGATGTTTCTGGTGCTGGAGGTCTCGCCTGTGGAGACAAGTCCTCAGGGAGCTTTGAGAAATCGGGAGTTCCCATGCAGACAGATGTCATCGCTGAAGCCCTGAACATTAGGCAAAAACCTAATGCATGTCAGTGGTGAACAGGAGGGGGTTGCTATTTGTTACTGTCGTCTTTCCACAGAGACTGTGTCTGGCATCTCATCTCTAAGCACTATCTCCAATGGTTGGGGTGGCCACCTTACATTCAAAGGCTGTGGTCAAAAGCTCTGCTTCTTCCATTTTACGAAAGAAGGACACGCTGCTAGAGACCATCAGCAGGAAGATGTAACATAACTCCTCCTTTAAGCTGAGTCAGGCTAACTGTACAGTCTTGTTGGTTGTGGAAAACCAGAATCTCAGAAAAGATCTGGCAGCGTTTAAAAAGCCTTTCAGTGAACAAGCAGAAGGTCTTCTGTGCTAGGCAAGGCAGGTGGCCAAGGACATATTTTTCAAGTGCCAGATGTCTATGTTTCCACTTCATCTAGAGGCATGATGATCACTGTCTGTGTGCACCACCAGGCATTTACAAGGTCGACCAAGTTTAGCACAGATGTGCGAGATCAACGGGTGAGAAATTAGAAGAGGTCTCAAACTGCAAAATCTTTGGCAGTTCGGAATAAGCCTGTACCAAAGTGCCATCCTACTTCAGAGGGCCTCAGGGTCTCATTCACACTCTTTTGGAGGGTTTAAGTTCTTTCAAGAGAAATGTGCTCAGCAAGCAAATCAATTCCTCTCACAGCATAGAAAGAAGCAACAGTGAACAGTTTGTAGAGGTTTCTTCCAGAGGTGATCCCGCATTCCACAGATGCTAATCAATAACAATGATGTCCTAGATTGCCCCACTTCTTTTGTGGGTGTGAAGTTCCTTCCAATATGGAGGAAAACATGGTAATATCTTCTGATCCGTGGATCCTTTTGGTTCCCCTCCACTGCTTCCTCCTTCGTATCCTATGCTGCTGCACTTCTGTATTCTCACCCTGGCTACTGATGTTCAGAAGCCTCTACATCTAGGCAGTGGAGGACATTTCTCCCTCTCAGAAGGGCTTGGGATAATTACCCAGGCTTTTCACAGTGCCCAAAAACAATCAGGCCTGTCTAAACACAACTTTGGACCTGTAATACTTCATAATATTTCTCCCACTAGAAGAATACAGGAATAGGGGGCTGATTACAAGTTTCCCAGGATATTGAGTGCTGGTAAGTTCCCAAAACCAATGGGATTCCTGAATCACTGGCACTGTTAGTAATGGTGCTGGTGATTCAGGCATTTGTTTGCCGATAGGGGCCTGAACTCCTGGCAGGTCAGGCAGGCCAGGAGACCCGTCGGCCCCCACCAACTAACTTGAAGTGTGCTGGTCCGGAAAAAATGACGAAGCCAGAATTATCAGCATTTCGCAGTATTTTATCTCCATACCTGCGCACTTGTAAAGAGGCCCTGTTAGGCAGAATTATATGCAGTACCCTTTAGGAACACTACACACAATTAAGACTACAAGTGACAGTACAATTTCACCTTCGGTACAATACTGTACTACACAGTTATAGTGGTAGCAGCCAGACTTATCTATCTCAAGAGTAAGTGAGCAGTACAAATAGTTACACAAAGTACAGCAATTACTACGATTCAGGCAAACACTGACTCAAGGTTTACTAAACAGTTGTATAACATTTTACTATTCTAGCAAGGTCAAAATAACAATCATAAATACACAGCACTTCCCTTAAATTCCAGACAAATTAAGCTCACAAAATGAAGTGGGAGCAAAATGGCACTCCAGCAATTTAAAAGGGAGGGAAATACAAAGTTATTAGAAATTAGGCAAAACCAACAGGTAAGTACTCAGGGCAATTGAACAAGAGAGACTACAGTGAGGAGATCAGCTAGAAAAGGCTTAGGGCCAAAGTCAATAGCTCAAAAGTCTTTTGCTCAAATCACACAGTTCAGGGTTGTTCGCGGTAAAGTTTGTGGCACAGATTCCGGACAAGGTTAGTCGGTAGAAAAGATAGTTCAAAGAGAAGAGAAGGACAAGACCTCGGATTGGAGAAAGATTTCGAACACTTTCACCGTGGCTGAGAGAAACACACAACCGGATTTGCGTAGTACCTTGAAACGGAGAGGGGGCTGTAGCTGAGGCAGACGTTCCTGGTAGTTCCTGCAGGCTCACGGTTCCTGAAGTGACTGTCGGACTGATCAGAAGTAGGAAGACTGGAGGGTCGTGCACTACCCAGGGAAGAAACTAGCAGCAGCGCCAAACAACCAATAAAAGGTGCATTCCTTAAAACCCAAGCAGGGTCCGACCTTCCTGGCTATCTAGCCCACTGTAGCTCTGTACAGCGAATTCGACCAGAGGCAGGGTTCTGGCTTGTAGGTTGGGCAAACTGGTTGGTCCCACCAGCTCAAGGGAAGAAGTTTCCTGGAGGACATGCTCTCTCTCAACGGATTTGGAGATTCGGATCTGCAGCAGGGCTTCACCGGGCGGTTCAGTCGTTGTAGGGGTCCTCTGCTTCCAGTTCCTTGTTGGTTCTTTCGTTCCAGTGGTGACTCTGCTCTTCCAGTCCCAGAGACCTGCTTTTTATGCAGTTTCCCTCATTCATACAGCCTGGCTGTCAATCACAGAGCAGGGTGGCTGGCCTGGCAAGGTCAGTCCCCTTAGCCAATCAGACAAGAGTGCGACTTGGGTTACCAAGGGAACCCATGGCAGGGGTCTGAAGATCCCTCCCTCATATCCTGCCTACCTAGACTATCAGGCGCCTTAAGGAGGGCTTCTGTGCAGAAGCCTGCGAAAAGACAGCAAACAAAGGAGTCATCCCCGGTTTGGCGCGCAGAGAAAAACATGAGAAAGACTAACAAAAATAAATGGTGACTAAACCCAGCCAGCACCAAAATAAAACATATATGGTCAAGCAGGTTTTATGTTCGAGGATAATATAATAGCCTAAAACATTACCATGTTATGGAAGATAACCGCGGTAGAAAAGTTAGGGTAGATACCACTGTCTTAATGTTAAGGCAGCGAAACAAGGATCCAAGAAGCACAGACAAAAAGGGGTAAGAGTTAATTAACCCTTTCCAATACTCCATGTAAGATGGGGTGTACTGGGTCTGTGGTTTAAAGTGAATATATAAAGTCAATGGGAACCTTACCTGTTTCTGGGGGACAGTAGTCAGCCCCAGAAAAATGGAGTCAGAGGGAAGTCTCAAAGACAACCCTGTGTCACTGCACTGAAGGTGCTGTGTAATACACACAAAAAGTGGTACACATGGAGTAGGTGAGGCTCCAGTGCCCAAGATCACACAGAAAGTAGAAATACACATGGCAAAACACATGTAAGAGTGGGGAAAAAAGGCTCACACTCTTACCAGGTGAAAAAAAGAAATCCAGCAAAGCTGCCGGGGGACTCTTTAGGTAAGGGAAATCAAGCATTTATGAGAATTCTCCCTAACACTCGTGCCCCCCCCCCCCCGACTAAGGGACAGGGGGAATTAATCCACTCCTGGATGAATATCTACCTCTAGTCGGTTATAAACATCCTAGAGAGACCATCAGCATTTTGTTGGTGACATCCTGCTCTGTGCTCAATGGTAAAATCAAACCCTTGCAGGCGGATTGACCATCTCAGCAGTTTTGTTTTTCCCCTTTCATTTGCATTAAACATCTCAAGGGTTGGTGTTCAGTTTGAATCACAAAAGTAGATCCATACAAGTATGTTCTAAACTTCTTCAGACTCCACACAATGGCAAATCATTCACGCTCTATGGTTGCCCACCTTGTTTCTGGTTCCTTCAGTTTCCTACTGATGAAGCAAATGGGGTGCTGCCTACCTTTCTCATCCAGTTGACTAATGACTGCACCTATACCTATATTGGAGGCATCTGTCTGCACAATGAAGGGTTGTTGATAAATCGGGAGCTCTTAGGACAGGAGCTTGACAAAGGGTTTTCTTCAGGCTTCCAAAGGCTTGAGTGCACTCCTCATTCCATCTAACCTTTTTAGGGAATTCTGGAGAGGAGACCACATTCAAGGGAGAAGCTATGGTCCCATAGTTCTCAATGAAATTCCTGTAGTACCCAGTGGGGCCTAGGAAAGCTCTCACTTGGGTTTGAGTAGGATGGTTGGCCCAGTTTTTCACAGCTTGTACTTTGCTGGGCAATGGCCTTATCTCACCTCCTCCTACCCCATGACCAAGGTAGACCACTTTACTCTGACCAATTTGACATTTGCTTGCCTTCATGGTCAGATGGGCCTGCTCAAGAGCCTTCAAAACATATTCAAGTTGATCAATATGTTTTTTCCATGTCGGGCTGAACACTGCAATGTCATCCAAGTATGTCATTCAGAAGTCCTTCATCCCATTCAGAACTTGATTAACCATCCTTTGAAATGTAGCAGGTGCATTCTTTAGTCCAAAAGGCATTACCTTAAACTAGTAGAGGCCTGCTGTGGTAGAAGATGCAGTTTTCTCCTTGGCATGGTCTGTCAGTGCTATTTGCCAATAGCCTGAGGTTAGGTCAAATGTACTGAGGTACATGGCTGAACCAAGTCTATCCACCAGCTCATCTGTCCTTGGCAAAGGATGGGCATCAGTCTTAGTGACTGCATTTAGAGCTCTATAGTCCACACAGAATCTCAACTCCTTGGATTCTGCCTTTGGTACTAGAACAACTGGACTAGACCATGGACTGGTAGAGGGCTCAATAACCCCGAGATGAAGCATCTTGTTGACCTCTCCTTTGATGTGGGATCTCACATGTTATGTTCTGACATTCTGTAACCCCTGCTTTTGACAGGTAAACAGTCACCAGTGAGAATATCATGCTGACCCCAAGGGGTGAAGCCTGGCAATAGAGAAAACAGGGAGGCAAACTGATTCAACAGAACCTTGCACTCCTCCTGTTGTTCAGAAGTCAGCTGAGAAGAGAGATTAACTCCTATCTGTTCATCTAAAGGTTGGCCTCTGAGGAGGTCAGGTAGAGGTTCACTCTCCTCTTCCTCTTCCTCTTGAGCTGAAGCTAAAAGCAAAGCTCCTACATCCGGTCTCGAGACATAAGCCTTTAAACGGTTGGTGTGAAAGACTCTGGGAGCCTCCTTAGGTCTGCCTACGTCCACCAGATAGTTCACCTCTCCAAGTTTCCCCACAACCTTGAAGGGTCCTATCCATTTGTCCTGCAAGGCCCTCTGCCTTGTTGGCACTATAACTAGTACAAGCTGGTCTTGAGTAAACTCAATCAATCATGTTGGCCTTCTAGTCATGCCAATGTTTGACCAGAGCCTGAGCTGCTTTCAAGTTATCACTTGCTTCTGTGACATTCTCCTCCGGAGACCTATCACATAGTCAGTCACTCTACTGGTTTGGGGGAAGGAGCACTCTCCAACCCCTCCTTAATTAGGGCCAATGGACCTCTGCCTGGATGGCCATAGAGAAGTTCAAAGGGACTGTAACCTACTCCCTCCTGAGGGAGGACTTCTCTATATGCAAAGAGAAGGCATGGCAGTAGAAGGTCCCACTTTTTCTTAAGGGGTTCCTCTAAAGCGCCTATCATGCTCTTCAAAGTACGATTAAACCTCTCTACTAGTCCATTTGTCTGTGGATGGTAGGCTGCAGAGAACTTGTAAGTGACACCACAGTTTTTCCACATGGCTTGCATGTATTGGGACATAAAATTGGATCCCCTGTTGGATATCACTTCCTTGGGAAACCCTAATCTGGTAAAAACACCAAGTACAGCCTTAGCCATAGCCTGAGCCATAACAGTTCCCATAGGTATGGCTTCTGGGTATCGCGTAGCATGGTTTACTACAATCAGGATAATCCTGTTCCCTGAAGATGTGGGATGGTCAAGGGGACCGACAATGTCAATGCCCACCCTCTCAAAAGGAACTCCCACCACTGGGAGAGGCACCAGGGGTGCCACATTCTTGGCTCCACTCTTGCCAGGCGTTTGGCAAGTGTGACAGCTCCTACAGAAATTGTGCACTTCTGAACCCATTTTAGGCCAGTAGAAGTAGAAAGAGCGCCTTTCCTTTGTCTTCTTGAAACTCAAGTGACCAGCCAAAGTTATCTTGTGGGCTAACTGTAGAAACTGGAGTCTGTTAGCAAGGGGCACTACAATTATTTTGCAGTCCCCAGGGGTAGACTCAGTCGGTTCACTGTAGAAGAGGCCATCTTCCCAGCTCAACCTGTGCTTTCCAACTTCTTACCCATTAAGTTGGTTAGCAGCCTGTTGTCAAAGACCTTCAAGAGTAGGATACTCTCTCTGTCCTTTGCTAAAGTCTGCCCTGTTGGGTCCACCTTCTGCCAGTAAAGACTGCAGCTCAGGATGTTCCACAGATGTAACACTCACCTGGCTCCCACAGGGCGTCGGTCGGACCCGGACAGCTGCGGTCTCCACCCACGTGATGCGTAGTGCAGCGATGACTGACTGGATCTGCCCTCCTAATCTTGTCTGCTTAACCCATAGAAATATTCTCCTGCAAGTGGAGAGATGGATTTAACCACTTGTGGATTCAAGTGATGGCACCCCCACAGTCCTCCCCAACTAATCACCTCCGAAATGCCCTCACAGCAAACTCACCTTATATTCTTGAAAGATGAGCTCTCCATCCTGCGTGGATTTGCAGGGGCATGTCGATTTCAGTTACTTCACTGGTTTGAAGGCTCGGGAGAGTTCTGGAGAGTATTGACTCTGAGGTTCCTGGTGAGGACCAGTAAGTATTAAGTTCATAGAGTTCAATATGTCCGATGTTCACTCTTGTTCCCCCCTTCCTTTCTTGTCTTGCAGCTGCCTCGTGAAACGATGCTCTTGTGGCAGCTGGTGGCGCTCAGGTAAGAGTCTATTACCCGGTGCTGTCCAATAAATGTTGCACGAGGAAAACGTGTTGTTTTGTCTCTCTTTACAGATGTGGCACGTGAAAATATGGAGAGTCACAAAAGGATGCCTCCGGTGGTAAATCAGGTAAGTCTATGGTGATAAGAATTATATTTGTTGGTTCCCTCGGCTCACCTTGTGGTTTTCTTTTGTCTCCTAGGTGCCGAAGTTTGGCGAAGAAATGATGGAGGCAGCGCCGACCCCGAGGGATGCTGTGAAGACTGGTGAGTATGGCGCGGCGCTGCAGCTGGAGGAACGGCGCGTGCAGAAATGATGTTCTTTACAGGTCCGGAGACAAGATGGATCCAGAATCAGGTGTGGAATAGAAATAAGTTTGTTTTCTAACCTTGTCCCTTTCGTTCCTCTTTGTTTTAGGAGCTCTGGATTCGAGGCGGGCGTGGCAGAAGACTGGATGCAGGCTGCAGGCACGGTGAGTGTTACGCTGCTGGATGCAGAATAACGCAAAGCGTGTGTTGCTGGTCGGGCATGGTTTAAATAGCCTCAAAAGTAGTCCCAGGTAAGAAGTCCCTAGAACCACACCCAAGTAAAAAATAGCCCCTGTAAAAAAATAGCCCCTTTCAGGCTTCATGTTGGATTGGAGTCATTTGCAGCATGGTCTGCCTGAGGTAAGCAATGACTATGAGCCTGGCGCCTCAGGCGCCAGGACTGAACCCAGATAGCCCCTAGCCGAGGCTGCTGAGGTTTTACTAAATGTCTAGATGCCTGCGCCCGGGGCTGATGGGCTTGGACCGGATGCCTGGGGGTAGGCATCATGACACAGGGTCAAGATCTCCAACTAAGACAGTGTCTTCCTACAGATCTGACTCTTCAGATGCTGGTTTAACCACACAAGGTGCACCTCACACTCTGCCTCAGCAGGTGGAGTAGTCACAGGAGCGACTTTGGACAATCTTGGTGATGTCCTTGTTGGTAGCACAGGGGTGCTGTCTGACTTTTTCCTGGAGGTCTTGGGTTTCCCCTTTGCCTCTGCTTTTCTAGAAATAGCAGTGAGCAACTCCTGTGGAGTGGAAGTGATATTTTCTTCCATCAGCTCCTACGGAGAGCCTCTCAAGGTTCTCTCCTTTGCAGACCTTGTGAGCTCCCGTTTCCTTTTACAGGGAGGCCTGGGGGTGCTTGACACCACTCCAAGAGCTTTAAGGTCATTACCCAACAGGACTCCCCCAGACACTTCACTCTGCACACTAACAGGTATCTTGACAGTCATATCATTACACTGGATGAGAGCTGGTAACTGGGGAAGCATTTGCACAGGGCCTCCAGCTAACTTTGTGAGGCATTTGGGTGCCTTAGCAACATCCTACACGTTGAAAAATGATTCATCCACCACAGTTATGCTGGCTCCACTGTCTCTGATGGCAGGAGTTTCCTGACCATTCCCAAGAACACTATCTTTATGATACTCTTTAGTATTATCTGGGATGGAATTATAGACATCTAAATTCTGTTGTTCCCACAAGCCCGGGGACACTAAAGAAACACTGGCTGAGACTATCATGGGTTCATCAGCCAGTAGGTGAAAGTTTCCACTTGCCATAGGTACTTCTTCCTCTGGAGAGAAGGCTAAGGAGACAGTGTGGACCCCTGAAGGTTTAACCTTACATCTGGGATCCCCTTTCACATGGTCAGTTGACCCACAAACATACCATTTCCCAAATGTTTTGATGAATGGGGGTTTGTTCTGACCTCCATCCGGTTTGGGTCTAGATGGGGCACTAGCCTGATTTGGTTTCCCTTGTGGTTTACCCTTATGTTGCTGTTTGTGGCACTATTTTGGATTGGAGGTATTAGAATTCTCTTTGTTGTCTTTCTTTGGTTGTTTCCCCCTCATCCTTTTTCTGAGTAGCCCCAGAATCCTTGTGAGTAGACCTGTTGGCAACCCACAAGTCAGCAGCCTTAGCTAGTTTCTTTGGATCTATCTCCTTAGAATCAGCCAAGTGCTGTCTGAGCTCAGGAGAGCAGACATCAAAAATAGACTCCAACATAACAATATTTCTCATTCCTTCATAAGTGTTTACTCTGCAACCCTTAATCCAACCATCTAAGTTTTTCAAACATTCATATACCCAGGTAGCCCAAGGGGTACCATCATGCTTTTTCGGGGTCCTAAACCTCTTAAGGTACTCAAAAGGGGCCTTGCCGAATATAACAATTAAAGCTAGCTTCACACACTCATAATCCATCCTATCCACCTCCACCAACTCCATCACAACATCAGATACAACAGTCGGTGGCCTAGAGAAGAGCCAGGGAAACAATTGATTCCATGTGAGACCTTGAATACCATGGTTATATTCAAACATTGCCAACCAATCTAAAATATCAAGCTTAACCTCATACATAACCACAATTTCTTTTGGCATATGGGGTCTCTTAGGACTGGAAGACCTAGAAGACTCTGGGAGAGAAGCATTTTCAAGAGACAATCTTTTCATTTCAAGTTCATGATTCAACTCCATTTCATTGAGCTTAAGTTCTTGGTGTTTTTGTTAAGTTTGAGCATTTAAACGTTTGGATTCCAGTTCAAGTCTCATTTTCTCTAGAGCAATGAATTCAGGACTGAGTGTAGGACCTTTGGGGGTCCCAGTGGACAAGGGTTGAGGTTGTTGAGCAGGCAAGGGGCCAAGATGGCCTACATTAAGAGACACATCTTCCTCTTCCAACTCATCATTAATAGACATAGTATCATCCTCAATACTTTCCACATTTGCTAGAGAGTCAGGCATTTCAGACCCACTCCCTAGACTTTGAATCTCACAACTTTTCAAATAATTCAATCTTTTTGCCTTTGGCAGAGAGTTTCCTTTCTTTACACATGTTTCTTAAACAATCAGCAGTGTAACTCAGGAGGGTCTCCTGACTGTGGCTTTCCATGTCAGACATGATTATTGATGCTTTTTAGTGATGTTAGCCTTGTGGTTAGTTGATCCAAGGTAATAGCAGCACTCTAAGTGTAATTACTATACTTTTTATCCTCACCGCTTGTTAGGGAGAATTCTCTATATAGGCTAATTTCCCAAACCTAGTGAGTCCCCCAGCAGCTTTGTTGGATTTCTGGGGTTTATTTTTTTCTCCTGCTAAGAGTGAGACTCTCTTTCTCCCACTCTTTGGCATAATTTGAGAATGTCCTTTGACTTTGTAATGTGTTTTATGGGCTATGGGGTCTTTTACTCCATAGGGCTTCATGTGTTTTTGGTATGTGTGTTACACAGCACCCTCAGTGCAGTAACACAGGGGTGTCATAGTGACCCCCAAACATAGACTCCATTCCCTGGGACTGACTACTGTCTCCCAGGGCATGTAAAGTCACCATTGGCTTTACTAGTCTCAAATTGTGAACAGAACCAGTACAAACCATCATATTGTGGAAGTACTGGTAGGGGTAATTAGATTGCCCCTGGGTCTGTTTTCCAAGGGGGCACTGTCCAGTCCTCCCTTGTCGAGTTTCTGGCTGGTGGCAGTGGATACCACGCAAAATATTCCCCTGGAATATTTCCTATGGATTTTCCCATTCATTTTAAACGCACCACTTTTTTGGTGCAATGTTAAAGATACCGCCGGGTTATTTAATATTTATTCCCCGGTTGGGTCTTTTTGCCAGGACTCAGTTTAAAAATGGCATTTGTGTTCGCCTCTGTAACTCCAACACAAGTCGAGCCCGTTGTTCCACTTTTGGCGGGCTTCTGCACAGAAGCCTCCAAAAGTGGTGCCAACTCTGTCTGGGTCTGCAGGATGTGTGGGAGGGGGTAATAGGCACCCTGGACAGAGTTGCCTCAGCAACTCAAGTCGCACTCTTGTGTGATTGGCCCAGTGGCGAGCCGCCCGGCTCACCACTTAGCATGTTTGAGTGACAGCTAGGACTGATGAATGGGTGTTTTCTGCATAAAAGCAGGGCTTTAGGCACTGGCATTTCAGAAGTTGCCACAGGACCTAAAGAATCCGAAGAGGGAGAAGCTGAGCCGACCTGCAATGACAACACAACCACTTCCCAACGACAGAGAAGATCTTCTTCCAGGAGAGTCTTCTTCCTTTGAGCCCCTTTTTTCGCCTTCCTGGATCGTCTCGTGGTCGAATCGCCTGTGCCAAGCACCCCGGCGGCCGAATAGCCACGCTTCACCACTACCGCAAATAAAAGGGTAGTGCCTTTTAACTGGGAAACTCCGCGGCTGGTTTCTTCCCTGGCAGTGCAACGACCTCCAGCTTTCCTCCACGTCAAGATCTTCTCTTCCCCTGGACGAAGCACCAACTGCCCCCGCTGGAGCTTTCTCTCCATTTCAGGTACTGTGTCCCGCCTGAACTCTCTTGCAACAGACCGTCCAAGGTGTCCCGTAAATCCTTGACTCTCTATTCTGGGGTGACCTCGGACCTGTTAACTAACTTTTCTGAACTGATCCAACTCCTTTTTTTTTTTTTTTAAATTTGGTTTTATTGGTTTTGAGGCAACAAAAAGAAAAACAGATGAAACATATCGCCTGTTACAGCATTATTGGCGTTTGGTTACATTTTAAGAAACAGCATTAGAATATTTCCTTCAGTAGATCGTTACTATATTCAAGTCCGTTCCTTGGTTGTAACAAAGAAAGTAACATAACCCGTACCCTCCCACCCCCCTCCCCCCAATAGGGCGTGCATCTTAGCGGCGTCATTTTTCTCCGTCAATATAACCATAGTGGATAGATTTCTGGTTCTAGGGTCAACACCGTTTCTCAATGAAGGCCATCAGGTTTTGTATTAAATCAGGGTCCAGTATCATTATCTGATTGGGAGTCCGTTATCTCGGAAAGATGTTTACTTCGGAATTCCGACCATAGGGTCTCGCATTGTGGCGCTTTATTATGTAGTGAAGCAGTGATCGTCTCCATCGTGTAGATGTTGGTGGTTAGGCAGATCCATTCTTTCTTACTTGGGATTGTTCTGGATTTCCATTTTATTACAAGTAGCGCTCGGGCCGCGAGGAGTAACTGTGGGGCAAGACCTCTGAGTCTAGTCCATCCGTCCTCGTCTCTCTCTAGTCCAAAGAGAATCAGGTGTGGGTCCGTATCTCTTTGTATACCATCTATGTCTTTGATCCACGTTAGGACTTCTTCCCAAAAGACCTTTATGTGTGGGCAGGTCCACCACATGTGCCAGTAGTCGGCTGTCTCTCCACAGTCTCGCCAGCATCTTGGGCTCAGTGTCTGGAACATCCGGGACAACTTGAGTGGGTCGTATTGCCAGCGATGTAGGAGTTTGATGGCATGTGCCTTGTATTGGCTAGAGAGGGATGTATTGGATGCTGCTTTACACATCAGTTCCCATTGCTCAGGGTTTATCTCTTCTCCCAAGTCTCTTCCCCATCGGCTTCTGAGGTGTTCCGTGGATCCATTGCCTGCTTCGATGAGTTCCCTGTACATCAGGGATATCAGACCCTTTTGTTCAGATTTGGAGTCCAGGATTCGTTCGAACGGGGTGAGATCTCTCTGGAGTTTTTCCTTCCATGCAGGTTTCGTGAGGACTCCTTTTATCTGGATGTATTGGAAAGTGGATAGTGGGCTTATTCCTAGGGCTTCAGTTAGATCCGGGAGAGATATGAAAGTGTCTTTTTTCAGAAGTTGCCCTACTCTTTCGAGGCCCGCCTCATACCAGGACTGGTATCTACCTACGTCGGGTATTTGGTCGTTCATACCAGGGGACCATAAATGGCTCAGTGGGGACGGCCAGGTGGTGATCTTGTTCATCGCTTTGCCTGGTTGCCAGATTTTCCATAAGGTACTTAGTATTGGATGGTCTTTGATTTTCCGCTGGATTCTCTTACGGGGGGTCCATAACCATTCTGATACTGTGGCTGGGGAGAAAAAGTGGTTGTCCATGTGGATCCACTGGAGGTGGTTGTGGTCACGCAAGTGTGGGATGAGGACACGTAGTTGTGCGGCTTTATAGTATCCTCGCAGGTCGGGCAGGCTTACTCCTCCTCTGTCTTTTGGGAGCGTTAGGGTGTCATATCTGATTCTCGCCTTCTTCCCCTGCCAGAGGAATCTCAACATGAGTCTTTTGGCCTCTGTGAAGAACTCATCTGGTAATTCGATAGGCAACATCTGGAAAGGGTACAGGAAACGGGGAAGGCATACCATTTTAATGGCGTTAATCCGCCCTAACCACGAGATTGTGAGCTTGTCCCATCTTTGCAGATCAGCCGAAAAATTACGGAGGAGGGGGGGGAAGTTTGCGTCATATAAATCCGCCAAATTTTTAGTGATCTGGATGCCTAAGTATTTAAGAACTGAATGTTCGAGTCTGAGGCCAAGGGGAGAGTACTTAGTTTCGTTTTCTTCATGTGTACCTTGCAAAGGGAATAATATTGATTTAGACTTATTCACTTTGAACCCAGAGAGTTGGCCATATTCTTCTATTAGTTGGAGAGCATGTGGGACGGATGTAGAAGGGTTAGTGATGTGTAGGAGTATATCATCTGCATAGAGCGCTATCTTGTATTCCCTGGCCCCCAATCGCATGCCTTCTATTCTGGAGCTGGCTCGTATATTTTGGGCTAGGGGTTCCAGGGAGAGCGCGAAAAGAATCGCAGAGAGGGGACATCCTTGTCTAGTACCTCGTCCTAGTCCGAACCACCTGGAGTAATCCCCGTTGACTGAAATAGACGCTTTGGGGGATGTATATACAGCTTGTATACCCTTCCTAAATCTCGGCCCTATTCCTACTTTGCTAAGGACTGCCCACAAAAACCCCCACTCCACTCTGTCGAAGGCCTTTTCTGCGTCTATCGACAATAGGGCAGGGTTACCTGGTAGCTCTGGTGATGAGTGAATGAGATGGAGAGTTTTGCGCATGGTATCGGCTCCTTGCCTACCCATTATAAACCCGACTTGGTCATTGTGTATCAGGTGGGGGGTTAGTACCTCTAGCCGAGCAGCTAGCACCCTGGTGTAGATTTTGGCATCTAAATTAAGTAGAGAAATTGGGCGGTATGAGCTACAATGTTTGGGGTTCCTTCCTTCTTTCGGGATTACTGTTATAAGGGCCTTCATGAAAGAGTCGGGAGCTGTCCCTGTTTCTAGTATCTCATTGAAGAGTTCGGTCAGGAATGGTGTAAGTTGAGCGCTGAAGGTTTTATAAAACCCTGCGGTATACCCGTCCTCACCAGGGGATTTGCCTACGGTGAGTCTCTTAATCGCTTCCTGGACCTCGGGTTCAGATATCGGGGATTCCAACAGTTCAGCTTCGGAGCGTGAAATTTTGGGCATGTCTACCAGGGAGAGATAGTGATCTGTGTCTAATTGGCCAGGGGTCACTTCTGAGGTGTACAGGTGCTCATAGAAGCTGGCGAAGCTCTCCGGTATGGTGAGGGGGATAGGGGGGGTCTCAGAGTTTTCTTCAATTATCTCTTTCACTTTTCGTTCCGCTCTTTGTTTTCTTAATCTGGCTGCCAGTAATGCGTCAGCTTTGTCTCCTTTCTCATAGAATTTTTGTTTGAGAGATCGAAGTTTGCGTACGATTTGCTCGTGTTCCAGTAATCGCAGTTCTTCCCTTTTACGTTGCGCTATTTTAATATTGTCACAATCTGCTCCTAGGTGTCCCCTATTCTCGCTTTCCAGTTTGCGTATTTCAGACCGAAGCCTATGCTCGATGATCCTTCACGTATTAGGATACCTCTCCAAGTGGCTTTACCCGCCTCCCATACTGTTTGCTTGGAGACTTCTCCATTGTTATTCAGTTTAAGGTATTCCTCAATTTCAGTCGCCATTTCAATTTTAAATACTGCGTCCTTCCACAGGCTTTCGTTACAGCGCCACTTTCCTCCTGGAACAGGCAAGTCTGCCCATTTTATGTCTGACAGGACCATATCATGGTCTGACCACGTTATCGGGATGATTTCTGACGACATCGTGGATTCGAGGAGGTCCTTGGTGAGATACAAATAGTCGATCCGGGTAAAGGTTTTGTGTGGATTGGAGTAAAATGTGTAACCTCTATCATGCGGATGTTTAGTTCTCCATGCATCTTGCAGATCATATATCTCCATAATGTCAGGGAGACACGTGTAATCACTTCTCGGTTGGTTTTTTGCCTCAGGGTTACCTGGTTCCCAGTCTTTGGTCGGGTCTGCCCACAGATTAAAATCCCCTCCGAGGACAACCTGGCCTGATGCTTCTAACATTATTTTGGGTATTGTCTTCTCTAGAAATTTGGACTGTCCTGTGTTGGGAGTGTATATTACTGCCACTGTCACTCTGACCTTTGCGATCCTCCCGGATATCAGGAGGGCACGCCCACTCACATCTGACCAAGTCTTTTCAACTTCAAAGTTAATTCCATTTTTGACCAAGATTCCGACTCCCCCCTTCCTAAGTGGGCCAGAGCCCCAGAATTCCTTTCCTCCTTTTTTCCCTAATATCCCCCTCTCTTCTCCCTTAGCGAACTTCGTCTCTTGTAGAAGGAGGATGTCAATTTGGGATCTACGGAATTCCCTGGCCACCAGTGATCTCTTGGTTGGTGAATTGAGGCCTTTCACATTAAGTGTTCCTATCCGAAGGGACTCCCTGTCTTTCTGCTCTTCAACTGGCGTCATTTTCAAAGTATATCAGTCGCAAATTTGTGACCTGCATTGGGTAGGTGTATCCTAGATAAAGACTCTTAGATTCTTGAGCCATCCTTTGTGTTGTCGCTGTCGCCTCATATTCTGTTCGTTTGTCGTCCGCCCAACCCCCCCTCCCCCCACCCCACCCAACTTGACGGCGTTCGTGCAGGTCCCAGTAGAGACGTGGATCCGGCATCGAACCACCCTTGGGGACCGTTACTTCACGTCCCCAAGACCACATTAACATCTTTGTTTTGACTGAGCCCCCGATCGCCCCCCCTCCGTTTACATGGCCCAAATCTCGTTAGGGCTCCTAGATCCTTGGGCAGTTCGGGTCATGAACTAGTATAATCAAATGTGTGCCATCTTACCAGTATTGCGATTCATCAGTTCTCACCCCCTGGAGGGGTGTTACCTCTCCGAAATTTTCTTGAACCCTTGACTCGTTTTCTTCTGGGCCCCTGTATGCGCCATCTTCTTTCCTCCCGGCGTTGGTCCTCTCGACCATCTTCTTCCATGTTTGGACCAAGGAGATCCGAAATACACGCTTTAATCTCTCCTTCCGAGCTCAACTTGGTTTTGTTCCCGTTATAGTCAAAGGATAGGGAGAAGGGGTATCCCCATCTGTACCTTATATTCTTTTCCTTCAGATGTTTGGTGAGGGGGCCACACATGCGTCGGAGTGCCAAGGTCATAGTGGATAGGTCTTGATATATCGTGACTTGGGATCCTTGGAATGTAATTGAGTCACTGCTTCTTGCTTTCTCTAGGATTCTCATCTTGTCCTGAAAGCAGTGAAATCGAGCCAGGACCGATCTAGGTCCTCCTGGAGGGCCGCCGGCTCTGTGTATTCTTTCTGTCTTTGGTTCGTCAACCTCTTCATCGGCAAGTAAGAGCTTGATGATATCATGGAGGGCATTCCTCAGGTCACTCTCTGTTTCCCCCTGTTGTTCTGGAATACCGAAGATTCTCAGGTTGTTCCGTCTCTCCCGATTTTCCAAGTCATCGAGCTTAAGTTTGAAGCTTTCTTCACGTTGCTCCAATTCAGTCATCCGCTGGTCCAATTGTGCCTCCAAGGTATCTATTGATGTCTGATTGTTCTCAACTCCGTCCAACCTTTCTTCCATGGTGTCCAGTCTTTGGGTGATTTTGTCAATTTTGGAGCCAATACTGGCCCCCATATTTTTAATTTCTCCCAGGAGAGCAGCGATGTCCCCTTTGGTAGCCGCGGACTCACTCACTGAGGATCTCTGGTTCGCCATCGTAGAGTCCAGGTTCTCGGTAGAAGTCGGGACGTAGGAGTATGTAGCCAGTTTGTCCTTTATGTCCATTGGTTTTCCCAAGGTACTGTGGTGTTGCTTGGGGAATTTGGATTGCCAGATTCCAGAGGAGGCACACGCCCCTAAATCGGGGGCCCAACCCTCTGTACTTCAGTATCAGTGGTCTTGCTTGGCTCGTTGGGGGTCGTGAGATCCTGGTGCGGCTGTGATTATGCTCGGAGTGTAGCAGATTCACTGGAGCACGTGAGTCGTCTGGGGTACAGCCGGGGAGCCGTCTTTTTATGCGATGTGGGGGGATGTGCCCGCAGGGTAGATGCAGGTGGCGTCGCTGAGAGGGCACAGCGGACCATCCCCCAGTACCACGATACGTTCTTCAATCTGTTTCAGTCCGGAGTGATTATTTCCTCCGCTGAGGCCTTTCCCCTCGGTCGTAGGCTTTGTCCCTCTGATGGTGGGACCAGTGCTTGGCCCCCTGTGATTCAATACGGGACCGGGTGTAATGGGTGTTCCTGGTCGTGTCCTCGTCCGCAGCGCACCCACGGTGGGGCACAGTTTATCACCCGCCCCGGGTCTCTTCTTGTGTACGGAGGCCGTATGATACGGTGTCCGCCCCGTCCTTTTCCCGTGAGACTGTCTCTCAGGTTTGTCGGGGGTAGGTTTCACCCTACGTGCCCAGTTTCGTTGGGGTGTAAGCTATTCCAGCTCTCCACGGCGCTGAGGGGCAGGATTCTCAGCACCCCGCACCGCGTATCACCCACCTTCAGGTCGGTCCTGTCTCCAGCTTCCCCTCACAACGCTGCTCCTTCGTGGTGGAGGGGCGCCCGTTCACTGCGGGCAGTGCCCTCCGCTTCCGGGTTCTCCGCCGCGGGGCCTACTCCAGTTCCTCTGCTGGTCGCCGCTCGTTGTCGCTTGAGGGCCCGCTAGTCGTCTCCGTGCCCGTATGGTGACTCGGCTTCACGGGGCGATTTCTGGGCGAGTCTTCCACCGTTTTTGCTCCGGATTTTCACCATATGGGGGGGGGACCTTCCGACAGCAGCGAGTCTGTTTTTACCACGGGGGGGGGGGCCTTAGGTGGGGGCTCAGTCCACTTTGGGGGCCGTGGTAGCGGAGCTCACGCACAGAGCATACTTATCTGTGCGCCCCCTGGTGGCCAGTATCCAACTCCTTTTTGAACTATCTGCAAAGACTTTTAAAGTGTACTTCAACTGTGTGATCTTGGGCCCATTCAGCCTTGCTCTCTCCAAAAGTTGGCCTGGCCTATGAACTTTTTGCTCTACAGTAGACCCTGCCTTTCTTGACTTGCTGTGGTTCTTTAAAAGTGTTGGCATTGTGTGTTTTCCTATTTCTGCCTTTTGTCTCCCTTTTTAAATAATTATTAGAGTGCCATCTTGGTTAAGCGCTCACCTCTGTGTTGATAATAAGTGGTGTTCTTTTCCTAAGACTTGTCGAATAATTAATCAGGGAGGTGTATATATTTCTAGTGACTGTGTTTGAACTTGCTTGACATATTAGTGCCAGTGTATTTTTACAAGTGTGTTTTTTAATAATTAAATACTTTTATACCAAAGCTCTAGTCACTGTTTGCTTGTGCTACTGTATGTTGGTACCTAATGTGTATACTCTATATACTGCCTAACTCTTCTTGAGAGAAGTCTGACTGCTCAGCCACAGCTACCAGGTAGATCTGGGTGGTTCAGACTGCTACCAATTGGGTTTACTGCTAACACCTGTAGTCTTAAACATTTTGCAGTGGTCCCTAAGGGAACTGCAAAGACTTCTGCCTAACACCGCTGTACACCAGTGTTAGGCATAATTATATGTAGTACCCTTTGGGAACACTACACACAATTAAGACTACAAGTGACAGTACAATTTCACCTTTGGTACAAGCCTGTACTACACAGTTATAGTGGTAGCAGTAGCAGAGCAGCCAGACCTATCTCAAGAGTAAGTGAGCAGTACAAATAGTTACACAAAGGACAGCAATTACTATGATTCAGGCAAACACTGACTCAAGGTTTCTAAGTAAAAGAATATATATTTATTTACTCAACAGTTCACTATTCTAGAAAGGTCAAAATCACAATCATAAATACACCACATCACTTTCCTTAAATTCCAGACAAATTAAGCTCACAAAATGAAGTGGGAGCAAAATGGCACTCCAGCAATTTAAAAAGGAGGGAAAGACAAAGTTATTAGAAATTAGGCAAAACCAACAAGTAGGTACTCGGGGCAATTGAACAAGAGATACTACAGTGAGGAGATCAGCTAGAAAAGGCTTAGGGCCAAAGTCAATAGCTCAAAAGTCTTTTGCTCACGATCACACAGTTCAGGGTAGTTCTCGGTAAAGTTCGTGGCACAGATTCCGGATGAGGTTGGTTGGTAGAAAAGATAGTTCAAAGAGAAGAGAAGGACAAGCCCTGAGACTGGAGAAAGATTTCAAACACTTTCACCGCGGCTGAGCACAACGCACAACCGGATTTGCACAGTACCTTGAAACGAAGAGGGGGCTGTAGCTGAGGCAGACGCTCCTGGTAGTTCCTGCAGGCTCACGGTTCCTGAAGCGACTGTCGGATTTATCAGAAGTAGGAAGACTGGAGGGTCCTGCACTACCCAGGGAAGAAAACAGCAGCAGCGCCAAACAACGAATAAAAGGTGCGCTCCTTAAAACCCAAGCAGGGTCCGACCTTCCTGGCTATCCGGCCCACTGTAGCTCTGTACAGCGAATTCGACCAGAGGAGGGGTCCTGGCTTGTAGTTTGGGCAAGCTGGTTGGTACCACCAGCTCAAGGGAAGAAGTTTCCTGGAGGATATGCTCTCTCAACGGATTTGGAGATTCGGACCTGCAGCAGGGCTTCGCCGGGCGGTTCAGTCGTTGTAGGGGTCCTCTGCTTCCAGTTCCTCGTTCTTTCGTTCCAGTGGTGACTCTGCTCTTCCAGTCCCAGAGACTTGCTTTTTATGCAGTTTTCTCCCATTCATACAGCTTGGCTGTCAATCACACAGCAGGGTGGCTGGCCTGGCAAGGCCAGTCCCCTTAGCCAATCAGACAAGAGTGCGGCTTGGGTTACCAAAGGAACCCATGGCAGGGGTCCGAAGATCCCTCCCTCACATCCTGCCTACCTAGACTATCAGGTGCCTTAAGGAGGGCTTCTGTGCAGAAGCCCGCGAAAAGACAGCGAACAAAGGAGTCATCCCCGGTTTGGCGCGCAGATAGAAACACGAGAAAGACTTTAACAAAGAGAAATGGCGACTTAACCCAGCCGGTGCCAAAATAAAACATATATGGTCAAGCGGGTTTTATGTTCGAGGCTAATATAATAGCCTAAAACATTACCACGGATGTAAGATAACCGCTGTAGAAAAGTTAAGGTAGATACCGCTGCCACCAGCAAAGTCTTAATGTTAAAGGAGTGAGACAAGGATCCAAGAGGCACAGACAAAAAGGGATAAGAGTTAACCCTTTCCAATAATCCATGTAAGATGGGGTGTACTGGGTCTGTGGTTTAAAGTGACTATATCAAGTTAATGGCAACTTTACCTGTTTCTGGGGGACAGTAGTCAGCCCCAGAAAAATTGAGTCAGAGGGAAGTCTCAAAGACAACCCTGTGTCACTGCACTGAAGGTGCTGTGTAACACACACAAAAAGTGGTGCACATGGATTAGGTGAGGCTTCAGTGCACAAGATCACACAGAAAGTATAAATACACATAGCAAAACACATGTAAGAGTGGGAAAAAAGGCTCACACTCTTATCAGGTGAGAAAATAAATCGTAGAAATCCATCAAAACTGCTGGGGGACTCTTTAGGTAAGGGAAATCAAACATTTATGAGAATTCTCCCTAACAGGCCCCATGACTTTGGTGCAGAAATTGTACATTCCATTTCAGAGGACAGGGTTTGTGCGGTGTATCTGTAGGATGCATATCTTCATGTGCCGATATGGGAGCCTCACTGTCACCTCCTGTGCTTTTTACTGGATATTCATCCGTTCCAGTTCTGGATTCCTTTCTTTGATCTGAATGCTCCCCCCCATAGTTCTCACCAGGAGTTCTACTGTGGGGTCATCTTTGGCTGAGCGGCACCACATCCATTACCTGTAAACCTGGCTGGTCCACCATTCTGACTGTCAGAAGGCTGCCAAACCCCTTCAGATTCTACTGGACTTGATCTTCTGCCTTTCAGTGAAAACTGGGAAGTCGTCCTTGACACCTTCTCAGAGGCTAACTTTCATAGGCTTCAATTGTGACATTTGTTTGACCAGGGACTTCTCTAGAGAGAACAGGATTGAGGGCCTTCTCACAACATGCCACTTCTTTCTGAACAGAGATTGAATGACAGACCTGTGGCTACAGAGGCACTTAGGTTTGGTGGCCTTTTGCACGTTAAGGGTTCTGCAAGCCGCGCTTAAGATCAGGCAAACGCAGCCTTATCGGATGTCTGTCTGGACATCCTTCCTCTGCATTGATTGCAATTCTTACATTTCGGAAGGCCTAGTTGATACACTGGAGAGATATTTCCTATCCGATTATAGGCTTCGGTTGAAGGAGCCTCTTCCTTCTTTGACCATCACTGCAGAATCCTCCACCCTTGATTGAGAAGTGATGCTAGTGTTACACATGGGCAATTTCCCAATAGGGAGCGCTTACGTGCACAGTTTTCCCTGCAGCAGCTCCACAAAGTGAAACGGTGCGCGAGAGTTTCCATCTGGCAGAAATGGAGGTTGCCGTGGAAATTGTCAACGAAGGCGCACCTCCAGTGTCATGTGACGTCAGCTGTTCTCGCTGGGTACGCTTACGCGCAAGCCCCGCTGTCATACCACAGCATAAATCGGCATTTGTCCTTTCCTAGGTGTTTCTAATTGTAGCGTTACTTTGCGTTACTTTGTTGTTTTGTGCAAATTGCTTGATTCCTGACTCTGCTACGTTGCCCGGACTCCTTTCCTCCTCACCCTGTAACTCGAAGCCTCTACCCTCCGGACTCACGAAATGCTCCCGGACTCCTTTGCCTGACGACTCTGCTTTCGGTTTACTTGCATGGTCATCGACCTCTGACTGCCACTGGACTGTGTTTGCCTCCTGATTCTGCCTTCAGTGTTCCTTCCTGGCTTCTGACCACGGACCACTGCAAGACGAACAAGTTACTTTCTTACCTGGTAATGTTCTTTCGATGGGATGGTCCGACGACGTATTCCATATCTATGACAGGTAATGTCCACAGCTGTGCTGCTTCGGAAAATATTTGGCGTCTGCGTCATGCGTCGATGATGTCGAGGCGGCGTCCCCGAGGACCTCCTCCGACGGCCGACGTCACCCGATGTGATAAGTAGGATGCACGACGCCCATAGCCTCAGTTATAGTTTTTTCCCCAGAACGTGTGCCACCAGTTTTCTGCCAGTCAGACACACAAGGCCTTGCGGAACGCAAGCTGCAATCGCAAAAGAAATTCTGCAGCGGGGAAGGCAGGGAGGGAGCGATATGGAACACATCGTCGGACCATCCCATCGAAAGAACGTTACCAGGTAAGAAAGTAACTTGTTCTTCGAGGGGATTGGGTCCTCTGACGTATTCCATATCTATGACAGACTCCCAAAGCAGTACCAAGCAAGGAGGTGGGAAAGAATTTAGAATACAAATTTAGCATGCCCAATCAAATTGCGGAATAGAGAACTGTCTTGCCAAAGGCCAGATCTTGCCCCCTGATGGAATCTAGGGAGTAGTGACGTACAAAAGTATGTACTGAAGCCCAGGTGGCTGAACACAGATGTGACGAATAGTAGACGCAGCCACTCCTCTGGTAGAATGGGCCCGCAAGCCAGCCGGAGGGTCCTTACCTGCCAAGCGGTAACACTCGGAGATAGCCAAAATAATCAACAAGAAAAAAGTCTGTTTCGTCACAGCTTGTCCCAAACGCTTTCCAGCGTAACCAATGAAAAGTTGATCGTCCACTCTGACCCGGGACATGCGCGAAATATAAAAGCTCAACGCTCTCCGAGGATCAAGTCTATGGGGCCTCTCCTCTTCCTTACCAGGAAGTGGAGGAGGATAGAACGCCGGAAGAACAACCTTCTGGCCCAAATGAAAATCCGAAACCACCTTCGGGAGAAAAGAAGGACGAACTCTAAGGACAACCCTGTCCTTGTGAAACACAGTGAAGGGTGGCTTAACTGAAAGTGCCTGTAACTCACTCACTCTGCGAGCGGAAGTAACCGCAACCAAAAACACAGTTTTCAGAGTCAACAGCCTCAAAGGGCAAGAATGTAAAGGCTCAAACGGAGCACCCATAAGAAACTTAAGAACAAGGTTCAAATCCCAACCTGGCACCAAATAGGTGACGGAGGGAACACATTAGTGAGCCCTTTCAAAAACTGCGAAATTAAAGGAACCTTAAAATAGGAACCCTCTTCAGACAAGCGCTTAAATATGGACAGCGACGCCAGGTAACCTTTAATGGTCCCCACTTGCAAGCCCATGTGGGCCAAAGAAAGCAAAAAAGACAAAACCATGGGAATGTTGCATTCAAAAGGATCCACATTCTGAACTCTGCACCAGTCGCAGAACTTTCTCCAACGGCAACGGTACAGAGACTTTGTTGCCGGCCGCCTGGCCGAGAGCAACACCTCCATCACGTCTTCAGGGAGGTCCCAATCCTTATACCTCAACCTTTCAGAAGCCAAGCGTTTAGATTGAGGGATCTGACCTCTGGATGGAGAACCTGACCCCCCCTCCCGTGAGAGCAGATCGTCTTGGTAGGGAAGACGACGTGGAGAGCAGATGGACAAGTCTAGAAGGTCCGGGTACCACGTCCTCCGGGCCCACGCCGAAGCAATGAGGATCATCCGGGAACGAACCTCCGTAACCTCCGCAGCACTTGCGGGATGACGGGGACTGGAGGAAACGCGTACAGCAATGGGAATGACCACTCCACCACGAACGCGTCTCCTAACGCTCCTTTTGGAGGAAATTCCCGCGAGCAAAACCTTTCGCACTTCCGGTTGACACTGTGGGTGAAGAGATCCACTTGAGGGGTCCCCAAAGGGCAAAGATCTCCAGGAGAATCTCCTGAGCCAGCTCCCACTCGTGAGAGATTGTGCTCTGCCTGCTCAGAGCGTCTGCCGTCTCGTTGTCGTCTCCGGCCAGATGAACCGACGAGATCAAAACTGGCCCGGAACTCAAGCTGCATCGCCTCCCTGCACAGCGGAAGTGACCCTGCCCCCCCCCCCCCTTTTTGTTGAGGTAGTGCATGGCCACCGTGTTGTCTGTCAGAATCAGGACACTCTTCCCGCGCACAGT